>NW_026294595.1:73402040-74037040 GCF_007827085.1 Peromyscus californicus insignis
AAAATATATTACTGAGATTATTACAATTTGTTTAAAAGAGAATGCCACTGGCAGACATGTTTTAAATCAAAATTTTAAAATACTCATTATGTTTATTATTTCATGGTGAATTATTTCTTGAATTTATAATATATATTTATAAATTTAAACTGTATTTATAATATTGTATTACTATGAGTATGTATTCATTGAAGGAACATAAAAATTTCTTCATGACATTTTATATCCACATTATATAAACTAATATTAAATAGGCAAATATAATCAATCTGGCTTTTATCAGAGATGGAGACAAGTACATTGAACCTGTGACAGAATTTTTTTCTGGGTTTATTTAGAATTACTTTCTATTGCATTAAGACTCTTTTGGATGATATTGTTAAGTCTTAACATCTCTCCTGCATATGATACTGTGCAGATTAAAAAGAAACAACCTGAGTCTGGGTTACCTCACTCAGGATGATTTTTTTCTAGATCCATCCATTTGTCTGCAAACCTCATGATGTAATTGTTTTTCTCTGCTGAGTAGTATTCCATTGTGTATATGTACCACATTTTGTTTATCCATTCTTCAGTTGAAGGGCATCTAGGTTGTTTCCATGTTCTGGGTATTACAAACAATGCTGATATGAACATAGCTGAACAAGTGCTCTTGTGGTGTGTTTGAGCATTCCTTGGGTATATGCCCAAGAGTGGTATAGCTGGGTCTTGGGGGAGATGGATTCCCAATTTTCTAAGAAAGCGCCATATTGATTTCCAAAGTGGTTGTACAAGCTTGCATTCCTACAAGCAGTGGAGGAGAGTTCCCCTAGCTCCACATCCTCTCCAGCGTAAGGTGTCTTCAGTGTTTTTGATCTTAGCCATTCTGACAGGCGTAAGGTGGTATCTCAGAGTTGTTTTGATTTGTATTTCCCTGATAATTGGGGATGTTGAGCAATTCCTTAAATGTCTTTCAGCCATTTGAGTTTCCTCTGTTGAGAATTCTCTGTTTAGTTCTATAGCCCATTTCTTAATTGGACTGTTGGGCATTTTGATGTCTAATTTCTTGAATTCCTTATATATTCTGGATATCAGTCCTCTGTCAGATGTGGGGTTGGTGAAGATCTTTTCCCATTCTGTAGGCTGTCGCTTTGCCTTATTGACCATATCCTTTGCTCTACAAAAGCTTCTCAATTTCAAGAGGTCCCATTGATTGTTTCTCTCAGTGTCTGTGCTACTGGTGTTATATTTAGGAAGTGATCTCCTATGTCAATGCATTCAATTGGTTTCTCTCAGTGTCTGTGCTACTGGTGTTATATTTAGGAAGTGATCTCCTATGCCAATGCATTCAAGTCTGCTTCCTACTTTCTCTTCTAGCAGGTTCAGAGTAGCTGGATTTATGTTGAGGTCCTTGATCCACTTGGACTTAAGTTTTGTGCACGGTGATAGAAATGGATCTATTTGCAGCCTTCTACATGTTGATATCCAGTTATGCCAGCACCATTTGTTGAAGATGCTTTCTTTTTTCCATTGTGCACTTTTGGCTTCTTTGTCAAAAATTATATGTTCATAGGTGTGCGGATTAATGTCAAGGTCTTCAATTCGATTCCATTGGTCCACATGTCGGTTTTTATGCCAGTATCAGGCTGTTTTTATTACTGTAGCTCTATAGTAGAGCTTGAAGTCAGGGATCGTGATGCCTCCAGAGGTTGTGTTATTGTACAGGATTCTTTTGGCTACCCTGGGTTTTTTGTTTTTCCATATGAAGTTGAGTATTATTCTTTCCAGTTCTGTGAAGAATTGTGTTGGTATTTTGATGGAGATTGCATTGAATCTGTAGATTGCTTTTGGTAAGATTGCCATTTTTACTATGTTTGTCCTGCCTAGAGACCAAGGTTGGATAAAGCACAGGGACAAACAGCCAAATGAATGGAAACACATGAACTATGAACCAATGGCTGGAGGGGTCACCAACTGGATCAGGCCCTCTGAATGGGTGAGACAGTTGATTGGCTTGATCTGTTTGGGAGGCATCCAGGCAGTGGGACCGGGTCCTGTGCCCATTGCATGAGTTGGCTGTTTGAAACCTGGGGCCTATGCAGGCTCGCTTGGCTCGGCCTGGGAGGAGGGGTCTGGACCTACCTGGACTGAGTCTACCAGGTTGATCTCAGTCCTTGGGGGAGGCTTTGCCCTGGAGGAGGTGGGAATGGGGGGTGGGCTGGGGGGAAGGTGAGGGGGGCCAGAAGGGGGAAACAAGGGAATCCGTGGCTGATATGTAGAACTGAATTGTATTGCAAAATAAAAAAAAAAAATTACAACCTGAAGACTTAAAAAAAAAAAGAAAAAAGAAAAGAAAAGAAACCACCTTGGAAGTTAGGGAAGAGTAGGTCTTGTCTGGGGGAAAACACCTGTATCCTTCCTGAGAATGCGTTTAGTAGTGTTTCAGCAGGTGCCTTTAGTTCATGGCCTTACAGAATCTTAGTCCAGCTGAAATAGGTTTTTGGATATACAAAACAGTATTTGAAAATTGCTGAAGAATCTTTGCCACTTCGGACTGTGTGCCCACAGGTAAAAATGATAAATTTTCTGACCTAATTACCTCTATTCTTTAGGTTGAAATGGTATTGCACCTAAAGATTTCAATAAGTACTATACAAGACTATGAATGTCTGTGTTTCAAGACCTTTTTTTTTTAAATAACTAAACAGTTTTCTCTTTCAGTTCCTTTCTTAAAACAAAAATACAAGTATGAATCTTTAAACTATGTTGAGTAGAATTTTGGGCTTGAAAATACACAGAATGTTCATCAATGTGATTTATGACTTCTTTTTCTAAAGATTAGAACATGTCATATTTTAAGAATAATATCTAAGACAACTTTTAATTTGAAAAATTAAGAAATACATTTTAAGTTTAACATAGCGTCTGAAACCTTTACCTGGCTGTGCAATTATTCAAAAAGTCCAGTCTATGAAATAGCTTTATTCATTTACACATATTAGAAAAATAAATGCTACTTTGTCTATAGAATATGACCATTTAATATTGAAATTGTTTTTTATATTTTTTAGATATATTATGTTTTATTTAAGTGTATGTCTATGTCTATGGTATGTCTTCAAGTACCTGGAGAGGTCAGAAGGCATCAGATCCCCTAGAGATGGAGCTACAGATGGTTATGCCTCACTTGATATGGCTGTTATGAACCAAACAGGAGACATATTAGAGAGCAGCATGTGTTCTTAACTGCTGAGTCATCTCTCTATTCCCAAAATATATCTCTGTGGAACTGAGGATTGAACCTAGAACTTTAGGAATGCTAAGCAAATGCTTTACCACTGAGCATCATCCTTTGAAGTCATTTTTTAAGGAGAATTTCAGTCATCCAATTCAGAAAATAAATTAACCATTGTATTCTTATTCCAAAGCAGAAAACCTCAGTATTTAGATAGAATATCAGCATGTACGTAGAGGTGATCTCATACTTTTATATTTATACATGAAAATATGAACTAAAAATTATTTTTTAAATTATATGGAAACTATTAAATTTCATGAGTCTTTGGCTTTTATTTTTTTACTTCGCTTCTTTTTTATGAGAAGTCAAATGGACTCATGCATTTTTATTTTTGTGTTGACATTTTTAGTTTGAAATAGAAATTTCAGTTAAATTGGGGATGGGAGAAGAAAAATGACAGTTGTGGTCTCTAACATAGTTTGAAACATGCATTTTACATGTTTTGGTTCTTGGAATTTTTATGGAAGTTTTGTAACTGTATATCTTATTTTTTTTTTTAATTTTAACTTTTGGGGAATGAAAAGTGTTTTGAACAAGTAAAATGAATGCACAATGTAGTTGTCAAATTTTAAGAAACACTTTATCACCATGATGTTTCCTCAGTTTTGACTACTATCTAAAAGTAAAACCAACATTAGCCCAAAAATGAAATATTGAAATACCCATTGTTGGATTTAATATTTTAGCACCCACATGGACATTATAAGAGGTTTTGTAAGATTATGACTCATAGTGCTTCCACAGAAACTTGCAAGGGCTCAAAGATCCTTGCAATCCATTCACATGAATTAAAAAATAGAAGCGATTTCAAATTTCTCTGCACCAATCTTCCAGAAATCAGAGCCCAGAATCCAGCACCTTGTGTCATGAGAAGTCCAGCACTTGGAAGCCTTTTTTAAAGGAGTTGAAATAAAAACTTGGTTGAGGCTTCCTCTCAACTAATTTCCTAGATGATTTTGATTTATAACTCAATCAGAAATAGACCAAATCCTGCTTTCTTATTGTTAGAGGAAGTTTAACAATTAAAGACATTGCAAAAGTCATTCTCATAAGATTCTTTTCTCTTCTGAGAGCTCTGATTGCAGGTCATGTTTTCCATTTTTGAAGAGTTCCTTCAACTAAAGCTTTGTTTAATCCAGAAAGAATAGCTCATGAATTTCTGAATTCATTATATCATAGCCATTAGAAACATGAAATTGATAAATCTAATTTTAAAAAAATTAGCATTCCTCTATAAAGGGATAAGCACACTCTAGACATATATAGAGATAAAGAATAAACCTAACAACCAGCATTGACCTTGCCTTTGGGTCATACAGCCAAGTGACCCAACATTGAAAACTACTTTTCATCCAGCCCCTCATTTACCTCAGTGCCAATGCTTTCATTGCTAATGGACTTTATTGTCATTAACTCCAATTAGTCTAGATATTTGGAAGCATTCTAATATCCTCCTCAGTGTTTAGAGGTTAAGTAATAAAATATTAAGGCTACTGATTTCTTAAAAGTTGTTAACTTTTTTAATGCTTCCCATGACTCTTAAATATGGATTAATCTGTGAGAATCACTAATACATTCTGTGGAAATGACTTGTACCTTACCATATGCCACAGGAATTATTGGTGTTACAAATTAATCTTCAGTCTTCTATCCATATTAATGTTCAATACTTGATAATGCCAATCAAATAAACTGACCTACTCTACCAAACATGCATGCACATGCATGCCCACACACACAAGTTATAATCTGCATATGATGTAAAATACGTATTTTTTTTTTCAGAGTTTTGGTTACTTTGCTTAATATTGTACTTCCCAGGTCATCGATTTTCCTGCAAGTTTCACTTTAGCTTATAAATGAAAAATATTCACATATGTATTATATACCATATTTTAATCATCAATTCATTTGATGACGTACACCTCCATTAGTTTGATATTTTTTTCTTGTAGTAGATTGAGCTAAAATGAACAAATAAGTGCAGGTGTATTTGTGATATGATCTGAACTATTTGGGAATATGTCAAGGAATGATGTAGGTGGTTTACAAGATAGCTTTAAAAATGCTTTTGAGGACTGTCCAAAGTGCTCTCCATATGCTTATATAAATTTTCACTCCTACCGGTAGTAAATGAGGGTTCCTTTTTTACCACATCCAAACATCTGTTGTCTTATTTCTTAATGATAGCTATTTTGACTGGGGTAAGGATGGTATCTGAAAATAGTTTTAATTTGTTTCTCTGATGACTAGAAAAGTTGAACATATTAAAAATAGTTATTAGTGATTTGCCCATATATACACTTAAAAATTCATCTTTGGAGAAATTCTTAGATCTTGGCAATGGTTTATTGTAAAATTGTCTGATTTCTGTTCATCTTCTTCTGTGGAATAATCCTTTTGTACACTATAAATATTTTTCACTCAAATTGATTTAATAAAAAGCTGACTGGCCAGTAGCCAGGCAGAAATAGGTGATACAACCAAAGTCAGGAAACTAGGAAGAAGAAGGGTGAATCAGAGGAGAAGCCAACAGATGCAAAGGAAGCAAGATGTGCAGAAAATGAGGTAACAAGCCATAAGCCACATTGCAGAGGGCACATAAGAAATATGAGTTAATTTAAAATGTAAGTTAACCAGTAACAAGCCTGAGCTATCTGCTGAGCATTTACAATTAATACTAAGTCTCCGTGTAGGTTATTTGTGACCTGGCATGTAGGAGAGAAAAGTCTGCCTATAAATGGTGCCCAACATTGGACAACATAGATCCACTTAAAACATGAGAAAGCTTTAAAAATGTTCTAAACACAAAAATTGAGCCGAATGCATCATCCTACTCTCATGTCTCTAATGCTGACCACAGTACAGAAACATGACTCCCAGACTTTGCTGCTTGAGTTGCTGCCAGAGCAAGCCCCACCAACTACACCATGAACTAAACTGCTTGGCAGGTTTAAGTTTTGCTTATGGAGACAGAAAAGATTAGAGATATGTAGTAAAGACAGATGCAGAAGGGAAAAAAAGCCTTTGAATAGTTACAGTAAGTTTGAAAATATACATAGGCTTGGTTGAGAGAAGAGAATGATATGTAAAATCATAGATTAAAACATGTAGTTTTAAATAATAAAATATTTAAAATGGAGAAAAGTAATATAAGAAAAGCCGTGTAAAGATGGAAAATACACAGAGTCTATACAATGTATGTTATTATATTGTCTTTGAATTTTTTGCCTTCAGAGGAAGGAGTGATAGCTGCTAAGAGACATTTGATTGTAAATGCTGCTGGATTAAGCCAACTTACATATTTTTAAAATGTCTTGACTTCAAAATGGATATGTCAAAATATATCTTACTTTGGGAAAGAGGTTCTGCTTTTATTTTTACAGAAAAAAAAGGCTGTGGATTTGTTCACAGTTAAAGATGATCAGTTTTGATTGAGGGAGAATTCCTGGCTACAAACACAAAGAAAAAACCTAGAAGAACTACAAGACATGTGATGAATATTTTACCTGCTCAAACATAAAACAAAAAATCATCTTTGGCTGACTCATGTACAACATAGAGTCTACACTTGTATTAATACAGACATGTGTGTTACTTTTAAAAGTTTATGTATTTTCAGAATAAGGAGACAAGACACCAATAAAAATGGATGGCCTAGGTCATCCAGCATCCAGAACAGCTTCAAGAATGCAGGATGAGATGGTCCAGCCTTATAGACTACTCCAGACAATACTCAATAATTCTCCTTATTTTCTCAAGATTTTCCTAAAGATTCCAATAACCCCAAACATCAATAATTAGTCTAGAGGATGATGCCTACTTTCTAAGAGATGGGTTATGAACAAGTTTTGGTTATTCAATGGATTATGAATTTTTGTCATTGTTTATGAGGTTGGTTATAAGTTATTATTCATAATCAAAAAGAGAAACCTAAACAAAAGAGTTAGATTAAAATATCCTTTTCTAGGAAAAAGGAGGCATATGGCATAGGAATGATAGAAAAAAAAGGATAGATTATTGAATATACTTTAATCCAAAAAACAACTATTAATCTCAAATATTTTACATTGGTATGGATTTTGGTTTATTGACTAAAATTTAAAGTTATTTCTGTTATACTGTGTGTATGTTCCTACTTTTGTTTGTGGTATTGTGCTTATCCAGTTCATTTAAAGATACAATGTACAGTTAAGAAATACAGGTTAATAGTCATCTGACAGTCAAACTTATAACGATATTAGGTATGTTTTCAAGGTTAAACAGATGTATTTAGATAGACAAATGGTCTTCAAACACTTCAAAGACCTACATATTATGATATTTAAAATGTTTTAATAACATAAGCCTTTTCTTGACAGTGAGACATGTCTGATCCTACTAGCATCAACCTACTTCAGAGAAGATAACAGACATCATAAGAATTCCATATGTAGTTTGCTTTCTTTGCAACAAAAGCTAGCCCCTGGACAAAAAACAAAACAAAACAAACAACTAAACAAAAAAACCCTGCACTTGTCTCAATTGCTGAAAATATAATGTCCAAATTGGACCAGCATGACACAAAAAAGGTGACTGCCAACCCTTACCAATACAAGGTAGGACAGTCCTTCAAAATTAATTTCATCACAAAAAGATCTGTCAAAAGTTCTAGGCCTTTAGGCCAAAGATGGATTACCCTAATGTTACAGAAGACATTTAGATGAATGTCTAGGCAACCAGATGTCCCTATCATTAGGTAATATTATATTCTTTCTGGCATCTTTGATGGAGTTAAAGGCTAAATATTAGACTTACAGTTTCCCTTAGCTGGAATATAAAATGGGTTAGGTATAAGACTTTAGACTTACCAAGATAGGATTGATAATTGAGTATTTTCTCTATCATCATGAAATACAAATGGACTGGATATCATAACTATAATTTTTACTTAACAACTGTTTTTGCTGTATGTACTTTTACTATGTTAAAATTAAAACTTTCATTTTTAGTTAGACAAAAAGGGATAAATGCTGAGGAATAATTCTTTTGTATACTGTAAAGGTTTGTCACTCAAATTGCTTTAAGAAAAATCTGACTGGTATGTGGCCAGCAGGAAGTGTAAATAGGACAATCAAACTAAGGACACTTTGAAGAAGAGAGGAGTCAGAAGAGATGGTAACAGATACAGAGGAAGCAATGTATATAGAAAATGAGGTAACAAGTCATGAGCCATGTGGCAGAGGATAGATAAGAAATATGGATTAGTTTAAAATGTAAGAGTTAGCTAGTAACAAGCCTGAGCTATTGACTGATCTTTTACAATTAATAATAAGTCTCCATGTTGGTTATTTGGGAACTGGAAAGTGGGAAACAAAAGTATGCCTATAATCACCATAGGTAAGCCTATATGTATATTTTTATCTAACTGTCCTAAATAAATCATTTTCAGGTCAACATCTCCAGAAGAAGTTTACATATTGACTCTCCTACAATGGACAGATTAGTTTATCAAGCATTATTTATCTGCAGCCAAAACTTCTTTTGCTGGAGCAACATGTTTCGTTAAGCAATATTTTGAGCCTTCTGAGAAAAGCTGGAATGGTTGCATAGAAAGCAACTTACATATGTTGAGTCAACTGAGATACTGTTTCATGACCTCACTGGGGAAGTATGAACAAATGTCTACCCACCTCAAATAGGGTACTGATGACAAATTAAAGAAATAATTATTCTCACACATATCTTGATGAACTGATAAGATTTGAGGAATAACTTAAAGAAGACCAGATGCCTCAAAGTCAACTTCATCAACACATTGCTTATGTCAGCATGAGGGATAACTATTCAAAACTATATCACTGGAGATCCCTGAAACTTGCAAACAAATTAACCCTAGAATCTTCTCTTCCTCAGTAATCATTGACTGCCCTGTAAATCTTGTAGCTGTCATGATATTCCCAAGTCACATGAACTACCCTTCTTCCTTAAAGAGGAAATGTTTTAATTTGGAGGAAAGAAGTACACAACAGGGGCAGTTCTGATTCATCTGATGTAGATGGACTGTGAAATTGCAATTCTGAATATCCCAAGGTACTACACATTCCATGGTGTATAAGACTCTTTTTTTTAATTTTTTTTTTATTTTACAATACAATTCAGTTCTACATATCAGCCATGGATTCCCTTGTTCTCCCCCTCCGCCCCCCTCACCTTCCCCCCAGCCTACCCCCCATTCCCATCTCCTCCAGGGCAAAGCCTCCCCCAAGGACTGAGATCAACCTGGTAGACTCAGTCCAGGCAGGTCCAGTTCCCTCCTCCCAGGCCGAGCCAAGGGACCCTGCATTTCAAACAAGGGACCCAGGTTTCAAACAGCCAACTTATGCAATGAGCACAGGACCCGGTTCCACTACCTAGATGCCTCCCAAACAGATCAAGCCAATCAACTGTCTCACCCATTCAGAGGGCCTGATCCAGTTGGGGGCCCCTCAGCCATTTGTTCATAGTTCATGTGTTTCCATTTGTTTGGCTATTTGTCCCTGTGCTTTATCCAACCTTGGTGTCAACAATTCTCGCTCATATAAACCCTCCTCTTTCTCACTAATTGGACTCTAGGAGCTCCTCCCGGGGCCTAGCTGTGGATCTCTGCATCCAGATCCCTCAGTCATTGGATGGGGTTTCTAGCACGACAATTAGGGTGTTTGGCCATCCCATCTACAGCCATACCACCCTGAACATGCCCGATCTTGTCTGTATAGGACTCTTAGTAAGGAATTTGTGTGTTTTAAGAAGATTAAGTTATTGTATACTTTGTAGTCTACATATATTTAGCTTTGCAATTTGAATCTGATTCCTAGTTTTTCATTGACATTGAGCTGCTAAATTTTTGCAGTTTTAGATTCCTACATGACACATAAAAGTTTCAAGTTCATAACAATGTTTGGTTGTTAATTGAGATTATGCATCTACAATGATTCACATATTTTTTGAAGGTGTTCATAAATGTGACCTTTACACAATATGCATTCAATATTTTATTACTAACATGGGCTTATGTGGTAAAGCATAACCAAACAACTGTGAAGATCATTGGCCTCAAAGTTGTTGTCATGGTCAAATATAATTCTACAAAAATTTATCAGATCTCACTAAAATATTCTATTAGCAATGACATAAAATTACCAGTTAACTTAATAAAAATAAAATATTTTTAATTTATATCAGTGGAAATTAAGTTAATGAAAATGTCTTGATGTTATATTTCTTTTAAAGTCTATTGAGAGAAGAAAATTTAAAATAAAATTAATCCCACCAAAGACATAAAAGATTTAGTCCTACATTGTTTATAAAATTAACATATGCAGGAAACTAATACTTAGATGTTAGTCTAGGTAAAAAATGCAGATTTGTTCATATAGTACTATGCTTCATAGAAATTGGTCCTTACACTTAAACCTAAATTATACTGAGATTACTGATGTGAAGTTACTTAAAGAAATTAAGCTTACATCTTAATATCTTACTAGTAAGGTTTGGCCCCTTTGCCTTATTTATGAAGTTGAAGCAAATAACGAACAAAAAGATCAAAATATAAATGCAAATTTTGTATTTTTTCAACAAAACTAACACTTTTGGTAGAAAGAACTTGAGTTTCTATGATTTAAATTCCTTGGAATTTAGGATGGTTTGTAGCAAAACAGTTACTGTTAGCTTACAAATGAAAATGTCACTAGGCCTTCTAACTGCCTTGGGGGTTAAGTAAAAAGTTATATGCCAATGATAAGGTGACTGCAAATAATTATAGTCCACTCTCAAGTACAGGCATGGTATAAAATGAATTCTGTCTTAATGATAAAAATGAATTATTAACTCACAAAGCATATGCATGGCCTAAAAGATAAATAATCATAGCAAATGTTGTTTACATACGTCTGAGATACTGGTTTTAATTTTACACAAAGAACTTTATATATATATATATATATATATATATATATATATATATATATATATATATATATATATATATGAGATAGCCTCCGATATTACATCTGAACCAGTGTATTTAGTAGAAGCAGTATACTTCTTAAAGACGTGATGCTCTTTTCCACTTTATATTTCCTTTCATTTTAGTTTTGGAGACTATTAGTGTACACTGAGGGCAACTGGATGTTTCTGGGTCAATCTGTTGGTCGCTTTTGTGGCTTTCTCTAACAGTGCTAACACGGGAAGTTATTTAAAGAGAAAGCAAAAATTTTAGTTGGGTCTCTGTGTCATGGAGAATATATAATAAGTGTAGTACTTGTGTGTGTGTGTGTGTGACTAAGCACAGAGATCAGAGATAACATTTCATGTCATAGGAGACAAAATAAATTAGATTCATTATCATGTCTACACTAAATTCTTATGCCTATTTCCAATTAGCTAATTTCTTCTATTGTAAAAGTATTTTCATTGTCTTATTTCTTTATAGTGCATAACAAATAATTGTAGAAACAGAGAGCTGATAAAATAAAAGAAGAGTTTAAAGTCACATCATTTTCCTTTGGTATCACAGTAAGATTTTATTCATAGGGGACACAAGGCAACAAGTTAGATACAATCCACTTTCATAACTGAGACAGAGTATCATAACATCTGATTGGCAGAAGCCTAGAATATGTTTGATGTCTGAAGATGCACAGGCAGTCTCCCCTGCCAGGTTGTACTAAACTTTTGTAAAATAGTGCATTATCATGTGAAGGACTAGTTTCCTTGTTTTGCTGTAGGAATAAGTGTAAGTTTACCATATATGGTTATTACATCCACATGTTGTTGTTATTTACTCTTCCCTACAAAATCAAGTTACCTAATCAAATATTTTCCTCTCCATAATTGTCCTTTGTACATTTCATTTGCCTGTTACAAGTTTTGAAAATTTAGAGAATAAGTTAGATTTTTGTTTTGTTTCTTGTCCTACTGATTTTTGGTTTGTTTAATTAACTTTTTTATGAGAATTTACTACATGATTAATTTATTTACATCTTTTCTTTACAATTTGCTTTTCATAAATAACTCCCTTAACCCCTGAATCCCTCTTAGGTTATTGATTTATTCATTAATTGTTAGTTGTAGTATATATGTTATATATGTATACAAGCATACACACATATAAGACATGCTAAATTCACTTAGTGTTGCTAATATGCATATGAGTTTAGGGATGACCACTTGGGATTTGATAGGTGTAGTGATTTTTCCCTGGAGAATACTGATTCTCCCTTTCTTATCAACCATTAATTGCCTATAGATCTTCATCTAGGGGTGGTACCCATCCACATCAGCATATTAACTGGTGTAGTCACTCTGCAGTTCTTGTTTAAATGGCCATAGTGTTGAGCTTCCATGGATGTAGCTACCCTATCATGTATAGAAGACACTATCTCTCACCACATGTCCTAATTCTACAGCTCTTGCAATTTTTCCACATTTTGTCCAGTGAAGTTCATGAGCTTTTGTGATAGGATTTTTTTTATAGATGTATTATTTGTGCTTGGAAATTCCAGGTTATATTCTCTGTATTTTGGTCAGTTACAGGTTTCTATAATGGTTTCCATCTGGATTTTCACAAGAATTATTTGTCATGGTTGCTTAGATTTGATGTTTTGCAGAAAACCGATGTCTCACCATTAACAGGCTCAACCTGTTTGAGTGGTAATCCTGGTTTTGATTTCCCCAAAAGGAAATAGTCCTATATGTGTGACAACTTCAAAGGTATAATGAAATGATTGAAATAATTAGTGTAGAACAATTAGAACAGAACCTAGAATAGGGTAAGTGCTAAACAAGTACAGAAAGTTTTAGGAAAACAAACAAACAAAATATCAAAATCTGGTCCTCATCACAATCTTCAGTGAATAATCTTCTTATCCTTTAGTTCAAAACTGTTTATGCTACTGTACATATACTATTGCCAAGGAGTTAAATTATTTTAGACTCTAACTGGTAAAGGAACTTACTTAGATTATAAAATAATAGTAGTTCTGAATATATAAATACAATTCCCTGGAGCTTCACATAACTGAAAATTGAGGAAAATTCTTGTCAACTTATAATAATGAAAATTATAATATATTTCTTTTAATTTTTCCTTATTGAACTTGCTCTTGGTAATGGCATTGGAGATGGTGTCTAGTCTTCCTTCTACTTCAACCTTTTTACATATTTTGCTGAGAAAGCCCATGACCTTCACAAATATGTTTCCTACAGCATATTTCCATTATAATAAAAATGATGTTGTTTGTTACAAAGGTCACCATTTATTCAAGAAATGACTTTTTGTTAGGTGTTTGGGATGTACAGTAAAGTAAGAGATGCTGCTGTCTGAAGCATATATGCTGTAGTTTTTAAGTTACATAAATACAGATATATTCCAGTGCAGAGTGAAAGCAGTATCTTTGACCTGAAGAATGAGAACTCCTTCTAAGACATGTAATTTGTGAACTATATTAATATAAATTCTCATTGCATGAAAGAAATATGCAGCAGAAATGAAACCCTAGGTACATAACTGTTTGTTTACTGTATGGTTAACAATAATGGCCAGAGATTCTAGAGATAGGAAAGCTGATTTACCAGAATGTATATATTTTACATTTACAATCTCAAGTTTAAATTTTCAAAGATTAGAGTGTAACATCCTTTGACACTAGAAAGAAAGTAAAAGCAGATTATTCCATTCAACAAAATATATTTATGGCAGAAGAATGAAAATCTCTAGCTTTCTGTGTCACACGAACAAGGGGGCTTCAGTTCTGGATATATGACCTTAAAAATGGTAACAATCCAGAGATTGGAGATGAAGGGTGGGAGGAGTGGAGGGAGGGCAAACTACAGTCAGGATGTAATGTATGAGAACAATAAGTAAAATGATAGTGATGTAGTAGTGTTTTTTTTTTCCCCAATATGTAGTAATTTGACTTTAAAATAGCAAATTTGATGAACTTTGATTTGACTAATCCACTAATGAACCTTTGGAATGGATTGAACCTTGAAAACTGTTCTGTACTGCATTCAAGTATAAAGAAGTAAAATTTCACAACTGGTATCTCATGGATCTGTCACAGAGATAAGATGACTTTCATAAAGCAAAAATTAGAAATGAAAATTAAAGGGTGGCTAGCGTCCCTAACTAATTAAAGCTCAATGTCTTCTAATTATGTTGGTGGCACAGCATGGCTGCAGAAATGTCTTAAAAATGCTCCAATGCAGTACCTTAATGAGTCTTTCACTTGACCCCCTGCTGCATGCCTTTTGCATCCTGGGCATGTAAAATCTGGCATTGCCAAAGGGCAAGGGAGCTCACTTTTTGTGACATAGTAGAAGAAAGTGGGTGCCTGGGCAACAAAGCAATTTCAAAAATTCAATTTATGTCTGTAAGCATTTATTATCATTGACACTTAATCATCCTTTGCTAGAAACTTGAAATAATATAAAGATCAGTAAGGTATGAGAGTTGTTCTTCTGATGCACACTGCTTAATGGATAAACTGTTTTGTTCATTGCTAAGAGAGATGCCCGACAACAAGTCTTAAAGGAATGGAGACTTATTTGGATTCTGGGTTTTAGAGATTAAAGTCTGTGGTCAGCTGGCTCCCATTGTTTCTTGACCTTTGATGAAACAGAACACTGTGGAGGAAGCATGTCGAGAGTAAGAGCCAGGAAGATAATGAGGGAGGTGGAGAAGAAGGAGGATCGAGAGCAGCGGGGTGAGATGATTAATCATCTCACATTATGACAACATAGCTATCAAACATAAACCCTATTGACTTCACTTTATGGGACCAAAGTCTTTAATACCTGAATATATAGAGAATATTTCAGATTCAGACCATAACAAATGCTAGAGAAGGTTAAATACATGTTAAAATAATTTTTAAAATATGCCAAAACCAGTTATGAGAATGTACTGGAAATTGTCCCAGGAACTGAAAATGAAGATGGCAGCAGAAAAGGAAAGAGTTAAAAACCTAAGAAGAGGACACCTCTGTTGGGTATCAGAATTATGTGAAATTCATTCAGTAAGTCTTGTGGACACTCTAGAGTCATAATAAGCTTAGCCTGAAAGTGGATAATGTCCTGACAAAACTGATATGGCTATCACATTAGTGTTGCTATAATCTGAATGTTTTCATACAATTCCCCCAATTCTGAAGTTGGAACATAATCTACTATGTTATGGTATTAAGAAGTCTTTATGAAAGACAACTAAATGCTGAACACCCTACTTTCAACAGTGCGGTCTTATGAACAGTATATAAGAAGTCTAAGAGAGTGTGTATGCACAATTCATTACTTGAGGACACAGAGAAAAAATAGTAAGCCTTCATCAGACCTGGATTCTGTTGGCATCTGATCTTGGACCATTGGCATAGTAGAATTGGGAGCAATAATTTCTTGTGTTTATAAATTATCTAGTCTGCATTATTTCACTATTCTGTCCAAATAGAGGACGATGATGCCTATATGCTGACAAAGACACAAAGAAAGTGTATATTTTGGTTGGACAACTGTCAAAGGCACTGAACTCATCTGATGTTTTAGAGACATTCCTGAGCTACTTCTTCACCAAAGAGAGGCCAACTATTTCCAAAGGTCACCTATGTAACCCAATTTTGGGAAATAGGATTAAGTTCAATTGACATGACTTAATATGACATTGGCAGTCACCTGATGCAGTTTTCCATTGCTAGTTCTGGCTTTTCAATTCTTGATATATGTTTGACATGATGTCATCTTACAGTAAAGATTTTACCATTTATAGGGACATAGTCTCCATATCTAGAATTTCATAAAATGCTCATGAAATGCCATTAAAACAAATTTTTATTTATTGTGAGTCCATAAGTTTAATTTTCTGGTGTTTTGATTTCACCAAATTTGGTGAACTGATGCCTGAAAGTTTCTTACTCTTCACTTAGGTGATTTATCTACAAGATCAGGTTATTAAACTTGTCTCAAGGTAGATTCTTCTCATGAAAACACATTAATTTTAGCATTCTGAACTCTAACTACAAAGTTTTGTTTTCCTCTCAAGTTTCTACACTTTCCATCTTCACAGTCCATTTTGTTTTGTCCTACTTCAAAAAAGGTTTCAAAATTGTATGAACATTTTAGACCAAATGATACTGATAGTCATGATAGGTCAGTGAATTAAAATAACAGAATCATTGAGTTATTAAGTACTTTTTCTTAGTTCTTTACTCTTAGAATACACCAATATGAAATCTAGCATTACTTAAGAGTGCTAGAGAAAATTTTATAACTCCCCATATGAAAAATATTCCATTTTCTATCCCTAGTAACATGTACACACTCTGAATATGTACTGCCTCATGTAACCATTGCATATTAACTTAGATAGTTGGAATTATAAATACCTGAAACTTGGGAGAATCATATTTTCTCTTGAAATTTCATACACACACATTTCTTCACCAAAGAGTAAGCATATTGAAATTTTTACCATGTGATATTAAATTTATACCAATTAGCATAAAGTTTTCACATAAACATGCTTATGGCCAATTTTCTCTTTTAATTGTCTCTCAAACTCATATTTATGTAACCACAAAGAGTTCATGCTAGGCTCCAACTGTTTGCACTTTTCACCAACTTCTAGTGTAGCTAGAGTTTTCCTGGTCCTGTCTGGCCATCAGTCAGGACAAATTTCTCTCACCTGCCAGTCCCACAGCCTCTCAGACTCAACCGAGTAAACACAGAGACTTATATTGCTTACAAACTGTATGGCCGTGGCAGGCTTCTTGCTATATAATTCTTTTATCTTAAATTAACCCATGTCTATTAGTCTATAAGTTGCCACATGGCTCGTGGCCTTCTGGTGCCTTACATCTTTCTTGGCATGGCGGCGGCTGGCAGCATCCTCTGACTCAGCCTTCCACTTCCCAGAATTCTCTCCTTGTCCAGCCTATACTTCCTGCCTGGCTACTAGCCAATCAGTGTTTTATTTATTAACCAATCAGAGCAACACATTTAACATACAGAACATCCCACAGCATTCTAGTTCATCTATACAAAACTTCACACTACAATTGTAAATCTTTCTATTTTTTATTTAATTACTTTAATGTCTACCCATTGTTCTTTATGGCCCCTATATTTCTTTCTAGTTTGGGTCTTATGTGTTTCTCATATTTGTATGCTAAATCTTGCTCCTTTGAGACATGATATTGGTAAACAAGGGCATATTTAGGAAGTGTGGTCTATATTAAAATCTTTAGGTGATGGATTTATAGACTTTAGAGATACCATGAGATCCCCACCCTCTCCTACATTGGTTTATTTGCTGGGTATGAGGTGCACAGCTTTGTTCATTTACAAATTCCAACACCAAGAGACAGCCTTACCATAGTTCCAAAACAATAAATTCCTCATCCGTAACTGGAGTCCTGAAATGCATCAAGAAAAGTAAATCTTTGGTCTTTATAAGCTGATTGCCTACAGCATTGTTGAAGTGGAAGAATGATGATTAAAATACTTCCTTTTCATCTGTAGTATCTAAATACCATTTTAAACCAGTTTCTCTCAAGATAAACTCAAGATCAAACCAATTGTCTAATTCCATGTCCATGTTTCATGTTTTAATCCAGAAATGCTAAGTGCTATGACAATTCTTCCAATTATGTTACCTTTTCTTATAACAGTGCTTGTCACACACACATAACAAAAAAAATCATTAAATATTACAAAACCAATGGAGAGAAAACAGAAAGACTCATGTTTGAATGTAATTCTGATATCAATTGACATATTTTAACATATAATTTCATTATTCGAAGGTGACTCACTGTTAAGGCTACTCCTGGTTGTCAAATGTGACTATATCTGGAATTAACTAAAATTGAAGTAGCTGATTATATCTGTGAAGGATTTTTTTCTTAAATAAATCATGTGAAATGGGAAAACCCTCTCATAATACAGATTTTTTGGATATGGGAAGAACCACTTTTATTCTGGGCCATACCTTCTGCTCGCAGTTTATATAAGGGACATGGAAGAAGGAAGTTTTCACTTTTTGTCTGATTGCTCTCACTCTTTCTAGCAAGTCTATTCATTCATTACATTTTCTTGATCCCAATATTACACTAAAGGCCAGCTGAGATATCCAGCCTTGTGGGTTGAACAACTATGGGATTTGTGGGACCTTCCATGGTAGATAGACTTTGTTTAGACTAGCTGAAACACAGCCTGCAAGCCATTCTAATTCATCTCTTATATATATGATTTATTATATTACACACATACATATATATGGAGAGAGAGAAAGAGAGAGTGGGAGAGAGAAGTTATTTTATCAGTTCTGTTCCTCTAGAAGACCCTGACTAATACACCCTCATAGACACATACATGTAAAATTTCATAAATCAGGATTCATCTTATACTTAATGATTCTTACAATGGCATTCTCAACAAGATGGCTTTCATACCAAAGGAATCTACAAAAAATGAAAAGTGCTGAGTAAGTAAGGTTCATTGTTTGCACAAAAATTTAAGTATAGTTACTTAACTATAATTCATTGAGCCACTGATAGACTGAGATCTTTTGAGGAAGGAAAGTGAGTGCTTGTCATATCTTCAAGTTCTCTGTCAAGAGAATCTGTACTAAAAGCTACAGTGTGTACTACCATGGCTGGAGATACAGTGCAAGAAGCTACTGGAGTGTCCCATTAAGTAAATTCTTCATTAGCACTCTTCTTAGAACAAAGAAATACTTTGGGAGGTAAACCATGGATGTTGGCTAGCAGCTCCAAGTTGAAAATAATTGAGATGAGTAAGACCTTAATCAGGATAAAAATTCTAAGAAAATTATAACCTGTTTCGCTGAAAATATTTTTATTTATATGTTAGCATATCATTTTATATGGCATGGAGTACAGTTTAAAATATTCTAGGCCATGAAATAAGGCACCTTAATTTTTATGGCAACCTTTATTCTTTCTTAGAAATTATAAAGTACTGATATAGTGTACAATTACATTCACCTTATCTTAAAAGGTATGTATTAAAATCTAAGGCACATATAATTATTTCAATGCATATGTAAAATGAAAGAGTAGAATCATATAGAGAAATAAGTCATTAAAAATCACACACTCTTTTTCCACATTACCATCTATATGCATTTGAGTTACTTGGCTCTGTTAAGAGACAAACTACTTAAGAACTGAATGATTCATTGTTTTTTCTATAACTTTGGGTCATGTTGAGTATTTCATTTTCTTTTGCCTATACATGAAAGAACAGTGTTACAGAAGTCTAACTTTACAAGGCAAAAAGCTGGATTCATGAACAGAAGGTTCAAGACATGTGCCAAGATAATAAGAAATTGCCAGAATCTATTTTCTCCTGATAACTTGCCTTTCAGCCATGCGCCATGAGGCTTATGATTCAAATGAGCTTTCTGTAAAATAAAAAAAAAATACAGAAACCAAAAATATTGCTTGTTTCAGAAAATCTCTCAACTTCTACCACTGCCAGAATGACTGGGGATTTTCATGGGTAGAGGCTCTCCTACAAATCGTGTTTTATTCTTCATAGAAACAGTATTTGAGCTTCTTTTCACAAGTAAGTGAAAGTAGTAAGGGGGATGTTTTTCTAACTACTTAATGTAGAGTCAAGTTTTTGCCATTGAGACAGACCTATAAAGCTAGCTGTGTGATAGTTACTTAACAAGAATTCAGATTTATGCAGCCAAGATAAGAAACACTCAAGGGAGTTCAGTATTTCTTTCCTAGATTTTGTTGGTGTCACTTCGATAATAAAATATGCATAATGTTGATAAGCTTGGTGCCTGGACAACAGTCAACACTGATGTATCTGATAAAATAAAAACACAGAAGCTATGTGTGAAAGTAGGGCTCACAGTTTATAAAGTGCCACCCATTAACAGAAACTTGAGTGCTGAAAAAAATACCTTTGCTGGAGACCTTGAATTTTTTGGCAGATTTCTTTAATAGCAATATTGTGTCTCATCCAAGACTGACTCAGTGGGTTTGACAGGAGAAAAATATCACTGTGTCAAGGAGCTAAGAAAGGCTGACTATGACAATTCATATCAAGCAAGGGGTTGGTGTTGACACAGCACTGTATGATGAACTTTTGGCTTTGCTCTCTCTCTCTCTCTTTCTTTTCATATCAAAAATATCTTTTAAAATATTCCATTTCAATTTGCATTTATCTTTCCAATGAACCTCGACCTCCTTCTACAAGTTTCAGAGTAAAAATGTAACAGACTTCATCATTACTCTGATTATTCATGTGTACCAGAGTGCTACTACCTATTATGGAAAAAGGGATAGGTAGCCTCTGGATCTGTGATTTATCCCCTGATTCTTCAGGGACTCATGGAGAATTTTTCCAAGTCATACACTTAGGAGAATAAAATTTCTCTAGGAGTCTAAGGGAAGGTTAACTCGTACAGCATGTGCTAGCATGGGTGTTGTCGCAGGTTCAAACCCAACACTAAACATGCACGTAGAGGAAAATTTGGTTACCTTCTTCTTCACAAGTGATTCCAGACCAATCTTTTATTTTATTGCAAAGCATAGAAAAGGCTCAATTTGAATTTGTGTTAAGTGAATGTAACTAATGTCTTCCCAAAGAGAAGAACCATGAGTTCTACTTTCTCTCAGGCTGTAGTGTAGTAACATTTTGAAAGATGAATACTAAACAAAAGTCATTGTCAAAGGAGCCAGAAAACATTACAGGTTTTATTAAAATGTGAAAATATTTATCAATTCATCATTATTTCATGTATTATTACAGGGATGCTTTATACTATTTGGCTCATGCAGCAAATTTTTAACATAAGATAATACTTGTAGAATAAAATGCTGAAATTTTTCTGCTACTAATTTCATTAGTTATTAAGAGTACAATATGTTTTCCTATTTAGTGTCCAGTCCTTTATCCATTGGTTATGATTCTATCAGTCTGAATCCATATCTTTCCTGAAGAATCCTTGTGTTTGAGAAAAATGATTTCATCTTTGTTTTACTGTGAAATGTGCAACTAACATCTAAGCTGAACCCAGAAACAATAGTCTTCAATGTTATCAGGTAGATGTTATTAAATGAGTAGGTTCCCTCTCCACCTGTTGGAAGCCATTCTCAAGCACCTTTTATTGGACAATTTTTAGAAGGGATCTGAGAGGAAGGAATTCTTCTTCTTCTTTTTTTTTTTTTTTTTTTTGGTTTTTCGAGACAGGGTTTCTCTGTGTAGCTTTGCGCCTTTCCTGGGACTCACTTGGTAGCCCAGGCTGGCCTTGAACTCACAGAGATCCACCTGGCTCTGCCTCCCGAGTGCTGGGATTAAAGGCGTGCACCACCACCGCCCGGCCAGAATTCTTCTTCTTAGAGGGAAAAAGATCGACTGGGGATTGATTGACATTTATCTTGCAACTCCAGGAAATGGTACTCCTAAGTGTCTTTGTTTTTCTAGATGGCAACGCAGAGAAGTCAAATAAGTGAAAATGGAACGCAGAATCACCAAATCAGACAAGTTATGACTCTGGCTATTACAGTAATCAGGAATTTTTTTTAATAAAAGGGTTCTAATTTATGGTTTTGTTATATGCATTATAAAACCTTGACTGCTGTAATGTATATTTAAAATGTGACATAAATAAGGAAATACAGCTCATTATGAAAACATCTTTTCAGAGGTGTTACTGTCCTTTCCACATAAATATAAGAACTGTAACATAAACTCCATTATTCTGTTTGTGATTTAAAACTCATATATTTCTGCAGAAAAAACAAAGAAACAAAACCCCAAACACTACAATTCCTTAACATCAATAAATGTTAATAAGAAGAGATTCATGACAGCACAAAATGAATATCTGATACATTCTGTTATAACATTTGAAAGAATACACAAATACAAGTTTTGTCCTTTCATATAAATATAAGACTTCTAGGACACAGTTTAAATTTTATTGAATGGAGAAATCCTTCCATGAGTTTTGAAGTTTAGACAATTTTTGATGACTGTTAAGGATTTTTGTGTGTCTGTGTTTGTTTGTTTAATAGCACGACTTCAACATGGCACACCACACAGAG
The DNA here is from genome assembly GCF_007827085.1 of Peromyscus californicus insignis. Lineage (NCBI taxonomy): Eukaryota > Metazoa > Chordata > Mammalia > Rodentia > Cricetidae > Peromyscus > Peromyscus californicus. The sequence goes on from NW_026294595.1 coordinate 73,424,418, forward strand.
AAGGCCTGTTGGGTGTACATACAATTAACAGTCTGGGCCGGGCGGTGGTGGCGCACGCCTTTAATCCCAGCACTCGGGAGGCAGAGCCAGGCGGATCTCTGTGAGTTCGAGGCCAGCCTGGGCTACCAAGTGAGTTCCAGGAGAGGCGCAAAGCTACACAGAGAAACCCTGTCTCGAAAAACCAAAAAAAAAAAAAAAAAAAAAAAAAAATTAACAGTCTGGGTCTGCCTATTCCATGAAGCTCCTAGATTAGCACCTCTGTGTCATAACATATTCTTAATGACTATATAGTTCTCTGTTATTCTATTAGACCCAAGCTAAAAACATACAAACCATGAGCTTTGTATTAACAGGCACACACTTGCGAGTGGAAGAGTGAAATAGAATATTTGAAATGATGAAAATTTCCAATGTTATACAAAGAGTATATGGCATTTATATGATAAATATGGTAATGAGCTGCTTGGCCCAAAGGTGATGTGATCCTTTGAGACCACTCTCCCACATTCTTGGGAAAGATATCGGGTGATGTCTATACTACTTCCATTTCCTCTTGACAAAGCTTAGAAACATGTCTTATGATGAAACCTCTATAACAATGTACATAATAAGTAAGATTTTGTTTTAAAAATGGTTCTGGGCTAGAGATGGCCCAGCAGTTAAACATTTGTGTTCTTTCAGAGGGTCAGTGTTTGGTTTCTAACACCCACCTTCAGGCAGTGGAGGAAAAGATGCCAGGTGAACGAAGATACAGCTGCCTCTAACTCCATGTTCAGGACATCCAAATCTTTTATTTTTATTTTTTAAATGTTTGGGATGCTGTGAGCACCTGAATGTACATGGCATACACTCCACAGACGAGTCCACCCCACACTCACTGCAACCCATCCCCACAGAGAAAAATGAAGTCAGTCTTTCCTGTTAAATACAACAATGGTCAGGCTTCTCTTAGCAGATTTCCATGACTTACATCCCCACATCAACTGTGATACAACATTCTTCTGAATCGTAAGTGTGTTCTTTGGGCCACTTCCAAGAGTTCATTTTCCTGTTATCTTTGCACATCTAGCTGAATCAGCTTTCCACTAACACACAATCTTCTGACTCAGTGGAAAGCTTTTTCTGCCCAACCTTCACATTTGTATAAGGTGTGTTCTGAGAAGTATACCTCCTGCTTTCCATAGACACCTCAGTCTCTTTGGGTTGTTAAAGAACATGCAGTACTTAGAACAGAAGTGTGTTCTTCAGAGTCCTGAGGGTGGGAACCCACACTGGCTAAAGGTATGTTCTGGATTGCAGACCACCATGCGATTGTATCCTTACATGTTGGAGGAGGGAAAGAACACCTGAGATTCCCTTTTATGAACAGTGATCTTATTTTCCATGGTTTAACGCATTTGAATTGAATTCCTGGGTGCCCCCTCCCATCGGAGTACCATCACACTAGACATAAGGAATTTAAGACATGAAGAACTGGAGGACAAAATTATTCTGTGATTTTATCTCACAAACATTTATTTTCTTCAGTATTAACAACAACAACAACAGAAAAAAAACACAGTGTTTTTAAATTCTATCTGTCCTGAGTGATTTGACTTAGGAGATCATATCTCCAAAATTCCCAGGCACTTGCACTCATTTACTGCAGAATTTAGTATGTGGTAGGTAGAATCATTATATTTATTTTAGTGCTTTCTTCATTGATAATTAACTTGATGTAGTCACTGCTTCGTCTGTTAAACATGACTCAGCCCTGCTTTTTAAAGCCTGATGACTTTTTCCTCAGATATAATATTAGTCATCTATATCCCACCAATCGCCCAATGATGATATAGTAATGGGTATTCATTATCTAAAATCTTGGCTACAGATCACTGTTTCTTATTCTTCTAGATCACTTTTAATAATGTTCAAACTACAATATTTTTGTTAATTTCCTTAAGATTTGAAGGATTTCTGAGGGTTGCATTACATCCCCAAATAGTGCCACCAATTGAGAAACAAGTTGTCAAATACACAAGCTGTTATTGGCATTGACAATTTTTTTGTTTGTCTGCTTGCTTCTCTTGATATTGATAAGTACGTGCTGTCGTCTTGTCTTTCCCTTTGTTTCTCTTTATTAAAATTTTGTGATCTATTTCAATTGTATTCTTCAGCTTTCTTCCCTCATACTTCATATGAGGACAAATATGCTTTCTATGTTATTTTTTTAAAATATATCTTTGGCTGTTCTTGGTTGTCAACTTGACTACATCTTGAAATAACTAAAACCCAAAAATACCGAGGCAAAACTGTGAGGGGATTTTTTTTTCTTAATTGGATTGTTTGAAGTGGGATGATCTAGTTGTAATCTGATTCACTGAAGTGGGATGACACATCTTTAACCCTGGAAGCCTCTATAAAGGACATATAAGAGGGAAGCTTTCTTTCCCTGCCTGCTACCTCCTTCTCTCACTAGCGAGTAGCAGGTCCATTCCTTCACTGGCATTAAAGTCTATTCTTTCTGGATACAGGCATATACTGAAGACCAGCTGAGGCACCCAGTCTCATGGACAGAACATTACTGGATTCTTGGACGTTCTGTACTTAGACATCCCTTGTTGGATTAGCTGGATTACAGCCTATATATAAGTCATTCGAATAAAATCCCTGAGAGAGAGAGAGAGAGAGAGAGAGAGAGAGAGAGAGAGAGAGAATTTCTGTAAGTTCTGTTACTACAGAGAACCCTAGTACAATCTCTAAACTGTTAGCACTCTCCATGTGTACAGTTTTTGTTTAGTCTCTTTTCCACACTTGTTTTTCAGATGTGCTTGTTCTTTATACTTGTACACTCTCGTCAATGTTCCTTTCCATACATCCTGGAAAGTGACCCAAGCAGCTCCTTCAGTTCGTGGCCAATTGGTCACTGCTACAAAGAAATCTACCTTTAAATCAGAACCTTCTCCCTAAAGATAAAACTCTTTTGGTACAAAGTATTATATTGAATATGATTGGAAAGAATGGACAGTAACTTCTTATTCCCGATTTTACTGGTATCTAGAACAAGATGACTGGAGGAGATGCAGGAGGATAAAAATAAGAAGGAAAGTGGTCAAGGTATCTTTATTCATAGATGGTAAGTAAACAAAAACAAAAAGGACACACAAAAATAAAAATCAAAAAGGAAAAAAGAAAACTTCTATGGCTAATAAGTAAACCCTTTGGGTAGTGTTTTGTTGTTGTTGTTTGCTTGTTTTTATTCTTTGTTTTGTTTTTGTTTTGTTTGTTTGTTTGTTTGTTTGTTTTTTCAAGACAGAGTTTTCTGTGTAACTGCCCTGGCTGTCCTGAAACTCACCATGAACTCATAGAGATCTGCCAGTCTGTGCCTCCAAAGTGTTGGGATTAAATGTGTGCCACCATCGTCTGGCAATTGGTAGGATTAATATAGTAAAAATGGCCATCCTACCAAAAGTATAATGCCCATCAAAATCCCAATGTAATTCTTCACAGATATTTAAAGAACAATTTTCAGCTTTCTATGGAAATACAAAAATACAGGAGAGCTAAAACAATTCTAAATAATTAAATAATTTCTGAAGGTATCACTATCCCTGATTTCAAGTAATATTATAAGCTCTAGTAATAAACACAGCATAGAACTGGCAGACAGAGATAGATAGATAGATAGATAGATAGATAGATAGATAGATAGATAGATAGATAGATATAGATATAGATAGATCAATATAGGAAGAAAGAAAGAGAGAAAAAAAGAAAGAAAGAAAGAAAGATAGACATCAATGGAATTGAATTGAAGATCCAGTCTTAATTCCACATATCTAAGGACACTTTAATTTTGATAAAGAATCTAGATACACACATTGAAGTAAAAGAACATCTCCAACAAATACAAATATATCCAATAGAACCCCATGGAAACCCATAGGCATCCCAGCCAAGGCTATTGGTTGCTCTCCATAACCTAAAGGTAAGGTTCTCTTGCTGAAGACAATACCTACATAACTCCCTGTACATGGAGAAGTCAAACTGGTGCCTACCTAGAGCCTACGGATTAGTGTTCATAGCAATACAAAGTACTGTTCACAATATCAAAGGAGAAAGGAAAAACATCAACCCAGCTACAAAACCTTCATTACTGCATGGCAACCTGCCTATAGGATATGCTGGGACTATATTGCCATAAATGTCACAGGAGTAATGAACCACTATCTGACAAGAATTAAGACACAGTTCATAAGATAGAACCCATAGTTGATACTGCTTGGGAAGCCAAGACTAGATAGGCCACAGATTTAGGGGAAAACTAAATAAAACTGTTCTACTACAGGAATGTGGCAATAAAATAACTTCTAACAGCACAATGCTGTACTCAGTGTCTCGCTCACCCATCATCAGAGAAATTTCTTCCTGCGGTAGATTAGAACAAATACAGAGACCCATAATTGGACAATGTGCAGAGTGAGAGAGCTTGGAACCTTTAATCCCGTATGGGATTTCTTCATCAATCCCCTCCATGCAGGGCTCAGGGTACTCTGCAGAAAAAGAGGTGGAAAGATTTTAAGAGCCAATGGTGATGGAGGGCACCAAGAAAACAAGGACTTCTAGACACAACAGGACTGATGAACATATGAACTCAAGGAGACTGTGGCAGCATGCACAGGGCCAGGACAGGTTTAAGCTAGATGGGGTTCCAGCATTGAGAGAGGAATTGGACACCAACCCCATTCAACTGGGAAACTATCTCTAGTTGAGAACTGTTTGTAAAAGAGAAATTAGTTTTCTCCAATGGAGTCTCCCTGGGAATGCAAAAACCACTGAAGGGCAGACAGACTATATGCCCAGCATTAGATGGCTAGGACAAATGAAATCAATGGTATTTTTTAAGGTTTTTTTTCCATACTGCTTTGTTGGGGCATTGTTTTTTTTCATTAAATGTTTTTCTTATATATTATGATTCCCCATTGTGTGTTTTTAAGTGACTTCTGTGTGTGAGTGTATTTGTTTTTGCATCTTGTGCTTTTCTTTGGCTCTTTTTGTTTTCTTGTTTGTTTTTATCTTAATCTGAAAGTTTATTTTATAGTTGCTTGTTTGTTTTCTAATGACAGAAAGCAATAAAGGGTATTGATTTGGATGGGTAGGGCGTTTGGGAGGATCTGGATGGTTGGAGGAGTGGGAAATGATAATTAAAAAATACTGAATGAAAGAAATCTATGTACAATGAAAATTTAAATTATAAAAAAGAATAATTCCTTTGACCTTATTGTATTAACATGTTTTGGCTGTTACTACAAGATGCCAATGATTTCATGGGGTGTGTGTTTGTGTATGTGTGTGTGTGTTTGTGTTTGTGTGTGTGTGTGTGTGTGTGTGTGCGTGTGTGTTTGTATGTGTGTGCATGAACATGTGCCTGTGCATACATACACAAGTGTAGATAGCTCCATTACAGGTGGTGAACTCTAATGTGAGCTTGGAATGCAAATCCAGGCATCTGAAAGAATACAAAGAATCTCCTATATCAGTAATAAGTTTTTCATTTATTATAACAAAATTTTATACTGATATTTCATTATTTCTTTTGCTTTTAAGATTGTAATATAATTAACACCATGATTTCCTCCTTTTCTTTCCTTCCTCCAAATCCTCCCATATACCCTTCTTTTCTCTCTTTCAAATTCATGGCCTCTTTTTTCATAAATTATTGTAACATGTGTACACATATATGTATATAAACATATATTCCTAAACATATATTGCTGGGTATGTATAATGTTACTTATATATAAGTTTCATGGTTGACCATTTCATACCAGGTAACCAGTTGGCCTGCTCTTCATTGGGAATGACTATTTCTCCTATTCCCATTCAGTTTTCAATATCCCTTTCTGTAGGGTTGAGGCCATTGATTTCATTGGTCTTAGCCATCTAATGCTGGGCATAGAGTCTTCCCTTCAGTGTTTTTTGCATTCCCAGGGAGACTCCACTCACTGGAATATACCCTGGAGGAGGTCTAGTGCAGTGCATTAATTGGGTGCAGCACAAAAGGGACTTGGTGAGTGGTGGCTAGTAGAGTGAGTCCAAGCTGGACCCCAAAGAAGCATGTTGGATGGACAGGTTAGATGCAGCCCAGAGGGTACCCGTGGGTGGCGGTAGGTAGGGTTGATCCTGGTAGCTCTTAGAGGTAGGTTGCAGATCGGTCTTGGGATGTCAATCATGGGTTGATCCTCAGAAACTGGATATGGGAGGCAGACTAGGTCGGACTGGTTCAGGAGAAGGCCTAGATGGGATAGGTCAGAGATACTCTGTAGCTTAGACCCTGGAAAAGGAAGTGGAGGTTCTGGCTGGTGAATGTGTTGATCACAATTAAGTGGAGGATTGGTAGTGGTGGTAGATCCACACTGACTTTTCTACTTCATATTTGACAATTAAATTTAAAATGAAACAGATCTGATCAGTTTTATTGCTTACTTTTAAAATTACATTTTCTTATTTTGTATAGGTGTGTGGGTACACCTGTGCCAGATAGACATGTGGAAGTCGGAGGACAATTTTGAATTCTCCTTCCACTTTCCACCATGTGGAGTCCTGAAGGTTAAACTCAGATTGTCAGGGTTGAAAGAATAAAACTATGCTTGCTGAATCAATCATTTCACCAGCCCTGATTAATGAACTATTAATTTTCTCTCATCGTTTCTCTGTAATGCATATTTTCTGGAAAAGTTTTCTTAGGGCTCAAAATTAACATTATTAGTATGTATTTTATAATGAGACAAAGTGTGGTTATATAATTACTAGATTGCTTTTTAATTAATAGCTTATTCATAAACATTGGGCATCAAGATGGAGTGTGGAATGTGCGTGGCAAATACTAAGGGAGTTTCCAAAAAGTGACACCGAATAGTTAGTTAAGTAAAATTTAGACTGACAAAGTTGCATAGGAATCTATCTTCCTAATGGTTATTTATGTGACCTGTGTGATTAACAGAACATAATTGTCCTCATGTGTAAATCAGAGCTATTTGTAACTATCTGTGCAGTTGTGGGTTCAATGAGAATATTCCTCATTGGCTCAAATATTTGAACACTTGATCTATTTTGTTGGCAGTTTTGGGGGAGGTAGTAAAACCTCTAAGAGGCACACCAATATTAGAGGAAGAACATCCTGTCATTGGGCATCAACGTTGAGGATGAATAGCATGTTGATCCTGCTTCCTGCTCTCCCTATCTGCTTCTTATGTGATGATAAAAGGTGGTTTTCCAGTTTCCTGATACTGTTTCCATGCCTCCTCTACCATTATGTACTGTATCTCTCTGGAATTGCAAACCAAAATAAAATCTTCCTTAGTTTTCATTTGATCATGATACTTTAAAACAGCAACAAAAGTTACCAGTACAGTGGTTTTTGAACAAAATGTTTATTTATAAGTTAGTGTCTTCTATACTCTTCTAGGAAGTCTGAGATAAATGTGATAAAAATTGAATAATTTTGAAGCACTTACATGATTACATGTTTCACACATCTGAACTATTACATTTTGATTTTTGAACCTAAAGAATAGCTGTGATAGTTGTCTTGATTAGGTTTTCTGTTGCTATGAAGAGGCACCATAACCATGACAACTCTTACAAAGGAAAACATTTAATCAGGACTGGCTTTCAGTTTCATAGATTTAGTCTACTATCATCATGGTGGAAAGCATGGCAGCATGCAGGAAAACATAGGGTTGGAAAAGGAGGTGAGAGTTCTGCCTCTGGATCTGCAGACAGCAGAAAGACAGAGTGACATTGGACCTGGCTTGAGCATTTGAAACCTCAAAGCCCACCCCCAATGACACATATCCTCTAACAAGGCCACACCTACTTCTACAAGGCCACACCTCCTAATAGTGCCAATCCCTATGAGCCTATGGTGACCATTTATTTGTGTTCAGACTACCACAATATTCATCCATTTAAAAAACATGTATTTAGATAATAGTTTATGATGTTTACCTAAAATTATTTTTGGTAATTAGCCATTTTCAGAAGGCTTTAAAAATATTCATATAGTGTTTCAAATTTTTAGAATTTATGTAAATTGATGCTCTCTAGTTAAACATTTAAATGAAAGTTTTTAGATGTACAGCATAAATAAAAATATCTTTTAAGAAACACAAAAATGCACAAATTGTAAGTAATCACTCAATACTTCCCTAACACTGTCAGACTATAACAAAGACCAGCTTGAGAAGAAATAAAAAGTAATTAAAATTATTTTAGGTGCTACGCTGGAGAAACCAAGAGGTTGTGTGCAAACTTTTTGTTTAATGTTTTTATTTATTTATTTGTTTGTTTGTTTGTTTGTTTTTGCCTCCAGATCCATGTTTCAGAGCATAATATTAATGTCCAAACCAAAGTGTCTGAATTTCCGCTAATTTTATTTTTAAACAAAATTAATATGGCAGTACCGTGCTTGTATTTTTTTGTGGGTTTTTTTTCTATTTCTCTCAAATTTTAGGCTTTGAATTAGGTCACACAAAAGAAAAGAAATTAAGATTGGGAGATCATTTCGGATGGATCATCTTGTCTAGTGAAAACCTAATCAAAGTTCCCTACCTCACAGGATAGGCTTTGTTATTCATTTCCACAGCTAACAGATGTGAGCTTCGGTCCTCAGTTTAATGCAGATAAGGGTGTTGGTCCTAAGTCTATTCCTTAGAAACCATATGTTCGCAAAATTACTTGTTTGGCATCATTCCATCTTGGTGCAGAAAAAACCTGGGTCAGTGAAGACATCCATATCTGGTTATGGTTTCCTTGCATTGTCGTCAGTAAGTCAAAAGAAAAATACATGTTTGAGGATTCAGAGATTGTGGCTATAAATCTACCTATGTCGCAAATCAAAAACCATAAATTAAATTACAAAAAAGTGCATCAGTGTGCTGAGGACAATTTGTTAAGAATACCTTTTCAGAGGTATTTTGGTAACCTGCAGATACTACCACAGTGTACAGTTGGGAAGAAGAAGTTTCAAATAATAAAATTTGCATACTGTGGGAAATATAATGGATTGAAATGGATGGGTATTTCCTTGACTATTCCTTGATGTTGTTTAAAGATTGAGAGTGATCCTATTATATTAAGCTGTTCATATAACGCACAGGCTTACTAACATTTGATGATAGAAAATGCCAGAATTGATCTCCAAGTGGTCAAACTCAGGAGAGGGATACAAATGAAATGATGTTCATTTTTCAGAGATCTTCATGTCCTTTCTTTTCTTTAATCCCAAGGGCATCCTTCAAAGGGTTTAGTTCATTTTTCAGATGAGAGATCACATTAATTATCAAAGTCACACAATTTCTATGTATGACAGCAGGGAGTTGATGTTCACACCTGTGTACAGTGAAAGTCTGGAATAAGGTTTAGCTGAGCTCCAAACCCAAGCTTATTTCTCTTACACTGGAATAGTATTTTAACTTTATATGAGAGAAAGGCTATTATTTTTTACTCTCCCTTTCACATCTCCCTTTGAAGGAATTTATTTTGAGGAAAGAAGAACATAGAAATTCATGAAGATTTTTATGGCTAGGCAGATTTTCTTAATAGTAAAAGAAATGTTCACACTGGAAAGAAATCAAGCAGAGAAGTCACAAGTAGCCTTTGCACATGCATTCATCCATTGCAATCCTTGATTTTCTGCTTTATTTCATTATTTTATTTTCATTTTGACTTTTCTGCTGTAGAAGAAAAACAGAAAACAAACAAATTCATCTGATCCCTCAAATTAATAGTAAGCTATGAGTGATTCCCAGAATATTCTACACATTTTAAAAGAAATAGTACAAGTATACAAAATGTATACTCTAAAGAGAAAATGAGTTTTCCATATCCACATTGTTGGGGGATAAAATCTATACTGAATGTGGGCGAAGTATTTAAATAGTTATTTTCACTTAGGAATTCTGTATTACATGGTTAAAATTTAGACTGGTTATTCAAAACTTAACAGCTAATGTCCATATATAAGTGAGTATGTACCATGCTAGTCCTTCTTGGTCTGAGTTGTCTGACTCAGCATGATTTTTTTCTTGCTGCGTCCATTAACCTATGAATATCATGATTTCATTTTAGAAAGAGCTTTCTAATAGTAGCTTGCTCCTGCAGCAGATGGGAACAAGTAGAGAGACCTATAGCTACACAATGCACAGAGACTGAGAGACCTTGAAATATTCAGTTCTAAATGGGATGTCTCCACCAAATCTGACCCCTTGGGGATCCTTGGGGAATCACTGCAGAAGAGAAGCCGGAAAGATTGTAAGAGCCAGAGGGGACGAAGGCTACAAAGCAAATAGAGCCTTCAAAACTGAACAGGATCAATGCACTTTTGAACTCACAGAAATTTACAGGGCCTTGATTTTTCTCTGCCACATGGGGTCCCAGCACTGAGAGAGGAAGTAAACATAAGCCCCCATCCCTAACTCAGAAGTCATCTTCAACTGATAACCGCTCATAAATGACAACTTAGTCCTCTCCAATGGAGTCTCACTGGGAATATAAAACTGAGCAGTCCTCAAGCTGAGCAGTAGATGGAAAACACAACACAACAAACTCAATGGTATCTTTGGAGGTTCTTTGTTTTACAATGTTTTGTCAGGGCTTTGTTTTTTAACCATACAGGTCCTTTGTGTATGTCTCCCAAAGTTTTGTTTTTATGAGATTCCTTTGTATTCGAATGTGTCTCTGCATTGTTATGTGTTTGTTTCTCGTGCCTTTTTTTTTTTTGGTCATTCCGTTTGTTTCTTTGTTTTGTTCTATTCTGGTCTGTTTGTTTTTATTACTATTACTATTATTATTATTATTATTATTATTATTATTATTATTATTTAGATGCCTATTTGTTTTCAACAAGAGACAGAAGGAGTGTGGGTTAGAATGACAAGGGACGTGGGGTAGATATTGGAGGAGTTCGGGAAGGGGAAACCATAATGAGAATGTATTGTATGAAGAAAAACTTTTTTCAATAAAAGATTAAAACAATAAACTGGTTTATTTGTGCATAATTCCTTTGTTCCCCTTGTTTAGTAATTTACAAATATGAATCATTTATTTCCCTTAAAATCTCCACATGCAAACAGCTTGGCTACTTTGAGGCCTGGGTAACATTAAATGTTGTCTTAAATAAAGAAAAAATCAAAAACGTATTTTATTTTTATATTTTTTTGCTAATGATGAGTATATATGAGTATATATTGAATAAAAGTGTAAGAAAATTAAATGATTAAGAAGTGAAACAATTGAAATTTCTTATCAGCCAATTACTTAATTTTTAAATAATTTAATTGAAGTAGAATTAGATTATGCTCCCCTTTCCTTTCTCAAATCCCTCTCACTTACTCTTGCTCAAACCTCTTCCATGGCTCTTCTAATTGATAGATTATTTTCCTTTGAATATAATTGTTATATTAATGTGGAAGAGAAAAAATTTTGCAGGATCCCACCTCTAGACAATGAGCTACAGGCAAGCATTGACTAATTTGAGAAAGGGAATTAATTCCGCCTTGAAACCATCTACACAAAAACATATGTGTGGGGGGGCATCTATATATGCACACACATATATGCCAGTTACTTTAACAATTTGCATATTTCTTGTGCATAAAGCTGAATATTTAAAATGATAGTATTCATATTAACACCCTATACTGATCATAGGCTGACTTCTTATTAATCTACAAAGGAAGGTATTAAAACCGGGTAGAGGCTGGTTGTGACCAGTCAAAGTTTAAAATTCAAGTAATAATATAGATATAATTCAGTAGGAACAATAAATTAGAAACATGGTCAAATGGAATCAAATCAATATCACTGAATTTCCTGTGACAGCATTTCAAAATATGAGTTTATATTCCTTGTAGGGTTAGGCTATTGATTACAACAACTGGCCCCAAACCTTCTTCCTGAATAATTGCATTCTTGCTTGTTATTTTTTTCCCTTTGGAGTCATGGAAATTACAGCATTCTGATCAATAAGGATATAAAATAAGAGGAGCAGAAAGTGATTTCTGCCTTTCCCAGGATTTTTCGTCTTTTATAAACCAAAACAGTTTTCAGAAATCATTTTCCTTTGAAGAGATGTGTTTTTTTCTAAAGCCTTTTTAAATAAAATCACTGAGTGGGGTTTGCTTTGTTTTGCTCACTTCCCTTGTTATACCCCACGGGTTGTCAGTGAGACACACCAGTATTTATCCACAGATAACTTAATGTCCATTTTCATTCTTTGTAATGTATTTTAAAAAACGAGAAATAAGTTTGCTTGTAGTCACAAATGTTCAGGAAACCCATTCGATTAACAGTGCTACTTGAAGTCAAGAAAAGCTCTTAAAAGAGAAATCATTCTTTCAGGCTCCAAACGATGGGGCTCTGTTTCAGTTTCTTACTTCCAATATTCCAGGATATTAATTAGTTTGTATGCTAGAGGCTGAAGATGAGTAGAGACAGATTTTCTATTTGCTAAGTATCCAACTCCAATTATCTTAGTGATTCCCAAAAGATAACATGAAAGACACAAAACTACAGTTCCTGCTGATAGAGAAATATCAGAAAAAGCAGAGGTTAAAATGCTACTTTACTTGTGGATTTCTAATTCATTTAAAATACAAACAATAGCAAACAATTAAAATGCCAGAAAACAATCAATTCATCTGGTCTATAATATAGCCACTAAAACTAAAGCATCTCCCTGGAGTTTACTAGGAGCCTGATTTGCAGATGCATGTTCAAGTAGTATTTAATCTCAGCTTCACAGCCTACTGGTTATGTTATTTGCACCAAAATCTTTGTAATGTTTCTAAGTTATTTTTTAATTACTGTACAACGAAGTAGCATTTTTACTTAGTTTTGAAGTTTTTGAGGGAATTCTCTTTTTTTTAATTGTTTAGTTGAGTATAATAATGTATTAACAATATTAACTATGACTTGCATAAGCATTATTGTTGATAAGTAGTCCAGCCTTAGGCAGTGGTCATCTACTTCATTTAGGAACCTCTTTCTACATGCTGATTTACTGTGGTACCTGATAAAATAATAATCTGTTGTTGAAAGAAAAGCCACTGCTGATCAGATGTAAAGCACTGTGAGAAAAGTGTGGAAGCACGGCCTGCTTTCTGTGTCTTTTCCTCACCCTCTGCAAAGCCAAGGAGTCCCCTTGACTCATCATAAACCAGCATATGGTTTAAGTCCTGATTAATAGCCTTGGCTTTGTTGCACCCTAGGGTGCTAGTGAGTTGTCATGGCTTGTCGTGGTCAGCTCCTGAGTTTGCAGTCACTGAGCACCTTCACATATGTTTTTGATGGAAGTAATTAAGCTAAGCAGTTAGCTGTCGCACAGAAGTTACACAGGCTAGGCATGTCCCTAAGGTTCCCAGGGAAAGAAAAGTATGCGGTTCCTGTGGGCTGTGGGATAATGGGATAGAGGGATAAAACAACCATGTACTAGTTGCCTAGGGATTCAAATCCCTTCTGAATTACATTTTTCAACATTCCCTCTGTTCTGTATGTAATTTTCATCAAATTACTTTAAGGTAGTGATGGAGGATCTGATCTTTAGAAAATTCTTACTCTAGGGAGAAGGAGAGGGAGTGTGTGCAGGAGAGGGGAACTGAGGAGGTGGGCTGGAAGCCATGGAGGGAGGATACACTGTTTGAGAGAAGAATCTATTTTTAGTAAAAATAAGAAAAAAAGAAAGAAATTAATGCAGGAATTATAACCTACACGTTTGCCAGTCTCTTCTTCTCATGCTATTTTAACATTCAGGCGGTCATGCAGGCATCTATGACATTACCAAGTGATCTCACATATTTGGTTTTGGATTATAAAGGTCTGTTTGAGGAACATGTATTTGAGGAACATGGGAAAGGATCTCAAATAATGCCTGTTTATAGGGATTGGAGAAGCCTCTTAACACATTTAAGAGATGGGAAAATTTAGGGGAAATAAATTTAGATCATATGTAGAATGTTCTGAGGGATCAATTTCACAATTGAAAGCACAGTAGTAATTATTAATGAAATGTTTAAAGGTTTTCTTATGAAAACAATGCCATAAGTAGTTACATGAAAGCCTCAAAACTATACCAAGGATGATAAAAATTCCCTTATTATAATGTGATATTTTTCGGTAGCTCTGGCTTTGTACAAAAGTTCCAGTGATGGAAACATATATTATGTAATTTTCACCCAATTTGACAAAAATGAAAAATGTTGTATTCTAAAAATGTCGATGACTCAAAAAAGTAGAATCTTCCAGAAACTGAAGTTAACTTTGGAGCTTTAATATAGTTTTTCCATGTCATAATTTCAAAATAATATTTTAAATTATCATATTACTTTATATTACATGCAATTTCAAGGATTATATTCACTGTGAAATTAATGAAATGTCTTAAATATATATTTCCTTTTAAGTATCAATGTGTAAGCAAGTATCAATAATACCTTAAATACTATTTTTGCTGAGCATATGTGGAGCATTGCTTTGTATTTAATTTCACTGAATTCAAGCATATAGGACAATTTATTGTTCCAGTATTGTGTCTTTCACCTTTCTGCATTGCAATCCAAACTCTTCACTTTTGCTTAGCCTATGTGAATGCATGGCCCATAGAGGATGTGAATGGGATGAGAAGAAATAGAAATGTCTAAGACATAGAAAATGAACATTTATCACTTATACTAAATAAATCACAGAATTGTATGTGGTTTCTTTATATGCCTCTCTGTAATAGCTCTAATTTCTCCAAGTTGTAGTTTCACTATTGGCTTATGAATGAAGCAGAATTTGTAATGTAGATTTCTTTGTGTGTTGGTGCAGGCATGGAAGCTTCAAGGTGGAAGAAATGTCTAAGAAATTGCAGCTGATTACTCCCAAGTATCACAAAAAGTCAAGTGGAGTACTTTGGAATAAAACAAATGGATATTCATAATATATCAAAAGGCATGAAGGAAATCTGTTTGTCAACACTAATGTAAGTAATATGATGGAAAGAGTGGCTTCTGTTATATACTGCTATGTAGTGCTTGATGTGAAAAAGGACAATGGATTATTTAAATAGTTAAAAAATTCCATATACTTTTTTAATAGTATATTTGCACTTCTTAGTCTTATAAGAAAACTTCCATCTTTTGTTTTCTGAAAAATCTTGTACTTGCCTAGTTCATGAAATATTTTTTAATTGTGGTAAATGTTTGATTATTTTTTAGGAGTGCTGAACTTGAAGTAAGATGTTATGATTATGGTTTAAATAATAACTGTCTCTAAGAGGCATGCCAGCTGAAGGATTGACCACAGCTGGCACAATTACTAGGATGTGATTGGATAATGAAGGCACTAAATTCATAGGCAGTTCAATTCATCCATGAGTTGATATTAAATAATCAAGGAGTTAGGTACAAGAGGGAAGAAGTAGTGAGTGAGGTGTGCATTCCAAGCGTTTGTCTAAGTGTGATGGTTTGAATTAAAAATAACCCCCATTATTATTAAGAGGGGCATTATTAGGAGGTGTGTTCTCGTTGGAGTAGGGGTGGCCTTGTTGGAGGAAGTGTGTCGCTGGAGACAGGCTTTGAGTTCTCAGATACTCAAGCTATGCCTAGTGTGACAGTCTCTTCCTGCGCCTGTGTATCCAGATGTAGAACTTTCAACTCCTTCTCCAGCACCACGTCTACCTGTATGACTCTATGCTTCCCGCCATGATGACAATGGACTTAACCTCTAAAACTGTATGTCAGCCTCTTTTAAATGTTTTCCTTTATA
Source organism: Peromyscus californicus insignis (assembly GCF_007827085.1). Taxonomy (NCBI): domain Eukaryota; kingdom Metazoa; phylum Chordata; class Mammalia; order Rodentia; family Cricetidae; genus Peromyscus; species Peromyscus californicus. Next base: position 73,440,204 of record NW_026294595.1, read on the forward strand.
AGAGTTGCTGTGTTCATGGTGTCTCTTTACAGCACTAGAAACTCTAAGACATCTAGTTCCTAGGTCTTTGTTTCTACCATATCTGTATCTGAGGTGCATGATCCTTGCTTTCTCCCAGTCTACCCTTCTTATTTGTTTATGAGTTCCCTGGGTCTATAAACAATGGTGTGTAACAAAACTGAGCACTAACTCAAACCTCCAAAACTGTAGGTCAAGATAAATCTGCTTCCCATAAGTTTTTTTCTCTGGTATTTTGTCATAGCAATGAAAACAATTAGCACAATCTATATTACATAGACTTTAAATGGAATATCAAATATTTCTGTGGATTCTCCAAGTCTATTAAGTTGAAATATGTAATGAATCTTCCAAGGAAATGTTTACTGTAAAATAAGCCAAATGACAAATGAACAGAGAACTGCAATTTTAGCTAGAAATGGTGCTGGATAATAAAATAAAATACCATCTCTTTAGTGATATTGTTTTGATAGCCTTCTCCTGCTTTTACAATACATTTCTTGAGTTGTGTAGCTATGACCTATGTTGAGACACACAATGAGTGGCTATTACTATGTAGAATGGTTTAGGTGTTATTTTGGGAGTACACATTTAAATTTGTCATTTTTATACCTTTTGTCAGTCACATCCACAATTCATTGAATTTTAATGGGCAAGCTGGATAGGGTTTCCTGTGCTGCATAATCCTCAGATAGTAAGAATGTTAACTCTTAGAAAGTTGTCTTTGAAATACCAAATAATCATAGCACATCAGATTTTGATCATACATAAATTAAAACATAAAATAACTGTCTTTTAGAAATAACCCAATTATACTTGAGTAATTCTTATAGATTTAAATTGACTCTAGACACAATCATGAATAAATAGCCATTTATACTATATATTAATGTACAAAAATTACTTTCATGGAAACCTGATAATTGTTTTAGATAAAAGCACACTATCTTCTAAACTTCATTATAATTCTATTTCTAATATAATAAAAATTTAAGTACTAATTAAGTTGTTATATAAGTGTAAAAGGAAAAAATGACTAATCACTGCTCTTATACAACATGATCAAATCACTAAATTTCATTAAAGAGAGTTAATTGCCATAAAATGTGATTGTAATTTAAAACACAGCATTTCTAGCATCTACCCTGGAAAGGAACAATGACTCAATTACAATTCCAAATATGTAAAGAATTTTTGATAGTGCTTTAGTTTTAGAAATAAAGTATTTAATAATATTTGAAAGGTATTTTGAGACAGATAACAGATTGATAATTTTCAACATGAGAAATAGTATATTTTTCATTTCCCCCATTTAGTAGCCAAATTAAAACAACTTCAGAAATACTTCTAACAGCATCTTTGATTAGTGTGCATGTGTGATTTTATATGCAGAAACTTTGATGGAGTTATCACACTGAAAAAACATATTTTTCAAAAAAGAACATAGTATTTGGGGGTAGAAAAATAAAGATTATAGATATAAAAGTCTGAAATACTTGGTTTATTTTTGAATGTATGTGTGGTGATATTTTGTTTGTGCTCTAACAAATAAAGCTTGCCTGGAGAAGAGAGTGTGGAGCTGGTCACTAGAGGCCAGGCAGTGATGGCACAGACCTTTAATCCTAGCACTTGGGATCTCACGTCTTTGATCCCTGTACTTGGGAGGAAGAAACATGAAGTGATATGACTAGACTGGAAAGAGGGAGTGATAAGGAGGGGTGGAGACAAGAGCTCAGCCTTTTCAGTCTGAGGATCCTAGAAGTAAGAATTCCTCCTAGTGGCTGGCTGCTCTGCTTCTCTGATCTTTCAGCTTTCACCCTGATATCTGACTTTGGGTTTTTATTAAGACCACTTAGGATTCGCACTACATGTATGTATTCTCAAAAACTAACTTTAAAATTTACCTTTCATGTTATTTTTTTTAATTTTTTTGTTTCCTTTTATATATCTTCATTTTATTTAACTGTTAATTGTTTTTCTACACAATATAGTTACTATCTATAGAATCATGAAAACCATGTTTTTCCTTGTTTTTTTGTTTGTTTATTTGTTTTAGAAACATTTCTTTGTGTGTAACACACGAAGAAGGGATGCCACTCCTAGCGAGGTGAGAGAAGGAACAAAGCAGATGAATGTATAGCTAGAGAAGGAGTAGCAGGTTACAGTAGTAAGAGAGCATGGGGACACATGTCTGTGTCTGGGAGAAAAGGGCACTGGCGTTTTGATGGGATACCTGGGGAGGCCTCTGTAAGAAGTAAATTCCGGATGAGAGGGAAAGGAGGTCTATGAGGTACCTGCAGATATACGCATCCAGACCTGGAGGCAGGGTTCTGCTACTGTCCAGAGGAAAACCTTCTGTCCAAGGACAGAACCATGCCTGGACAGCTTGAAGATCAGTTAACAAGCTATGAATAATAGAGCACAGAATGAGCAAGAGGGAGCAGTAGAAAAGGCACCGTAGTCTGGCCATGTTGCCCTAGCTTAAGCTGAAGTTCTTCAAAGAAATCAAACCAATAGACTTTCTCCCCCAACCCCCTTTGGATTTTTTTGTCCTTATACTCTTGTTAACTCTTCATATTCACTGATTCTACAGTCAACCTTAAATTAAAAATGTATTTAAAGCTGTACTTGTACTGTATATGTGCAGACATTTCTTTTTTATTTCTCCTAGATAATAACATTTAAAAAAAGCCACCATATCATATTAGAGGGTGGTGACACACTGGAGATGATTTAAGGTTTATGGGAGTATATGTATAAATTACATGTAATAGTATTCCATTTTATGTAAGGGACTTGAAACATCTATCTTAGGATCTGTGAAGTGTCCTGGAACAAATTCCATATGGACACCAAGTGGTAACTCTTATTAACTTGTAAGACAGAATCTCTCTCTCTCTCTCTCTGTCTCTGTCTCTGTCTCTCTCTCTCTCCCTCTTTTTCTACTTCCCTCCTTCCCTCCCTCCTCATCCACTCTTTCTTTCTCCCTCAATCATTTCAATCTTCGTGGTATAGGTGTGTATAGTATATCAGTATGTGCATATGTGTATGTATGGGTGACTGAATTCACAGACTGGACTACTGGACTACCAGTCTCTGAACTTAAGTTGGTAAGTCCCACCACTCCTTACAATAAATCTAAGTCTATCTTGCTTGATTTCTGCCTTACTACTAGCTGATAATAAAGTTACCCTTTGATATCTATGTGGAATTGGTATTCCAGGATACTCCACAGATGATAAGATGCAGAAAACATCAAATCCCCTTACAAAAATGGAATACTATTACATGTAACTTACACATATACTCCCATAGACTTTAAATCATCTCCAGTAAAGTAAAATATAGATGTTACATGAATAGTTTATACTTTATTATCTAGGGAAAAATATCTTCACATGTATACTGAAAGTCCATTTTAAAATATATTTTTACTTTAAATCCATACCAGATTTCACTCTCTGTCAAAGTTCTTTGACACACAGCCTTTCACTAAATCTGAATTTGCTGTTAGGTTAGGGCAGGGGGAGAGTGAGCCCCTGAGATATGTCTATCTCTGCTCTATCAAAGTTTCATTGCTGCTGGGAATCTAAACTCATGACTGCATGTTTGTATAGCAAATTCTCTTTCTCACTGAGCTGTCTCTACAGCCCAAGACTGAAAACATATTTATCAGAGGAAACAGGATATGTCATTTCTGTTGTCTGAATAGACTGAAGAAGATGAAGAAGGAGAATTGTAGAAACCAGTTAATTTTTGAGCTAGGTGATGATAGTAGAAGAGTATGACACTAGCAGAAATAGGAAGAAAAGATACATATCTATATCTATATCTATATCTATATCTATATCTATATCTATATCTATATCTATATCTATATAATATATATATTATATATATAATAGAATCAATAGGAATTATTATGACTGATATGTAGTATAAAGCAAAAAAATAATTGAATATTCTGTTAATATTTTTGTCTAATAAATGGAAATAGTTGACATGCTGTCAAATAAAATGTGGGAAGAATTGGAAGGAGCTGAAATAACGCATCTATTGTGTATAGTAGGTGCTCTGTTGTAGACAGTGAGGCAGAGATGCTAAAGAAATATCCAAGTGCACAGAGTAGGCATTTAACCTTGAATAACTAAACTGGAGACTTCAGCATGTGAATTATATTTGTGTCTGGCATCTTCCTGTACCAGCGGTACGGCTTATGGTAATGAGACTCCACATATGGATATGCACTGTGGTTCAGATGTTGCATGATGTAAGCTTGGTTGATGTCATGAAATTCTCGTTTCATCTACACACTTCAGTCATTCATGTAACCTTAGCCTATTCAAAGATTAACTTCTATTAAGGAAAGCTTGCAGTACTGACAGTTGTAAAATAAATAATATTTTACAATATAATATATTTATATGCCATAATAATATATTTTATATTTCTTTCATAGTTTCAAAAGCTAACCCTTCAAGTAAATGCTGAGAAAACAGGGTACCTTGTTTTGAATTTTATTTTTACCTATTTCCAGGAAATCAAAGTATACATTCATTTTTTGCAAATTTGTCCAAAAATTATGTTGATATTTGCATCAAATCTCTTGTTAGTTTTATTTGCCTTCACACATATGCTTATAGCAGGATAACCTATACCTCCTTGACACCTTTAAACTGGGCCATTATTTTCCCTAGATTGATTCTCAGGAGACCTCTTTTCCTACTTCTTCTGCTACAGTATCTATTCCCTAAAGCATCTTCATCTATGAAAGTCACCAAAAAAGATACAGGAGACAATTATCCAGATTCTTTACACCCTAGGGATGAGTGCTGCCTACACTTGACCTACATTTGGCCCAAGAAACATACTCCTTTCCTCCTATGATGGTATCCTTTTATCAATTGGCACAGGACCATGAAATAAAAACAGGAAATTGCAGGGTTAGCATTATTTAGAATTGTTATTACACTTCAGTCTACTAGCTGTCATTTTAATGAAAATTACATATATTTATATATATATATGTATATCATATATTATATAATATATTAAATACTATGCTAAAATAAGTTAAAATATATTTATATTGTATATACATACATATACTTATATATAAATTGTTGATAAATACTCTGGGAAATATTTGCACTTCAAATCTGCCTAGAAAAATTATATGCTTGTATAACCTCCAGTACAGGATGAGTGAGCAAAGATAATACATCCCCCACCCCTTAAGTAGCCTTGTATAACAGGATGGGTATCAAATGTATCATTTGTTGTTGGCAAATTGTGACTATTTAATCTCAGAAACTCTAAACATGGTGATGAACACTGGAAGTTTTGAATTTTTCAAGTCTAAATACATGTATGTTGTACCTGTGCAGACCCCATTCTACTGAGAATATTCTGTTTGTGAACAGAAGGCTAATATTTCCTTCACATTAAAGAATGGTGTGACAGTGTGTCTGAATAGATCTCACGGAGAGGAAAATACTGAATGGCCCCAGACATGACGCCTAATTTATTTATTCTGACTGCTAAAGGGCAGCAGAGTACAAGCCTCATCCAAGCATCACATTTCACAATGGATCTTCTTATTTAGTCTACTGGGGCTGGAGAGATGGCTCAGTGACTAAGAGCACTTACTGCTCTTGCAGATAACCTGGTTTTTTTTTCCAGTACCCAAAGTGGGTGGCTCAAAGCTACCTGTACCTCTAATCTCAAGGAATATGACACTTTTAAACTACACATATGTACATACTCACATGTACATGTAAAATAAAAATAAATAGAAATTTAGCCTAGTATTTATTACAAAAAATGAAAATGTTGATTGTGTGTTTGCAACAAAAATTCTTAAATTTCCTGGGTGTTGGTGTTTCTTGCAAAATTTCAACCATCTAGATTTTAAATACAGAAAAGTATATTGTTTAGTGCATGTGTGTATTCATTTTCAGCAGAGTAAAAAAAGCAATAAAATGAATATATTTTAAAGTAGGTTTTGGAGGTTGGCTTAAAAGAAACTCTTTGCAGTCAACCAACGTCTTACTCATATCAGAGAGGCATAGAATCCAGTATTTGCTCTATTTGCAAGGCTGGTTGTCTCAGGAGTCCTAATTTGATGCTGAAGGTCATGGAGAGTCTGGGAAGCTGGTGGTCTTCAGTTTATGTAGGCAGCCTGAAGAAACCAATCCAAATGTCAGTAAAGGAATGCAGCAATAATAGCAAGAGGACAGGTGAACTTGCATCAGTGAATGAATGCTTATGAAAAGCAAAACTTGACTCTTCATTTTTTCTGGGTTAACACCATAGAATGCCATCCATAGTTGGGGCACATCTTCTCATTTCAAATAATCTGCTTAAGAAAATCCCTGCTTGATTTCAGAAATAGTCACTTTGATATCCAAGATTAACCACCATAGTGTAATTGTTTGCACATCTATCTATCCATCCATCCATCCATCCCTCCATCTATCTTTTTCATGCACACACACACACACACACACACACACACACAAACACACACACACACACACACACACAAACACACACACACACACACACACACACACACACACACACACACACACAGAGGGAGAGAGAAAGAGAGAGATCACTAGCATCAAATACAAAACATGACTTTTATCTCAAAGAGGGTGAGACTTGGTTTTATTCTTAATCCAATATAATCTACCATGGCCTAGGAACACAGGTGGTTTGGGAATTACCCAAAGTTTCATGTGCTATATGATATCAATTTCATGAAATATTTTGATATCAATATAATAAGTTCATAAATCAATATATTTTTCAAATATATTGTTGTGTACATTATGTTGATGGTTTACATACAGCAAAGTGGACAAATTTCTACTATAGGCCTAAAATGCCATCTGATTGCAATTTTAGCTTTTGAATTGATGAAGTTAGGTCTATTCATACATTCCAAAGAATTTGTATAATTGTCACTAAGATGTTACTTCACCAAGAGATGGGCAATAAGTGGTTACTAACGGGGCTAAAGATCACCCAAGATCAATTGTGTCTCGGATCGAAACACTCCAAATCAGCCTTATAGTCACAGATTCTGTCTAGGAATATGTTTTTTCATACCAGGAACACTGAATTACCTTTATAAGTTTTGATCTTGTTGATAAAATAATTTAAACAAAGATTTGGAAGGGATTATTTGCAGGGAAATTTACTGTTGTTGCGTAGAAACAATAACAGTTGTGACCAACTGGAGTTGCTAGGAGGATGTAAATAGAAACAGGGAAAGAGGAAGTCCCATTTTTATAGAGTACAAGTAAAAAAGCGCATATTGGATGACAGAGTGGGCATACTAGAAAAGAGAGAAAGTTGGTGGCCATCTCTTTGTTCCTTGTATTTTGCACTAAAGAGATGCAAAACTCCCCCCTCTCAAAGTGGCAATGGACTTGGATACGAAAACTCTCCTTCACCCTTTCATATAAGCCAAAGCAGAAATCATAGTCTTTAATTTAATTTACAGAGTTTATTTGGATGGCCGAGGCCTCAGTATGTCTCTAAGAGAAGAAAAAATCTCAAGTACTCAATTATTTTTTTCCCAGTTACCTTCTAGCTTTGTCTGCTTTGGGCCTGTTATAAGTTTTCAAAGCATTCTAAGCCCCCTGAGGATAGTGAGCACTTACCAAAGCCCAGTGCAAGTTAATTTTTAATCTAATAATCAGCAGCCAGTGCTTGGAAATGAATTCCATGCAGCTTGGAGATTTTTCATTATGATGTTTGAAATCTGCCTCCTTTATGAATTGTATTTACTTCCCTAACTAGGAGACTATTGCTGACACAGAGCAGGCCTTTGCCTCAGAGGATGCACACACACACACACACACACACACACACACACACACACAGAGCAAAGAAAAGGGAGTTATGATGTTTTACCTCATTGCATATTTTTCATTTACGTTTCTTCTAAAAAATATTCTATTCCTAGCTTCTTTTGGCTTATGAGGGTGGCATAAGGGACACTTCGCTCCCTCCTGTTCCTTATGATTTCTGACCTGTCTCTTCAGAGTGATTTGTCTGTGTCAATAATATCTCTGGATAACTCAGCATGCTATGATCTTATTCACAGTTTTTAATTTTCTGTAAGGCCCACCATAAGCTGAAGCAGGATGGAGTAAGTCAGCTTATGTCTTTTCATTCATAGGCCTCACATTTGTTCTGTGGACATCTAGTAATGAAATGGAATCTTTTCTCTTCACAAGGTTCCTCTCCTTCGGTGGTTTGCATATTTCTCCCTAAGTAGCTCTATAATCCAAAATTCCTATATAGGCTACTTAGGGTGCAAAGATATTCACCTTCATAGAAATAATTTATCTGAAATTATCTCTCTCAGTTCCTTTTAAAATATTTAAGCATCAAAATGTCTGAAATTATGATATTTGTCAATTTTTAACATTGATAACACTTAATATTTTTTTGAGCTAGTAACCTAAGCTAGATTTAAACTCACTTTCTAGTTGAGGATTATCCTCCTGTGTGCACCTCCTAAGTACTGAGATTAAAAGTGAGTGTCATCTGAAGGGTATGTCTGTACAGTGCTGGAACAGATCCTGGGTCTGTGGCTCGTAGGCAAGCTTTTTGGCAAATGTCTGACATTCCTTACTATCCTTACATATTTTTGAGATAAAGTTTCCAATAGTTCAAAAGTTATCAAAGCACTAGAAAAAATCAATTTTATCAATCTAAAAAGTAAGTAATAAAAATACATTCAGTCAGGAAGAGAGAAATCAACACTGTGAGTTGTGGTGATATTTTAATTGTGCTGAAATGTAATTTTATTTGTATGTTAATAAATGAAGTTTTCCTGGAGATCAGAGGTCATGTAGAGAGCCATAAGCAGAGACAGGCAGTGGTAGCACACATCCTTAATCTGATCACATGGCAGACAGAGTCTGTGTGTGGTCAAGGACACAGCCAAACATAGTGACATGAGCCTTTAATCCCAGTACCAACCATAGAGACCTGGAGGTCTGTATAGACAGGCAGTGATGAGGAAGTCATGTGACCGGGCTTAGAGCCAATGAGAAGGCAGAACAGAAAGCTAATAAAAACACAAGTCAGGCAGGAAGAAATGCTCTCTGGGGAAGCGATGGTGGCAAGGTGGTAAGATAAGTTAGTTGTGGCTCTTCACTAGTTCTCTGATCTCTTTGGCTATTACCTCTGTGTTTGGTTCTCTGTTTCTTACTTAATGAGACTGTTTAGAAATTCGTCTACAGTGAGATGAGTTGGTTTGAACAGGTGGCAGCATAAGAATACCTTCTGAGTTTGATTCTTATTTGTTCCAAGAATAGAGAGGATTGAAATATCAATAGCTAAGTATTTAGAGGATAAATACATTTTGTTCATTGTGAGGTTTACTTCTCCAAAGCAAGAAACAGTAAATAAAATTTTCAAAATAATTAAGCTACTGATTACATGGAAGCATGTAAGTGCCTACTAGAATGTTTCCTTGGATAGCTAATATAAAATTTGGACATGATATTTGCAACACTAGCCTTTAAATTTTCCCATTTCAGTGGCCTCTGATCTGAAATGTTCTCTCGAAGATGTCAAGAATTTTATGCCAAATTCCTTAGCATAAAAACTTTGTTTTTATTCTTGGTTTCTCTCCTTCATAGTGTATTTCAAAATCTTCAATGATTGTCTTGAGTTAGTTCTTATCTCTGTTCATAATCCTAATAAATTCCTTCATGTAGACTATTACTTTTGGCCAAGGCATGATTATTTTCTCATAGGATTATTGCAATAGTTTTAGTTTTCTACCAGCTCCCATTGCAGTCCTCGTTAATCTATTCTTATTCAAAGCAGTCAGGTCATGCTTTTACTGAATAGAAAATCTGCATGTGAGGCCTGATGTCAGCTCAGAAATTTTTGTTAGACTTATGACTTCATCAGCCATGCTGTAATGCTCTTTCCATTCACTACCCTAAGCTGCAGTCATCTGACTTCCTACACTTGTACATTAACCATCCTTGTAGAAAATAATATTTTCCAATATGTTCTTTTCTTTTCTTCTGGATCATTCCTTCCCAATCTATTTGCATTGACAGTAGCTCATATTTTCCAAGAATCAGTTTCACTTCAACAAGATAATTAATAATAAAAGTAAGTTTTCTTTGACACTCCTTTTACTAACACACCGATGATTCCCTATATATCCTGTCTGTTGTATTCTTCTTCTTATTAGGTCCTTTAATTTAAATTAAAAAAAACATCAGTTGACTTCCATTTGTTTTTTTCTCCCTGGTTAAGCTGTACAACTATCAAAAAATATGTGTCTTCTCAGTAAACAAATTGAAAAAGTGGTGAATATACATTTGGTTATACATGTAGTCTTCTTATGACAGCTAAAGCTGTATATTATTTTCAATGTAGATTCCATTGAAAAAGGTAGGCTAATTTTATTGTATGTTCCTGAGATAACATGAGTTCACTTCATACTTAAAGTGCTAATCGCAATATACATTGGAAATTTGTGATGAATAATTTATGAAATGAGAAAAGCAAGAAAACTATCATTTAGTAAAATCATGCAAAGACAGATACTTTATGCATGAGAGGAAAGAATTATTATTTCTAGGGAAGTTTGAAAATGTTATTTTCAAATATTTGTAGGTGAATTTCTCTTATATTTGAAATTTCTTTAAAAAACACACGAATAAAAGTAATGAAAGGAAAATCCATATGTCTTCTTTTTTTCTATATTCCTAGATAGTTGTTCACTATGGCTAAAATGTCCAATAACAAAACCTAAACAAGGTTTTTGTGCAAATATTTTACTTAGGGAAATAATCTATAGAAAAAAATGAGGTGGTGGGTAGAGAAACAGGAACTGAATAGGCAGTATATATGAATAGTATTGATAAAGCTAACTTTGTTGTACATAGGATTTTTTTAAAGGTTTTTAAAAAGACGTATCTTAGACTTTATGTCCAGGCAAGACACATTAAAGCTAACTTTGTTGTATATAGGATTTTTTTAAAAGTTTTTAAAAAGACGTATCTTAGGCTTTATGTCCAGGCGAGACACATTAATCTTAATTCCCCAACACTTTTTTGCTACAAGATGATCCTTAGATAGATAATTCCTTTTCAGTGAGTTAAGTTGTTAGCCCAGGAGGTAAGAACTGAGCAGTGCCTCCCACAAGGCCAGGATGTAGCTGCAGCTCTGTGAGGCTGGCTGTAGCTCTTGTGGAAAGTGCTACTCCAGACCTGCAAGGATAAACGCATCCCCAGGGGGGTCTGAGGTAATGCATCAGCATTTGGTGCTTTGGGATGCAGGTTTACTTCCTCTAACCATGAATTGTTTCCTTTAACATGCATGTTAAAGGAAAAGATTATTTTCTAAATGGGATATACAGGCTACTCATCTGAAAGTGTATTACTCAAATTTACTCCTACTTTGTCAACATCAAAACAAACTTTATCAAAGTCTGCTAAAGAGAAGTACATATATATAGAAGAGATGGTGGAAACGAAATCATGATGAGAGCCAGCTTTCCACATAAGTGCCCAAAGAGAATTGTTTAACTTAACTAATTTATTGTAAATGGATTATAATTATATTTAATGTTAATGCTGTAAATGTCATGTTTTATTTTAAAATACAAAGCAAAGAAAATTGTAAGCAGCATTTATGTACAAACTATAAAGTTAAAATGTAAAACCTCAAGAGTTATTTGAATGACGGGTAGTTGCATTTAAAAGTAGAAGTAGAAATCCAATATTTTACATTGTAAAACCAATAGCCTCTTTGAAAGCATCACTCCAGGCTTGTAAAATCATATATAGTATTCAAAATGTTACAGAGAACCAATAGTAAAATGTTGTCTTAGAAATGCTTAGTATTAATAATATGGACAAGTAAGTACCAAGGTCAAGTGGTGTTGTAGCTCAACATACTAGGAGTTATCTACATAAATAGAAACATGCCATAGCCACAAGAAGTTGGCAACATACTTTCCATTGCAAATGAAGGACAGACACATGAAGGAAGGATATTTTTGTTTTCAAATCAATGATTAGATATTCTAGTAGAGTAATCAAACACTATGGGTTGTTTCAAAAACTCATATTTCTGTGTGGAAGTGTGTTCTGATTGTATAGTTTCAATAGCATGAAATTTTAAGTAGTAAGTCAGAACTTTTTCACTAAACTAATTCAACTTACTTTTTTCTACAAAAAGAAAGTTTTGTAATAAAAATGAAAACTAATTTAACCACTGTACTTAATGATGCTGTAAAATGCGTGATATTTATAAAACATGGTATATTTAACATTTGTATTAACATATGCTAATGTAGATGCAAGTTTTAAAGAAAATTATTGTGAGCAGTAATGTGTGCTTTATGTACAGTGTTATTAAGGAACATATTCATCTATTAGTATTTGAATGACGCAACAAACTTAACATTAGTATTAAAACGTAGTTCTGTTGAACTTGTACATGCATACATGCATGGATATATATACACATGAATTTTATATATATATGAAATGTTCATAAACACATCTTTCTATGAGAAATGGAATCAGTGGGAAAAATAAAGGTGAAAGTTTGGAATGACAGTCCATATATTCTTATGACATTGTCTATAATTTTAAAACTCTAATCATTTCAGTGATGATATTAAAAAGATATACATCTTGAAAAGTAACCATCAAACACTTCGTTGAATTGATAGAATGACTTGAATTTTATATTACACAAAAAGAATGTTCAAATTAGAAAAATCATGAATCAGTTGTTCATATCTGTCAGGAAATGAATTGAAACTACTTCAGTATAGGATAAATTGTTGGAATTGGATACTTATGAGTACTTGAAGTTAAATTATGAAAACATCGCTTCTCTCAGTTCCACTTGGTGAAATAAGATGGACTACCACACATTGACAAGATTGCTGTAAAATATTGTCTCCCATTCCTATCACAACACCTTTTACTCTTTCTCCACTACAAGCATTATTAAAATAAACTTTAGCAGCAACTGATGTGCACATTATTGCTGATAAGTAGTGTTTATTAATATGTGAACTGAGGTTGAGAACAGTAAGTTAATTATATCCATTTCTTTTTAAGTTGCTATTTTTGACTACTATGGAATTCTGTAGGCATTTAACACTCTTGTATATGTTAGTGGCTTTCCATACATTATACAAAGAGCATATGATGCACACAAGAATAAAACCTAAATGTTCACTTTCTAGATACAGTATTTGAGAATCTAAAGTGAATTACTCCGTCCAGATTTTGCTTTACTTAAGAACCTGTTGTTATACTGTTGTTTTCACAGTGCGTTTGCAAATGTGTGTTTGTTGTTGCACATATATTTTTGTATATCTATTTGCATGTATAGACTCATGTGTGTGTAGAGGCCTGAAGTAGAAGACTGAATATTCCTCAGTTGTTCACTATTTTGCTTATTGAGGCAGGGTCTCTTGCTGACCCCTGAGATTGCCCAATCTGGGGAGGCTAGTTAGTACTCTTATTCCTAGGACTCTCTGTCTCCCCTGTGATACTGTGCCTGCCCATGTTTTATGTGTGTTTGTGAGACGAAAACTATATTCCCTCTACTTGAGTGGTCTACACTTTGTCCAGTGAAAGCATCTCCCTAGATCAAGAACTACTGAAGTTTTATCCAAGTTTGAGCATGAAGAAAATGACAGTCCAATGCATTTAGTGCCAATTTTTCTCAGGCTGATTCCACAGATATTTCACCATTTCATGAGTGCATATTTCCCTCCTACAGGAGGGAAGCATCATTCCCTCCACCACTGAAATTGGCTTGTCCCTATGAAATCCATTCATCATTTGATAATACTTAGATTGGAGGCGTGTGTGTGTGTGTGTGTGTGTGTGTGTGTGTGTGTGTGTGTGTGTGTGTGTGTGTGTTTGAAAGAAACAATGTGATTAAAATAGCTCACATTTGCTCTTGGGCTGTGCAAAAAGATCAATGTTTTTCCAGTTTTTGTCAGTCTAAGAGAAAGATGGAACCATTTAAGTGACCTGCATACAAACTAAGCATAGAGCCAAGTCTAACTGCACCTAGAAAAGAAAAGACCAGTGTTTTAGTTGAGAGAAATGAGAGATTTTAAAAGTCACCTCAGAAACTTTGGATTGTGTGGGCAAAGGATTATTGGAGAAGTATATAATGAATAGATTATGCCTATAAAAAGGAAAATAAAAAATTATAATGTCTGACATTTTATGGCATTTATCATTTTCATTATTTTCTTCTGTGTTATTTCTAAGCAGCATACAATGAAGGCATACTTATGATCTTGCTCCATGGGATATATGTTCAAGGACAGTAACAGACATGTTTTTAATATATATTCAGTGATATCATAGATGAGAAGCAAGAGTTGTAAGGGTATCTAAAGTAAAATGTTTCTGGACAATATAGTAGTATTGTCATCCATGTCCTGTTGGATGGCTCTCACAGGTATTTTGTAGCATTAATATTCTTTGAAAATGTCTTTATTATTATATTGCATTAGAATAATGGGTCTTCCAAGGCAATGTGTTTAAAATATCTCTATTGAAGGATAATTTTCTTTAATTTGTAAAGTTATTTATATTTTTTTATAAAATATAGTTAAAATGAAGATAAAAATAAAGTATAATGCACACTCAGAAGGGATACTCAAATGTTTTAATATGAGATGTAACATAAATATCACATTTTAATATATAATTGAATATATTATATTTATAATATATAATGAAATATACTAACTAAATATTATATATATATATATATATATATATATATATATATATATATATATATATATATAAACTCTGATCAAGTGTCAAAAAGAAATGCCCTCCCTTTTTGCTTCAGCACTGGGTGGTACTCTCTTCTTACATTTTGCAGTGGCCTCTTGTAGGTGGCTACAATTGTGTTTAATCATCCTCAGAATTTCTCTTCTTATCTCAAACTGTTTTCTGCATGGACATATTTGGCAACAACTGTTTGATTATCAGTTATTGACATTTTACTATCAATTTTTCTTGCATTATGCATACTTTTATTGACTTTTTGCTATATGAGTCTGACCATGAATATTTTTGAGAGTCACGTTCACATATTTACTCATTTCACTTCTAAGGCAATGTGTCTCAAATAGCTCTGTTGAAGGATAATTTCTTTTAATTTTTAAAATTAATCATATTTTTTACAAAATAGAGTAAAATGAAGATAAAAATAAAATTAATAGTCAGAAGTGATATTCATGTTTTAATGTGCAATGTAACATAAATGTCACAAATTAATATACAATTAGCATGATAAAGCAAAATTACTCTAAAAGTTTGAGCCTTGTCTATTGTGAGTGTTCATTCACATAGATCATTAATCTAAAGGTTCCTTTTCAACTTTTAAATCTGTACATCATAAAATGTTAACCAAACCAAATAAGTATTTCCTATATGACATACTTGTCTCACATTAAATGTGGTAGCTTGGATATATTTGGCCCCCATATACTCATAGGGAGTGGCACAATTAGGAGGTGTGGCTTTGTTGTAGTGAGATGGACGTGTTGAAGGAAACGTGCCACTGTAAGAGTGGAATTTGAGATTTCTTATGCTCAGAATATTGCCCAGTGAGTCAGCTGATTTTCTGTTGCCTGCAAGATGTAGAACTCTCAGGTATTCCTCCAGCACCATGTCATCATGCATGCCATCATGATCCCTGCCAGGATGGTAATGAACTGCCCCTCTGAAACTGTAAGCTAGCCAACCCAATGAAATGTTTCCTTTGTAAGAGTTGCTGTGGTCATGGTGTCTTTTCACAGCAATAAAACCCTCAACTAAGACACTTAATAAATGCTATAAATATCAATATATAAATGGGATTTCCTTCTTGCTTCTTAATTTATAAGTCACATGTAGATCAGAATTATGAATAAATTATTGCATACTATTAATCTGCTCATGTATGAAGATAGATAACTCAGAACCAATGGAATTTGTAGCACTCACTTTTAATAGTTCTTTAGAGATGGTATGGATCTATTCATTTATTTTGGCATCATTTATCACTGGTGTCAGACTTTGACAGGTTTTATGTGCTCTCCATATAACTCTATGTTCTTCCTCTCTGCCAATGGCTATTTATGAATTGCAAATAATGTAAAATTTAAGCATCTTCTCAAATCAGAATTGTTGACAAGTCCCAAGACAAAATCTCAAATCATTGAAGTATAGAAGGATAATCACTCTAGATGATAATTAACATATTAAACAAATATAGAAGAATTTGTTAAGCAATTTTCATATGTAAGAAAGAACACATGCCATGGAGGATATAAAGGATATAACAAAAGAAAAGATGACCACAAAAATTTCATAATCAAGTCTATATTCTTGAAAAAAGTTCCTTTCAAAAATGATGTTTTAATAAATTTCAATCCAAAATAAAAAATATTGATGACTCAAATCACTGAGAACATTTATCCCATACCAACCTATATAATTGTCCATCTTCATTTATATTGTACTTATTGTTTAAAGTAGCATAAGTTAGCCCAACTGCTCATGGAAACTTAGCTGAAGTTGCCATGATAGTGACACAACTTCATATTCCAGCTATCATTCTTCTTTTATCATGGTATTACTTTGAAATTTCTAAATAGAGGTTCTGTTTTTATATGATTTATGTTCTAACATGATGATAATATTCCTAGTCACTAAAAGACCCATGGGAACAGACTGATTATAAAAATCAACACACACAAAGTGATGAAGAAAGAAAAAAAGGAAGGAAAAAAGGAAGGAGAAAGAAAGAAACCAAGGTAGTATCATAACAGCAGGTGGGAAGTTGCCCTGGAGAAACAAAATCACTCTTCACTAAGGCCCCAGAGTCCTTATTGGTTCAGAAAAAGAGGACTTGGCAACCTTTCTAAGTTTCCCACAAGAATATACAATATTTAACATTGTGTGTTAAAATAGTACATTCATTTAGTTCATTTTCAAGGAGTATAACCATTTCCATGATATACCATCATATACTATAATGGAAGAATTATATTTATGCTCAGTATGCGAATCTCTAGGAGTAATTTAGTAATTTTAATTTCCCAAATCTTATGATTGTGTATAAATATACTCTCCTATACATAATAATATAAAATTTATGGAACAGGACTGAGTGTTGATAGTAACCTTTTAATAGACCCAGTGAAATAATTTCTTAAACATTTCCTGTAATCACTCTAGATATTAGAGAACTATATAAAAATACAAAAGAAGTTTTCAAGGGCTATCCCAGTAACAAAAATATGAAGTCCATATGATTAAATGTAATGAAAAGTATTAAGACACTTATGTAAAAGTGACAAAGATATTTAAGCAATATAAAATAGACCTGTTTATTTACAAGAATTTGAAATACTTAAAAGATGTTAACTATACTAAAATTATTATTCCTATTAAATAGATAAAATAGTATAAATATATAATGAAATTTTAATGGAATTGTATGCATTGATTCAAAATTGAGTTAGGAAGCACAAAAGGCTGAAGTTAGTCATAGATATTTATGAAAAAGAAAGCAGAATTTTGACATAACACGGCCTAAGGCTAATGTGATTCTCGTAAATCTTTCTTGCTCTCTCTCTGTGTGTAGGGGTGTGTGTGTGTGTGTGTGTTTTTGTGTGTGTGTGTGTGTGTGTGTGTGTGTGTGTGTGTGTGTGTGTGTGTGCAGTGATGAGGACTAGGAAACAGAATAGAGAGCTAAGAATTAGAATATTTCACGTAAAGAAATATAATTTAAAGTGACAGAACCCATGTCAATGTATAAGAATATGTTTAAAAACAAATCAAAACATCTTCACACAGTATACAAAAAGTTATCCCAATACCCAACAATGGCCACACACTCAAAGAAAGATAACTCTTTCTACCTAGCACCCATCATCTGAAAATTGCTCCTCTGCTATGGGTTGGTTTCAAGCTCTACCTTCAAAATTCTCTATTTTTGCTGACTCAAACTTGTCCAGGTTCATGAGTAAGCACTGTTGCTGTGAGTTTATGAGATCAATTGACACATGTCGAGAAAGGTACTGCATTTCACAGCGTTCCTCCACATCTTCCAGCACTTGCATTGTTCATGTGTTCTGCTATAAAATACTCTCAAATACTGTTGATAATTTTCAGTTTTGTGACACTAAGAAGAAAAGCTGTGGAAAGTTAAATAGGATCATTATGCTTGTCTATGAGTTTATTAATGTTAAATTTAAATTGAATTGTGTGGTTCAATAATCTAAACTGTAAAAATTTCTCAGTGCATATAGTACATGTATATTTTCTAATAGTAGGATAATTTTTATTCTCTTATTTTTAGATCATAGACATTTATATCATTACATATTTTGGGATAATTATAGTATTTAATGTATATGTAGTCCCAATTGTTTGCCAAGAACTGGATAATATGTTTTACTTATATTCATCTATTCAAGATTTTAGTCTTTATAGACATCTAATGATTATGAATTTATCAGTATTCTAGATGAGTAAATTGAGACAAAAAAATAATCCAGGGGAGATTATACACTTCCTCTCATGCTCCTAAAAGCCACAAAACTGTTTAGGTACCTATGGCATATACTAGGCATCACAACTCTGCTTTTTAAAAACTATAAACTATCTCTTGCTAGAGAATCCACTTCCATCTTTTCCTTTAGTGGGAGAAGAACTAATGCTAGGCTATTAGATCTGTGTGCCTAACAAATTCATAAGCAGACTTTAAAATTACTCTTCTGAGCTGGGCGGTGGTGGCGCACGCCTTTAATCCCAGCACTTGGGAAGCAGAACCAGGCGGATCTTTGTGAGTTTGAGGCCAGCCTGGTCTACAGAGCGAGATCCAGGAAAGGCACAAAGCTACACAGAGAAATCCTGTGTCGAAAAAAAAAAAAAAAGAAAAAAAAAGAAACTTCTGATTATACCTCTTCTATCACCACTTATAGAGGTCTACTGTTGCCCAAAATTTTCACACTTCTAGGACAATCCTGTTAAAAACAGGAGGCTCTTTGTCTTTCTCTCTGTCTAAATGGAGTTTCAGTTTTTCTGTTCTTTTAATTTTGTTACCATTATCCATGTGTTTTACATTTCTATATTTTTTCCTGTCCTTTCATTCTGTACCAGGTTCTCTGTGCATATATTATAGCTATTAGCTTAGTATTATTATGAGACTTCTGAGTGGGAGAATGAGTAGGTCTCTGACTCTTGTACCTGCTCTTGGGACACTTTTCCTTCTGTTGGGTTGCCATATCCAACTTCAATATGATAGTTTTTGTTCCTAGATAATTTTAGTGGAAATGTAAACCTTCTGGCTCACTCCCTTCCAACCTTTATGAAGCAGGGTCCTTCTGATAATAACTTTTTTGGAAAGTTAGAAACATGAAAGTTCATTTACGGAAACAGTTGGTAGGACTTACAAGGAAGGAAGGGTGTGGAGTTGTGACAAATTTACAATGAAGAACAAATGTTAACTTTCTTGTGTTCCTTGAAACAAGCATTTAATAAGAAATAAGAATTTTGGAGCTAAGTAAATAGTAAAGAATAGTGCTTTTAGAGGTAAATAGAAATAACTTAGTGCAAACAGGAGACGTGTTCATCATAGACTGGAGAAAGTTCCCTTCTTGAGGAATTTCAGTTCAGCATTAAATTAACTTCCTTACTTGTCTGTCATTAACCCAGATTTATATGAATATACTTACTTGATTTTCACCTCAATTCTAAACTTTATCTTTAAACTCTTTATCCTTAAACTCTCCATAGGGTAGCTAAAAAACAGACATCATGGATTAACAATGATTGCTCTTCATTAAAAATGAAGATCTTTCACTTACATTTGAAATAAAATTGCCATTGTCTTACACTAAATATAAGTCATCTATGGAAAAAAACTACAGATCTGTATCATATCTCTCTTTTTGAAGCAAAGGCTTGGAGTGGAGTGATTTGATGGAAGCATGATTGGGGGTGAATGATTAAGATACAAGAAACAAAAAGCAAAAGTAGCACATTTCTGCTCATGCAAGCTTTGCTAATCAGAAACTTACATCATTTAATAAAAGAGTTCTTGGTTTTATAAAACAAGGTAGATTTTTGACAGTCAAAGTAAAAACGAACAGAGAGTAGAATATTGAAATTGACACCAAAGTCCAAAATAATATGGCTTTTATTTGGAGTACTGATATCATATTTTTGAATCCCACATATTGGGTAAACTTGGGAAGCACTATGTGAAAATTTTATCACAATGTCCACAAAAATTATAAGGAAGTATCCTTTCATCTGGACTAAAACATCAAAAAAAAAAATATTCAAGGAAAACAAGAAATAAACCGGGTCGTTTTAGAAACTCCATTGCTGACTCACATGCAATTTAGAATTCATCATTAGCAAGAACAAAGTAAAAAGTACTGCGTAAAGACTTGCAATAAAATACTCAACAGCAGAAGAAGGAAGATGAATGTGGAACATTTCTCTGAGTTTTGGATTGATTGTGCTTTTGAAGAAAATATTGAGCAAATTTTGAAAGTGTCTAGACCTTAGAAACAAAAGTAAAATGACAATAGAAAATCAGTAAGTTATAAATATGTAAATTAATTTCCAACCTCTTTATTTGTTAAAAAAAAAATTAAACACAAGCAGTTTCAAAGAAAGAAAGCAAACCACGTGGTTACACTTCAGAATGAGAGTCAGGGGTTCAGGGCAAAAGCCAGCCATGATAAAGCCCTTAAAGTGCAAGAGTGTTAGGAGAGGCAGCACTCCTCCACAAACAGCAGAATGGGGTCTTGAAGCAAAAGACTTCACTTTTGAAAAACAAAGGCACCTTTGACATCTTACAGGTTTTAAAGAATGTGAGTGATCCCCTCCATGTGACCTAGTCTGGCCTACCCTACATGCCACTAGGTAGGACTATAAACTTTTACTATAGCTACAAAAATTCGGGCTTCAAGGACACAACATGGATTCTCATCAATCTGTGTCTCAGAGAGAACTGCTAGGTGTGTGGTCTATGCCTATCACTAGGATGCTCATCATTTTTAGGCCAGCACCCTGATATTTTTATTGCTAGAACTCATGAATCTATTAAATGGTGTGCCTTCAGCTTTATTCTTAGCCTATGAATTGTTCCTATTACTGTGGGATTTTTGTGGTTCCATGATTTCTGTGACTCTTTTTTATGGGGATTTTATTGAATATATAAATTCCTTTGAGTACTATAAATATTTCAACAATTGTTCTTTGAATCCATGATCATGGGGCATCTTCATTTTTCTGCATCCACTATAATTTACTTCATTACTCCTGCATAACTTAATTGTAGTGATTTCCCACACATTTAGTTGAATATTTCCAAGTAATTGTATTTTTGGTATGTTCTATAAATGTTATTACAGTATAAATTTCTTTTTAAACCAGGTTGGTTTTATAATTGTTATGTGTTGATGCTTAAACCTATAATTTTGGTGACTGAACTTATTTCTTCTAACTTGTTTTTATTTTTCACGTATGTATTATTTTCTACATTGAGAATATTCATCAGAAAATGGGTAATTTACTTCATCCTTTCCAGTTTGGAATGTTATTTATTTATTTCTTTCCCACAATTACCTAGCTATGAATGCCAGCAGTATTTTGACTAGGATTGGCTAAAGTAGACAAAATTAATTTGTTCCAGGACTTATATGAAAAGTTTTCAGTTTTCCCACGCTCAGTAGGATATCTCTTATGCATGTTTAAGTGATATATAACAATTGGGTAAGCCATGTTGTTTATGGCAATTGGAAAATTTTTATAATGAGGAAATCTCAAGCTTATTTCATTTTTAAGGCATCTATTGAAATAAATGTTGCAGATTTTTTCTAGTGATCTGGGGCTGTTCCGAGTGTTCCAGGTTCTTGACATATTTTCAATTAACTGAAGGTCAATTAATATAAAGAATCTGATTTTAACCTTATGCATGCATGATTCTGAGTAGATATAAGACAGTAATGAGGGGAGTGACTGTAAAACTTGATTTAGCTTACGTTGTTTACCTAATAAGTTCAGGTGTACTAAAAATCAATCTAGACACGATTGACCTCTCTGATTGCTGACACCAACATGAGTGGAGTGAAGCTGAATAAGATGCATGGTTGATTATAATTAAGATAAAGAGAATAGATATTCTGTTGTTAGGGGCATGCATGTAGTTTGATACTGGTGGGGTTCCTGAGCCAATAACCATTAGATCACTAAACTTTTGTTAAATACATTGTTCTGAGTGGAGCATGAAAAGTACATGAACATAAGCATCTTAGGCTATTATGTTCATTATTTGAACAGGTATATGTGTATAATACAAATCAAGTTGGGTCCCAGGTTGCTAAAGAATTTCCTATGCTTTCCTGTGTCATGTATTAAGCATTTTATTTATTCAGTGTGTGTGTGTGTGTGTGTGTGTGTGTGTGTGTGTGTGTGTGTGTGTATACACATGTGCCTGTACACAAATGAGTACATGACACAATGAACATGTGGAGGTCAGAAGATAAATTTTAGAAGTTGAGAAGATGATTTCTCCATGCAGGCTCCAGGGATCAAACTCTAGTCTTCAAGGCCCAGAGATAAGTGCCTTTACCCGCTGAGCCATGTTTCCAGCCTCTGCCTGAGCTTTAAGGTGAAATATTCCCAGACAGATACATGCATTTGACCACTTGCTTCCAAACATGTCTGTGAAAGCCTTAAGAGGCAGATGTTTGCTTGAAGAAGTAGATTCCTAGGGGTGTGCCATGAAATTGGGAGCTAGGCCTCACTTCCTGGACTTTACTATTTCTAAGTACTTGGTGTGACCAGCCACCTCACATTCTATGAAACCAAAGTTGTTCCATTGGCATTGTTGAAAATTAGGTACAGAAGATTATACCAGTAATATTTTTTATTGTTGTGACTATTGACAAATAACTAATTAAAATAAATAGTTGAGATAAGATTTATTTGGGATCATGGTTTAAGGTGATGTAGTCCACTATCTTGGAGAAAACATTGTATGAGAGAAGATTGTCTGTGGTTTCAGGAGTAGAAGGCTGCTGCTTGATTTACATCTTTGTGGGTCAAAACAAAGATCAGTAAGAAAGTGGAGTCCGGCCCTAAAAGTCATGCCAGTTGTTGGTTGTATTTTTACTCTTTGGCTCTTTGGGGGGCCCAACACCCAGCTCCCAAACAAATACATAGAGGCCTATTATTACCTATAAATATCAGGCCTCAGCTCGGTTTTTTTTCCTTACCAGATTTTCTTAATTTAAATTATTCCATCTACCTTTTGCCTCTGGGATTTTATCTTTCCCTACTCCTTCCTTCCTTCCTTCCTTTCTTTTTTCTTTCTTTCCTTCTTTCTTTCTTTCTTTCTTTCTTTCTTTCTTTCTTTCTTTCTTGCTTGCTTGCTTTCTTTCTCTATAGCTTGCTGTGTAGCTGGGTGGCTGGTCCCTGATGTCTTCCTCTCCTCTTTTTTTTCTCCTTCCATCTCCTCTTCCAAGATTTCTCCTTTTATTTATTCTCTCTGCCTGTCAGCCCTGCCTATCCTTTCTCCTGCCTCTCTATTGGCTGTTCAGATTTTTATTAGACCATCAGGTGTTTTAGATAGGCACAGTAACACAGCTTCACAGAGTTAAACAAAGACAACATAAAAATATTCAACATGTCTTTACATCATTATACAAGTATTGGACAGCATAAGCAAAAGTAATACATCTTAAAAAAATATTCTACAATACATACCATCTCTCACAAACACACTTGCTCTAACTTTTTACCACCTCCCAAGGATTTTATAAACTTCTTAAAATATACCAGTATTTGTGAACCAGTAGAAAACATTTTACAGACAAAAATTATAGTGATCAATAAGCTTTATTTTATTTAATACAGTGAGATTATATTGTTGGTTTCATTGTTGCAAAACCAAATTTTCTATTTTACAGCTTTATATATGTATTATGAAAAATAAAAAGCTGATGTGAAATGACACTGAATGTGTCAAACTAATCATTAGCTGATTTCTTGTTTAGTTATATGATCTTACCTTGAATAATAGTTATATTTACTATTTCTACTTTTTCTTTTAACTCCATCAAGGAAGAGCTATGTGAATTAAATTAGATAAATCTTTCAGCACTTTCAAAAAACCTCATAATTATCAAAACAATGAAGGTGTCCCTTCTCTTTTGATCCCTTTATTATCAATCTTAAATTTGCAGAAATTATTGAATTATTCACTTTCTAATATATTTCTGCCCCTCAAAAATTGATAGAAAATTCTTTTATGAAAATGGATGCTTCAATGCCTTTTGATTGAAAACTGTTCATTATTTTCATTTTTTTCTTTAATTGAAAATATATTCTTTTTTCATGCAATATATCCAGATAACAAAGCTCCCTCTCTGAACCTCTCATCTTTTCCACACCTCCCCTCCCATTCAGTTCCATTCCATTTCTGTCTCTCATCAGAAAGAACAATCTTCTAAGAGACAACAACATACCATAACAAAATAGAATATAATAAGACAAAACAAAAAACCATCATATCAAAGGTGAAAGGGGCAAAGAAAGAGTAGGAAAAGAGCCCCCAGGAGAAGGCAGAGACCTACTCATTCACAAACTCAGGACTTCCACAAAAACATTAAACTGAAAGTTCCATACTTGTTTTGCTTCTTCTTCTTCTATTCGGTTCTCTGAGCTTTGAGAGGTAGGTATAACAGAGACATCATATTTACAATACATGTTCCAATGTCTCTTTCCATAATATCTGGATATGGTTTTGTGGCTTTTTTTTTTTTAATCAATGTTTCCCTTTCATAGTCTGTAGAGCATCCATACCAAAAACACTATAATATAGGCATGATGTTTCTATGCATTAACTCTACCTCTCCATGATCAGTGAGTTGGTTTGATGTTGTCTTCATTAATCAGGCCTTGCTATCAGTTTGTTGAGAGTCTCCTTTTGGGTTGTTTGGGGGTTTCCATGGGACCGCTTTGGCCAACAACTCAATTAGATATAACTAAGTCCTGGTACTTGAAGCTTTGCTTTCTGATAAAAAAAAAAAAAAAAAATTATGACCGGTTGGGATTCCTTCACTCTGATTATTTGGAGACTTCATTAAGATTGGCTTCATATATTTTCAGAAGTTTCCACTGCACTGGTTTCCATACCACTCCTCAAATGCTCCTCAATTCTAGTTATCCCTCCCAGCATTCCCTCCCTCAATCCCACCTGCCCTTCCCTTTGCCACTTGATCCTTCCATTACCATTCCCTGGGCTCCAGTCGTCTCATAAAATCTGTTCAATTCTACCCTCAAGGGAGTTCTATGTGTTCCCCCATAGTCCCTATTTCTATGCCTAACCTTTCTGGGTCTACAGATTGTAGCTTAGTTATCATTTTTTTTAACATATGAGTGAATGCATAGCATACTATTTTTATCATTCTGTGTCTGGGTTATGCAATTTAGGATTTTTTTTGCAGTTTCATACATTTGCCAGCAAATAACATGATTTCATTTTTTAAAAACAGTAGAGTAAAATTCTATTGTATAAATGTACCGTATTTTCTTTATCTGTTCTTATATTGAGTGACATCTAGGTTGCTTTCAATTTCCACATATTATGAAAAGAACAGCAATGACCATCACTGAACAGGTCTCCATATGGTAGGTTTGAGTGTCCTTTTGGTATATGGCAAAGAGTGGTAGAGCTGGATCTTGAGGTAGATTGGTTCCCACCTTTCTGGGGAAATGTCACACTGATTAACAAGGTGGGTGTACAAGTTTGCTCTTCCACCAGCAATGGAGAAGTATTCCCCTTGCTCCATATCCTCACAAGCACGAGCTCTCATTTTTGTTATTGATCTTAGCTATTCTGACAGAGGTAAGATGGAATCTCAAAGAAGTTTTGATTTGCATTTTCCTGATGGCTAAGGGTATTTGTACATTGTGGTGGCCCACAGAGGCTATCTAGTGACATCTTACTCAGCATCAGAGAATCTGGGCTTCCTTTACCCAGCAGGGTTGTATAATGAGATGATTTGGCCAGGGGTGTGTTTACCAGGTGTTTGGAAGGGTCTACACTTGTTGGTACTTAAGTGTTTTTTTTTTTTTTTTTTTCGTTTTTATGGCTGAAGTTTTTTTTTTTTTTTCACTTTTTTTTTTTTATTAATTTATTTTGCAATACAATTCAGTTCTACATATCAGCCACGGATTCCCTTGTTCTCCCCCCTACCGTCCCCCTCACCTTCCCCCCAACCCCCCCCCCCCATTCCCATCTCCTCCAGGGCAAAGCCTTCCTCACAGACTGAGGTCAACCTGGTAGACTCAGTCCAGGTAGGTCTAGTCCCCTCCTCCCAGGCCGAGCCAAACAATCCTGCATAGGCCCCAGGTTTCAAACAGCCAACTCATGCAATGAGCACAAGATCTGGTCCCACTGCCTGGGTGCCTCCCAAACAGATCAAGCCAATCAACTGTCTCATCCATTCAGAGGGCCTGATCCAGTGGGGACCCCTCAGCCATTGGTTCATAGTTCATGTGTTTCCATTCATTTGGCTATTTGTCCCTGTGCTTTATCCAACCTTGGTCTCAACAATTCTCGCTCATATAAACCCTCCTCATTCTCGCTAATTGGACTCCCAGAGATCCACCCGGGGCCTAGTCATGGATCTCTGCATCCAGATCCCTCAGTAGTTGGATGAGGTTTCTAGCACAACAATTAGGGTGTTTGGCCATCCCATCACCAGAGTAGGTCAGTTCGGGCTGTCTCTCGACCACTGCCAGCAGTCTGTTGTGTGGGTATCTTTGTGGATTTCTGTGGGCCTCTCTAGCACTTTGCTTCTTCCTATTCTCATGTGGTCTTTATTTACCATGGTCTCCTATTCCTTGTTCTCCCTCTCTGTTGTTGATCCAGCTGGGATCTCCCGCTCCCCCAAGCTCTCTTTCCCTCAACCCTCGCCTTTCATTATCCCCACTCATGTCCAGGCTGTTCATGTAGATCTCATTCCATTTCTCTGTCATTGGGCGATCCCTGTGTCTTTCTTGGGGTCCTGTTTTCCAGGTAGCCTCCCTGGTGATGTGAGTAGCAGACAAGTCATCCTTGTTTCATGACTAGTATCCTGCTATGAGTGAGTACATACCATGTTTGTCTTTCTGAGTCTGGGTTACCTCACTCAGGATGATTTTTTCTAGATCCATCCATTTGTCTGCAAACCTCATGATGCCATTGTTTTTCTCTGCTGAGTAGTACTCCATTGTGTATATGTACCACATTTTGTTTATCCATTCTTCAGTTGAAGGGCATCTGCGTTGTTTCCATGTTCTGGCTATTACAAACAATGCTGATATGAACATAACTGAACAAGTGCTCTTATGGTGTGGTTGAGCATTTCTTGGGTATATGCCCAAGAGTGGTATAGCTGGATCTTGGGGGAGATTGATTCCCAATTTTCTAAGAAAGCGCCATATTGATTTCCAAAGTGGTTGTACAAGCTTGCATTCCCACCAGCAGTGGAGGAGAGTTCCCCTAGCTCCACATCCTCTCCAGCATAAGGTGTCTTCAGTGTTTTTGATCTTAGCCATTCTGACAGGCGTAAGGTGGTATCTCAGAATTGTTTTGATTTGCATTTCCCTGATGATTAGGGATGTTGAGCAGTTCCTTAAATGTCTTTCGGCCATTTGAGTTTCCTCTGTTGAGAATTCTCTGTTTAGTTCTATAGCCCATTTCTTAATTGGACTGTTGGGCATTTTGATGTCTAATTTCTTGAGTGACTGATATCCAGAATATATAAGGTACTTAAGTGTTTTGATCTTGCAAGGGGGAGGTCTTTTGCCTCTCCCCTTGGCATATTGTAAAAAGCCTTTTTGAATAAACCTCAGGGTGACTGTATAGATGTATCCAACCTTCTTATTAAATAATAAACACAGAACCAATGCAAAGAAGAAAGCCAAGAGGTCAGAGCTAAGAACTAAAACCTTACCCTTCCTCCTGCGGTGGTCCTACCTCTCTGAACCAGAGCTATCCCTGTGTTAAAGTCTTTATATAGAGTTCCTGTCCTGCCTTCTCATTGGTTGTAAACCCAACCACATGACCGCCTCCTCACAGCCTGTCTGTATAGGCCTCCAGGTTTTCCATGATTGGTATTAAGATTAAAGGCATGTGTATCCAATAATGGCTGTATCCCTGAACACACAGAGACTTACCCAGCTCTGCCTACCAAGTGCTGGAATTACAAGCGTACGCTACCACTGCCCTGCTTTCCTATGGCTTGCTAATAGCTCTGACCCCCGGGCAACTTTATTTATTAACATACAAATAACATTTTAATACAAATAAAATATCACCATATTTCCCCTTTTCTATTTTAATAAAAAGAAAAAAAAAAGAAAAAGCTTATAACTAATATAAGAAAAACTATATACAAAAGTACAATAACTATATACAATATATACAAGTAATAAATACCTAAACAATGTCTAGTCCATTTGTATTTGACAAATTCAGAGAAAATAATTTCATTATCTATCCTATTTTGGTAAGTCCAAAATGTATCCTAATTAATCTTCAACTTTAACTAACTAACCTTCAACTATAACTAACTAAACTTCAACTCCCTCAGAGACCCAAGAAGGAAATAATATTAGCTAACAAAAATAAAAACAGGAAGTGCACATAAGCAACTTCCAAAAAATTTGTGAGTTGACAGAAACAGACAGCTGTTTGGACAGTCACCTGAGGTTTCTCCGAAGTGCTGGGGCATCATCTTCAGCCTATAGGCTTAGCATATCTGACAGATTCATTTGTGAAGTAGGATGTACACAAGGTCAACAGTTCAACCTCACCTTGAGTGAGAGTAGTCCATGTACCAGAAACACCTGAATTCCACTAGTGTCATGTCATGATTCAGGATTTTAAATTCTGGAAATTGTTGATGGTTTTTTAATTCAGCTGTCCATTCTTCTTG
The DNA here is from genome assembly GCF_007827085.1 of Peromyscus californicus insignis. Classification (NCBI taxonomy): domain Eukaryota; kingdom Metazoa; phylum Chordata; class Mammalia; order Rodentia; family Cricetidae; genus Peromyscus; species Peromyscus californicus. The sequence continues at coordinate 73,469,272 of NW_026294595.1, forward strand.
GCTGTGTATATATGGCTTCATCTCAGCATCCCATTCTTCTCCATATCCCTCCATCAAATGCCAGTCTACTATTGAGAGGCGTGAGCTTAGTTACTCTTCAAGAATAACTGTTTCAGCTGCTGTTCCATTGCACATCAGAGGCCATCGGCCCACTGCCTGTTCAGCTGCCTTCGAAGAAAGGGGCACTGTACCTTTTTCGAATTGCGAAGGCCACTTCAGGGATGGTGCCATATTGTCCTGGCCTCTGAAGATGCCTTTTGATAAAGCCATAACCACACTTGTTTTGGCAAGAATCAGTAATCCTTTGTTTTATGTCCTGTCTGTCCATTTTGTCCTGTTGATTCGAGAATACTTTGTTGTCCAGTGGCTAACTTTTGCCACAATGAAAGTTAACTCCATATGCAGTTTCTTCAATGCCCATATTTTCTCTGAAGTAGATTGGTACTGCCAGGAGCCGACATGTCTCATAGTCATAACAAAAAAGAAAAATTTTCTAAGTTATTAAAACATTTTAAATGCCATATTCTGTAGATCTCTGAAGGGTTTGAAGATAACCTGTCTATCTAAAATATATCTACTCAATCTTGAAAACATACCTAATATAACTACAAGTTCTATTATAATATCTAACTACTAACTTTCATTTCTTTATATCCTAATAGTTGGTAATAACATTCAAGGATCAGAAAATTGTATTACATTGTTAGATGAACGGTACAATTAGAAAAATATATATAACATTTTCTAACAATATCAATTTCAATATATATAATTTGTATATAATATAAAACAATCCAATCCAATGTAAAGTATTTACATTTTTCTTTTCTTTCTTTCTTTTCTTTTTTTTTTTAATAAGAACCTTAAATCTAATCTCCTTTGCTTAGCCTTTTTCCTAACCCTTGACAACAACTTGTAACCAACCCCCCTAATCAATGAAAATTATCCCAGACCCAAAACCCATTAAAAGACCAAAAAAACCAACCGCCCCACACCACCTCTTTGGGAATGTGGGCGTCGTATTCTTGAAATTGCTTCCTGCTGGGTATGGGCGAAGGTATCTTTATCCTGAAAGAAAAATTTTAGGTTAATTGTCAAATTCTAGGAAAGGTAAATATATCCTTCGTTATCCAGTCTGTGTATAATGCCAAAATTCAGGGTTTATCTCAAATCCTTATTCAAGTAGTCTTTGAGACTGGATCATCTCAGCTAGCTCTTCTCAAAATTGCTCTGAGCACTTTGTAGTTCAAAGCTGATCTGTAGATGATGTTTGTCAGCTTAGTGATGTTATTACTGTCCACGTGGAATTGTTGTTGTGGGGCCCCATCTTCTTCCTGGAGACTTCAGTTGATGTTAGGCCTAACCGTGATTTCCTGCAAAAAAACTGATAAGAGACTCGAACACAAAGACTATATATGCGACTTTTTAGAATTAGTTAGTACTCTATATGACCATTTATATCTTAACAAAGTTTAAAATATATATATATATATATATATATATATATATTGATCTTGTAAATTTTGATATAAAATTCATACTTTAAGAAAAGTTTAAAGAATCAGAATAGAATCAAAGAGTTGAGATTCGTAATAGAATAGTCCCTTAATTAATTTGGCTTTTCTCCTGTCCCATAGCAGAAGATGGCTCTTTTCTTCTGGCATGATACAGGGAGTTTGCATTTTCCTTTTAACAACATGCTTGAGTTTAAAGAAGGAGAGAGCCATTCTCCAACTCCAAAGTCAGCTTTAAATTTTAATTGAACTGGGACTATTAGAAGTTAAATAGTGTTAAATCTTTAAAGAAAAGCAGAAACAAACATTTAGGAAGACATAAAATTTTTTTAGATAACATACCCATACGCCATTTCACTCTGTTTCTTAGGATAGATGATTTGTTCCTTTTCTTCAGTTGTCTTATTTGTCCAGTGTTCTTCAAATTCGTTAACCTTCATTCTCCTAAAAGACAAAAACAAAAACCTTTCCCCAAGGATTTGGGGATGTTCCTTTTTGACAAATTATCTGATTAAATGAAAAGGCATGTGTTACTGGTGTAAGTTAGTTTAAATTGGATGTTTACGATAGTTGATGAACTATCACCTCCTCTAATTAAGAGGTCTCTCTTGTTCAAATCGAACCTTTATCAATTTTGATGGTACCCACAGCTTATCTTCTCCTGTAGAAATAAAAGCAAAACCTCGTCCCCAACATAACACATACCCTGGTTTCCATTCTGAGGTCAGCACATCCTTAAAGTATATAGGTTGATTTAATTCTGTAGTTTTTTCTATTATCCAATGTCTCTCTGCAGCTGTTGTTCCTTCCTCATTGGCATTGAGAAAATTCAAAGTTAATAGAGCATTATGTAGTCTATTTCTGGGGGTTTTTGTTACTCCTTTTTGTTTATTTAGCATATCCTTTAGAGTTCTGTTTGATCTTTCTATAACTGCTTGACCTGTAGGATTATGTGGTATACCTGTAACATGTTTTATATTATAATAAGCAAAAAACTGTTTCATTTTAACAGAGACATATGATGGAGCATTATCAGTTTTGATTTGTGCAGGTATACCCATAATGGCCATAACTTCTAGCAAATGAGTGATTACAGAATCAGCTTTTTCAGAACTCAAAGCAGTTGCCCATTGAAATCCTGAATAAGTATCGATAGTGTGGTGTACATATTTCAGTTTTCCAAATTCTGCAAAGTGAAACACGTCCATCTGCCAGATTTCATTCCTCTGAGTACCCTTTGGGTTACATCCTGCTGGTAATGGTGTTTGATTGTAGAAGGAACAAGTAGGACATTTCTTTACTATTTCTTTGGCTTGTTGCCAGGTTATGGAAAAATCCTTTTTTAAACCTTTACTATTTACATGATGTTTTTTATGAAATTCTGAGGCCTCCAGCACATTTCCTATCAATAATTTATCAATCTCATCATTGCCTTGTGCTAGAGGGCCTGGCAGACCAGTATGGGATCGGATGTGAGTTATATATAAAGGATGACTCCTTTTTCTGATTGTATCTTGTAATTGAATAAATAATGAAGTTAATTCTGAAGCATCGTGGATAAATTCTGCAGTCTCAATATGTAATACTACTCTTTCAGCATACTGAGAGTCAGTTACTATATTGAGAGGTTCTGAAAAATCCATTAATACCAAAGAATAGCATACAATTCTGATTTTTGAACTGAATTATAAGGACTTTGAACCACTTTACTTAAATTTTCTGATTTGTAACCTGCCTTTCCTTGTTTGTTGGCATCTGTATAAAATGTACGAACTCCAGATATGGGTTTTTTCCTCACAATTTGAGGCAAGATCCAATCAGCTCTCTTTATAAGATCAATTCTATTGCTTTTGGGATATTTGCTGTTAATTTCTCCCAAAAAATTACTACAAGCTTTTTGCCAAGCTTCATTTTCTATCCATAATTTTTCAATGTCCTCCTTAGTTAAAGGTACGACAATTTCTGCTGGGTCTATTCCTGCTAATTGACGAAGTCTCAATTTTCCTTTCCAAATCAAGTCAGAGATTTTTTCCACATAAGTTTTTAATTTTTTATTTGGTTTATTTGGTAAAAATATCCATTCCAATATAATATCTTCCCTTTGCATTAATATTCCTGTTGGGGAATGCCTAGAAGGTAAAATAACCAAAATGCAATCCAGCTTTGGATCAATACGATCTACGTGCCCTTCATGTACTTTCTTTTCTACCAAGGCCAATTCTTTCTCAGCTTCAGGTGATAATTCTCTTGGACTATTTAAGTCCTTATCACCTTCTAAGGTTTTAAACAAATTATTCAGTTCATCATTTTTTACCCCAACAATAGTTCTTAGATGAGAAATGTCTCCAAATAATCTTTGAAGGTCATTAAGAGTCTGTAGTCGATCTCTCCTAATTTGCACTTTTTGAGGTCTAATTTTTTGAAGTTCTATTTTATATCCTAAATAATTAATAGAATCTCCTCTTTGTACCTTTTCTAAAGCAATTTGTAATCCCCAGCAAGGCAAAATTTTCTTTACTTTTTCAAACATTCTTTCTAAAGTATCTGCATTTGAATCAGCTAATAAAATGTCATCCATATAATGATAAATTATAGATTTAGGAAATTTTTTACGTACCACTTCTAATGGCTGTTTTACAAAATATTGGCACAAAGTTGGGCTATTCAACATTCCCTGTGGGAGAACCCTCCACTGAAATCTTTTAACCGGTTGAGAATTATTATAAGTAGGCACTGTGAAAGCAAATCTTTCTCTGTCTTTTTCTTGTAAGGGTATTGAAAAGAAACAGTCTTTTAAATCAATAACTATGAGAGGCCAGCCTTTTGGTAACAGAGTAGGTAAAGGAATTCCAGATTGTAAAGAGCCCATTGGCTGAATTACTTTGTTAATTGCTCTAAGGTCTGTTACCATTCTCCATTTACCAGATTTTTTTTTTTATAACAAATACAGGAGAATTCCAAGGGCTGGTTGATTCTTCAATATGATGAGCATTTAACTGTTCTTCCACCAGCTCTTGTAAAGCCTGGAGTTTCTCTGTTGTTAAAGGCCATTGCTGAACCCATACAGGCTTGTCTCTTGACCATTTTAAAGGTAGAGCTGTTAATGTTTTTGGAAGATTATCAGTTGTTGTGCCCTGTTCTTGTATGACATGGATGGCTGGTGAGCACTCATTAGAATAATATCTTTTAATATTTCTCTCAGAAACATGTACTAATTTATGATTTGTTTCTGAGATTGGAGGGATATTAATCTGAGTATTCCATTGTTGTAACAAGTCTCGACCCCACAGGTTCATGGCTATGTTAGCCATATATGGTTTTAATTTTCCTTTCTGTCCTTCTGGACCTATACATTCAAGCCATCTTACACTTTGTTTCACTCTAGATAATGTCCCAATTCCTAAGAGTTGAATGTTTACCTCCTGAAGAGGCCAAGTTGGATGCCAAAATTCTGGTGCAATTATGGTAATGTCAGCACCTGTGTCTACCAGACCAGACAACAAAACACCATTTATTTTTATTGTTAGTTTTGGTCTTTGTTCATTAATAGAAGTTTGCCAAAAAATTTTCTTTATGTTTTTTCCTGTATTCCTATTTTCTCTGTTTCATCATCTCGACTAACATGATTTATTCCAATAGACATTTGGTTATTTAGTTGCTTTGAGTAGGGGTTTCCTCTACAACTGCAGGAAAGGTTTGAACTGGATTTACTGTGGGGGCCTGCCTGAGGCCCCTCTGGGAGTTTCCCGAAGCTCGAGGCAGAGGGTTACCCTGTCTGTCCCTTGTTGATCTACATTCGTTGGTCCAGTGTTTTCCCTTACCACACCTTCTGCATACTCCAGAAGGAAGGGGCATTCTGTTGCCAGTGTTCCTTGAAGAAACATTATTTCTAGGAATGACCTGTTTACAATCCCTTTTCAAATGTCCTTGCTTTCCACATCCAAAACATCTAACATTGCTCAAACCTTTTGAAATTGCTTTTCCTACCCACATATCATCATGGTCATAAGCCTCTACATTAACTGTATCTCTAATCCAATCTTCCAAAGGTGCAGATCTTGCCTTTAACGGCCTAATTATTCTTTTGCACGCTGCATTTGCATTCTCAAAGGCTAAAGATTCAATTATTATCTGACTAGCCTCTGAATTCGGGACCATTTTTTGTACTGCTGAAGTCAATCTTTGTAAGAAATCTGTGAAAGATTCTTTGGGGCCCTCTATAACCTTTGTAAATGACTCAGTTTTTTTTCCTGGTTCTTCAACTCTGTCCCATGCATTCAAAGCTGCCGTTTTACATAGAAGTAGGGTTTGGACATCATAGGAACATTGTGTTTGTACTGAAGCATATTGGCCTTCGCCAATAAGCTGATCCTGGCAGACTTGTATTCCGCTATCCCTCCATTGTCTTTCTATATTTTTAGCCTCATTACTGAACCACATTTTCCACTGGAGATTTTGTCCAGGTTCAAGAACAGCCTGTGCCAATTCCCGCCAGTCCTTTGGTAGAATCCTATTACAAGTTGACCAGGTGTTTAACATTTGCTTTACATATGGGGAGTGCATGCCATAAGATGCTATTGCCTCCTTAAATCTTCGTAAGTCTAACATTTCAACTGGAACCCAAGTATTTTGTTCATTCTCTTCATCAGGTAGCTGCTGTACAGCTACTGGATAAATTAAGGGTGATTGTGTGAAAACTGGCTTTCTTTCTGTAACCTTACGATCCAATTTTGAAACAACTTCACTATTTATTTCTTCTGTCTGAATTTGAATTTCTCTATAATTCATTTTTACCGGTTTAACAAGTTTTTCTAAGACTGTTATCCTGGCACTTAAGTTGACGATCTTTTTAAATAGTAAAATGAGGATAAGAAAAGTAATAAACTGAATAATTCGATCAATATTAATCTTTTCATATAGTTGTTCCATTGTCAGAGTGCCTAAAATTTCAAACAAAGCCCAATTTTCTTCCAATGTACACATAAAGCCCATTTTTTTTTAATGTAGAAAAAAATTCTCTTTTAAATAGATATGTTAATTGACTTACCAAGTCTGGGTAGAACAGTAGAATCCCAGGGAATTTCACAGCCACCTGGTGTTCGAGGTGTGAATCCAGCGAGAGAGAGAGAGAGAGAGAGAGAGAGAGAGAGAGAGAGAGAGAGAAAGTGTAGCCGCTTGAGCCGAGTCAAGCCTTGGCTTTACAGTCAGGGGCCCTGTTCAGCAGGGCAGGTCTGAGTTGTTTGTAGCAGTTGCAAGTAGCTCCAGCTGCGGGTCAGTCAGGCCTGGGCCCAAGCTAGGCAGCCGGGCCTCCCAGGCTAGAAACCGGACCTGCCGCCAAGCCAAGCCAAGCCAAGCAGTTTTTAATGAATTCTTGTCACGTTGGGCGCCAAATGTAGATGTATCCAACCTTCTTATTAAATAATAAACACAGAACCAATGCAAAGAAGAAAGCCAAGAGGTCAGAGCTAAGAGCTAAAACCTTACCCTTCCTCCTGCGGTGGTCCTACCTCTCCGAACCAGAGCTATCCCTGTGTTAAAGTCTTTATATAGAGTTCCTGTCCTGCCTTCTCATTGGTTGTAAACCCAACCACATGACCGCCTCCTCACAGCCTGTCTGTATAGGCCTCCAGGTTTTCCATGATTGGTATTAAGATTAAAGGCATGTGTATCCAATAATGGCTGTATCCCTGAACACACAGAGACTTACCCAGCTCTGCCTACCAAGTGCTGGAATTACAAGCGTACGCTACCACTGCCCTGGTTTCCTATAGCTTGCTAATAGCTCTGACCCCCGGGGCAACTTTATTTATTAACATACAAATAACATTTTAATACAAATAAAATATCACCATATGACTGTGTATTGACCCAGGGCCCTCTCGAAGCTGTCCTCTGTCTCTTATTGTCTCTTTCTATCTTCTATCATTTCCTCACTCCCTTCTCCTCCACCCAAGAACCTTTCAATAAATGGGAGCAGGTCAGAGCTGGACTCTGACCGATTCCCACATATGGCACCCAAAATGAGGTTTGGGTATGGAGGATAAAAAGAAGGAACACTAGAGATTAAGGGGACATGCTTGATAATTCAGGGAGGCAGTGATTCTTTTGGAGTAAAATTGTAAATACAAAGCAGAGTAGTTAAAGTTAGGCTAAAGCAAGTATCTCTCTGTGTCTGTTTCTGTATCTATTTACTAAGTTAGGTTTAAAGTTGTAATAAAGTTTTGAGGAAGTTTGGAGAACATAGGCTTTAGGTCTAGGAATATTGTGAAGGTTTAACATAAAGTAACTTAGCATAAGAGCATATTTTCCAGAGCAGGACCTAGGATGCCTAAAGCAGCATCCGAGACTGAGCAGTCACTGCAAACCTGCAGTCCCAGAAATGGAAGCTGCTTCAGAGATTGCCAGTCTCAGAAAACAGCATCTGAGACCTGCAATATATCATCAAGTAACAGGCAGAGACACAGAGAGACAGTGTTAGTGAAGTTTCTGATGTGAAGGAGCTTTCTGCTGTGAAAGAACCATGGCGGAGAGAACATGGCTTGAGGCTATGCCCAACCTTGATGAGCTCAGTAGAGATGCCTCCAGAAAGGTGAACAGTGAGCAGAGGTGAGCAGCATGGAAAGCCAGGCAGAGATGCGCGGCTGTTCTGGGTGGAGAAGCAGGATTGAGCAGAGGCAGCAGCGGACAAGCAACTGAGAAGTGCCCCTGCATGGAAAGTCAGGCACAGAAACTGCTGGGGTGAAGCATAACCATACTCCAGATTCATGGTGGAGATGTGCTGGAAGCCAGGAGCAGCCTGAATGCCCAGCTGCAGGATGAAGCAGAACAGTGGGGCTGCCCTCAGAAGATCCAGCAACCAGCACCCCATGATATAAGTTACCCAGCAGGTTTTTTTTTTTTTTTTGCTCACACAGATAGAAAAAGGTTACAGATATACAGCACAGACAAATTCAGACAAAAAGAGCTTCTAAACAAGTCATATGTGTTTAAAACATATGTAAAGCCTTGTGAGAGATGGTAATATGTACAAATATATATATGTGTGTGTGTGTGTGTGTGTGTGTGTGTGTCTTAGATTAAAAAATACAGTTTAAAATAATGCCCTTAAAGAAGAAACAGAGTAATAAAAATATAAAAAGCCACATAAAGATGGAAAATACACAGAGAGTCTGGATACTGTATGCTATTGTACTGTGGGATGGTCTGTATGTCAAATGTGTTGCTGATTGGTCAATAAATAAATCACTGATTGGCCCGTGGCCAGGCAGGAAGTATAGGCGGGACAAGGAGGAGAATAGAGCTGGGAAGTGGAAGGCTGAGTGAAGAGACACTGCCAGTCGCCATCAGGACAAGGAAGATGTAAAGTACCGGTAAGCCACAAGCCACGTGGCAAGGTATAGATTAATAGAAATGGATTAATTTAAGCTGTAAGAACAGTTAGCAAGAAGCCTGCCACGGCCATACAGTTTGTAACCAAAATAAGTCTCTGTGTTTACTTGATCGGGTTTGAGCGGCTTGGGACTGGCGGGTGAGAGAGATTTGCCCTGACTGTGGGCCAGGCAGAAAAACTCAAGCAACAAATGGCGTCCAACGTGGTGGCAAGAGTTTCCACCTAAAAACTGACAAAAAAGATTCTAAAACGGAGCTAAAAACAGTTCCTAATTGTTTCTCTCAAATGAGCGGCAGCTGCCGGTTTGAGCTACTGGCAGGTTGCTGGCGTGCGCGCTCAACCTGCCGCCGTATGGCAGGAATGAGGCCTCTGCAAGTGGCACATTAAGCTGCTTGATGGATTTAGCCTTTGCTAGTACAAAACAAAAAAAAAGAGGTTTCTGGGCTACATGCTGCTTGGATAAAAGCATAGACCCACGATGGCTCCCAGAACTGGCGGTAAGCATACCGCCGTCGCCATGTTGGGAAGCTGAAGTGGGCGGAGCCAGCAGCCACAGCACCAGCGCCGTTTCAGGCTTAGAAGGCTGCAGTTCAAAGCAATAGGCTCAAGCTAATATAAAAAAATAAGCCACGTAAAGATGGCTACCACACAAAGAATCTGGATTATGTTCTCTTTGATATTCGTAACTAAAGAAAAACATTTGATTACAAAAGCTGTTGAGTTATGCCAAAATGTATATTTTAAAGGTACCTTGACTTCAAAATTTGGATATAAGGATATGTTGCTTTGGAAAGGAGATTCTGCTTTTGTTTCCACAGAAAGCCAGAGGCTATGGATTTGTTCCAGATTAAGACACATCAGGTTTGACCAGCCAAGACCCCCTGAAAGGTCTCCGATGACACCATGGCCCAGATGATCCAACATCCAGAACCGTTTCAAGACAACTGGCTCAGATGATACACCCTCATGGACTACTCCATAATCCTAAAATATTCTTTGTGTCCCCATAAGATACAGCGCCCCCCTCCAGCAGGAAGTAGTAAGAGAAGCTACGCCCAAATTCCCAAATATACCAAGCTGACTTTGGAGATGTGTAAAGGTTAAAACCTTCCTTTTTAAGAAAAGAAAAGGGGAAGTACTGTGGGATGGTCTGTATGTCAAATGTGTTGCTGATTGGTCAATAAATAAATCACTGATTGGCCCGTGGCCAGGCAGGAAGTATAGGCGGGACAAGGAGGAGAATAGAGCTGGGAAGTGGAAGGCTGAGTGAAGAGACACTGCCAGTCGCCATCAGGACAAGGAAGATGTAAAGTACCGGTAAGCCACAAGCCACGTGGCAAGGTATAGATTAATAGAAATGGATTAATTTAAGCTGTAAGAACAGTTAGCAAGAAGCCTGCCACGGCCATACAGTTTGTAACCAATATAAGTCTCTGTGTTTACTTGATTGGGTTTGAGCGGCTTGGGACTGGCGGGTGAGAGAGATTTGCCCTGACTGTGGGCCAGGCAGGAAAACTCCAGCTACACTATTGTGTTGTCTTTAAGTCTTTTGACTGCTAATGAACAAATGATAACTGCTAAGAGACGTTTAATTATGAAAGCTTCTATATTAAACCAACCTACATATTTTAAAAATATCTTGACTTCAAAATTTAAGTCAAAAGATATGTTACTTTGGGAAAGAGATGTGTGCTTTTATTTCCACAGGAAATGAAAGACTGTGGATCATTCTCGGTTAAGAAAAATCAAGTTTGATCAAGGAAGACCCCTTGAAAATTCTTTAATTGGAATAGATGGCTCAGATGAACCAACACTCCAGACACCTCTGTTGCCGTTTCGTCTGAGTTCTGCATCCAGAATAGCTTCATGGCTGCTGGCTGAGATGACCCAGTCTCACAGAATACCCCAGTGAGGACCTGACCATAATTTTAAATGTTCTCAGGGTCCTCTAAAGATTACTGGTAACCTCATCAGTAAAAAGTAGTTTAGAAAACTATGCCCACATTTCCAAAAATAAATTCTGAATGTTTGTTATCATTTAGAGGGATTGGTTACAAATTGCTATGCATAATGGTCATGAATAAAGATAAGCAAAGGAGATTAGATTCAGGGATCTTATTCTGAAAAAAAAGAAGGGGGATATAGAAATGATGAGATAAAAGGGTAGAATATTGAATCTACTTTAATCCAAAAAACAGCTATCAATTTTGCATATTTTATATCGATATGGATTTTTGTTTATTGAGACAAATTTAAAGTTAATTTTGTTATACTGTATGTATGTTTCCACTTTTGTTTAGGGTATTATGTTTTTGCAGCTCATTTAAAATGTTATATATAATTTAAATATACAGATTAGTAGTCTTCTACAATAGCAAACTTATAGTCATGTTAAGTTTGTTTTCAAGATCATACAGAGATATATTTCAGACAGATAGGCAATCTTCAAACACTTCAAAGACCTACATAATATGGCATTTAAAATGTTTTTTTTTTCTCTCTTTTTTTTTTTTTTTTTTTTTTTTTTTTGTCAGAGCTGAGGACCGAACCCAGGGCCTTGTGCTTGCTAGGCAAGCGCTCTACCACTGAGCTAAATCCCCAACCCCTTAAAATGTTTTAAGAACTAAGACTTTTCTTGAGAGTGAGCTATGTCTACTCCTGGCAGCACCAATTACTTCTAAGAGAATGATAGGCATGGCACAAACTTCATATGGATTTTGTTTTCTTTATGGCAAAAGCTAGCCATGTGGGCAAAGAAACTTCCCTTCCCTCAATTGTTGACAGATAGTGTCCAAACTTCACCTGCAGGATGAAAGAAAAGTAACTGCTGAACTTTGCCAAGACAAAGTATAACAGTCCTTCAAAATTCCCTGCTTTTTAGAAAAGTCTGTCAGATATGCAAGGCCCTTAGGCCAGAGTCGGATGACCCATTGTTACACAAGAACTTTAGGAAACTGTCCAGGCAGTCTGATGTCCCTGTCATTAGCTAACATTTCAGCCTTCTGGGGTTTTTGATGGAGTTGAAGACTAAATAGCTGTAATTATAGTTTTTCTTAGTCTTAATGGAAAGTAAATTCGATATAAAACTTATGAGTCACCAAGATAAGATAGATAAGTATTTTCTCTAATTTTGCCAAATGCAAATTGATTAGATAATTTCACTGTAATTCTTACTTAATAATTGGTTTTGTTGTATATATTTTTACTGTATCAAAGTTAAAACCTTCCTTTTTAATTACACAAAAAGGGGGGAATGCTGTGGAACAATCCTTTTCTACATTATCAATACCTTTACTCTCATTGGTTAATAAAAAGCTGACAGGCCAGTAGCCGTGCAGTAAGTTTGGCAGGAAAGCCAAATTGAGAATCATAGAAAGAAGAGGGCAGAGTCAAGAGAGACACCAGCCAGCTGTAGAGCAATCAGGACATGTAAAAAATGCAATAACAAGCCATGAACAATGTGGCAAAGCATAAATAGAAATCTGGATTAATTTAAGTGTAAGAGTTAACTAGTAACAAGCCTGAGCTCTCAGCCAAGAATTTACAATTCATATTCAGTCTCTGAGTCTCTCATTTGGGATAGCACGAACAGAACTGGAAATGTCCATTTACACATGAAAACTAAACACATTCTTAGCTATTTAAGCTAAATTTTAATGTTTTGGTAAGTATCATAAACAAATGGGGAGAACTAGAAATGAGTAAGTCCCCTGTAATGGTTAACATTTTTCATTTATGTTTCTAATTTTCATGAGACTTTAATTTATCTAACCTTTATCAATAAAAGATCAGGAGCCAGATATCAGGGTAAGAACCTGAAAGATCATAGAAGCAGGGAGAAGCCACCATTCACCTCCTACCTCTACAGTTTCTCTGTCTAAAAGGGCCAAGATCCTGTCTCTGCCCAGCCGTATTACTTCCTGTCTTAACTCTGTCCACGGTCCTCCAAACCTCTACAGTTAATTTAGGTCAGCTACTGGCTAGCTCTGGTCTCTGAGTACAAACAAACTTTATTTGTCAGATCACAATCAAAACATCACACAATATTTCCCCTATTTGTCTAAATAGAAAGTGAAGGTTTTAACTAAAATAGAAAAAACTGTACACAATAAATACAATAACTATAACCATATTACTATATAACTATATATAACTATATATATACCAATATTACATTAACAGTATCCAGTCCATTTGGATTTGACAAATTCAGAGAAAATACTCCATTGTTTATCCTACCTTGGTGAGTCCAAAGTTGTACCTAATTCACCTTTTATTCTAACTTGCATTAACAACCCCAAACTATCTTTTCATGTCTCTTAACCTTATGCACTTTACACATCTTTAGTGGGTTTCTTTTATGAATTTAGTAACAAGGAAAACTATAACTATCTTCATCTCCATCAGAGATCTGAGAAGGATATAATATTACCTGAGTAAACAGGAAGTTCAGAGCAAACTTGGTAAGTATCATAAACAAATGGGGAGAACTAGAAATGAGTAAGTCCCCTGTAATGGTTAACATTTTTCATTTATGTTTCTAATTTTCATGAGACTTTAATTTATCTAACCTTTATCAATAAAAGATCAGGAGTAAACAGGAAGTTCTCTTGGATTATTTAAGTCCTTGTCACCTTGTACAGTATGAAATAATTTACTCAGTTCTTGAGTTGTTAATACAATTGTGGGCTGTAGCCAGTTAATATCTCCCAGAAATTTTTGAAAGTCATTAGAGTCCACCATTGAGCTCTCACACTTTGTACCTTTTGGAGTTGAATTTTTTGTAAACCTATTTCATATCCTAGGTAATTAATAGTCTCTCCTCTTTGTAGTTTTTTTCAGAAGAAATTTGTAATTTCCATCAAGGTAAAATATTCTTTACTTTAAGCATTTTCCCTATGGTATCTACATTTGAACCAGCTAGTAAGACATTATCCATATAATGTTAAATTATAGATTGAGGAAACTGTTTACAAATTATTTCCAATCCCTGTTGTACAAAATATTGGCACAAGGTGCAGCTGTTTAAAATCCTTGTGGGAGAACTTCCCACTGATATCTTTTAACAGGCTGAGAATTATTATAAGTAGGTACTGTGAAAGCAAATTTTTCTCTTTCCTATTCTTCTAAAGGTATAGTGAGGAAAAAGTCTTTCAAATCAATTACTATAATAGACCATCCTTTAGATAATAGAAAAGGTGGGAATATTCCAGGATGTAGAGAACTGATTGGCTGAAATACTTTATGACTCTCAAATATGCTAACATTCTCCATTTTTCCAGATTTCTTTTTAATGACAAATAAGAGAATTCCAAGGACTGATTGATTCTCCAATATGTTGAGCATTCTGCTCCTGTACCAGCTGTTCTAAGGCCTGTAATTTTTGGATGTTAAAGGCCACTGTTTCACCCATTTTAACCATTTTAAAAGAAGGACTCTTGGTACCTTTGAAAAATCAGCAGTTGTTGGGCCCTGTTTATGTACAACCTGAATAGTTGGTGATTATTCTTTATAATACCTTTCAATATTTTTCCCAGAAACATATGTTAATTAATGGCTTGTTTCTGAGATTGGAAGAAAGTTATTATGGATATTCCTTTGCTGTGACAGATCACATTCCTATACATTCATTGCTATGTTAGCCACATAGACTTTATTTTTTCTCCCTGTTCTCCTGGCCCTATACCTTTGTGCTTTGTTTTACCTGACATAAATTCCAAACCCTGAAAGCTGATCATTTACTTCCTTGAAGAAGCCAATTTGGATGCTAAGATTAATACATCTGCCCCCGTGTCTACTGAACCCTCAATTACAGTGTCACTAATTCATGTTTTCAACTTTGGTCTTTGATAATTATAGAAGTTTGCCAAAATATTTGTTTTAGGGTTTCTCCTAAAATATTTTATTTATTTTCCAAAGATATTCTATCATCCAGAACAGTATGATTTTTTTTTTTTTTACAATAAGCATTAGGTCCTTTAATTGCTCTGTTGAGGAGTTTCCCTTCCCCCATGGTGACAGGAAATGATTGAACCAAATTTGACATGGGGGCCTGCAACAGGCCCCTCAATGCATTTCTGGATGGCAAAGGATTACCTTGTCTATCCGTTGTTGATCTGCATTCTTTGGTCCAATGGTGGCCTTTGCCACACCTGCATACTCCAAAAAGCCCTCTGTTTGAGTTATTCCTAGAAAAAAACATTACAATCCCATTTTGCATGACATTGTTTACAACCCTGCTTTACTACTTCCTGTCTTCACTCTGTCAACGGTCCTCCAAACCTCTGTGATCAATTTAAGTCAGCTAGTGGGTAGTTCTCGCCTCAGACACCAAGCAAGTTTTTTTTGTCAGAACACAATTAAAATATGAAACAACATTTTCACCTACAAATTAATACTATAAGAAAAACTAGAGTTAACTCTTGATAAAACAAAAGCCCAAATATCTTCATAAAATATTCTTATTCAAACATTGTCAGTAGAGCATTTGAACACATTTTGGAAACTCAAACTTAAAATCTGACATTGAACCAATACCAAATCCTACAGGTGAGTAATGAGGCATTTGCTCTTCCACATGAAAAATTCAAGATGGGATCTGGGGTAGAAAGTAGCCCAACTACAAGCATTTGCTGCAGGAGAGCACATGCTCTGAAATGCATTGACTATATTGCAAATGAGTGTAGATGAATGGTCTTGTTAAATAAGAAACACAGAGCCAATGTAGAGAAGAAAGCCCAAGAGCTATAAACCTTACCCTTCACTGCTGCTGTTGTCCTCTTCAGCAAGAGACCTACTTCCTGTCTGTTTGTCTTTTTTATAGACTTTCTATTCTGCCTTCTCACTGGTTGTAAACCCAACCACATGACCTCCTCGTCACTGCCTGTCTGTACAGACCTCCAGGTCTTCTATGGTTGGTACTGAGATTCAAGGCATGTGTCTCCATGCTGGCTGTATCCTTGAACACACAGAGATCTGCCTATCTCTGCCTCCCAAGAGCTGGGATTAAAGGCGTGCACCACCACCGACCAGTTTCTGCTATGGTTTGCTATTAGTTCTGACCCCCAGGCAACTTTATTTATTAACATACAAATAAAATCACATTTCAGTACAATTACAATATCACCATAAATGAGCTCCCCAAGAGATGGCACTAATGAGAAGTACAGAGAATGGGCATCCCGAGAAACAGAGGTGAGAATTTTTAAGGTTATCTACAGATATGCCAACCTGCAGCTGCAATGCAACAGGCAGAAAAACTGTTAACCAAGGTGAAGAAAGATCATGGATGAGGGAATGAGGTACCATAGAAACATGAACTTCAGAAAACAATGGTTATGTGTAGCTATAATGGAAACAAAACCATGGGAAAGATGTGAAATTGATCTAGTAAACAATAAGATTATCCAGGGAATAAATTCCATATAAAACATGAGTCACTGAGAATGGCAGATCTGTAAGACTGTTAATGACATCACCTTAGGGGATAAAGCCAAGAATTTATAAAACCTGACATTACTCACCCTGCATGCTTTTGGATGGAAATATACAAATGTAGTTTCCTCAATTGATTCTTATGGATCAGTCCCCAAAGCTCTCCTAACAAAGCCAGACTTCATTAATGTCATATGAAATGCTCTGATTTAGAGAATGGAATGATATGGATTTGACATTCAACAATAACATTTGAGATGAGTTTGTAGAAGAGCAGAGCATAGATCAAAATTTTGAATGAGGAGACTTCTGAATGGCGAGAACCAGTACTAAAACATCCTTTCTCAGAGCAATTTAAACATTTTCTTTGTTTCTTTCCCTATGTATGTATATCTCTTTACACTGTAAGAAAATCACTGTGTAGCACACATCTTTGTTTTCTCCTCCTATGCTGTACTTAACTACTTAATTAAGGCTTATCTACCTATGTATTTTCTAGAATGATGTGGTGGAAAGTGAAACTTTATGGCAGCAAAGTGAAGCTTATTTTGCTCTGTAGAATTCTCTTCAATGGAAGTGCTCAAAAGTTCTCTCTTCCATTGAGAAAAAAGCAACACACAGTTCCAGACAGCCCTGATTCTGCAATAGGTCGTCACCCAGACCTCAGTATCACTGGCTAAAAAGCAGAACACTCCAACAGTCACTGGGAAATAGACAACACAGAAAAGAAATTAAAATAAAATATACTTTTTCTTCATTTTATGGTAGAAGACTGGCTCCTAGAGGGAATGTAGTAAAAGCATATATATATATATATATATATATATATATATATATATATATCAGAAATGAGGACCCTGAACTTTAATATGTGTGAACACCACTAGTTGGCAGCAATGCTAGACCACAACCTGGGGTCTTTCAAATTGAAGTAGAATGTATTAGTCACCAGAATAGTGTTCTTGGAAGGAACTTAAGGGAAGTAGGGACAAGATAAGTTCCATTTAATCAATGTAGAGGTCACAAAGCTCTCTTTACAATCAGAATCAAAAATGACAGCAGAAACTAGGTCCAGAGTTTGCCTGAGCTCTGGGGCCAGACAATTAATTATTTTGAACCCCAAATCTTCTATGGAATGCTTATTTTAATACATCACTAGAATGTAGTTATGAGAATAATGAGTCTAAATTACCAATGATATAAATGTCACATAATGTAAATAATATAAACATAATGCAAAAGAACCAACTGATCTTTGCAAACTTTTTTAATGTACATAATGCTTCTTTCCACATTTCTTTTAATTTACATGATGTGATTCCTCCCCATAGCATTTATGGAATCTGCCATAATAAAATATATCATTAATTAAATGAATAAACTATTAATGACTGAGTTACTTGCCATTTCTGTTTTTCTTAGTGCTTTGTGTCATCCTTAGAAGACTAATAAATGGCCTTTGTCCTAAAAGACTATAATTTTGTCTTAATTATACAGAAGCTTAATTAGTATATTCTAATCTCCCAGCTCAGCATTTTTTTAAGTTAGGAAATTCATATGTATAGAGCAGACCCTAATTTATCCACAGCTAATCATCCCTGTGAATGGCATGCTGTGTCTGTGCTCTATCCTCTTTGGGGCATAATCTTACAGTTTTTCTGTCACTCAGGGATGGATGCTTTTACAAGAAAATAGACAGAAATGAGGTGCTGAAAATAAACAGAAATGTGTTTTTTCACAATCTTGGAAGCTGAATCTGAGACCAAGCTGCTGGTAATCTGATTGTTCAGAAGTTCATTCTTTCTTTCTGTTTGTATAGGGCTATTGTGACTCCTTACTTTGTGAAGAGGGTTAATTTGCCTTTTTTTGTTTGTTTGTTTCTCTTATTTTTCTTTTTGTCTGTTTTTTTTTTCTGTAAAGTGCTTTTGATTAAATTTATGGCCTCAAACAAGGTAGGCAAGCCCTCTGCTATCCAACCACACTCCTAAGTTTAGTGATTTCCCTAGAAAGTGCATAGATTTCCTTTGTGAAAACTACTTTCATGACCTGCTTGATTTTTCACAGTCTCTGTATAGGCAGTGTCACCTTTCTGTGTCCCATGGTTCTAGAGGATTGAAGTCTCTCAAGGCAGGAGACAATGGCAGAGTGCCCTCCCTCACAGTAGAGCCTTGAGTCAGAGAATGCTCACATTGTACCAGACCAGGAAGCATGTGGCAGCCAGGACTAGAACCTTCAATGAGAAGCCCCTAGTGACCCATTTCTTGCAGCCAGGTGCCAGCCATGTCCTTATAGCTCCAGGGCCTTTTGAAATAATGACACAAGCAGATGAGGGTGTGTAGGACATTTTAGATTCAAACCACGACAAGTCTCACATCTAGTATCCACAATTTGTAGTTTGGGATTCTGGCATGTGAATTTTAGGGGGATCACAAAATTTCATTTGAAAGAATATGGCAAATATATAAACTGAATGTGTCTTCCTCTTAAGCCAACCTTGTGAACATGTTTGTGTGGTGGTATTTTACTTGTACTGAAATGTGATTTTAATTGTATGTTAATAAATAAAGTTGCCTGGGGGTCAGAGCTATTAGAGCCATAGCAAGTGCATGGCGGTGGTGGCACACGCCTTTAAGGACCTGGAGGGCGGTACATTCAGGCAGTGACGAGGCAGTCACATGTTTGGGTTTACAACCAATGAGAAGGCAGAACAGCTAGACTACATACACACAGGAAGTAGCCCCTTTTCGGAGAGCTCTCTTGGCTGAAGAGGATCCCTGAATCAGGAAGGGTGAGGCTCTTAGCTCTGACCTCTTGGCTTTCTTCTCTGAATTGGCTCTGTGTTTCTTATTTAATAAGACTGTTGGTTACATCTACATGTTTGTTTTGTTTTGTTTTTTAAAGATAACTATACACAGACTTGAGGGAGGGTGGAGATGGAAGGAGGGAGGGAAGGTAAAAGAAGGGGCGAGAAACTTAGTTCTTTTGGCTCCTCTAATATGTAAAATACATATAAATATAGTGATTCCCCTTCAATGGCCTTCCATATCTGTCCACAGAGCACTCCTGGCTGTGGAAACCATGCAAAACAGCTTTCTGCTCTGGCTGCTACCTGTGTGAGTGTGGTGAAGAGTGGAGGTAGAGTAAGTAATAAGGAAGAAAAAGGTTTCTCATCTTCAGAAGATAATTTAAATTTCACTGGGTTTCTAAAGGCCAGTCTTCATGGAGATAAAAGACCAATGTCAAGATGAAGCTGCCTCTAAATGGTCTTTCTGAGACTGGTTCAGCCAGGATTAATTCTATATTATCACATCATCTCTCAGAGCCTCTCACTCCCTATACCATTTTAGTATATATTTCTCATCATCTGGTATTGACTTCTTTTAAAAAAAATTGCCTTCCAGTTCCAATCAAAACTAATATTCAAAAGGCACCAGGTGTTGATTGCAAAGTTCAATTTTGTGGCTTTATTTTATTTTTCTATGCAAAAGTAAAGTGAAAAGTTCTACACAACATCAAACCTATAGGTTAATACAATATTTTCACTTAAATAGAAACTTTGTTTTATAATTTTGAAACTTTTTCTGCAATTTTGGTCATTGAAATCAAGGCCTGAGATGTTAAGGCAAGACTCTACTACTCGAGTATGTCAATATCTCATTTTTGTCCTTTTTAATTTTTTATTTCTATTTTTTTTTATAAATCAGGATAGTCTACATGACTCCCCCAAACAACATAAATTATTGCTACAGCCCTCGGTTACCTTAAGGGTAGGCCCCTATAGCTAAGGCCAGCACACATTTAGGAACAGGACTTGGATGGTTCTTCACCTGAATCTTCACCTGAAATTGGATCTTCACTGGATCTTCACCTGAAAACCTCTTTCCTGCAGTCTGATTTCCAGGGTTGCACAAAATACTATACAAGTGCCAAGGCAGGGACACAATTCAGTAGTCCTGACCCAGCTGAAACATCTATGAACCACAACTACCAGCATGCTTGATGCTGGAAACCGAGACAACTTCTAGAAGATAGTGAATTCATGGATCACAGAAGAAAAAATATGTATATAATACCGTCACTGTAACAGACTAGCAGAGTTCTAAATTCTAACTCATATTCTGGTCATATGGATTTTGACAGTTGGTCTTATTCAGATACTCAAGCTGATATTGAACTTGCTCTGCATCCCGACTAAAACTTGAAGTTGTGATCCTCATGCTTCAGTGACATGAGGAGCAATTGCTGGCCCATATGACTAGACCTGGGACCTAAACTGCTACTTTCTTCATGTCTTTAAACTCATTCATTTCTCTGTAGTTATTTTCTATGGGGATCTGTTTTCTTGTGGTTATTTCAAAGTTTTATTGTAGAAAAAAAGTTCCCCTGACTCAGAACATAAATTCCTGAAACACTGCCAAGCTCTTTCTTTTCTGGTTCTGTTTTTGTTGTTTGTTTGTTTTTTGGTTGGTTTTCTTCTGTGTGTGTGTGTGTGTGTGTGTGTGTGTGTGTGTGTGTGTGTGTGTGTGTGTGTGTGTTCCAGTGTTCATTTACCTTCTTACCATGATATATTAAACAATTACTGCATTCCTAGTGCAATACTTGTCTTACAGGGAACATAAATAAGATTACGATAACACAGGAGCTTTTCAGCTCTGAAGAGTATAATATTCTAATATAGGTGTCTCTAACATATAATACTGAAGGAGAGCTTTGTTCTATGTTCACAAGTACCTTTGGGGAGGGCAGAAACTAAACTTTACTAATTTGTGGTATTGTTGATCAAACCAGGTCCTTCTCTATGCTAAGAATTTGCTCCATCAATCATTTAGCCATCAGAAAAGCTTTCTAAACCATTATATTAAAGTCTCCATTTTAAAAAGAAATAAATTATAAACACATTATTCCCTCACTCTTGCATTTTCACACCCTTTTCATTTTTCTTATTTAGACTATTGTTGCCCATTTTAATTAAAACAAAGTCTATGTGCCTTATGAGTTTTCATTCTTCTAAGACCATTTTTAAGTATTTTAAGAGCCAACTTATAAAGAACATCTGGAATTACATTCAGAACTTTGCAGATCCACTTTCTTGTAAAATAATTGACTGTAAAGAAGTATAAGGAAATATTAAAAGGAAAATAAACATCATCAAGATAATTCAATCAAGCCACCCCAGTATTAAGCCAATCATTAAAACTAGCCTTTTGGGGAAAGGTCAGTGTTGAGAGTTACTATTATATATTCTTAGAAATGTCCAGTTGCAACAGCATAATGACATAGCACATCAATTAAAGAAGGGTTTGCAATAGGCTCACAAGCATGGGATTTAAGAAACACATGGTGTAAAACCACATTATAAATGTATCCAAATAATTATCTGAAGTCATGCCTATAGTGTTAAATGAAGTAATGGTTCTATTTTATTGACAAGAATATCATTAAGAGAATCTTTTAATAAAGCTGAATCTCTGGAATTGAAAATGGGATCTTAATTTTTTTCATTAGAAGTTATGAACAATAATAACTAGTACAATGAGTAAACTTCCAGATTGAAGGAGTTATCACAGAGAAAATTAAAGAAGCAATTGAGGAAAATATCTAAAACAAAACAAATGTCCCTTGGAAATATCATATAGCGAGAATGTAGCAGGCACTGAAAATATAATGATTTTGGTGATAAATGTCAATGTACATGAGTAAGAAACCCAAACAATTTAAAATAGGGTCAAGGCAAAGATATTGTGTTGTAATAAAAATTGAAAAGGTACAAATGAAATGGATGTCTTTTTTGTAGTAAGAGGAAAATGGTCCATCGTATACAAGGTAGGGGCAGCAGCTAACTTCACATCAGAATGGAGGCACGCAGAAGGTGGTAGGAGAAAGTATTAGAAACAGAGAGAAAAGAAAGATATTACAGGGAAATAGAAGGTGATGGGATTTATTTTTAGCAGAACTATATTGGAAAAACAAAATTTTAGCAACTAAAAACTAGTTCTCTGAAGAATAGAGTGAGACTACACACACATTGTGGCAGGAAAAGTAATTTTGTAATGATAAGCCACTATTAATTCTTATTTTCTATCCTTTATCTTCTGATAAGAAAGTAGTTGTATAAGATAGTGTATGTAGAACTATATTGCTGAGCTTATATCATGCATTAATGCAATATGTTATATAATAAAATTGCAAAGCGTTGTGGGGAACTAAATTTGATTTAAAATAAAATAATGACAAGATTTTAAGACAATTCATAGGAACAAAGGAAGAGAATTCAAAGTGGCAAATAAAATGTTTGTGAAAAGTTTCTATGAAATATTTGCTGTCATGTCTTCAAGCTTCATAGAAATATAGGAAATTATGTAATTAATTATCTCACGAGCTGCTTGATGAAGTTTGGTGAATGATGAGTCATATATAAAGTGATAGCCCCATGAGTTTATATTGTTTAATGAGGTCATAGCCAAATTAGCGTTTCATATATACTCCATGAGTTTACACATTGACCAGCACACCATTTCTTTGAGTATGCTCCTTCTGTTAAGCAATATATGACAAGAAAAGTAAAAACAAATCATTAGGTTAGTGTTATGCAAATTTAATAAATGTAATATAGGACCATAGACAGGAGTAGGAATAAGAATATACAGATATTAAATGTCGATTATCTAGTTACTATGTATCTAAATTAGAGAATAATAAATTAAAATATATTTGGTAAGTCATGGAATATCAATAACAATATAAAATAAAGATGTATTTAAAAACGTAAAATCATTTAAACATTATATTAGCAAATATTTCAAAAGAAATTAAAGAAAGGAATAAGTAAATTACAAGTTCTTAAACATACACAACATAAAAAGTAAAATGGCAAGTATAAATCAAATAACATAAGAAAAGCCACCAAAAGTAAGAAAAAAACAGTCCTATTAGAAGGTAAGGGTCACTATAGTATGTAAAACCAGGATCTAATTCTACCCTGTCAAAGGAGGCAGCCTTTACCTTCAAAGAATGACACAGGGTGAAGACAAAGAAATGGAAGAGCTGGATCATTCTCAAAGAAAGCCAGAGTAGCTGGGTGAAAATTCAAGGTAGACTTTAAGATTAGAAATACAACTAAGAGTGAAAAATGGCTTTCCTCAAGATAAATGATCAATCCCCAAGGAATCTGCCACCATTGCAAGCATATATGCAGCTAAAAACAGACTCCACAGGAAACAACGTTCGTTGTTGTTTTTTTTTTATACAGAATTGAAGAGAAAAGACAATTTGAATAATAATGAAAACTCCAATATTCTATTTTCAGCAATAAATATAACTAAGCATAGCATAAATAAGGAAAGAGAAGATTTGAGTAGAATTAGAATACAAATAAACATAACAAAACGTCTGTTGGAACTCTGCCTGGCAACCACAGAATCTATATTGTCACCAACAGCACAAGCATTATTTTCCCAAATAGACCATTTGTTCATGACATGATAAAATCTTGGTATATGTACAAGGTGAAATTATACAAACTATGTCTCCTGACCACAATTAAGAGAAATTAGATATCAACAATGAAAGAAGTTTAAGAATTTCATGAATACGTGAAAAAATAAAATACCAAACTCTTAAACACTCAAAGGGGTCAAAGCAGAACTATAAACAACGTCAAAAAGTTTTATGAAGTAAACAAGGACAAAGTTACTGTTAAAATTGGAGATGAGAGTCCAGGGGCACTTGCTAGGATTTACATGTTGTATTGTCCTACAAGAAGTAATTAGACAGGGATATGTTAATGATAGAAACAGAGGCTCCTCTTTCCCTTTTTTCTTTATTTCTTGAGATTATATTATAACTACATCATCTCCCATTACTCCATCAACCTTTCCGTATAACCCCACACCCTGTTGCTCAGGACTTTCTTTTTATTATTAAGAAAATTTTTAATCACTTTACATACTAGTCACAGATCCCCCTCTTCTCTCCTTCTGCCCCTCCAGCCTCCCCTCCCACCCCACATTACCTCCTACAAGAAGGTAAGGCCTCCTATGGGGAGTCAGCAGAGCCTGGTACATTTAGTAGAGGCAGATCCAAGCCCCTCTCCCTGCATCAAGGCTGTGAGAGGTGTCTCACCATAGGTAGTAGGCTCTAAAAAGCCAGCTCATGCACCAGTGATGGATCCTGATCCTACTTCCCGGGGCCCCTTAAGCAGATCAAGCTATACAGCAGTCTTGCTTATCCAGAGGGCCTAGTCCAGTCCAGTGGAATCTCCACAGGTGTTGGTCTAAATTTCATGAGTTCCCACTAGTTTGGTTTGGTTGTCTCTTTAAGTTTCCCCATTATGATCTTGATGTCCCTTGCTCATAGAATATTGTTCTCTCTCTTTGACTGGACTCCTGGAGTTTGGCCTGGTGCTGGGCTGTGGATTTCTGCATCTGCTTCCACCAGTTACTGGTTGAAGGCTTTGTGATGACAGTTAGGGTATTCACTGATCTGATTACTGGGTTAGTAAGCCAGTTCAGGTACCCTCTCCACTATTGCTAGTAGTCTATGCTGGGGTCATCCTTGTGGATTCCTGGGAACTTCCCTAGAACCTGGTTCTGAAGGACTTTTTAAAGAAAGGCATAGCTTGAGGAGTGGAAGTGGGCCAGACTGGGAGAATACTTTAGCAGTGCATGGCCATGTGCTATACAAAGGACTGAAGCTTTGTATCCTTCTATTACAGACTTTTGGGGGTTACTCACATAGTAGGGCCTTTTCTAGTAAATGCTCTAATTTGTTCCATGTAGTTCTGGAGGTTTCCAGTTTCTTAGCTTCTGGTCTTCATTTCCACCACTGTTTTCTCTCATTCTTTGACCTCACTCTTTTATTGACTTTACTGCAACAGAGCCAAATAGAAGAAGTCATAGGATATTGCTAATAGACATTTATAACTGCCAATGCTGATATTAGAAAAAAAGACATCAACATACATTTTAAGACTTGAGACACTGAGAACAGTAAATATATATTTAGGAGAATAAATCAAATACAATAAGAGATTTATAAAATAAAGTACGTAAGTATAATAATAAAAATGCAAATTAGTTTCCAAAAAAACATAGAGAAAATTGACAATTTTCTCACTTAACAGAAATGAGATAATTCTAAAAATGGAAAGAAAACACTGTTGTTGCTGTTATTATTTGAACCCTGGCCACATATACTTACCAGAGTGGTGACTCCTAATAATAGAATATATAAATGCCATCATATTTGAAAGAAAGGATATTTGCAGGTGTAATTAAACAGAGTAGTTTGAAATATGAGAAAACATTCTTAATTTATAAAAAAATAATAATGAAGATCCACAAAAGAATAGGCATGAGAAGACTGCGGAAAATGACTTAGCCTGTAATAAGTCATGAAATGCCAGGAGCCAATAGAAATGGGAAGTAAAACACAAATCTCCCTGAGAGACTCCAGGGTGATTGTTGCCCTGCTGACAAATTGATTTCAGATATCTGCCCTAAAGAACTGTGAGAGAATGGATGTCTATTATATCAAGACTTTCAGTTTGTAACCATCTGTCATGATATCCTCAGGAAATTAATAAAACTGCATGTCAACAAATTAGATGACTTTGATGAAATAAAGTAATTCATAGAAAAGCCTAACATACTAACACTCAAGAGGAAAAAGAAAATTGTTACAAAGAAGATGGTTGCAATACTATGAAACACTCCAAAAAGTCTATGTACTTTGAGCTCATTGCTCTGGTTAGGTTGCTGGTGAGAAATTGCAAGTTTGGAATGGAGAGATGGCTCGGTCAGTAAAAATGCTTGTTTTGCAAGGATAGATTACCTAAGTTCAATCCCCAGAAACCATGAGGTATTAAGGATGGGTGTGGCTACCTTGTATTGGCAGTCCAGAGGAGGCAGAAACACTCAGATTCTTGGTCTCACAGGCCAGCTAGACTAGTCTAATTTTGGGAATCTCTGACCAATAACAGGAGTGACAATGGAGGTTGTTGTATGGCATATGTACACACACTACACTATACACAGACACACACAGACACCCGTGGCAAATACACACAAATAATGGTCATGCTTCCCTGTACACATGTGAACCCCACACAAAGAAATAAGCATGGTTGAACTTCATCAAAGAGAAGCCTCCCTCACAATAGGCTTCGGGTCCTACCTCCTATATCCCTGTGAGAGAGAAAACATTACAACTGTCTTCCCTCCCCCCAGAGATTTAAAACGTGGTACAAAAGGGACAGCGTGGAGACACAAGGCCTGAGGGAAAGCTATTTCCTCTCTGGAAATCATGGTTGCTTCTACAGACTATTTTCTTTCTTCAATTCTTATCACTCTGCCCTGATAGATGATTTTGGTCAGTAGAACAGCATCTGCACTCTCTCTGGCCTTTGGTGGAAATGTATCTACCTGAATTGCCAGAAATAATAAAAAGATTGCTATCTAGAGGAGGACTTTGTTCTAAAGAACAAAGACTCATCATTTTCTCTTCCCTTAAAAGGAGGTCTGTCAATCACCTGGATAGAAAAATTCCCCACAGAAAACTCTCTGTTCAGAGACACTAGAAAATAGTAGATGGCACAATGGTACCTGTGTTCACTCAGTGAGTTTGTTACTTACAGTGCCCTCTTGGTCCTTCCTGCCTCTCATGTTTCAATATGCCTCATGTTACTCAGTGATAGCTTGTACATCTTTCTTATGTATTATGCTCTGTGTCTCATCTGAATTCATTTAACGTAGCTCAGAGGACTAGTGATTCAAAAGAAGGTGAGAGTGAGATTCCAGTGATAGGCAGACAAGAATTTGAAAAATATCCAAAGAAATATTACCAAACTGACTACTGGAACATACGTGAATCAATTAAAACTAGTTCAAGAAATACAAAGCTGACACAATATATAGTATGCAATGAAGGTAAAAGATCACTTTAAGGGAATAAAAGTCAGAAACAATATGACAACTTTATTATATACATGTCAATGTTTGGAGTGACCGAGGCAGGAGGCACTAATCCCTAATATAACCACTACAGGCTGATTAATTCCCCTAGACTTTTTGGTAGTAGCTCAGGTGAAACTGAGATTGTGGTTTTGAGGCTAAAAAGAATTTCAAGGCAGCCATTTTATGAAGAGTTGGGGTTTAAGAAATGTATATTTTATAGAAGCTCAGAGAAAAAGAGACCTTCAGAAAGAAATGAGAGACACCAAGAACACGGACATACCTTCCCTTAGACACAGACAAAGATATGCAGGTATATTCAAGTGTAGGTAGAGGCTTCTCAAAGGGGAGTCATAAGTCGCTAGAGTTTTTGGTTTGTTCGTTTTTACCTATAGCTTTATAAATGATTTACTATGGTTTAAGGTGGCTATCTTGAAAGGGTTGCTATGAAACCTAAAAAGATTATTCCTGGGTGCTTGTTGAACATCACCTGACAGGATTTCATTTGGTAAGGTACCTTACAGTTACAGGAAGATAGGATACCTTTGTGTTAAGCAAAGTCAACTTTTATTTGAGATTTCAGATGATTTCTTGGGGAAAAGAGAAAGGTTGGTCCATTGTTTCTATAATATATCTGAAAATGAAAGTACTATCAAATCTATGTGGGCAGCCTTTATAGTAAGTGTTAATTGTGTTAGAATTGTTCATTGGATTGCAAAAGACTTCAAACTGACTCCTGGATATTAGATTCCCTTTTATGCCTTGTTTTCATAATTTCATGGCTTCCATCCTGTCTCAGTACAAATAATAAAAAAAAATCTTTCCTCCCAAAAATACTCAATATACTCGATAAAAAGTACCTTTCCTCACTTAAAGGCATCTATGAAAAGCATGTAAGTACATATTTAATAGTAAAAGCCAAGACTCTAATATCAGAAATGGGAGAACAATGTCCAATTTAATTTTTGCTATTCAATATTGATACTTCATATAGGAAGATTACAAGTAATAAAAAAAATCATACATGAATGAGCAATAGAAAAGTGATACTGTTAGATGATGTGATCTTATACATAGAAGATTACAAAAATTCTACATAAAATGTACTAGAACTAAGCAGCAAGTGTAGCACACTCTCATCATCAGGTAATTTATTTGATTATTATTGTTCATCTTCATTCTTCTCGTCATGATAATAATGATGATAATAAGACAGGGTCCTTCTATGTAGTCCTGGCTGTCCTGGAGCTCACTACTTAGACCAGATTGGCCTTGTACTCATAGAGATCCACCTGCCTCTGACTCCTAAATGCTAGGATTAACGTGCCAGCAGCACCATGCCCAACATATTTTAAAAGTGAGTATGTTCCTAAATATTTTTAATAAGCAATCTGAATGAAAAGTTCACAATATATTCCCTTAAAAGTGTCAAGAGAACCATATTCTTGGGAGTGAAAGTTTACACTGTGAAGTTATGAAATACTTTTTATGGATCAGAAGACATAGTATAATTAAGATAGAAATATTTCAACATAATCCCCAAAGTCATCCTGGTTTTAAACTTATGAGTTGATCTAAAAATAATCTTGAACTCTATAGGGACTGTTATCACCTAAAAGAAAATAATAGAGTTGTATAAATGAAACATAATATTTTCTAAGGTTAGCACAAAAATATAATTGGAACATTGCACCTCTGATATAGAATAGACTGATAAGTGGAAAGGGTCACAGTCAGTTGTTTGTTATTTGACTGAATTACTTGTAAAGATTCTTAAATTAGTAAATAGAGACATCACCATCATTTCAAATTGATTGTTGGCACAACTGATATATACATAGAAAATAATAAAATTCAATCTTTATCTCATATCAGAACCAAACCCACCACCACCTACAACAACAAAAACGTGTGTTTCTAAGCAAGGGATGTGAGGGCTAAATCACAGAAAATTACTAGAAAACAGTGGAATCTTGAGGTTTTGGATTTAGCAATGGCTTCTTAGATGTGACACTAAGGACAGGCAATGGGGCTGATGAGACAGCTCAGCAAGTAAGGGCTCCTACAGACAAGCCTGACAACCCGAGTTCAGTCCCTCAGGTGTACACAGTGAAGGGAGAGAACTGACTCCTATAAGTTTTTCTCTGCACAAGTGTGACCATATGCGCACACACATCACATACACACATACACACACACACACACACACACACATGCACAAGTACATGTAAGCACAAACATGCAAACATATGGACACAGACATGCTAAAACAATGAAATTAATAAGGACGAGCAAGGAAGTGAAAGGACTATCTTGATTGAACTTTGCAATTAACAGATAAGTGGCCAAAGCTCTTGTTTGTGTTGCACATCTTGGTGCCCATAGGCGTCTGTGAATACATTACAATAAAGGGCTATTTCAAGATGCCCATAGGATTCTGTGAATACATTACAATAAAGGGATGTTTCAAGGTCACATCGGATCCTGTATCTCTTTATTTTGCTGAGTTTTGTGGACCTAGAGAGAGAAGTTCATAAAAGGAAGGATCACAGGGTATAGATTTGAGAGAAAATATAGTATTTATTTTAGAGTCCTGTTATTACATTTCATTTTTGACATAGAAGAGGAAAAGGAGGGGTGATTTGATGACACTAAACACAATTTTATGGTGGTTTTACCTGTCATTGAACTTTGACTGTCATAATTTTAACAAATAACATTAAGCTACTTTTCATTTGTTTATAGTAATAACAATTTAGCTGTTTGTAGATCCATGAGATAAAATATAATCTAGTTATGTTTGATTTTGAGAGTTTAGCAATCAAAATCTCCTTATTGCTTGAGAAAATGATTGACCAGTTAGAAAGACTTAGAAAGACCAGACTGTTGGACTGTGAGAAACCCAAAGGCATACTTATTTGTGGCCTGTAACTGGGAGATAGTTCCAATATAATCTAGAGTCCACTGATTTTAAGACCTCATACTTTTTCTAGTCAGTACCTTAATTCTTTGCTACAGTTTGCAAAGATGTATAAAGATTATTGAAGCCTGACAGAGGGCACAGGTGTAAAATATTGGTTGTCATTATCTAGTTCCATTACAATCACTGAACATTTGATTTCTAATTTTAAAAGGTGTAGCTGGAAGTTTTCCTGTGTCCCACCCAGTCCGCAGACACTCAGACCAAAGTAAACACACAGAGGCTTATATTAATTAAAATTGCCTGGCCATTAGCTCAGGCCTACCACTAACTATCTCCTACACTTAAACTCAGCCCATTTCTGTTAATTTATATGTCACCATGTTTTCCATGGCTTTACCTGTGTGCCATTACATCCTGCTCCCCAGACGTCAGGCTGGCATCTCCTGATTCAGCCTTCCTCTTCCCAGAATTCTCCTTGTCCATTTATCCCACCTGTAGCAGGAATCTTAAAAGTTCTTATTAATAAAAACAAATCCAGGCCAGGTATTGGGGTGAAATGCTTGATGGTTAGAGAGACAGAACAAGCCACAGCTAACCTCACCTGGCCAACTTCTCAGCTGATCTTGTTTCCTCAGATTGGAAGCCTCTGTGTCCTCATATCTGAATGGTTCTCAGCTGAACTGTGCCGCTCAAAACCTAAAAGCTTAACCAGCCAAGTGCTTCTAGTTTCTGCTCTTCACGCCTTATATACCTTTCTGCTTTCTACCACCACTCCCTGGGATTAAAGGCATGTGTCACCATGCCTGGCCTTTTCCAATGTGGTCTTGAACTCACAGAAATCCAGAGGGATTTCTACCTCTGGAGTGCTAGGATTAAAGGTGTGAGTGTCACCATTTTTTAGCCTTTGTATCTAGTGGTTGTTCTGTCTCTGACCCCAGATATGTTTATTAGGGTGCACAATATTTTGGGGAACACAATACCACCACACCCACCTATACTTCCTACCTTGCTACTGGCCAATCAGTGTTTTATTAAGCCAGTGTACAAAGGCATTATCCCACAGCAAAAAGGGTAAATGCTTCTCAAGAAATATTGGACAATAAAATGATACGAAAGGAGACAGAATGGATAATAATAATCTTACCCCCTAGAGAGTACCATTGTCATAATGAATACATTCTTTCTAGACAAATGGATGGTAAATAGTGAGATTTACAGACAACAATGTATTTAGCAAGAGAGATAAATGGTTTGATATTTATTATATACATCTATAAAATGGGCATTATCCTGCCATCTACCAATATATAACTCTATGTTTTGTTTATTATATAATATTTACCAGAGCATTATGTTGCATCAAATAGTCCTCAAACTAAAATATATTTGATGAATAGTATTCTGTAACATACAGGCAGCAAACATTCCTTGCTCTCTGATGGATGTACACTTTTCCCTTTATAGTGATTATTTAATACATTTCTCTTAACCAAGTCATTTCTGTATGTGTTTTCCTCACACCAGATTAAAGACTGTGGTACAGGTACAGAATATGAACATATTTTTATTATCTTAGCAAAGATTATCAGAATAATTCCCTGACATTTAGCATAAGTCAATGCTTATTTAAAAAATAGCACTGGTTAATTTTTAGTTCATATAAATTAAATAATTACATTAGAACTATAGCAAAATGATTCTTTAAGATATGTACCTAATATGTATTTCTATATTACTGCCATTCAACTTAATTTATTTAAACACTTATCTCATGAAAAAATGACATTTTTATAATCATTTAAGTAGATTTTTATGTGATTTTTTTTGTACTTATTCTAGGATCTCATAACTGTTTTAAAATTATTTTGTTGTGTACTTAAACACATCATTCACAGTATCTGACGGTTTTCCTTGTAATATTTCATCATTTTGTAGTTTGTTTATATAGTTTTTATGCTGTAAAACTACCAATTTTTAATTTAACTTACAGTTTGAGAGAAGAGTAGTTCAGTTGGTATAGGAA
This sequence comes from Peromyscus californicus insignis, assembly GCF_007827085.1. Classification (NCBI taxonomy): domain Eukaryota; kingdom Metazoa; phylum Chordata; class Mammalia; order Rodentia; family Cricetidae; genus Peromyscus; species Peromyscus californicus. The sequence continues at coordinate 73,501,505 of NW_026294595.1, forward strand.
ATAGTACATGGTATTGAGTTTTTTATTTTTCAGTCATTTTTAAAAGAACTACATCTTAACAAAATATTTCCTTTCATTTGTAATGCTACAGTTTTGTCTAGCAATTTTCTTATAATTGAAACCTTCCATCTGGGAGCAAATCTCATTAAAACTCAGGCAGACTAGAAGGAGGAAACTGAAGATTCAGGAAGTTAGGGGATGGAGAGATGGCTGAAAGTTTAAAATCACTTGCTTCTTTTGAAGAGGACACACATGGATTTCATTAATAGGACACATATGTTAGCTCAAAACTGTCTGTACTGTAGTTCTTGGTAACCTCATTCCCCACACTGGCCAGAATAGGACCAGGCATGAGCATGGTGCACATACTGACAAAAAAATGTTTATTTGCATATTTATTTAAATGCTGGAAGTCAAATGCATGGTCTCATGAATGCTATGCAAATGATATACCACTGAACGATTGGTCCAGATTTATGTTTATTTCCTCCTTATGAAAACAACTCTACAAATGAGGCTTCTTTCAGTTGAAAAAAGACATCTTCCATGGACTCTTCTGCAGCATTCTGATCACAGAAGTCATGCTGTGATGGTGAAGGAAGAGTGGTAAATACGTTCAACAGTTTAGTGTGTGAAACTTTTCTAATCACTTTCATCTTGTGAAGAAAAATCTAAACCACCAGTACTTCTGTAGGCTTCTTGTATGATCTGAAGGGTCTGGAAATCAGAAGTGGCTTTTTGGAGGGGGAAATCACAATGGCACATTGTATTATGGACAATTACATTCTGAGTGTAATCTTGCAAAACCAAATATAGCCATGAAGGCTTAAGTTGATTTGCATAAAAATATGGGGAAATTGTTTTCTTTCATTTCTAAAATCTAACATCTTTGCAGATTATTATCTTTAGGAAATATCATCCAGTATTAAAGTGCATACAGACATCAAAGCTGAGAGTAATGATTGTTTTCATAAAGAATATGTGTATGTGTGAGAAAAAAGAAGGATGTGTGTGTATGTATGCATGTTTGTATGTATGTATGTATGTATGTATGTATGTATGTATGTATGTGTGTGTATGTATTTATTTCTTTGCCTGAAAATCAGGCAGTGAATAATGCTATAAGTATTACCTTAAATAGGAAAGGGGAGGCAGAATCTGGGAGACATAGTTTCAATCTCAATTAACTGTTTGGTTGGAATTAATCTTCAGACTCTATATACCAAGATAAATTTTAATGAAGATTGGATATTGCAATTTTAGAAATGTATTAATGAAAGGAATAGTAAATGTTGAAGATTACTTTTTTACTCTTTTTGTTAAGATATGTCATACTTAAAAAAGTAGTAAAATTATTAAAAGTGTAACTATGTCAGTTTCATAAAAGAGACATGTTTAATCAGCACATAGATAATGGAACAGAACATCACCAGCTTCCCCAAATGTTCCTAGAGCACCCAAACATTTCTCTTCAAGTATATCTGTTCTCCAGTTTGGCAAAGATTTAAATTTTGCTTTTCTTACACACATCACATAAATAGAGACATTGGTAATCTGAATCTTCTATGCATTGCAAATGGCTGTAAGTCATGTGATTTTTTTGTGTCATATCTCATTGTGTTATATATATTTCATCAGATATATATTATTTCAAGACTTGAAAAGAATTGGTATTATTTCAATTTGGAGGTTTTAAGAAGAGAATTTCTGTAAACATTCTGGGAAAATTGGCTATCTGGTTTTGCATGACCACTGACATTTTAAAGAAGAAGATGCCAGAGACTTGCAAGCTCAGTCCAAGCTAGGCATGAATACAAACAAACCAATGAAGTGAAACAATACATACTGAGACTCTTAACGTACAGACAAGGACAAGAATACTATGAATGAGTACCATTACTGACCCATCCCTAATTACAACTCCATCCTTGCTTGTTCACCTTCATTGTGCCATTCACACCCAGCTTACAGCAACACCATTAGCACAAACCTTTTAGTGAACATGGATGTACATCTCTGTCAGCCATATTTCTTGATGTGAAATGAGTGGGCGATGTATTACAATCAGCTTAGACCTAAACTACCAGATAATTTTCCAAAGATGGTTGTAACAATTAATATATACACAAGGAATGCATATTGAAAATTCTCATTATTCCATAATCCTGATATTTGTTTATATGCTTCAAAACTTTTAGATTTAGCTTTTCTATGTACTGAGATTTATTATAATGTGCATTGCCTTGAAATTAGGTGAATAAGAACAGTATGTAATATAAATTTGACCATTTATATATGCTTTAAAAATTCTTGGGCAGAGGCAGGCAGGCGCGGTGGCGGCCAAAACACAGTTGCAATAAAGACCAGAAACTGAGCTATTACCCACCGAAGAGTTAGTGAAAACAAGCTCTTAATCAAGAGCTTGGAAGAGGGACGCCTTTAATCCCAACACCCGGGGAAGGAGCCATTGCCGTGGGACGGAACCAGAACGGATCTGAACACTCTGTCTGAGACCAACCAGGGCCCAGCTGCTGATCCTGTGAAACCCAACAACTTGGAGGTGTTGGTGAGACTACCCTGCTCAGCTGAAATCCATCTGGGAGAGGATTCAGAACCCTACAGTTTGAAGTCTGAGGAAACAAGATCAGCTGAGGAGTTGACGAACGAACAAAACATGACCTGAGAATACAGAAGAAGGCGCCACTCAGCCACCGAACCAGATCACCAGAATGGTAAGTATACACTTCACCGACTGAGAACAGGTAAGCTCCCATCTCCAGACCGACAGATCAGGTCCATAGCCCCTAGGCCCTACCCATTGGAGTCCCAAAGACCAGACAGCTACCTTTCCCTACTCCCCCACAAAAAAAAAAAAAAAAAAAAACACAAACAAACAAAAAAAAACACCCAAAACAAAAAACTAACCCCTACGAACCTAACAACCACTGAAACCATAAGCACACCCTGCACCAACTGGGAACAACTGCTCCCAAAGACAGAACCCATTAATACTGATTTGACTAAGCTGCTCCCGAAGAAACAGAGCCCAACAGCACCAATTTAAGCAAGAACTCCTAGTGAACCAAGACTAAAAATTAGAACAAGAGAGGCACCTTCAGACACAGACACTGCCTGCACCGAGCAGAGGAAGAGGTGAGTAGACGCCAGTGCAAAAATACAGGCAACAACATAAAGACCTATATAACAACATCAGAACCTAGTGATTCTACACCTGCAAGACCTGAACATACCAAGACAAAAGAAACAGAAGACATCTATCCTAAAAATGACTTTAAGAAGATGATAGAGGCCCTTAAAAAAGAAATAAAAAATTCCCTTAAAGAGGAAATGAAAAACTCCATTAAAGAGGAAATAAAAAAACCCTTAAAGAGGAACTGAAAAACTCCCTTAAAGAGGAAATAAAAAATTCCCTTAGAGAAATGGAAGAAAAAACAAACAAAAAATTGGAAGAAATCAAAGAAAGCCAAGAAAAATAATTAAACAGATGAAGGAAACAATTCCAGATCTGAAAGTTGAAATTGAGACAATAAAGAAAACACAAACTGAGGGAATGCTGGAAATATAAATCCTGACTAAACGAACAGGAACTACAGAAACAAGCATAACCAACTGAATGCAAGAGATGGAACAGAGAATCTCTGACATTGAAGACACAATAGAGAAAATAGAATCGTCAGTCAAAGAAAACACTAAAAACAAAAAAGTTGTAACACAAAACCTCCAAGAAATTTGGGATACCATGAAAAGACCAAACCTAAGAATAATAGGGATAGAAGAAGGAGAAGAATACCAACTCAAAGGCACAGAAAATATATTCAACAAAATCATAGAAGAAAACTTTCCTAACCTAAATAAATACCTATGAAGATACAAGAAGCTTACAGAACACCAAATAGGCTGGATCCAAAAAGAAAGTCCCCTCGCCACATAATAATCAAAACACTAAACACACAGAAAAAGAAAAAAATATTAAGAGCCACAAAGGAAAAAGACCAAGTAACATATAAAGGCAAACCCATCAGAATAACACCAGACTTCTCAATAGAGACTATAAAAGCTAGAAAGTCCTGGACAAATGTTATGCAGACACTAAGAAACCACGGATGCCAACCCAGACTATTATACCCAGCAAAACTCTCAATCATCATAGGCAGAGTAAACAAAATATTCCATGATAAAACCAGATTTAATCAATACCTGTCCACAAACCCAGCCCTACAGAAAGCTAAAAGGAAAATCCAAACCAAAGAAGCTAAATGCACCCATGAAAACTCAGGCAATAGATAATCTCATACCAACAAACACCAAAGAAGGACAACACAACACAACCATAAAAAATAACAGTAATTAACAATCACTGGTCATTAATATCCATCAATATCAATGGTCTCAACACACCTATAAAAAGACACAGACTAACAGAATGGATAAGAAAATAGGATCCATCCATCTGCTCCATACAAGAAACACACCTTAACTTCAAAGACAGATACTACCTCAGAGTAAAGGGCTGGATAAAGGCTTTCCAAGCAAATGGACCTAAGAAACAAGCTGGTGTAGCTATCCTAATATCTAATAAAATAGACTTCAAACTAAAATCAATCAAAAGAGATCAGGATGGACATTACATATTTATCACAGGAAAAATCCACCAAGATGAAGTCTCCATTCTGAACATTTATGCCCCAAATACAAAATCACCTACATTCATAAAAGAAACATTACTAAAACTTAAAACGCACATCAAACCCCACACATTAATAGTGGGAGATTTCAACACACCACTCTCACCAAAAGACAGATCTACCAGACTGAAACTTAACAAAGAAATAAAGGACCTAACAGATGTTATGACTCAAATGGACTTAATAGATATCTACAGAACATTCCATCCTAACACAAAAGAATATACCTTCTCATCACCCCATGGAACCTTCTCAAAAATTGACCACATGCTTGGTCACAAAACAGATCTCAACAGATACAAAAAAAAAAAAAATGGAATAACCTCCTGTATCTTATTGGACCACCATGCCTTAAAGTTAGACTTCAACAACAACAAAAATTATAGAAAGCCTATAATCTCATGGAAACTGAATAATGCCCACCTGAAACATCAATGGGTTAAGGAAGAAATAAAGAAAGAAATTAAAGATTTTCTAGAATTCAATGAAAATGAAAGTACAACATACCCAAACTTATGGGACACTATGAAAGCAGTGTTAAGAGGAAAATTCATAGCTCTAAATGCACACATAAAGAAGATGGAGCAATCCCATACCAATGAATTAACAGTACAACTGAAAACTCTAGAACAAAAAGAAACAAACTCACCCAGGAGAAATAGATGCCAGGAAATAATCAAATTGAGGGCTGAAATCAATGAAATAGAAACCAAGAGAACAATACAAAAAATTAATGAAACAAAGAGTTGGTTCTTTGAAAAAATCAACAAGATAAACAAACCCCTAGCCAAATTAACCAAAAGGCAAAGAGAGAGCACCCAAATTAACAAAATCAGAAATGAAAAGGGAGACATAACAACAGACAACAAGGAAATCCAGAGAATCATAAGATCATACTTCAAAAACCTGTACTCCACAAAAATGGAAGATCTGGAAGAAATGGACAATTTTCTGGATAGATACCATATACCAAAATTAAATCAAGACCAGATAAACCATTTAAATAGACCAATAACCCCTAAAGAAACAAAAAGAGTCATCAAAAGTTGCCCAACCAAAAAAAGCCCAGGACCAGATGGTTTCAGTGCAGAATTCTACCAGACTTTCAAAGAAGAACTAGTACCAATACTCTTCAAATTGTTTCACACAATAGAAACAGAAGGAACACTACCAAACTTTTTATGAGGCTACAATTACCCTGATACACAAACCACACAAAGATGCAACAAAGAAAGAGAATTACAGACCAATCTCCCTCATGAACATTGATGCAAAAGTACTCAACAAAATATTGGCAAACAGAATCCAAGAATACATCAAAACAATTATTCATCACGACCAAGTAGGATTCATCCCAGGGATGCAAGGGTGGTTCAACATAAGAAAGTCCGTCAATGTAATACACCATATAAACAAACTGAAAGAAAAGAACCACATGATCATCTCTTTAGATGCTGAAAAAGCCTTTGACAAAATCCAACACCCCTTCATGATAAAGGTCTTAGAGAAATCAGGAATACAGGGAACATTCCTAAACATAATAAAGGCAATTTACAGCAAACCAACAGCGAACATCAAATTAAATGGAGAGAAACTCAAAGCGATACCACTAAAATCAGGAACAAGACAAGGCTGTCCACTCTCCCCATATTTATTCAATATAGTACTAGAAGTTCTAGCTAGAGCAATAAGACAACAAAAGGAGAACAAAGGGATACAAATTGGAAAGGAAGAAGTGAAACTTTCACTATTTGCAGATGATATGATAGTATACATAAGTGACCCAAAAATTCTACCAGGGAACTCCTATAGCTGATAAACTCCTTCAGTAAAGTGGCAGGATACAAGATCAACTCAAACAAATCAGTAGCCCTGCTGTACACAAATGATAAAAGGAGTGAGAAAAAAGTCAGAGAAACATCACCCTTTACAATAGCCACAAATAATATAAAATACCTTGGGATAACACTAACTAAACAAGTGAAGGACCTTTTTGATAAGAACTTTAAATCTCTAAAGAAAGAAATTGAAGAAGATGCCAGAAAATGGAAGGATCTCTCATGCTCATGGATAGGTAGGATAACATAGTAAAAATGGCAATCTTACCAAAAAGCAATCTACAGATTCAATGCAATCCCCACCAAAATCCCAACACAATTCTTCACAGACTTGGAAAGAAAAATATTCAACTTCGTATGGAAAAACAAAAGACACAGGATAGCTAAAAGAATCCTGTATGATAAAGCAACCTCTGGAGGCATCACTATCCCTGACCTCAAGCTCTACTATAGAGCTATAGTAACAAAAACAGCTTGGCACTGGTATAAAAACCAACATACAGACCAATGGAATTGAATTGAAGACCCTGACATTAATTCATGCACATATGAACACTTGATTTTTGACAAAGAAGCCAAAACTATACAATGGAAAAAAGAAAGTATCTTCAACAAATGGTGCTGGCATAACTGGATGTCAATATGTAAAAGATTACAAATAGATCCATATCTATCACCAGGCACAAAACTCAAGTCCAAGTGGATAAAAGACCTCAACATAAATCCAGTTACACTAAACTTAATAGAAGAGAAAGTAGGAAGTACTCTTGAACGCATTGGCACCAAAGACCACTTCCTAAATATAACACCAACAGCACAGACCCTGAGCACAACAATTAATAAATGGGACCTCTTGAAACTGAGAAGCTTTTGCAGGGCAAAAGACACAGACAATAAGACAAAAAGACAGCCTAGAGAATGGGAAAAGATCTTTACCAACCCCACATCTGACAGAGGATTGATCTATAAAGTATATAAAGAACTCAAGAAACTAGTCATCAAAATACTGAACAATCCAATTGAAAAATGGGCTAAAGAGCTAAACAGAGAATTCACAAAACAAGAATCACAAATGACTGAAAGACATTTAAAGAAATGCTCAACATCCTTAGTTATCAGAGAAATGCAAATCAAAATGACTCCGAGATACCACCTTAAACCTGTCAGAATGGCTATGATGAAAAACACTAATGACAGTTAATGTTGGAGAGGATGTGGAGCAAAGGGAACACTCCTCCACTGTTGGTGAGAATGCAAGGTTGTACAACCACTGTGGAAATCAGTATGGCAGTTTCTCAGAAAATTAGGACTCGACCTACCTCAAGACCCAGCCATACCACTCTTGGGCATATACCCAAGGAACACTGATGCATACTGCAAAGATACATGGTCAGCTATGTTCATAGCAGCACTATTTGTAATAGCCAGAACCTGGAAACAACCTAGATGCCTGTCAACTGAAGAATGGATTATGAAAATGTGGTACATATACACAATGGAGTATTACTCAGCAGAGAAAAACAATGATATCATGAAATATGCAGGAAAATGGATGGAACTAGAAAAAAGTCATCCTGAGTGAGGTAACACAAACCCAGAAGGACAAACATGGTATATACTCACTCATAAGTGGATTCTAGATATAAAATAAAGAACAATCAGACTACAACCCACAGAACCATGGAGAATATATATATATCATGGGGGACCCTAGGACAACTGTGGCTTATAATAAGTTTTGATTTTACTCAATTACTGAGCAAGGCTCAATGAAACATGACACAATTAAGATGGGAATACATACTGTATCAAGCTGATAATAGAAAGGTGGATAAATTGATTAATTTGAAAAAGTGAAAAATGAAAAAAAAAAAAAAGAAAAATTTGAACTGTTTAAAAAGGAGCCAAACAAACATATTTTGCTGGAGTAAAAGAAAAAGGGGGAACTGGGGATTCATCATTCCTCTCCACATTCTATTCTTTCCCTTGTTTTATATATTTTAAATTTTTTTGTCGGTGGTTTCTGCTGGAATATCCACTGCAAATAAGCACTGGAGGTCTCCTGTTGCAAATCACCGTCTGGAACGATGGAAGGATCTTTCCACTAGCACTTGAAGGAGACCAGATCTGGTGTTGGTGTAGGCCCGGGGTTCTGTTTATGTCTTTCCTCTTTGGATTCCTGAGCGCTGTGTTCGCCATGTGACTGCTGCTGAAACCCAACATGACAGAGACCTATTGGGCCTTAATGAAAAACTCTCCACTTCCAATGCCAATGGGGGTTGAGAGCCCAATATGGCCAGCTTTGGCAAGCATTAACATAAGCCTAGGAACTGTAGCCATGCTTTTGGATTCTCCAGAAGAGCTGCCAGCCTAAGTCGTGCTGGGATCAAGAAAAATGGGCATTGGCAGTTTGTGTTCCTGGAGTTGTATCCATGCCAGTGGATGTCCACACGCTACAGAAGAGAATTTGACATTGGTGCTGCTGTTGTTTCTGTTATAGCAGTGGTGGCTACCACTGCTACTGTTTCTGGGATTACCATTTCATAATTGCTTACTACAGCTAGCACAGTGGAGACCCTGGAAGCAAAAGTAGCTACAACAGTTAATTAATCTTTCATTCTATTGGGCATGATAAATTTAATTCAATAGTTATATATATTTCAATTGGCTTTGAAAATTATAAATTTATAAACTCAAGTTCCGTTTGCTTTTGGGATACCATCTTACAAGGACTCCAATTTGCAGTAAGGCTTGTTAAGGAAGGGAATGGCTCAGTTGCCTTTAGCCTACTGGCTATGGGTGGGTTAGGACCTCTGTTGGTCTTTTCTGTGTCGAACACACAGATTGCAAGCCCAGTGCCACTTTGAGATCTTTGGCAGCAGTTAACTCTGCAGCTCACACAAGATTGAGCCTGTATGATAATGAGTATTCAGAGATGGGTAATTCCTGGGGGGCACTCACCAACCTAAGACAGAGCGCCTGTGTGGCCTGGGCAGGCATCTCCATGATGGGTAAGGTGACCTGCTGACTTCCCACGCAACCTAAGTCAGAAGCTCATTTTTTAGTAAAAGGGGGACCTGTAGGTCTCTGGCCCCCATTTTGGGTAACTGTTGCCTTGCTTGCTGACCTTGAACTTGATATCCTCCCTATGCTAATTCCCTGCCAGGTTCCACCCTCCTGAATGCTTAAGGGAAGTTCCTTGACTGTGTATCCTGCATACTGGGCGTTAACAGCTTAGACGCAAGATTGTAAAACATCAGTAGCGAACTTCTGCCCTCCGGGGTTCTCCCATTGTGCTGTAAGCCTGTATTTAAGACCTCTTCCTCCTTCAATAAACAACATTCGGCATAAAAAAAATTCTCTATTGTTCAAATGTATCTTTTTGCTGTACTCTTCATTCAATCACATAGATGGAGGTGTTCAAATGGTTTGAGTGCTATATGTCTTTGACAAATAGATATGCAGTGAATGTCTTATCTCAACCTGTAAAATGTACTTTTATTGTTTTCGGCTATCATTGGATGTTCTTAACTTTTACAAGATGAAGTATTTTTAATTAAAAATCCTAGAAAAATTTAAAACACACACACACAGCAGGATGCATATGTGGTGGTGTGAGGACAACCTGTGTGAGTCCTTTCTTCTCTCTTGCACCTTGTTAGATAGAGGGATAAAACTCAGGTTCTCAGACCCTGTCCAAATGCCCCTACATTCTGCACCATCCCATCAGTCCCAGCAAAGTTTACATTTTTATTTTCCTCATATTAAACATAAATTTCTTGACACGTGGACACCAGGAGAGAATGCTGGCCTACCTAAAGCTATAGTTGTGAGTTTCCTAATGTGGGTGGTGAGTCAAACTTTCTATCTCAGCAAGAGTAGGAAGCACTCAACCACTGAAACTTCAGTCCCTAAGGCAGCCTTTGAGTGGGGCTGAGTGAGGAGCTTCTGCTGAAAAACTTACATTTTTCTCCTCAATTTAAAAGAGTTTTGTCTATTTCAAAATGTACTATTTGGTTTCTTTTAGCATCTGTAACATATGTAAATAAAATCTTTTTCATTTCCTTCACTCCCACTCTTCTTTCATCCATTCCTCCCTCCATTTCTTTCTGTGGTGCTAGGCATTGAACTCAGGTTATTGTTCATGCAGGATATGTTTTTAATTTAAGACAATGTGGGGGGGGAAATTGAAGAAAATTCTATGAAAAGAAGTGGTTTCCCACCAATGCTCCATTTTAGAGCTACAAAATAACTAGAGATAATTTTCTGTTTTGGAAGTTAAATTATGACCAGTAGAGAATCTCAGAGAAAGGCTTTGCCTTTAGATCTGCAGATTATACTCAAGATTTATGTCATACTTAGTGGCCAGAAATTCTAATTATGATTAATGATGAACATGATCCCTGTAGAGCACTGTACATGGGTTAATGTGGTTATATTGTGTCCCACAATATATTGTGCACCCTAATAAACTTGTCTGGGGTCAGAGAACAGAGCAGCCACTAGATAGACATAGAGGCCAAAAAATGGTGGCACACACACCTTTAATCCCAGCATTCCAGGGGCAGAGATCCATCTGAATCTCTGTGAGTTCAAAGCCACACTGGAAACAACCAGACATGGTGACACTTGTCTTTAATCCCAGAAAGTAATGGCAGGAAGCAGAAAGGTATAAAAGGCACGAGGACCAGGAGCTAGAGCCTTTGTTAAGCTTTTAGCTTTAGGCAGCAGTTCAGCTGCGTTCCATTCAGATGAGGATTCAGAGGCTTTCAGTCTGAGGAAGTGAAATCAGCTGAGGAATTGGCGAGGCGAGGTTGGATGTGACTTATTCTATTTCTCTGGTCATTCAGCATTTATCCAATGCCAAACTTGGCTCCAGGTTTGGTTTTATTAATAAGACCTTTTAAGATTCATGCCACAGGTTAATTTAGGGAACTGTCTGACAGGCTCTCTTTTGTCCTAAAGAAAATCAAGACCAACATTAATTGTATTTATTCCTGGAATAGAATCATGTCAACAAAATGACTTCATTTTCTTCAATGTCAATCACTGTCTTGGTTTTATTTCTCAACATTGTGATAAAAGAAAAAAAAAAAGGAAAAGGGCACTTAGCCTTTACTCCAATATTCTAGTCTCTTTTTGTGTAAGAAGTACTCTGCAGGCTATGAAAAAAGAAATCTGGACACCAACTCAGCCATAAATCCGTCCACCTACAATCTGTCTTGCCTTCAAGATGTGCTAGGGAAATGGTGGAACAGAACTTGTGAGAGTGGCCAACCACACTGCAAGAGGGATACAGACACCTACATGTAGAGGGATACAGACATGTATGTAGAGAGAGAGGCTAAATTGGAGCTGTCCATTAGGTGCTTCCCTTAGGAGATGGAGGAACCCCTGAAAAGGAGGAGGGGATGATTGTAGGAGTCAGAGGGGATGGAGGACTTCAAGTGAACAAGACCTGCTGAATCAACTAAGCAGGGATCACACAGAATGAAGTGGCAGTGGCAAGCAGGGGGCCTGAGTGAGTCTGCACCAGATCCTTTTTATATATGTTATGGCTATTAGCTTGGTGTTTCTGTGGGACTCCTAACAGTGGGAGTGGGTGTTTCTCTGATCCTTTTTGCCTGCTCTTGAGATTCTTTTCCTCCTATTGGGTTGCCTTGTCCAACTTCCAAAGGTGGGCCCATGACTTATCTTATTGTATCTTCTTTTGTCCTGTTTGGCTGTTGTCTTTTGGAGGCCCGTTATTTTCTGAAGAAGAAACAGAAGAGGGGTGGATCTGGGGAAGAGCAGAGGGAGAGAGTAGTGGCAGAGGTGGGGGCATTGGGAGGAGTGGAGGAAGGGGAAACTGTAGTCAGGATGTATTGTATCAGAGAATAATCTATTTTCAATAAAAATAAATAAATAAAATTTAAAAAAAAAAACTGACAAAACCAATGCAAGGGAGAAACGTTCATTCAGGTCGCTGTTCCTAGTTGTAGTCCATGCTTGCAAGGAAGTCAGGTGGTAAAATACAAACAATGACATCATGAATTTTGAAGGCAAATAGATGGAACTAGAAGAGAATCATCTTGATTGAGGTAACCCAGATCCAGAAAGACAAACGTGGTTTGTACTCACCTGTAAGTTGATAGTAACTGTAAAATAGAGGATAACTATGCTACAATCCACAGATCCAGAGACACTAGGTAACAAGGAGGGCCCAAGGGGCAACTTCCAGATCTCCCTGGGAAGGGCAAATAGGAGAGATTTCATGAGTGGACTCCTGGCAAGTGGTGATGGGAACATGAGTGATCAGGTTGAGGTGGGGGGAACGAGGGAGAAGAGTAATGAAAGAGACTAAAGAAGAGGGGGGAAGGTGCATTTCCAGGTCAGTAAAAAATCTGGTGTAAAGGGATCTCCGAGGAATCTACAAGAATTACCCTATCTAAGACTCCTAGTACTAGCTGATACACAGTTTAAACTGATTATCTCCTGTGACCAGGCAAGACTTCAAGTGGAGGGAGTGAGAAACCAACCCAACCACATAACCTTTGACCTACATTCTGCCCTGCTTATGGGATGTGCTGGGAAAAAGGGGGCCTAGAAATGGAGGGAGTGGTCAACCAATGACTGGTCTAGCCTGAAACCCATGCCAGGAGAATAAGCCCAGCCCTGACACTGGAACACCAAGACCCACGGTCTGGATGACCCAGAGACCTATGATAGAAGCAAATACAACTTGAGGAAAAACAATGTCAATGTAATGATACTCAATGATATTCTGCTATACTCACAGATTGTTGCCTAGCCCAATTGTCACCAGAGAGGCTTCATCTAGCAACTGATGGAAACAGGTGCAAAACCAAATGTTAGACAGAGTTTGGGGAATCTTGCAGAAGAGAGGGAGGAAGGACTGTAGGAGCCAGTGGAATCAAGGGCACCACAAGAAAATCCACAATATGAACAAATCTGGGCTCATAGAGACTGAGCCGACAACCAGGGAGCCTGCATGGGACTGACCTAGGCATTCTGTATATATATTACAGTTGTGTAACTTTGTCTTCTGTGTTACTTCTAACAGTGGGAGCAGGGGCAGTCTTTGATTGTTTTACTCGCCATTGGTATCCTACTCCTCATTCTGAGTCACCTTGCCCATGCTTATTACACGAGGTGGTGCTTTGTCTTACTGCAAATAGATATGCTATGTTTTGTTGATATCCATGGGAGACCTGCACTTTCCTGAACAGAAACAGAGGAGGAGTAGATTGAGGGTTGAGAACAGATGGTGGTGGTGGTGATGGGGACTAGGAGGAGAGGAAGGAGAGGAAACTGAAACTGGGATATAAAATGAATAATTTTAAAAAAAAAATAAAATAAAAAGAGAGGGAAAGAGAGAGGGACACACACACACACACACACACACACACACACACACACACACACAGACCGTGAGCAATGGAATAAGGCATTCATAACTTGGGCAATGGTGGTGCACACCTTTAATCCCAGCACTTGGGAGGCAGAGACAGGAGGATCTCTGTGAGTTCGAGGCCAGCCTGGTCTACAGAGCAAGATCCAGGCCAGAAGACTGCACAAAAAAATCTGTCTCAAAACAAACAAACAAACAAACCAACAAAGGAAATAAGGCACTCATGTCAGTGCTCACTCCCCTCATCTCCTTTGTACTTAGTTTTGGGACCATCCCTAAAACATTCAGAGTGGTTCTTCCCTCCTCAAAAGAGCCAAATAAGAAAACACTTCACAAGCATGCCTAAAGGTCTATCTTATTCAAACAGTTCCTCACTGTGATGCCTTCAACCAGAGGCTGCGCTAAGTGACAAGAGTTCTAACAAAGCTATCGCATTAATGTTTTAATTGCCTGCACTCACACTAATCATGAGAAAACTAGACAATTAAACTACAATTTCTTTTTATAACTGTATTAGGTTTCAATTACTCATGCATTTGTATCTTGGGTTAAAAATCCTTAAAAGTGTAGTTCTAATATGTTTTGTATCTCACATAAACCATCAAGTAGGTAATAAGAATCTGCTGCATTTGTATTGCTCTCAGATTTGAGCTTTCTCCTTAAATAGTGTTCACCATAGATATTATCATATTCTTCAACTCTTTAAAATGCTCATGCATTGTTTTGTTTTGCAATAATTATCTTAATTTAGTTATCTGAGCTTCATGTTTCTATTAGTTCTGAGATGAAAAGAATCACTAAATCAGCTGTATAGTATAACCTATGATAAGATCCAAAATTTTAGGAAAGTATAATTTTCAAGTTCCTAGTATTTGTTTAAGTTAGTATATACAGTGATTTAAATAATATATGTACATATAATGCATGTATTAGTTCAAGATTATAAATCATAATAAATTACTTAAATGTTAGAAATAAGGTAAAAATTGAAACCCATGTCCTATGTAATGAGTAACTGGTTAAGTCACACGTGAATCTTTTGTATTTTAGGACGATTTATACCTTTATTTAACTTTGTATCAAGTAAAGACAGAATAATGAAGTAACATGTCAACTTGGACACCTGTGTAACTGAAACACAAACAATTTGTTTCCAATAGAAAATATAGCTCAGAAGATGATAATTTCATAGCCCCATTGTTTATTAATGAGTTTGCTTTTGATTTGGTACATGTATTTCAGATTTTCTAAACAAGTAGATTATAAATAATGTTGCCAAAAATGTCCTTCAACAAACATTAATTTTCAAAGGTTTGACATATATTTAATCACACTTTAAAGTTTGCAAATTGTATTTTGACAGGTTTGGGGAGTGTAAGAGCAGTTTAATGAGCTCATTTGCTGGAATTAATTAAAAAGCACAATCAGTGACATGTACCTATGGGGTGGATAAGCTTAGAGAAATCTTAATGTGGTCTATGCTGGCTAGTTTTATGACAACTTGACACAATCAAGAGTTATCTGAAAGGAGGGAATCTCAATTGAGAAAATACCTCCATGAGATCCAGATATAGGATATTTGCTTAATTGGGAATTGATGAGGAAGGGCCCAGCCCATTGTGGGTGGTTCCATTCCTGGGCTAGTGGTTACGGCTTCTATAAGAAAGCAGACTGAACAAGCCATGAGGAGCAAAGCCATGAGGAGCAAGCCAGCAAGCAGCACTTCTCCATGGCCTCTGCATTAGCTCTCTTCTCCAGGATCCTACCCTGTTTGAGTTCCTTTTCTGACTTCCTAAGATGATGAATGGTGATAGGGAAGTCTAAACTGAATAAACCATTTCCTCCTTAACTTGCTTTTCAGTCATGGTGTTTAATTGAAGCAACAGAAACCCTACCGTGTTCCCTTATGGCATTCTCACTCTCTAATGGAATTTTACTTTTGCTGACATTGTATTTCTTTATATATGTTTTCATTACTAATTTTATTATTTATTTTCTGATACCATATATCCTTGGTCAATGACATTAATCAGATTGAATTGTAGTGGAAACAGGTTAAAGAGATTCCACACAGTTAAAACCATCATGATGGAAATTTAATGGAGAAATTGCCTATTCCATGGTTAGCTTCATGATTTGGGGTAGGTGAGAAGGCTCAGAGCATTATGTAAAATACTTGCTGAACAAGCATTTTGATTTAAGTTCAGTTCCTATAACCTATGTATAAGAAGGAGAGAATTGACTCTACAAGGTTGCCCTCCCACCTCCAAATAGGCATAGTGGCACAATGCAACATCCACCTACACAAATCATACACAATAATAATAAACAAACTAAAGTTTTTTAATAGAGAAGAAATTCATTAATAACATTTTGTTGTTCAGCTATTCTACTGCATAAGATTGTAAACAATATAATATAATCAAAAAGGCCTACATAGTTAACTAATGCAGTTTGCAGCAGCTTTATCAATGAAAAAATAAAATATATTACAGCTCTCACATTCATATTTAGAGGTAACATGGGGGGTCATTTCATATCAAATGGTTGCATTCTTTAAGAAGAAAATTTATAGCTTAGAGACAAAGTAAAAATGTTTGTGGTGTATTCTTCAGAGTTTATACTGAAACTCTTGCACCATGGTGTTCAGTGTTGGAGAAATATGCTTCTTTGATGTTACTGCTACATAAAAGTTCTTGCATTCATTAGTCACATTAAAATATAGACACTATTTACTGGATTTGCAATTATTTTAATCTAGTGGAAAAATAAACTCAATTGCTGTTGAATATGTTGAGTTCATTCTTTTTTTCTTTTCATTTTTCTTTATTAAGAAAATTTCTACTCACTCTACATACCACCCACATATCTCCTCTCCTCCCTACTCCCACCTTCCAGCCCTCCCTCCCAAGCCACCCCACATCCCCCAAATCAAGGTCTCCCATGGGGAGTCAGCAGAGCCAGGCACACTGAGCCTAGGCAGGTCCAAGCCCCTCCCCACTGCATCAAGGCTGTGCAAGGTGTCACACCACAGGCACCAGGATCCTAAAAGCCTGCCCATGCACTAGGGACAGATCCCGATCCCCCTGCTTGGGTCCCTCACAAACAGTTCGAGCCAAACAACCTTCTTCCATATCCAGAGAGCCTAGTCCAGTCCCATGGGGGCTCCACAGCCACTAGTCTACAGTACATGGGCTTACACTAGTGTGGCCGGTCATCTCTACCCATCTTCCCATCATGATCTCGACATCCCCCGCCTGCAGAATCACTTCTCTCTCATCGATTAGATTCAGCCTGACACCTAGCTGTGGATCTCTGCATCTGCCTCCATCAGTCACTGGACAAAGACACTATGATAAAGGCTAAGGTATTCACTAGACTGGTCACCAGAGTAGACAAGTCCAGACACCCTCTGGACTACTGCCAGCAGTCCAAGGTGGGGTCATCCTTGTGGATTCCTCAGAGTCTCCCCAGAACCCTGCCTCTTCCTATTTCCATGATGTCCTCATCTATCATGGTATCTCCCTCCCTGTCCTCCCATTTCCCTATGTTCTCATGCCCCACTTCTCACCCTCTGCCACCATGCCCCACTCCCAGTCCACTCATGTAGATCTCCTCCACTTCTCATTCAATGGCCCATCCATGTGTCCCTCCTAAAGTCTTTCCCTGCTAGCTAGCATCTCTGGAGCTGTGGGTTTGTTGAATATTATTTTAAGATATGTTACATTTGTTTATGCTGTGGAACACTTGATTCATGATGCAAAGGTGTGCTGCATTATTTTATGTTGCACTCTTTGAAGCTGGGTTACTTTGCCTGTATAAAATACCTGATTGGTCTAATAGAGAGTTGAATGGCCAATAGGTGGGCAGGAGAAAGGATAGGTGGGATTGACCGGCAGTAAGAATAAATAGGAGGAGAAATCTGGAAACATGAAGGAGTGAGAAAAAAAGAGACCAGTCACCCACTCACACAGCCAGACATGGAATAAGAAAGTAAGAAAAGATAAACAGGTATAAGATGGTATCTCAGTCGTTTTGATTTGCATTTCCCTGATGACTAAGGATGTTGAGCAATTCCTTAAATGTCTTTCAGCCATTTGAGATTCTTCTGTTGAGAATTCTTTATTTAGCTCTGTAGCCCATTTTTAATTGGATTGTTTGGTATTTTTATGTCTAGTTTCTTGAATTCTTTATATATTTTGGAGATCGGGGTTGTGAGGATCATTTCCCACTTTGTAGGATGTTGTTTTTTCCTATGTGGTTTGGGAGGGGGAGGCTGGAGGAGTAGGAGGAGAGAAGAAGGAAATCTTTGGTGTGTAAAATGAATAAAAAAAAGTTTGTTAATCAAAAAAAAAGAAAGAAAGAAAGAAATGGTAAACAGAAATAGAGAAAGGTAAAAACCCAGAAGCAGAAGATAGACAGGACAATGTAAGAAAAGTAGGCAAGAAACAAGCTGAGCTTTATCACCCATGTGCACATAATGCTTAAGCCATCAATTAATGACTTCAAATAGACGGATATTGATATTCTCTCACTTCACATTCAGAACTGACTTAACAGTAGCTAGAGAGAGGTCAGGGTAGAAGTATTTACACTATAAAATTTGTAGCAAAACAAAAAATAATTAAAAATTTCAAAATACCTAACAAAAATATCATTTTGGGCAACTAATTAAAGAATAGCTGCTTATTTTTGCTAATTTTTGAGCTGACATTTTCATTCTTCACTAAACATTGTTTTCCATGTTATCAATATGAAGTCTATGGCTACTTTATGTTTTCATTTTCTAATTTTCTTGCACTGATGTATTGCATAAAATACCTATTTTATCCATTTCTTACTAATAAACTCTGGTTATTTCAATTTTCTGTTGTATACTTGATCTTTTCTAGCTATAAACTGTAAACAATTTTTTTATATAAAATACTGTATAAAATTTATCTATTTTTCTACAGAATGATTCCATTCTTTCTAATTCTATGTAATTGTTTTGTGTAATATATATATGTATGTGTGTGTATGTGTTTGCACATTTTAGAGAAATGGGTTTATACACATGGATTTTTAGCCATATTTATTGCAAATAATTTCAATTTGTGATTTAAATAAATTTTTATTTTCTTTTTTTTTTTGAAACTCAGAGAATTTGTTTATTCCCTCCCCCAAAACCAACTGCAATCGTAAGAGGTGAGTACAAGCTCATGATTTTACTGTCTTCATAACAAGATCAGCTTAGAACTGGATCACCTGGCCCTTTCTCTTCTTATCGCCCCCCAGTTCAAAGTGCTTGCATCTCTTAATAGCCAGCATCCTCTTCGATCTGCAGTTGGGCTCAACACACTCAAGTCTCAGCACAATCTTCTTTGTTGTTTTAGCCTTTTTGCGGAAAATAGGCTTAGTCTGCCCACCATAGCCGCTCTGTTTCCTGTCATAGCGCCGCTTTCCCTGGGCATACAAAGAATCCTTGCCCTTCTTGTACTGGGTCACTTTATGGGGTTGGTGCTTGCCACATTTCTTGCAGAACGTCCGGCGGGTCTTAGGAACGTTCACCATGTTGGCGGGAGCGATATCGGCACAGAAAGCAAATTTTTATTTTCTTATTTAAGTGGCTCATGTCAAAACTGAGCATTTGAATTTCTCACTGTCATTCATAGAAATAATATAAGAACAAAAATGTAAATATAATAACTTTCAACTCTTCTGAAAAATAATTAATACATCCTATTATAATGAAAAATAAGAAATAAAAAGCACATGATATAAATTAAATAAATAAAATGTCAGTCTCCAAAATTTCTATTCGTATTTCACTTAAATTATTGTTTTCTAGCTAAAATGTTGAACACATTCATCTCTCAGTTTATAAAAAAAATCATACACTTCTGCACGAAATCCTATGTATTATTGATAAATCTTATTTCTAGTTTTGTATTTTGTATGACTACAAATGGAATATAATTTTTTATTTACTTGTTACTACATAAAATTAGAGTATATTTTTTATTTTTTCCATCCTATCCCTAAACCAAAGTAAATGCATAGAATGGCATTGTTTGTTTTTCCTAGAGAGAAGTATATGTTACTGGTAACAAACAAAGCAGACCTCTCAAAAATGACAAAATTTTAGTAAGTTCCTTAATGTGAACTAATCAAATATCAGAATATTTACTTCAATAAATTGTGTGAAAATTTTCACAAAATTATACTGTTATGTGATATGCAGAGTATTTGCTGAATTATTATGCATTTATGCATAATACTGTGAAAGAATGTCATAAAAGTAATTTGAATGATTTTGCAGTTCATTAGACACACATCAGTTTTCTATCTTTGGAGATGATACAGATTTGGTATATTTCAAAGACTTAATACATACACGTAATAGTATACATTAATGCTTTAGCAATAGTGTTATTGCAATTCATTTTAGAATCATATATGTTGACTGTGTTATAGATAATGCAGATTAAGGAGATGATATTGAAAAGTCTTTGTTTATGCACATAGAGAAACAGAATACCTTTTTATAATTATAGGTTTTTTTTTTCTTCCAAGGCAGAACTTTGTTTGCTAGGCTACCCTAAAACATATTGCACAGCCCAGGCTGAACTCTAATTCACAATAATGCTTCTGCCTCAGTTTCCAGATTTCTGGTTTGTGTCACCAAGCCAAGCTTAGACCTTGATTTCTCTTAGTGGGGTAGGGGAAAGTGAGTCCTAATAAGTGAAGAGGAAAAAAGAAAATTTAAATGTCAGATATAGAAGAATATAATCAGAAGATGCTGGAAAAGCAGTGACTTGGTGAGTACTTTAGAGTTATCTTTGAGTAGAGTAAACCTAACATCTGGTCAATAATAAGGAACACCTTTTATGTCATTTAGAGGGAGAATATTTCAAGAGCAGTGAGAGTACAGACAGAGTACAGGACAGAGTACAGAACAGACTGAATGTGCCTGAGTTCCAATAAGGGGCAGTGAAACTAATGTATAGGGAGTGAGAATAATGCCATAGCATAGGGCTAGTCTTTCAAAAGCTAATAGGCTGTCATCGATGAGTCCATGTTTATTGTAAATTGGGTCGAATGGCCTTGGTGACTGTCAATATTATCCTCTACCATTTTTTTTTTTGTAAAGGCCATGCATGACTTCAATATCAATTTTTAAGCTAGGAAGGAAAACGAAAGAGGCTACTTAGCCATTATGTTCAGAATGTCCTTTCAAGATTAAGTCAGTAGTCCTTAATTGTGTACTAGATATTTAGTGGAAAGAAAGAAATGAAGGGAAATTAACAAGATTTTCAGTTATACAATTTGAGTGATGTTCATTCAATCCCTCTTCTTTATTTTTTTTAAATGTACATGTTGAAAAGAATATTTTACTGCTGTTTTTGTGTGTAAATCTGAAGATGCTTATATGACATGAAAAAGATATTTCCACATCTCTAGCTCAGAAAAATAATTCTTGACAAAACATGGGAATTTGGAGATCATTGACAATACAGATTAATGTTCTGTAATTCCATAGGAATGAAAGAGACTGCTAACAGTGGTGACCATTTCCATCAACCCATTCCCATTCTCTTATTTTGTTTTTCATATTCATAAATAGCTAATGTATCTATCACTCACAGATGCTCATCTCAATTCAACTAAATGCCTACTTGTTTATTATTACTAAAGTTAACAAAATTGCTAGGAGACAGCTACAAAATAAGTTCAGTTAAAAGGCATTTGCTGAATCTCTGAGCTGTAATAAACATTACATGCTTTCTGGTGTACTAATAAGGGTCTTGTTGTTCTGAAATAATTTAATTTTCTTTCCCCAGAAAGAGTTTAATAAACATTTGGATTAAATTGGTAGATTAAAATATTCATTGTAATCAAGGAGGCAGTAGAAAATGTAATTCTAACTCTTTGGAGTAAAAGTGAACAGTGATCAGTGTTCCAGAAGACAGGCGAACATATATGGAGTAGGCAATAGATCCTTGGTGCTCAATAAACAAGTCCCATGAGGCTGGAAGTCATTAGTCTGAAGTCAGGCTTTGCAGCACATTGGTGATGATACGTTCTTCTCTTACATTATTCCACATAGAGAGAAGAAACAATAGGAGGTGAAACCATTGCTTTTCTTTTCCTTCGGTAAGGGAACGATATTTAAAAATGATCCGAATGCAAGCTCCTAGGTTTTAATGATTGTATCAGTATTGTATGAACATTTATAATAAACAATTGGCCTAATGACAGGAAAAATATCACATACCTCAAGTGACATAAAATCAAAATTGATAGATTATCATTCATGACATTGCCTATTTTGTTTGTCTGCTTATAAATATTTATTCCTTCTTACTTTGTATATATTATGTTGAAACCTTAGATGGTATTTAAATCTATTACCCATGTAAGAATAGAATGTAATTGTCAAAATATTTTTTATGTCACTATAAATATCATAAAACTTGGAACTCTAATAGGTCAGTATATAATATTCCATCAGATACTTATAGATTTAGTACATGTATAATGGTTATTGAAAATATATTATTCTCTCATAAAATAAATCCTAACCACAGTTTCCCCTCTCCCTTCCTCCCACCAACTTCCCTCTCCCTGATCTACTTCCTGTCTGTTTCCTCTATAGTAAAGAGTCAGTCTCCAAGATAAGACAGCCACACAGGACAGAACATGATACAACGAAACAAGTCAAAAGCCTTCCTATTGAAGCTGGACAAGACAACCCAATAGGAGGCACGGAGCCCCTATAACAGGCAAAGGAGTCCGAGAAACACCCTCTTCCACTCCTAGGAATCCCACAAAAGCACCAAGTTTTAACAGCCACAACATACACCTAGAGGACCTAGTGCAGACCATGCAGGCCCAGTGCTTGCTATTTCAGATGAAATGATTCTTAATGATATTCTGCTATACTCACAGATTGGTGTCTTGTTTGTTTTTATATATTAATACAATAAGAAATATGCAGCTTGAGGAGATGGCTTAGTGGGTTAATTACCTGCCTTGTGAGTATATGTAACTGCGTTAAAATCCACACAGACAATGTAAAACTGTGTACAGTAGCACTTATCTATAATCCCAGGCTTCCTACAGTGACATTGAGACAGATAAAGAAGAATTTCCAGAAGTTTCTGGGCAGCCAGTCTGCATGCAAAATGGTCCTCCATGCTACATATGCCCCTCACTCACATATGGACACAGACATCACTTGAATATCATACACATAAAAGCTTCATAAATAGAAAAATTTCTCCAGTGTCATTAAATCTTGAAAGACAAAGACTTCTGCTTTAATTGTTTTCATGAAAAAATGAAGACACACTAATTTATATGATGCAATTTATTGATGCAACAAATAATAGTTTCTCCTAATTTATTAGTTTAAATTATATTATATTTATAGCATAGTTTAGTGATTCTGAAAAACATGTATCACACCCATGCATTTATATGAAGAGTCTATCCACAAGTGCACATGCATGTGCATAAATATGTGCATATGTGTGCGTGGATGTGTGTGAGTTTGGGTGTGTATGTGTTTCTGTGTGCATGCTCCTTTCTAGTCACAGAGATAAGATTTCATTGTCAAGAAAGAATGATAAGCATTTCATTGTCAAACAAAAATCTTGGGCAAAGAACAGAATTAAATAATTATTTTTGCCGAAGTAAGTATTTTAGATAGTTTCACATAGAAAAAAATGTAGAACATATCAATGTTCCTGTGTTCATATCTGTGTCAAATCCTATAACTGAACAATTATAAAATATGAGATTATTTATAATTGGAGTACGTTTACAAATCAACCTGAAGTTGAATACATTCAAATTTTCAAAATACAGCTATGAACATAAATTTATACTCATTTTGGTAGTTAGTGCAAATATTGCTGTTAATTCCAAAGAACTGCTGATTTATAAATTACATGATTTAGTTTGATATTGGCATGAAGAAACTTGCTCATATGAAATATTGGTACAATAACAATTTTCACTGTAGGCGTCCCTAAATTTGAATGATTAGCAGTTTTGTGTGAGATCTCTCTGGGGATATTAAGCCTTATAGCAAATGATACTAGGAAAAATACACAGTATAGAAATATCAGTATAATTAAATCTGTACCCTATTTAAACTTCAACAAGAACCAGCTTTTCCTCTGCTTGATTCATGTAGTCTACATCCAAACAGTCCATTTTGTTTAAAGAGGGGATATTTTCAAACATCTAGAACATGACACTTTTTATTTTTAAACACTATTTTTTTCATAAAGGCCTATACACTGACCAGAACCATTTATCTTTCTTTTTTTCTTTTTGGTAACAAACAGATTATTTTCAAAGTTAACCTTATTCTGAAGCAACATCTAACAAAGTTTGTTTAACTTTGCTCTATTGACTCAGAGTTTATTATGTATTTGGTTTATTCAAATCAATATCTAAACAACTTCTATACACTGTGCTTGGTAATTGCACTTAATTTTTCTTTATGATATTATAAAATTTTTCTTTTCCACATTGTGTGTGTGAGTGTGTGTGTGTGTGTGTGTGTGTGTGTGTGTGTGTGTGTGTGTGTGTTGCAGTACTAAAGACTGAGCCTGGGGCTCTATTGTATGTGAAACAGATTTTCTCTACCACTTGAACTCTATTCTCAGCCTCTCATTCCTGTAATTTTATATTGTTCATAGGAGAATAAAATTTAGTACTTCACTGATAACCTGTATTACAGTGAGACATTTAAATAGACTTGATTTTGTTGAGCTTCTGATTTGTAGATTAGAGTGATTTTTACCTATTATGTGGGTCTCTTTTACTTCATGAAACTGCTTATCCTTATTTGTGAGGCTGAAATTGAATGGGCTTCATTTGCACCAGCACTATCATGACATTTCCTCCAAGTTTCTCATGTTATAATGGATGATGAAAAAGGCCAAGGGTCCTTCTAGTGTTTAAATTTCAGATCTGATAACTTTGGCAAATTCTCTCAATATACCTTTGGCATCTTTTATCTAGTACAGAAGATGTATAAAATAACACTGTTATCGACTTATCAGAAATGTCTATGCAAAACACTAGGACAGCAGCAAGCACAAATAAGGTGGTGTGTGTATGGGTTTCCGTGTAAGTTATTATTGCTATGATATAGTGGGAATTTGCTTCCTCCATGAAGCTAGACTTTAATTTGCATAGTCTTATTCTCATCCAATTGATCATTATTAAGTTCAAATTTGGTTAAATCAACCAAAATATCAGTGAAGATCTTGAAATTTAGAAGAAAATTTTAAAATTAGTGTTCTGAGGTAGTGATTACCATAATAGACCACTACACAAAGAGAGAAAATGAAGAAACAGTAAAAACAGGAAGAGAAAGCTAGAAATTATTAGAATTTATTTAACACTGTGAAAATCAAAAGAAATGCTGGAATTCATTATACTTCTCATCTCCTGTAACAATAGAGTTTTGATGGTTATGATTCATTTTTAAATCTTAAATTCAAGACAGACCTAGCATCCAGCATCGAACAGAAATTTCAAAACTGGAGCATGCACAGAAAAATTGATCTAAGTTATTTTTACTCAGTGATACTAATTGAACTTCATCTTTAAAAAATGAATAGTTAGATATTTGAGATTCAAAATTGTACAGCGATTCTGATTAAAATTATTTTAGGTGACTAATGTCAAGCCATAGTGTGTACAATAACACACACACACATACATACATGAACACACACACATTTATTTATTATTATTAATAAAGGTTTCAGTTTAGCAGTAAGAAGATGAAACATAATGTTTTGTGCTAGGAATTTACTGTAACAGTTTATTTTTATCTCCAGATTTAAATATGTCACTGTTTTGCTTATTTTTATTTAAAATCTTTACATTTTAAATTTAATATCAAAATTAAATTTCAGTGCTACTAAGATTACATACTTGTTCTAAAAGAGGAAGTGTGAATGTTTTCTACAAATGAGAATTGTTAGGCTGCTGATGTCTCAGGTAGCTTTATAGCAAACACTGCCTTAATTCTTCAGGCAATTCCGTCATTTTAGCTGTGCACAACAGAAACAGGAGTTCTGTGGGCTCTCATCACATGGTTTTGCCACTAGAGACTTAAATTCCTCACACAAATTCCAGATTTCATTTCTAGAAGGTTTGCTAGTGATTTCATTGCATTACCACTGAATTTGAAAATAACAGCAGCTATATTATCATAAGAAACAAAAAAGTGATGATAATGTAAATTTAAAAATTTGTTAAAACGTAAGTGTTAAAATGTCTGCTAAAATAACACCTACTTTAAAATGATTTCATGAAAATGACTATCAACCAAAATATATGTACGCAAGCATGCATGTATGTATTTGTTTATTTATGAAAGCATGGCATTATGCATCTCAGGCTAGTCTCAAACTCTTTGCACACCAACAGATCCCCTTGAACTTTCATTTCCTATTATTCCATCTCCTGAGTGCTGGAATCATAGTCACGGAAAGCAACATTAAGCTGATGTCCTTTTAAGGATTAAAGTCTCTCTTTTTCTAGGAAAGCAAGTACTCTAACAATTGAGTCCCAGTCCCAGTCATATAAACATTTTTTTTAATGCGGTGGTGACACACAATTATTCTCAGATGTACACAAGAGAGTGGCTGATTCATCAGGTACCATTTGTCAATAGCTCCATGACTTGGGTAGCACAAACTGATTTTGAAAGACTAAAAAAAATGTAGGACACAAAACTGAATAGATAGAGAAGGCAAGTGGATCTAGAGGAGTTGGGTGGGACTGAATATGATCAAAACATGTATATGAAATTCTTAAGAACTAAAAAAACAATAATAATAAATGTGCTGCTGACACTGTAAATTTGCTACAGCAGTTCTCTACTTTTTTTGTCTTGATTTTATGTCTGTGCTGTGGGATGTTCTGTATGGCAGATGTGTTGCTCTGATTGGTTAATAAATAAAACACTGATTGGCCAATAGCCAGGCAGGAAGTATAGGCGGGACTAACAGAGAGGAGAATTGAGGGAAGAGGAAGGCAAGAAAAAGACTACAGCCGCCGCCAGGACAAGGAAGATGTAAGGTACCAGTAAGCCACGAGCCATGTGACAAAGTATAGATCAATAGTAATGGGCTGAATATAAGAGTAAGAGCTAGACAATGATAGACCTGAGCTAATGACCAAGCAGTTTAAATAATATAATTGTCTGTATGTTTATTTTATAAGTGGGCTAAGGGACTGCCAGGGCTTGGCAGGGCTCGGAGAGACAACGCTCAAGCTACATTTGTCCCTAAATAATACAGAACATTGTGCTCCAGAAACCACTTTCCTCTTAGACTTTCCAACAAATATTCCATTTTTCTGTGTTTATTTCTTTCCTATCCCAATGGAACATATGTCAGTTCCAACCAAACTTAAAAAAAATCACAAAACGTGCTTATTTTCTGACTTAGTAAAGAAGGTAGGAAAAAATGCACTTCAGTAATAATTAGTAAAGGATTAAAAATCTCTACCTGGGCAGTGGTGGTACACGCCTTTAATCCTAGCACTTGGGCGGGGGGCAGAGTCAGGAAGATCTCTGTGAGTTTGAGGCCAACCTGGTCTACAGAGGGAGTACCAGGACAGCCAGGGCTACACAAAGATACCTATCACAAAAAAAGAAAAATTTCTTATTGTACTTTATTGTATTTCACAATTTCAAATTCTGATATAACTGTCTAGTAGAGTTTATGTCAAAATTGTCCAGTTTTGAGATTCAGATAGAATTAGTAAAATAATATTTTAGCAAAATATGGACCATTCTACATGAATATTTTATTAATGGTATTGTGGGATGTTTTACAAAGTATAGTATATATAATAGATAATACATATGCTTGTGTCTAATATAAAGTTCTTGCCCAGAAAAGATTTGTATTTGTTCATAAGCACCAGTATTTATATGCATGCATTCATGCATTGAAATTAAGTGGCATCTTTTATGTAATGTAGGTTTGTACATTTTCCTCATCATGGGAAGAAACAGCAGGTTTTTTTTTTTTAGTTGAGAAATTCCTAAAATATAAAGAATATTTTACTAAACCCTGCATTGTCTTAGAATAGTATTTATATGTGTGAAATAAGAAAATCTGTTTCCTAATACCTCATACAGTTACCTGAGCTTAGAATGTTGTTTAACAAATGTATCTGCATTAAGTAACTCCACAAAGATGACAGGCAATCACAATTCATGCAGAGAAGGAAATCCAGACAACCAAGGCTGGAGCTGTGAGCTCAGCTGACACTATAGTATCGAGTCTCCATAACACCTCAGAAATTTGTGATATTGATTCTATTTCACTGATTGAATAACAGTAGAACAACACCCTTGTTCTTTCAAGTTCCCACATACAACAATTCCAGATTGAATATAGATATTTCACACTTGAACACTGATGCTCATTTCACTGAGATTTTCATGTTATGGATGAACCATTGTATTTAAGCACATCTTCCTGTATGTGTGTGTGTGCACATGAGTGTGCATGTCTGGGTATATATGGTTAAGTCATTTTCTGAAACTTTGATAAACACCTATAATAATCAACACTTTATGGGCTATCTATGCAGACATTGATAGAAAACTTTGAAAGAGGGAGAGCTGTAAGTCCTTGATATATTGAGGTTTAAAATGTTTGAAGAGACAAGATGTGTGGAGCTATTCCTACTTGGGAATAGCTTGTTGCTTACTTAGTCAAACATAAAGAATTCTGATACATTGTTTCTATCAAGTTGCATATAAAATGCACATATCTGTAAATATCTTTTAGGTCCATTTGAGTCATAGCATCTGTTATTTTCCTTAATTCTCTATTTAGATTTTGTATTACCTGTCCATGGGTGAGAGCCAGGTGTTACAGTCTCCCACTATTAATATGTGGGGTTTGATGTATTATTTAAGATTTAGTAAACTTTCTTTCACAATGTCCTTGCATTTGGGGCATAGATAAAATGGCCATTTGGGTAGATTGTTTCCTTTAATGAGTGTAAAATGTCCTCCTGCATCTCTTCTGATTAATTTTGGTTTGAAGTTTATTTTGTTAGATAGTAGGATAGCTATACCAGCTTGTTTGTTAGGTTCATTTGATTGGAATTTTTTTTCTAATTTGCTCTGAGGTAATGTTTATCTTTGATGTTGAGATGTGTCTCTTGTATGGAGCAGAAGGATGGATCTTGTTTTTGCATCCATTCTGTTATCCTATGTCTTTTTACTGGTGAATTAAGTTCATTGATATTGAGAGGTATGTTCTACAGGACATTTCACTCTCAAACAAAATAATATATTTATTTCTCAGCACCTCAGGAACCTTCTCAAACATTGACCACATACTTAGTCTCAAAGCATGTCTCAACAGATACAAGAAAATTGAAATAACCCCATGCATCCTATCAGACCATCATGGATTAAAGTTGGATTTCAACAACAACAGAAAGCATAAAAACTCATGGAAACTGAACAGCTCTCAACTGAGTTACCACAGCATTAAAGATGACATAAAGAAGTTAAAGACTTCCTAGAATTCAATATAAATGAATGCCAACATATCCAAACGTATGGGATACAATGAAAGCAGTGCTATGAGGAAGGTTCATGACACTAAGGGCCTGCACAAAGAAATTAGAGAATTCTCATACCAGTGACTTAGCAGCACACCTGAAAGCTCTAGAACAAAAATAAGCAGACACACCAAAGAGGAATAGATGGTAGGAAATAATCAAACTCAGGGCTGAAATCAATAAAATAGAAACAAAGAGAAAAAGGCAAAAATCAGTAAAATAAAGAGTTGTTTCTTAGAGAAGAACAACAAGATTGATAAACCCTTAGCCAAACTAACTACAAGGCAAAGAAAGAATATCCAAATTATCAAAATCAGAAATGAAAAAGGGGACATAACAACAGACACCAAGGAAATCCAAAGAACTGCTATGTCATACTTCAAAAACTGTACTCCGGAAAATTGAAAAATCTAAAAGAAATGGACAATTTTCTAGCTAGATGCCACTTACTAAAATTAAATCAAGATCAGATAAAAACCATAAATAGAGTCATATCTCCCAAGGAAATAGAAGTAGTCACTAAAATCACCCAACTAAAAGCAGCTCAGGGGAAGATGTTTTAGCTCAGAATTCCAGAAGACCTTAAAGAAGAGCTAATACCAATACTCCTCAAATTATTGCACAAAATAGAAACAGAGGGAATATTGCCAAATTCATTTTGTGTGGCCACAGTCAACCTGATACTAAAACTACTAAAAAAAAAAATCAAAGTAAGAGAGTTATATACCAATTCCCCTCATGAACATAGATGCAAAAATACTCAATAAATTGTTGTTAAATTGAATCCAAGAAGACATAAAAACAGATAATCCATCAGGATCAAGTGGGCTTCACCCACAGCCAAACATTAGGCAGAGCTTGATGAACCCTGCAGAAGAGGGGGAGGAAGGGTTGTAGGAACCAGTGGGATCAAGGGCACCCCAAGGAAACCCACAGATCCAAATCACTTGGCCTCATAGGGGTTCTCAGAGACCAAACCACAACCATCGAACCTTGTGTGGGACTAATCTAGACCCTCTGCATATATGTTACAGTTGTGTAACTTGGTCTTCTTGTGTAACTCCTAACAGTGGGATCAGGGGATGTCTCTGACTCTGTTGCCTGCTCTTGGGACCTATTCCTCCTACTAGATAGTCTCATACAGCCTCAATAGAAGAGGAGGTACATAGTCTCACAGGTACCTTGCAGCTTGATATACCATAGCTGGCTGATATTCATGAGAGGCCTGCCTGCAACTGAAGAGAAACTAAAGAGGAGGAGTGGATTTGGGGTGGAGGGCAGGAGAGGTGGTGGCAGAGGAACTTGAAGGAGGGGAGGAAGGGAAACTTTGGCTGGGATGTAAAAACAAAACAAGTAAACAAAATAAAAAAGAAAGAAAGAGACATGTCTATTTAAAAGATTCACATTTCACTCAATAATATTAACAAACATAAAAATATTGTGATTAATACCTTTTCACCCATTAACTGTCTCTGGAATTGAAGAACTGTAAGGATCTATTGTTGCCAGGGATCTGACTTCCCTTTGCCTTGTGCCTTCCTGAATGCCTTTCTTCTCCCTGCACTCTGTCTTATCTTCCTTTCTACTTACTGTCAGTCTCTTACATCTGTCCATTCCCGTATTCTTTCTTCACTTATACTCCTGTTCATTCTTCTCTCCTCATCCTTTCCTCTGTTCCCTTATTCTTCCTCTCTTACTCCACTTTCAAACAAAAAAACTAAAACCTCTTATATTTGTTGATTTCATTGACCCTACCCTCTATGCTTCCCAAGCTATGCTTCCTTTACTTCCTCCTCCTATTTCTTGCTTAGGCCACTTTTAAATGTGCCTGATGTGGCTGATAGAAACAGCTGCTGTGTTCAAAAGACAACTTTACAAAGAAAAGGACTGCAAAAACTTTATAGCAATCACTTTCTCAGCTCCGGTTAAGCCAAACTGTGTTTTGTGATGCTGATTGTTCTGTAGTAGAAACTGCCATCAACTAACAATACTTTCCATTCTTAGCACATTTGGAAATTATGTAAATTGAAAGAGAAGACAAGAATACTCTAATGTGCTTGGGCATATCTCTGTGTAATGACCACTCTTGTCCTATTTATCTCTTCAAACTGTCAGTATCAGAGGCTTCCAATGGAGAGCCCAGATTAAAAAAGGCCAATTAATCATGAATAAGCTTGCTCATCCTCTCTGCCGATGATTGTCTAGCTCTTTGCTGTAGCTATATTTGAAATATACATGTCTGGTAAAAGTTAACATGAAACTTGGAAGGGATAATGAGAATAGAATGCATCTTGTTATAATGGCATAAAAGGCTTTAAGTATTGTGGCTTTTAAATTGCATTTGGGATGTGACATACTGAATTATCTGTATTTGGACTTAGAGTTATCAAAATGTCCATGAGAACGGCATAGAAAAAGAAGAGTGCCTTGAAATGTACATACATTCTTGAGGTTCAGAAGTAAATATTTCTTGTGTTAGAATCAAATTGTATCCATTATAAATAAGGGGAAAAACAATTTTGATACAGCAATCTTGCCAAATATGTCACTAAAGAGATCCCTACATTGATGTATATACTATATATATACATAATGAGCTCTATAATGACTGGGTGCACACACAGTAGCTCTGCTATAACACATCCTTAATATTTTCTTCTTTTTGAATTATGTATAGTTATCTCACAATGTCTTGCAGCTCTTCCAATCATGTGGACACTTATCAGTGACATATAAGGGTGGTATAGTAAAGAGAATAAAAGCTCCAGGAACCTTTATAAGCATACAAATAAACTTTGCAGTTGTCCAAATCTGAGCCTTAGGTAGGCAAAGCCACACTATAGGAATCTGCATTTAAAGTGATGACTTAGCTGATTTATTTTATGTTATATTCATGATTTAATTGTATGTATATACATATATATCAATGTTTTTGCATATATTTATGTGCATATATGCAGATGTGTGCAATCATATGTACATGAGTAAAGCCCATAAAGGGATGTGTGATGTCATTCTCTATTGCTCTCTGCCATTTTCTCTTGATTTAGAGTCTCTCACTGAGCCTTAACTTTGCTGTTTTTCAGCTAGACTGGTGGCCAGAAAGTCCTAGGGATCTTCTTGTCTCTGCCAAGACATTCCGTAACAGGTACAATTTGTCTTTATTATAATTTCAGCAATATAAGTAGGGCATTTTTCAAAATTATTAGAAATATCTAGAATTTGAACTGAAAAGATTTGATTATGAGTAATTCAACTAATAGGTTAAATATTCAGAATTGTTAAGACCTACATAGTCCACGTCTATGGAGTAAAGGAGAATGGGCATAGAAGGGCAGAACCTAGTGCTGCAAAGCTTAGATCACTTAGACTCAAACTGCACTGTATATGTTTGAATTCCCTTAAGCATAATTAGGCAGATACATAGTTAGGATTTTCCTGACTGGCTGAAGCTAATTGTAGTTTCAGCTTAACATCATTTAGAGTTTAAAGTCTCTCATACATTCTGTGCACTGTATTCATTCCACCAGTCTTTGCATTCCTAATCCCCTACTACCATGTAGATAATTTCTTGTATAATGTATTATATTATATTATTTTAACTTAATTAACTTGTTTCAGATGGTAAGCATAATTACCACAAATGGATATTTAAAATGTATTGAGGATTTTGCGATAAAATTTTAATATGGAAAGGGTTAGATAATTTTATATTTTAAAGTTCATTTTGATATAAACAAGAATATAACCACAAGTTGATGGGGTTGAAATACACTTATTTTTGCACATTTTTATGAATTTTATTTATAAATATAATTCAAATTAGGAGTTTATAAAAGACTTGCACAGATTCTAGGGAAATCTTTGCAGACATAAATGCTATAGACATAATGCACTATTCTTCAGTGAAGCTTTCATAAAATGATCAATAATACACTTAATATGCATTTGTTACTACTTACTACAGGCAGGTGCCAGGTATGGCTCATCTTTGCTGTGCCCACTCTTGCTTAGGTTTAGCACAAATACTTTATACACCTCAACCCTTTGATTCTGAATATTAGACTTATGTTTTCAGGTGTCCATCATGGGTCTGACTTAAATTCATTGGACCTCAATAGAAAGACATTGATCACATATTAAATAAAGGCATTCCTAATAGTTATGGTGTAAGAGTAAAAGATTGTCTAGATCAGGCTGGCTAGAGGCATATCTATGAGGAATTTTCTTAATTGAAATAATTAACAAGGGGAAGACTCACCATTGTCACAAGTTTCCACATATCTTGAGCTGGAGCCTGGGCTAATGAAAAGGAGAGAGGGAGCTAATTTTTTTTTAAGATTTATTTATTATAATATATAGTGTATTTGCATTTGGCAATAATAAAGAAAATGTTCTACCTATCCTATATTTGTGAGTCTAAAATTTTACATCTAATTTATCTTTTATCATAACCAAGGAAAATTATAGCTCTCTAGTCTTCAACTACATCAAAGACCTCAGAAGTATATGCTATTACCTAAGTAAACAGGAAGAGTACTGTAAGCAACTTCCAAAAATCTTGAGACAGCTGGCTGCCTGGACAGTCACCCAAAGTTCTTCTGTAATGTTGGGGCATCCATCTTCAGCCTATAGGCCTTGAGTTTTTTTAATCACTTCTCCATGTGTCCTGTAGAATATCTGGCAATCTCCTTTATTAATGTTTTGTTATATGTAATTTTACTATGTTAAAGTTAAACCCTTCCTTTTTGATTAGACAGAAAAGGGGAGGTGCTGTGGGAGGTTCTGTATGCTGTGAATGAATTGCTCTGATTGGTTGATAACCAAAACACTGATTGGCCAGTAGCCAGGCAGGAAGTATAGGCGGGATAAACAGACAAGGAGAATTCTGGGAAGTGGAAGGCTGAGTCAGTCGATGCCAGTCCACTGTCCAGGGAGCAGCATGTAATGACACACAGATAAAGCCATGGAACATGTGGTGACATATAGATGAACAGAAATGGGCTGAATTTAAGTGTAAGAGCTAGTCAGAGGTAGGTCTGAGATAATGGCCAAGCAGTTTTAATTAAAAAAAAAAAAAAGAGAGAGAGAGAGAGAGATTTATTTATTATGTATACACACACCAGAAGAGGACACCAGATCCCATTATAGATGGCTGTAAGCCACCATATGGTTACTGGGAGTTGAACTCAGGATCTCTGGAAGAGTAACCTGTACTCTTAACCTCTGAGCCATCTCTCCAGCTCAAGAGGGAGGTAATTAATCAAGTACGTATTTGTTGATCTTAGTATGTGATTATGGAAATAAAGTGACTTACTCCCTCAGCTTCTCTAATGGTAGCTTCCCCTGCTATTTGAGACTGGAACTGTTATGCAAAATAAAATTCTTTCTTCCCTAAATTGTTTTTCTTGGGGCATTTTGTCATACCAAGCAAAAACAAAACTAGGATGGAAATCAGTAGAGAGAACTAGAGACATTACTGTGGTAAACCCAACCATGTGGTTTTTAGACCACTGTAACTTCTTTGGAGGAATATCAGAGTGTTGTTGTTGTTGCTTTGTTTTATTCTGTTTGTTCGTTTCTTGTTAGGAAACCACTAAATGCTAAAAGTTTCAATGGAATGATCTAATGGGAGCTTGGAAGACAGTAATGCTGAGTAAAACATGGACAAGGAAAACATGATGAATGAGGTTTCAGAGGAGGAAAAGTCTCTATCAGGAACTGGGATAGGGATCATTGATTTGATATTTTGACAAAAAGAAAGAAAGAAAGAAAGAGAAAGAAAGAAAGAAAGAAAAGGAAAGGAAAGGCAGAAAGAGAGAAAGAGAAAAAGAAAAATTGCTTCAATTTCTATGTCCCCAAATCCAAGTACATCTGAACTTAAAGATAATAGACTGACTCATTTGGCAGAAGAAACTTCAGGCAGTGTGGCATTCAGGCTGGTTACAAGGAATCCATAATAATCATTGAAGAGATTAACACCATTATTAAAAAACTTCCTGTACTGCATAGGAAAAATAGGAAGTTGTCCTGAGGGCAAGACCTCAGCACTTGGTTGAGGTTCCATCTTGTAAGGATTCAAATTTTTTTTTTTTTTTTTTTTTTTTTTTTTTTTTTTTTTTTTTTGGTTTTTCGAGACAGGGTTTCTCTGTGCAGCTTTGCGCCTTTCCTGGGACTCACTTGGTAGCCCAGGCTGGCCTCGAACTCACAGAGATCCGCCTGCCTCTGCCTCCCGAGTGCTGGGATTAAAGGCGTGCGCCACCACCGCCCGGCCTCAAATTTTTTTTAAAGAAAGAGAGCCTAAATAATAGAGGTTCCTTGGTAACTTAGTTAGGGTTTCTATTTCTGTGAAGAGACACCATGACCACAGCAACTCTTATAAAGGAAAACTTTTAATTAGGGGTGGTTTCAGAGGTTTAGTCTACTGTCATCATGGCAGGAATCATGGAGTCATGCAGGCAGATATGGTGCTGGAGAAGTAGCTGATAGTTTCACATCTTGATCTGCCAGCAACAGAAGGAGAGATTGTGTACCAGGTGTATCTTGAACATATATGAGACTTCAAAGGCCAGCCCCAGAGTGACACACTTCCTGCTACAAGGTCACACCTACTTCACCAATGCCACATCCCTTAATATTGTAATTTCCTATGGGTTAAGCATTCAAATACACAAATCTATGGGGGCCATACCAATCCAAACCACCACACCTGCTCTTTAAAAGACATTACCTAGGAAATATTTCCCCATGCTAAGCACACAGGAGTACATATGTGTTCTAAGAAGAATAAGTTATAATCCAAGCTGGCAAGAGAAATTGGCAGTAGTATCAGTAGCTTTTCTGTACTTACGGTTTTGAAATGATGAAATGTATAAGATTGTATGGTCATGACAAACAGCTAAGGTCAGACATTAAAGAGAAAGTTTGGAACCTATGTAAAGAGGCCCTGAAAGGTTTTCCAATGGATATTGGAGATGTCAGGGCCTTGGGATTTTAGTCAAGAAGACTTGTAAGTATGGAGTGGAGATGGTCTAAAGAACAATTTATGTGTTATAGAAGTGGAGGAGTGGGGCCATCTAAGCTCTTTGGAGTCCAGCCAACTACATTGTCATACCTGGATGCTGGACATGGAACTGTGTGATTTGTTTTCCATTCTGATGAACTTTGGTATAGATGAATTTCTAAACAGTCTTATTAAATAAGAAACTCAGAGCCAAATACAGGGGTGCAAGCCATAGAGACCAAAGCAATAGCCACAAATTAACCTTAGCTCACCATGTCGCCATAGCTTGCCAAGAGAACTTCTTCCTGTCTAGCCTGAGCCTTTATTGCCTTGCTGTTCTGCCTTCTCATTGGCTCTTAGCCTAGCCACCTCACTACCTCATCACTGCCTGTCTATACAGACCTCCAGGTCTCTATGGTTGGTATTGGGATTAAAGGCGTGTGTCACCACGCTTGGCTGTGTCCTTGAACACAGAGAGACTTTGCCTGCCATGTGATCAGATTAAGGGCATCTGCTACCACCACCTGACTTTTGTTTATGGATGGCTATCTATGTCCTCTGATCTCCAGGCAAACATTATTTATTAACATACAAATAAAATATCACCACATTTCAGCACAAATAAAATATCACCACAAGGTTTTGATAAAATAATGACATTTTTTATGTTTTCTCAACACATCTAGAAACAACTCTGAGTTCAAGTCTGATGGCTTACAAAACACATAGAAGAACTTTCTAATGCTTAGAATAAGGCCCTTGGCCAGTGGCTTAAAGAATAACCTAAAATGTGGAATCACATCCTAGAGAGGGATATGTGTGATTGTTGAGAAGACAGAATATTGAAGCCAAAGAACGTCCCTAGGTATTTCATGTGGAATTCTGGGAATATCTTTGCTTCACAAAGGGGCTGCAGGTACCACTCAATGAACTGTTAATAGAAATTTAGTGTCTCAATATTGCTATATGAAAAAGTGAATAAATTTAGATTCTTCTCATTCCCATTTCATCCACATATATCTGATTTCTTCTAGAATTGGTAGCAGAGAATGTGTGGTTTCAGAATTTGACTAAAGAATAGGATAACCAGAAATAGGAGGGGGGTGGCGAAGGGCTAAGACTGTCATGATCATTCCTTGAGCAAAGCAAATAAGGGGGAGGCAAAGCAGGAGCCAAAGATGCCTACCTGACTATGTTTATGGAAACAAAACCACAGATGGCATCAGTAAATGACAGCAAAACACACTGAAGATAAGGTTATGGATCCATGCAATTATAATACATCCTAAAGCCATTTTATGCCCCTCTTCATTTGAATATAAGTCTTTAGTAATCTCCCTCATATAAGTATATCCTTATTTCAAGTAAAAATTGGGCAAAGAATTTGAACAGAAAGACTGTGTATGCATGTATATGTATGCATGTATGCATCTCTCTGTCTAAATACATATATATATATATACGCATACATATAACACCATTATAAAACACCATATTATTAAATTGACTTGAACATTAGTACACTCCTCCAAGTTAACTGTTATTTCTTTTCTTCTTATCACCATGATAGGATAAGGTGTAGAAGATGCTCGTGTGTACAATATATTATTTATAGTACAAAAATTGTGTTTCTTTGAAAGTGGTGACATATTCTTCACAACTGTATAATTCTGTAGTGACTAGATATCGTGTATGGTGCTGCATCTCCATGAGTATTCTGAAGTATAGACATGTTTAGTCTGTTGCTGCTAGACTGAACACTCAGTTCATTCTTGGTTCTGTCACTTCATTGATTTGACATTGATCAGACTTGATTCAGTCTAGATAGATGATATCAGCTCTAATATTGAGGAAGTAGACAATGCAAAGTAATTATTCACAAAGCTCTTTTGTAAGCCTCCAATATAATCAACTCTGGACAAATTAGCCCATAAGCATAATATCTCCCATTTTAATTTGATTTCTGAGCTCCTGAATTAGGAAGGCCATCAGTTAAGATCCGGTGTTATTTTATCCAATATAATTAGAGGGTCAGCAATTTGATCTTGCCTTCATGACAAAACTGTTATCTAAGGCATCTCCTTTCCCATTTAGGAAAAATAAAAGCCTATACTTACTTGCATTTCTTGTCTAATTAAGTAGAGTTGGTCCTGGTTTCAGGGGGATGAAATGAGGCTGTGGAAATGTCAGACTGCAGCACTGTGTGACTATGAGGAATATCCCAAATAGGAGGGATCATCTCCATGGCATCCGTGGCTTCCCTGCTCATACATGTCTGTGGCCTTTCTGGTTCTGTCTGGAAGCTGCCAGGCTTTTTTTTTTTTTTTTTTTTTAATTCCAGCTGCTGCCTGCCTTCCCTTCTTGCCTGTTTACACTCTGAGCTCCCCAGCTAGCCTGGAGTGTGTCTTGTCATTTCACAATTTCCCCTTCTCTCAGTTGTCAGTTGGGAGTTTTCCAAGGGGATTTCTGTAGGAAACACAAAGAAAATAAAGAACTAAAGCAAAACCTTATTAAGCCTCTTAAAAGACATAATTTTGTACAGTGCAGAATTCTCAGGATAGTTCTATCAAGTTCTGGTTCTATGGTATGATTCTCTTAGTATTTAAACCATTTATTTCCATTGTACTCTTGACTTTACCTGTCTTAATGACAGAGCTACATTTCCACAGAGGTGAAATCAAGTCACCTCATATATTTTAACAGACAAGTGATTTTTTTTTAAGTTAGGGTCTCATTGGATAGCTCACCCTTCATGGATGGCCTGGGACTGATGGTGTAGATTACTCTCTGGTTTCAAACTCACAACTTCCTGACTTTGCCCACAGCCTGCCAGATTTAAATGCAGGTATCACCATACCTGGACAAATTTACTATTTCTTGTCAAGAACATGTTCTTAGATTCACTGTTTGTAGTGTCAGAAAAACACAAATACAGACTCTTTTGTCTTTAATAAATTTAGCTATGTGTCTAAGCAAGTGGCTTGACATTACTAATTTTGTTCTTTATACATTATGGAGAACACAGAATCTTTTATACAACAGTTGTGATGATTTTTTAAAAATAAAAATGAAGGCTAAACTTTTTTAGTGTTATGTTTAATAAATAAACAAAAGCCCAGAAAATAATTGTTTTGCCATTTATTTTTTAAAACTATATACAATGTCTCACAAAGAAATTCTCTTTACTGTATTTGCTTTTTTGTTGAATGTACCTGGTGTATATTGTCAATTAATGAGTCAGCTTTTTGGTTTTTTTTCATATATATATATGAAACAGTTCTGATTAATGGGCCCTTTTATGTGGCCTTCTGGGTCAATATGTTACCCAGAAAGGCCCACAAGTGTTCCGGAATAAGCAGTCCAACTCTTCTTCACATATAGCATTGAAAATCCTACAAATTCCTTTTTTGATCTTTCAGAATACAGTGGAAATGATTAAATAGCTCAGTAACCACTGGGTTTTGAACCCCTGAATCTTTTGAAGATGTACTCAATAATTCTTTGATGTGCCTCCAGGAGAAAGATTACAAGCTCATTGGAGCTTCAAGCAGTACAGTACAGTACAGCAAAACAGACTCTGACTACAGTGGTTTCCACCCCAACCAGCCATTCAGTCTCCAATAGGCATCTTGAACCTTTAGATAATGAGGCAGACACTAACTGTTGATGATCAAAATATACATAATGATCACTCCAGCTCCAGAAGATAGATTTGTTAATGAGTGAGCTTCCTGAGGAGTGACATATTTGGTGATTTGGTCATATAAAGCTATTTGATTCTTTTTAGCTGAGGACTCAGAAAGTATAGGGCAGGATTAATGCATATCTGTTATGTCTTGTTCAAATTTTTGACCACATAATCTGCACTGTCATAAAATCATTTTGTTACACAACAATTTCAAACTAAAACAATATCAAAATTTAAATAGCTGTGCCAGAGCCGAAAGACATGATTGAACAATTATCAGTTAACAGGTTCCCAAAGAGATCTTTTTAGATGGAGCTAAAAATGACTGGTCTTGATGGTGGCTGAGGGGACTGCTTGAGGAAAACTTTGCATGAAGGAATCATGAGATTTGGGAAATCAAGCTTAAAAATGTCGAGAAACAGACTTTAGGAAATAACCTGAGTATAGAATTCTAATTTAAAGAGAACAGAATATGGCCAAAAATATTAAAATGGAAAACAAAATAGAATAATAAGCTATAGTAGTTTGAGTCAGAAATTCCTCACACGTTACTATTTGAATGTTCCACTTCTAGTTAATGGTGTACTTTGTGGGACTATGGAAATTTTTAGAGATTGGACCTAGATTAAGAAGCAGATCAACAGCTATGGGTACTTGGGGTATATGATCTCTTCTCACCTTGAGCATTGCTTTCTGCTTCATAGTCTACTTTAATATGAATAGCCTCTTTCACAAGCCCTTCCTGCTATGAAACAGGCCCAGAATTAGGCCTTTCCAATAAGATGGTCTAAAAACCTTAGAAACTATGAAAAGAAAAATGTAAATACTTTACATTGGATTGGATTGTTTTATATTGTATACAAATTATATATATTGAAATTGATATTGTTAGAAAATGTTATATATATTTTTCTAATTGTACCGTTCATCTAACAATGTAATGCAATTTTCTGATCCTTGAATGTTATTACCAACTATTAGGATATAAAGAAATGAAAGTTAGTAGTTAGATATTATAATAGAACTTGTAGTTATATTAGGTATGTTTTCAAGATTGAGTAGATATATTTTAGATAGACAGGTTATCTTCAAACCCTTCAGAGATCTACAGAATATGGCATTTAAAATGTTTTAATAACTTAGAAAATTTTTCTTTTTTGTTATGACTACGAGACATGTCGGCTCCTGGCAGTACCAATCTACTTCAGAGAAAATATGGGCATTGAAGAAACTGTATATGGAGTTAGCTTTCATTGTGGCAAAAGTTAGCCACTGGACAACAAAGTATCCTCGAATCAACAGGACAAAATGAACAGACAGGACATGAAACAAAGGACTACTGATTCTTGCCAAAACAAGTGTGGTTATGGCTTTATCAAAAGGCATCTTCAGAGGCCAGGACAATATGGCACCATCCCTGAAGTGGCCTTCGCAATTCGGAAAAGGTACAGTGCCCTTTTCTTCGAAGGCAGCTGAACAGGCAGTGGGCCGATGGCCTCTGATGTGCAATGGAACAGCAGCTGAAACAGTTATTCTTGAAGAGTAACTAAGCTCAC
Organism: Peromyscus californicus insignis; assembly: GCF_007827085.1. Taxonomy (NCBI): domain Eukaryota; kingdom Metazoa; phylum Chordata; class Mammalia; order Rodentia; family Cricetidae; genus Peromyscus; species Peromyscus californicus. Next base: position 73,543,316 of record NW_026294595.1, read on the forward strand.
GCCTCTCAATAGTAGACTGGCATTTGATAGAGGGATATGGAGAAGAATGGGATGCTGAGATGAAGCCATATATACACAGCCAAGAAGAATGGACAGCTGAATTAAAAAACCATCAACAATTTCCAGAATTTAAAATCCTGAATCATGACATGACACTAATGGAATTCAGGTGTTTCTGGTACATGGACTACTCTCACTCAATGTGAGGTTGAACTGTTGACCTTGTGTACATCCTACTTCACAAATGAGTCTGTCAGATATGCTAAGCCTATAGGCTGAAGATGATGTCCCAGCACTTCGGAGAAACCTCAGGTGACTGTCCAGACAGCTGTCTGTTTCTGTCAACTCACAAATTTTTTGGAAGTTGCTTATGTGCACTTCCTGTTTTTATTTTTGTTAGCTAATATTATTTCCTTCTTGGGTCTCTGAGGGAGTTGAAGATTAGTTAGTTATAGTTGAAGGTTAGTTAGTTATAGTTGAAGATTAATTAGGATACATTTTGGACTTACCAAAATAGGATAGATAATGAAATTATTTTCTCTGAATTTGTCAAATACAAATGGACTAGACATTGTTTAGGTATTTATTACTTGTATATATTGTATATAGTTATTGTCCTTTTGTATATAGTTTTTCTTATATTAGTTATAAGCTTTTTCTTTTTTTTTCCTTTTTATTAAAATAGAAAAGGGGAAATATGGTGATATTTTATTTGTATTAAAATGTTACTTGTATGTTAATAAATAAAGTTGCCCGGGGGTCAGAGCTATTAGCAAGCCATAGGAAAGCAAGGCAGTGGTAGTGTACGCTTGTAATTCCAGCACTTGGTAGGCAGAGCTGGGTAAGTCTCTGTGTGTTCAGGGATACAGCCATTATTGGATACACATGCCTTTAATCTTAATACCAATCATGGAAAACCTGGAGGCCTATACAGACAGGCCGTGAGGAGGCGGTCATGTGGTTGGGTTTACAACCAATGAGAAGGCAGGACAGGAACTCTATATAAAGACTTTAACACAGGGTAAGCTCTGGTTCGGAGAGGTAGGACCACCGCAGGAGGAAGGGTAAGGTTTTAACTCTTAGCTCTGACCTCTTGGCTTTCTTCTTTGCATTGGTTCTGTGTTTATTATTTAATAAGAAGGTTGGATACATCTACAACTATGAGCTGAAATAAACCCTTCCTCAGTTGTTGGGAATCCTGCCACAGTAGAGCAATAGTAACAAAAACATGGCAGCAATAAAACTATATATCATATCCCATTCTGCAGCAGTGAGAGATTATTTTTGTATTTCTTTTATTGCTTTCACATTCCTTGCCTGAAATTCAAGAGTGTTATCTCTATTTCTTGGACATTTGACATGTACAAGGGTGTTTTACAACAAGAACAAAATCAATGAGTCTCTGAGAAGATAATTGCTTATTTACAGTAAGGATACATCTCTGTCAACAACTGAAATTGTCCCTTACACACAACAGTTCATATACAAATTCAAACCAAGATTTACACATAATATACTCATTACACTTGCTTGTATTTTGAAACTTAGCATGATGCTTTAAGTTCCTTTCCAGGTAATGCAAACATTTCCATTTTTTTACATTATAATTTCCATTTTTAAATTAGTCACAGCTAGAGTGACTAGAGTTTCTTCGGTTACTTTAAGTAGACATTGATTGTTCTGATTTGTTGTTCACCCTCTATCTTTGGGTGGGTATCTACTGAAAGGTTTAAGGGAGGTTTTATCTTTCTCCTCTATTCATTACAGATAGTTTTGATTGGTAAAAACCTTGTCCAACTTGAGTTGGTGGCATTATTTAGAAGACTGTAGTCAAATGCTGTTGAAGTTGGAATAGTATAACACTTCTGAGTCCTTTGGCCCTTAGGGTCGTTCAAGCATGATACTGAGATTTCTTGCTGATTTAGGATTTGCTATGGAACTAAGTATGATGGCTAATTATGGCTGTCACTTGAAAAATCTTAGGAGAACTAACCTCATGTAAAGAATTGCCTTATCAGATATTGACCTATGGGACATTGGTATAGAAGGGTATAGTTCAGAGTGGGTAGTGTCATTCCTATGTATCTAGGCCTGGATTGTACAAGAAAGATCCTGAACATGAACCTGGAAACAAGGTGATAAGTAGTTTCTCTAGATTGTTTCTACTTCAGTTTCTACTACCAGCTTCTTGCCTTAGCTCCTTGCCTGGCTTCCCTCCATGGTGGGTTGTAATATATGAACCCACTAAACACTTTCCTCAGTACCTTGCTTTTGGTCATTGTGTTTATCACAGAAACATAAAGCAAAGTAGATCACTAAGGCTTCAGGGATTGCTTTCAGTGTTAAGATTGTACATTAATTTCTTTAAGTTCTCTGGGAGAACCTGGCCAGTAGAATATATTAGAAAGATGATTTATTTAGATTATATTATACTATATAGGCTTGATAGTCCAACTATAGATGTATACAAGTTGGAGAGACTAAGAACTCAATAGCTTTTCCATCTATGATGTTGAATGCTTCAGTAATTTCAATCTGGAATGGAAAGCCTTGAAAACCTCTGGAGAGTCACTAGTCTTCAGTCTATATTACATGATCAAACAAACTTTGTTCTAGTGTTAGCAAAGGATAGCAGCAGCAGGACTAGTTGCAACAGAATAAATGCCCTCACCAGCAAGCAGTAAATGTGGTCAGGCAAATGCAGCCCTCCTCTACCCTGGGACCTCTTTATATCTGGGCTGTCACCACAAAGTACTGCACATTGTGGATGAACATCATCTGTCTCTCCGTTTATCCTTCAGGGAAATACCATCATAAACCTTCTCAGAGGCATTCCTGGTAGCTGATTACAAATCTGTTCACATAGAGGACCAAGAATAATCATCAAAGATGCTTCGTTTCCTTCCAGAGACCTGGAACATCTTACAAACAGCTGATGAGAAGGACTCTGTCTCATAAAAGAGCCTTTGTCATTAGTTCTTTGATATTATTGGTAGCAAGGCACTCTTTACAAAATAACCATCTTATTTTAATGCTTAGCATCTCCAAATGGATAAACATTCAGTCTGAGATAAATGTAGGAGAGGCTGGTGCCCTGTATTGGGCATTTTCAGAGTGCTCCAATTAAGCTAGAAACAAGCCAGGCTAAGGGCAGACATTCATAACTAAGAATAAGTCCCCCTGTATTAATTTGAGAGCTGGGTGGCAGGCCGCCAAAAGAGTTAACAAAACAAACAAAAAAAAAAATAAAACAAAAATGCTCCTCAATCAGTTTTTGTCTCTGTTTAAAAGTGAACTTAGTCAGTAAGTGTGGTGAGATATTGTGTACCCTAATAAAGCTTGTCTGAGGATCACAGGACAGAGCCAGCCACTAGATTAAACATAGAGGCCAGGCAGTGATGGCACACACCCTTAATCCTATCACTCCAGAGGCAGAGATTCCTCTGGATCTCTGTAAGTTCAAGGCCACACTGGAAACAGAGCCAGGCAGTGGTAGCACACAGCTTTAATCTCAGTACTGGTAAGCACACATGCCTTTAATCCCAGGAAGTGATGGCACGGTAGAGGAGGAGATATAAGGCATGAGAAACATGAACAAAAGCATTTCAGTTGAGACTCTTTCTGGTGAGGACACAGAGGCTTTCAGCCAGAGGTTTCAGGAAACAGGATTGGCTGAGGAATTGGCAAGGTGAGGTTGGCTATGGCTGTTCTGCTTCTCTGATCTTTTAGCATTCATCCTGATATCTGGCTCTGAGTTTTTTATTAAAAGATCATCTAAGATTCTAACAACAATTAAGCAGAGACATTAAAAGACTTAGTATTAGGGCAGGTTTGTCCTATATCTTCAAAATGAAGGAGAGAAGCATGCTGAAAGATGGTCAGTTCTCAGGCATTGCATTTGTCTTATTTCTGGAGAGTTAGGGACTTAGATTCTGATTATGGTAGGTTCTCTAGTGGAAGTTACAGGAAATATCTTCAATTTGGTAGCAACATTAAAACTTGCATTTTAGATTCTTCACAAATGTATCAAACTCACAGTTCTGGATTCTCTGTTGTCTAATTGCAGAATATATACATGAGAATTCATCTTTGCATGATGCATTATGAGTGTTCTAGGGCTGCCATCACAAACTCCTAAAAATGGTTTTAAAGCATATGAAATCCACTATTTGTTTATTTGTTTTTTGCTGTTGTTTATCTTGCTCTGGAGGCTATAATTAAGAAAACTATGATTGGTTGTTGATTCCCTATTAAAACTGTGAACACAAAACTGTAAACAAAATTCTAAACAGTCTTATTAAATAAGAAACCCAGAGCCAAATACAGAGTTAAAAGCCCAAGAGATCAGAGCACTAGTGAAGAGCCAAGACTACCTTTAGCTAACCACTCGCTGGCTGCTGTCCTTCCCAAGAGAGAGTTTCTCCCTGTGTGACTTGTCTTTTTATTGCTTTCCTGTTCTGCCTTCTCATTGGCTCTCATCCCAGCCACATGACTTCCCTGTCACTGCCTGTCTATACAGACTTCCAGGTCTCTATGGTTGGTACTGTGATTAAAGATTTGGGTCGCCACACTTGGCTGTGTCCTTGACCACGCAGAGGCTCTGCCTGCCATGTGATTGGATTAAGGGCATGGGCTACCACCACTTGACTGCTGTCCCTGGCTCTCTATGACCTCTGATCTCCAGGCAAACTTTATTTATTAACATACAAATAAAATCGCATTTCAGCACAATTAAAATATCACCACACAAAACTTTGCTTCTTAGCCTTACACAGTCATTGCTAGGGATTCTCTTTGCTTACAGATACTAATCTGACTTCACTTTCACGTATCATTCTCTGTGTTTCTGTCTGTCCATCAATTCTCTGTTAAAGGCACATGTCATATAGAAGTAGAGTCTCTACATATTCCAACAATGACTCTGTTTCCTAATAAGGTCAAATTCTAAGTTGATGCAATTTAGAACCTCAAGAAATATTGTGGTGGGGGTAGTTAATTCCACACATATTACAGAGATATGACTGTTAATTTTATTTTTAATAATACATTTTATGCCACTTTTCTTTCCCATTTTTTGAATCAAAGTGGTTATAGCATGATACATATACATATATATATATACACACACATATATATATACATATATATTTATGGATAATAGTCTTTCCAACAGATGGAGTCATTTTAATACCTAGATACCTTAGAAACTCTCTCCGTTTCTTTAATTTTCATTCCCTTTTTTTCTTCATGAAAACCTAAGTAAATGAATTTATCTGTAAATTCCTTCCACATATGTCTACCACTTTCTTCCCATCTTAAAATGGAAATTTAAAAGAGAAGGAAAAGTCAATGAGTAGTAAAACATTTAAATCCTCTCCTTTTTCCATCTTAAATATTGCTTGTTTACAATTTTCCAGGCTAAACTTAGTTATTTTTACCTTTGTATACACACTACTGAAATTGTTATCCATTCTTGATTTTTTGTTCTTGATATTCGATGGGCCAAACATGTATTAAGTAAGTATTGATTCACTTTTACAATAAATCACCACATGCTTGAAATGTACTTGAATGTCCCTAAGATGCCATGTGAATATAGGACATATATAGTTTGTTCATGCATGGATTTTTGCTGTCTATGCTTGAAATATCTAGGGAAATAAGTTTATATTCTTCAGAGAAGTAGCTGTATTGATGACTATATCAAATTCCTTAAAAACTTAATTGACTATTAAAGTTACTGTGTAGGGACTGGAGACATGGCTCAGCTGTTAAATCAATTTCTGGGCAGGCAAGAAGAATGGAATTCAAGTTCTTAGAACCAAATAAATACCAAGTGGGCATAGGGGCAACATTAATACAGGGGATATCTGTATAAGAGCCATTTAAGGAGGTTCCCAAAAATCACTCCCATGCCTCCATGTGCACATTCACACAGCATATACATGTATGTGCTCACATATGTTCCAACACACAAGTATACACATATACACATCACAAATACAAGAAAAGAAGAAAAAGAAAAAAAATACATTTCATACCTTGCTCAGTCTCGATAAAGTGGGGAGGGACTTTGTTGACTCCTTAACCTTCTCTGAGGAGTGGATGGGGATGGGGGAATGTAGGGGATGACCTAGAGGAGGTTAGAGAGAGGTAACTGTGGTTGATACGTAAAGTGAAAAAAAAAAAAACCTTCTAAATAATAAATAAAGAACTTTCAAAGTCAAGTCAATTTGAATTTTCTTAATGAGTTAGATTAAAATACAAATGAAATAATCTTATACTTTGTATTTTTCTATTCACTTGAGCATTCTTTACATCCTTCTGCCAGATGGTTAAAAGTAATTCTAACCTTTGTGCTGTTTATGTGATGACCACATTTTGAATGTGTACAAAATTAGAAGAGTACAGTAGTAACATTCATTTATGTTTGCTAATGATCATCAAAATTCCACTTATCACTCATTAATGTCTTGAAAATAAGCTGACAAAATATCTCAAAATACTTTGGTATTCATCTCACAAGACTAAAATCATTTTCCTATATAAATATATTATTATCATGCTTTTTTAAAAAATAATAAGGTGAGGCTGATTAACACACATGAAAACTCAGCACTTAAAGAGCTGACACAGAACAGTGAAGAGTTTGATGAAGTCTTGTGCTGCATGGTATGTTCAAGGTAACATTAAGTCAGAAAAACCTAATATTTACTGTGTGCATACTGTTTCATATGGCAAACTTTTTGATTATTATACAATCCAGCATAACTTCATGTCTTTGATTGACATGTTTTATTGATTAATTTAAATGTGATATATATAGTTTTTTTTTTTAACAGATGGTACTTCTTAGAACTTATCCCAGCTATTTTCAAGGACATTCTAAATTCTATATTATGTCCATTGTTTCATCATTACTAGATTCACAATGAATTCTCTCTGTCTCCACCTTCTCCAGCTGCCTGTCTCTCTCCTCTCCCCATCTTTCTCTAGCTCCTTCTCCCTCCTCCTCTTTCCCTCCCATCCTCCCCCCTCCCTTTCTCCCCACCTTCCTCCTACTTTTCACTCTCTACTTCTCTCTCTTCCTCTCCCTTCCCCACCCTTGCTTTTGTTTTTGATACAAGGTCTCACTATGTATATGGACTCAGAAATGTGCAACGATTAAGAACTTAACCTTGAAATCATAGTCATTCTGTTCTAATACCCCGAATGTTGAGATGAGAGCATGAGCCACATCCCTACCTGAGATAAACTCCTTTTGTGAAAATATGAAGAAACAATGTTTTAGTCAATTTTTCTTGTTGTCCAATAATACCCAACACTAGACACTTTCTAAGAGCAGATTTTAGTTATCCTTCTGAGAACTTGAAGGTCAAGATGGAAGTGGTCACATTTGGTCTCTGATGAGTGTAAGTGTTGGAACTCTGATGGAAACTTATGCTGGCAGTCAGGAACCGAGGAATACCACAGTCAACAGAAGCGTTGCAGCTCTGCTCAGGGGAAAGGTTTTACCAATGCAAGTGTTAACAATTCTGCTCTGGCAGGGGAGAGTTGCACCAATGAAAGTGTTATCTCTCTGCTCTGCTCTGGTTCAGCACTGTTAAATCTCTGCTCAGCTAGGGGAAAGTTCCCCCAGCAATAGTGTTACATCTCTGCTCCTCTCCAGCTAAGTGTCGCAGCTAGGTTCTAGTCCAGTGAAAGTGTCATATCACACAACCAACTTCACTCAAGAGATTCATTGGGAAGGAAAATCCAGGAAGGTTCATGCCCTGCAGGGGTGAGAAGCTGTAGCAAATTGAACAGAATCTGGAGCTTATATAGGGCTTTTATGGGGAAAGGGGGAGGGGAAATAGAGCTTTGCAGAGTGAGGATTGGTGAGATTTCAAATTGGGCTTGGGGCCAGCTCAGAGATTAGTGGGATTTTAAGCCATAAATTTGATAAGATTCTGTGGTCAGACTCTGGGGCAAGATCAGAGATTGGTTGGATTTTACTCTCAGGGATTTTGTGGCCTGATCTTGGGGCAAGTTGAGGGATTGGCAGGATTTGAAGTCCTGATCCTGGGGTCAAGTCATGGGGAGGATGTTCTTTTCTTGTCCCTTTTTACCCTACAATGAGCTCCTAGTCTCTGCTTTCAAAGAGGCACCTTATTCCTGCATCCCTTGGAGCAGATGGAGAATGGACACTCCCATTCTGAAAAGAATAAAAGGGGAAAGACTAAGCTGTCTCAGAAGCCACAATAGTACATTCATGTCTATGGCTTCTGCTTCTTGCTCCACTAGGAAAATATTTTTAACATAGATTTTAGATGGGACATACTCAAATGATAATAGTTTTATATGGCATTTCTTCAATTCTAGAGGCAATACTAGTGAGGTTGTTCAATTATTTAATTGTGGTTTTTGACTTGTATAGATATATTTTATTTTTCTTTATGAAAGTTGGTATTATGAGTATTGAGTTCCCCAAGAAGATTTTCTAACACTGACATTTTCCCTACTTTTGTAAGCTAGACTTTTTTTCTGTAATTTTTTTTTATATTATACTGTATCTTTCTCTCTCAATCTTTACTCTTACCAGCATTGTAGGTTGGGAGATTATTGTTGAATGTGCTATGATCTGTATCTATCATTATAATTATTCATTCGTAGGATAAAATGGCTCCTTATTTGGTTCATGGAAATTCCATAATGTTAGTTTCTATATTTTTTTCATTTTCAAGTACTTTTAGCTCACTTTACATTTCCATTTTCAAAGCCTAGATACTTCCATTTACTCAATCTATTGAAAGAAAAAAAATAATCATAAGTACAAAGTACATCTTGGTAATTAGAAGTGTGAATTGACACTGAAGTAATATTGATTCTAAGCCATTTTGTACATAGAGCTTGAAAGACCATTTTCGCAAAACATTAACGAATTAGACAGTCCAATCTGATTTAAAACCCATACATATCACCTTGGTTTTCTTATTCCATATTTGTATTATATTTAACTTTTTAATTTAAAACTTGAAAGTTAAGATTATTAGAATATTTACAACTTCGACTTTTTCTGCAATGTATGAAAATGATTTTTACTTAAGTCACTAATACTGTTACTGAAGCCAAAACTACAGGTAAGTTTTCAGATACTTTTTATGTGCTTTCTTACCTTAGAATACATTTATTGACATGTATGCTAACTAAAAGTAATACAAATAATATTTGATATGTTCTTAGTGTTTTACAATGTTTTAATTAGTTGAGACTATTTATTTATTTTATAGTGGTGGAGTTCAAATGAAAGGCCTCACGTGTAGAAGGCAAGAACTGTATTAATTGAGCCATATCCCTATCCTTTCAATATTACATAAAATTATGTTTATAGTTTCTATTTATCATCAAATTTCTAGCTTTTATTTTTAATATATTTTGAAATATGAATATGATAAACATGTAACTGAATCAAAATTTAAATATTAAAAACATCAGAAAAAGTCATTTCTCTTCTTCCTATTTGTCTATTTACATCATTGAAGTACCATATTTTATGTTTCTGTGTTTTCTATGTCTTTTTCACAAGTAATCACACATTCATAATCTAGTCTCATTTTTCCTTCTGTGTCACATATTGTAACCTACTTGTATATTCATCCCTTTATTCTTTTACTTCTATAATTAATAATCTATGTTGAAAAATAATAATGCTACTGTGTGATGGTCTTGAACTTAATTAAACTTTACTGTCCCTTAATGGATCTCATGGAAATGATCTGATGTGGCTCAAAAAATTTCACCTTTTTAAGTTGCTTGTTTTTTTGTTTTGATATGTTTTGTTTTTGTTTTAATTACAAACTGTATGGCCTATGGCTCAGGCTTCTCACCAGCTAGCTCTCATAACTTAATTCAACCAATTCCTATTAATCTATTGTTGCCATGTGAATATATATTGTTCCCATTGATTAATAAATAAACTGCTTTGGCCTATGGCAAGGCAGCTTAGAGGCAGGCAGGAAATCCAAGCAGAGATACAGGAAAGAGTCAGTTGGGAAAAGGAGACGCCAGCCTGCTGTCCAAGGAGCAACAAGATGCCAACAGACAGGTAACATCAAGTAGCTTGTTAATATATAGTTTAATATTTGTGAATCTGAACCTTTAGCACAATTTCTCATAAATACAATATACCATTCTTAAAACTTTTCCAGTGTTCACTGCTCTGAAGGTGAATCCATTTGTAGTTTTCCTAGAAATCTTTCTCAGTGGTAATTGACCATTTTGTTCTTCATTAACACTGAGTCTTTCCAGAGTTTTGCTTAAGAAATTTGCTATTCTTTTAAAATGCTTGCCAAGCTTTTGTCAAGGTTATAAAAAAGGTGTTTGTGAAGGTTTTATTTCTACTTCTTCTGTGAGTAAATTTGACTGTTTTTGATATGTTCAAAATAATATGTACATTTGCATTTTCCACAAAGTGTAAAACCTTGGTAAAACTTTTGGATGTTTTTGGTCCTTTTACCTTTTTGTTCAACATATTCTATATTACAGAAAAGTTACAATAGTATTAAAAGTGTTTCAATGTACATGCTCTACAGGCTTTTTAATGTAAGCATTTTTACACAATCATATTACAATACTAAAAACTGAGATGTCAAGACTTTATAAGACCATAATCCATACCCAAATTCTTCAACATTCCTTACTCTCTTTATATAGGCATCCTCTATAGTTTTTTCCTAGCATCCTACATAGATCTCTTTTAGTGTCCAATGTAAGTCTCTTCCATTTTAATGCCGTCTATATATTAGGGAGATAGACTTTTTTCCTTGGATACAAATTGCCAAGAATTCTCCTAATTTGTCATGTGTATCTGTTCCATTTCTCTGGAACGTATTTCTTCCTTTCGAGGAAATGATTTCCTTATGTCTGACAATTTGCCTGTCAGTTAAGGTCTTTTAATTCACTAATATGACTCACTCATAGTATTCTTCATAACATTTATTAGCATGAAGACATTTATATTTATTCTTCTTTTCTTTACACATGGAAAACAGACAGTGCTCATTCACCTCAATGCAGCCAAACTTAGACATCTCCTAATTTTATTTTATTGTTATTTATTGAGTTTATTACATCTATTATACAGAAACTGTGTTGTAGAAAGAGGAACCCTTGAAGTAATAAAATATAGTTTAGATAAAGCAAATTTAAACTGGCACATGATGGGTATTTTCAAATATTTAAACATTAATGATGTGTGAAACTTATACTATGTAACTCCAAAGGCTAAGGAGCATGGCCAAATTCAGCTTCATTCCTTTTATTAACTCTTTGGATGTTGTTGGTTTTTGTTGTTGTTGTTGTTGTGTTGCTGCTGCTGTTTGTGTTTTTGAGACAAGGTTTCTCTGTATAACTACCCTGACTGTACTGGAGCTCCCTCTGTATATCAGTCTGTTCTCAAACTTACAGAGATCTGCTTGTCTTTTCCTCCTAAGTGCTAGGATTAAAGTCATGTGCCACCAACACCTGGCCTATTTTTAAATTTTTAAAATGTATTTCCTAAAGTCACAGGGGATATTTTGCCTTATTTTGGAAATATGTTCTAAACCATAGAGTATTTTCAGATAAAATGGATTTCAGTTTGACTGATAGGCCAGGAAAAAGGTCTGTATATGAAATTAGTTTCACTAAATACATTCTACTAAATGTATGTCCAGAGATAGAATTGTATAAAGCCTTCACACACACACACACACACACACACACACACACACACACACACACACACACCACCACCACCAACAACAACAACAACAACAACAAACAGCAACAAAAACCAGAGGTGAAGGCTTTTATAACTAATCTTTTAGAATAAAGTAACAATTTAATGTTGTGTTGATGGGACTGCTATATTGAAAGTTGTAACATTTTTAACAACTAAATGGGAGAAATACTTTGGTTAGGAAAGTTTTTTATTTAAAATAATCCAATATTTGTAACCATTTTCTTACTTCTTATGTGCGTCAAGCTCTGTTTTGATATACTTACAGAAAGCAGACAAGTTACATATATTTACTGATTTTTTAAAGAGAGATCACAGAGACATTAAACATAATATATTTGAACTGTGGTTTTGAAATTTATGACTGAGTTAATGACAGAAAGCTAAAATCCAAGTCCTCATGCCCAAAGCAGTTATATATAAACAGAAACCATATCCAGGCATATAGTCAGTATCTGGAATAAAAGAAGCCATGGTGTCTTGAAGAAACAACTTAATGTAATGTGTAATCTGAGGTTTCAATGGCAGACTTTTGGGCAGTAGTATGCCTATCAAGTCACAAAATTCTAATTACAGGAATGGTCTCATTCATGCATTGACCTGTCATTAACTCATTATTTTATATAACAATTATGGGACATTCAATAATCATATCTAATTAAATACTTAAAGGATACGTGCAGATGAATTCTAATTTTCAAGTACAGTGGATATACTATAGTAGCTAAAATTAGGGAACATGAAATAGCAATAAATTATTATATGGCTAAATATTGAAACCCACATGCACATGTTAGTTATTGTGGTTTAAATATGAAATGCCCTTAGTGCCTTGAAAGTTTGGTCCCTGTCTGGGCACCCCCTTCATGGTGAAAACATGAAACTTTTAGGATGTGGAGTCTATAATGGAATTAGATAACTATAAAAGGGGACTCTAGTTTTATTTTCTGGCTATACTTCCTGGTCACTGTGCCATGAAGAACCAAGGCCACAGGCTCCCACTGGCTGGAAATCTGTCATGCCTGCCCCAATAATATGAACTGAAAGCTTCTAATACCACAATAAATCTCTCTTCCATGAATTTTTTTTTGTCAGATATTTTGGTCAGACTGACACAAATGTAAGGAACACAGCTGGCTACTGGACTAGCCAGATGTAGTCCAGACTCTTGTTTGTTTGTTTGTTTAGGGTAGATATTTTGCAAGCCACCAAAGAAATTCTACATTTCCATAATCACCTCTACATTTCTCTGGTGCATTGAATATGCAGCAGAGAGTGAGTTTTCACATGCACCTGCACTGTTTGATGTTTATAAAAATGGCAATTATGATGATGTACCATTGAAATGAAACTTCGCTAGATGGAAATTAAAAAGTGAAAACAATGATCTGCTGAAAACTATTATTGTGTTGGGCATTCCATTCATCAAAATTGCAATTAATTTTTTCCTTTCTATCATCATTGTGACTGAAACAAAGGGCAGTAATCGCATCTGGTTACAGATTTAAAAAGCGAACACGTCCTGCTTTTACAAAGCTTTGTAAGTGCTGCGTTTACACTGTTAGATGAGATAGTTAAAATCCCCTGATGTTCAATGTTTTATATTTATTATGATTTAGTCTCTGGGAGAATTTGCATCTCAACTATGGGAACAGGGTTGGAATAACAATAACTACCATAAAATAGTCTTGTTTCCAGTTGTTATGACATGTCTGTGATATCATCATACCTAAGGGGAAAAAAAGCCATCCTATGCATTGTGATCTTTTGGTTCACATTTGACCTAAAGCAGTAACTTCCGCAAAGCCAAGCTTGCACAGGAACATTCATATTCCTTTGCTTTAGCGTGTGCTGCTGTAGGAAGAAGTCCTTTCCTCTTCTTTGTTTTACTATGATTTCTTTTTTTATCCTTCCATTTTTCCTAGTGATTGTTTATCACTAGTGCCAGAATACAAAGTACAAGACAGTCTATATGGCTCTTCTCCAAATTTGAGTTTGTAGATGTAATTCTGAACAGTTTTTTTAAATAAGAAACACAGAGCCAAATGCAGAGTTAAAAGCCCCAGAGGTCAGAGAGTAGTAGGTAAGAGTTGAGACCAAGACCACCTTCTTACCACCTGTTGCCTCTGCCATCCTTCCTCTGAGAAAGAGAGCTAATTCCTGTGTGTCTGTCTTTTTATTGAATTTCTGTTCTGCCTTCTCATTGGTTATAAACCCAACCACATGACCTCCTCATCACTGCCTGTCTATACAGACCTCCAGGTCTCTATGGTTGGTATTGAGATTAAAGGCATGTGTCTCCATGTGGGCTATGTCCTTGAACACACAGACTGCCTGCCATGTGATCGGATTAAGGGCATGTGCTACCACTGCCAGACTTCTGCTATGGTTTGCTATTAGCTCTGACCCCCAGGCAATTATATTTATTAACATACAAATAAAATCACATTTCAGCCCAAGTAAAATATCACCATATGAGTTTGGCTTTGAGTCCATAATAGTTCCTTGACTCAGTTTCCTCCTTCCATTTGTTTCTAAGGCAACCATATTCATACTCTGCAAAAAGGGTTTTCTTGTGAAGTCCTTGACTCCCCTGACTGCTACAATCCTTCCTCCTCTTCAGCAGGATTCTCCAAGGTAGGCCTAATGGTTTCATTTTTCTTTATTTTACATACCAACCATAGTTCCCCCTCCCTCCTCTCCTCCCATCCCCTCCCCCCAACCTCCTTTCTACTCCCCTCCCCAACTCACTCTTCCTCCCTCTCCATTCAGATAAGGTAAGATCTCCCTTGGGAATCCACAAAGCATAGCATTTCAAATTGCCATAGGACTAAGCTTCTCCCCGCTGCATCAAGGCTGAACAAGGCATCATACCATAGGGAACAGATTCCAAAGAGCTGGATTATGCATCAAGGACAGGTCCTGGTCCTACTACTAGGGGCACTACAAAAGACTAAGCTACAGAACTGTCACACAGATGCAGAGGGCCTAAGTCGGTCCCATGCTGGCTCCCTAGATGTCTGTCCAGAGTCTGTGAGCTCCTACAAACTCAGGTCAGCTGTCTCTGTGGGTTTTCCTGTCATGATCTTGATACCCCTGCCCCTTGTTCATATAATCCCTCCACCTTCTTTTCAACTAGACTCCCAGAGCTTGGCCCAGTGCTTGGTTGTGTATCTCTGCATCTACTTCCATCATGTACTACATGAAAGCTCTATGATGACAATTAGGGTAGTCACCAATCTGATTACAGGAGAAAGTCAGTTCAGGCACCCTCTATACTGTTGCTAGGAGTCTTAACTGGGGTCATCCTTATGGTTTCCTGGGAGTTTCAACGGTACCAGGTTTCTCCCTAACCCCATAATTACCTCCTCTATCAAGATATCTCTTTAATTACTCTCGCCCTCTGTCCTGCCCCCAACTCGACCATCCTGATTCCTCATGTTCTCATCCCCCCATTCCTTTCCCTAATGTTTTACTATGGGTCTTTGCATCTGTTTCTATCAGTTGCTAGATGGAGCCTGTGTGATGACTATTGGGCTAGAAACCAACCTAATGAGTACAGCAGAATATTGTAGGCATCTTGACAGTAAAATTGGTTTTTCTCCTGTCATGTTTGGTTCTAACTTTACCTAATACAAGGCAAGGTGCTTAGTCTTACTAAAGCTTGATATGCCATGTTTTGTTGATATTCACCGAGGCCTGCCTTTTTCTGAATAGAAATGGAAGAGGAACGGATGGGGGAGGAGTGGGAGCAGAATGGAGGTGTAGGGGAAAGGCCTGGGAGGAGAGGGGGGAGGGGAAACTGCAATTGGGATGTAAAATAAAAATAAAATAAAATAAAATAAAAAGAGCAGGAAGATGTTTTCTTAATTCCTGGGGATAGAGATAATGAGATCAACATTAAGGTGTTTTTTTTTTTTTTTCTCTTTCACTCAGAGATGCCTGCTTTCTATGTCTTCTTCTGATCTTCCCTACTTGCCTATCTCATTCCCCTCTCTTATAAGAAATATTTGACCTTACAGCATTGTGGTGCAAACAAATGCCCTTTCATTTCATTGCTACTTTAGAGGTCTTAACTTCAAATATAGTGAGATTTGACAGAACTCCAAATTATGTCAGTACCCTAAATTATGAATTTTATAGGGACAAATCTGATTAGAACAATATGGTCCAATGAACTAAGGGATATTTTTCTTGATTCTTGGGTTTATTTAGATGCCCCTTCCTTCAACTTACCATTCACTGTTCATTCATATCTAATTTTTATCATTTCTTGAATGGAATTTACCCATAGTGTGCAGTTTACAGAGCCTATTTGATGTGATGTTAGCACAAATCAAACCCAAAACACATAGTATTGATTGTTATGTCCATCAAGTGTTTAATAATATTGTCTCGTCTATCAAGGCATGTTTTCTATACTGAGGGTTTGGTAGTAAACAAGACAGACTTCCTACTGTGATTAAGTTATGATCATTTGAAGAAGAGACAGAGATAAAAAATAAAAAAAAAGCTGAATGAAGAAGAGACAGAGAAATTAAATGGATTGCTAAAGTATAAAAAAATATGCAGGAAATAGAGGGGTATGCATAAATAGAATTTGGGTGAAGAAGAAGATATAAAATAATTTTAAATAACTACTCAGAGAAGCAATTCTAAAAAGTGACATTTGAGCTAAAATCTGACAGATGAAAAGGATCTAAGAATGCAAAACTTTATGAATGAAAGTCATGTGAAGATAGAAAGGCAGAAATCAGACCAGAGGCACCAGAGAGTAGTGTGCTCAAAGAACAGAAAGCAGTTATGATTGGATTTGAGGCCTGCTCCACAGGATAGAATTTTCTGTCTGATACAGTAAGCCTGGTCAAAAGCCCATGACTGAAAAGGTTTTGTGCCCTAAGGTAGAACCTGCTATTGGTATTTTGATAAGTAGTCCTGCTGTGAAACAACCTTCTAAATGTTTATGCTTATATATCCATAGACATGTGATTTTTCTTAGTCTTCATTAGTGAAACTGCTTTTTGCAATAGAGAGGAATTGATGGAAATATGCAAACTGTGAAGTTATTGTCAGTGGGTAGTTTTCAGGAGAGGAAGAATTATTCCTTTTGGGGAGAATGTAGCCACTGGTAGGCGTCACATTCTCTATTGAATAGTCCAAGTGGATTAACAAAAACGATAACAATAACAATAACAGACATTAAGTTGGGATGTGGTATGGTGTGAAAACATTGGAAGAGTCAGAATGGGGCATATTAGTATATGAAACTCTCAAAACTGAAGCAAAACTTAAAACAACAAGGAACAGAAGGCATTGGAATATGGCCAACTCGGGGAGATAAGCAATAGATGAGGTGAGGGTGGAAAGCATTACCAGGCCTAGAGGCAGCAAGGACTGATAAGCCACAGTGAAGTGTCTTCTAATCACATATTCTCAATTCCTTTATACAAACAGCAATCAGGATTCTCTTGGGCTAGCACTGCTTCCTTGTGATGGTTTTTCTGGGTTCTTTTTAGAAATGAATCATTGAAAAAAAAACTAAATTTGTTGATATGTTTTTTTTTCCATTATTGCTGACATAAATCATGTTTTCAAGTCAGATACTATCACTGTCATCTAGTGTACTATTTAGCTTTATCTGTCCATGTCAACTACAATATCCTGTGTAATTCTCTGTATGGTGCCACTTCTATGTAACTGTCAAAAGCTAGGTCATAAATGAATTGATTAATGTCATCTTTGCTAATTTCAGACAGGATGCTTGAGACAGTTCTATAAACCAAGAATCCAAGGTTGAAAGTGAGATGATTTCTTTCAAATAGTCTGGAGTAGAAAATGTACAATCACACATTGAAAAAACATATAAATAAAAAGATCTTTAAGTGATGAATGCTATCATGAAAGATTCTTTTCCACAGAGCATTTATATAAACAAGAAATGAGTTAGAATGTTAATTAAAGAAAGGATGCCAAGATCTACACATTTAAACAAATTACTATTCTTTTTTATTTTTTTCAAGACAGAGTTTATAGTTTTGGTGCCTGTCCTGGATTTCGCTCTGTAGATCAGGCTGGCCTCAAACTCACAGAGATTTGCCAGGCTCTGCCTCCTGAG
Source organism: Peromyscus californicus insignis (assembly GCF_007827085.1). Taxonomy (NCBI): domain Eukaryota; kingdom Metazoa; phylum Chordata; class Mammalia; order Rodentia; family Cricetidae; genus Peromyscus; species Peromyscus californicus. The sequence continues at coordinate 73,561,189 of NW_026294595.1, forward strand.
TGCTGGGATTAAAGGTGTGCACCACCACTACTCAGCTAAAAAATTACTACTTTTACTGTAGTTATTTGTAAGTTGTTTATAGAAGTAGGAGAAGGACAATTTTGAGGGACAGCAATGAGCTACATAACTTATCTGAGTTATCATTAAGTTTAATGTTTTATTAAAATGTCACATTTGAGGTATTTTATTTTGTTGAGTGTACTGATTTTCACAAAGAGTCTGACTCAGTAAGTTTCACATAATTCCTGCGAAATTCTCTATAGTATACTGTAATATATCCTGAAAGACAATTTTACTATTTGTTTTTTCTGTTGCTTGATCATTTCAATGAGCCTCAAAGTAACAATGAAATAAGAGGATATAAGATATGTTTATTGGAAGCAACACTCCTAAGGTAAAACCATTCAGTTTGCTCATCTGGTGGCACAAGAAAGTAGGGAAATGGAGACCTTCTCTCTCACCAGAACAACCTCATCCTCATGGTCCAACATGGATTACCACATTTTTTTGCAGCTGTAACACCCAGTATATGAAGAGATGATATGGTCAAATTGCCTTTTTCAATTTGCAACCATCAGAATTACAAAGCTTATGTCAACTCATTTCACTTTTGAAATCTTAGTCAAATGAATCCTAATTACAAATGCCATAGAAACTCAGAAATAGACACTTTAGTCAGAGTGGCCTAAGGTTAAATCAAATGGTTGTGGATGGATATTGGAAATTAGCAAAGCAACACTGCATCAAAATAAAAGACAGTCATAGACAAGCTTGAATCTTATGATTTTATGACTGGGACAAATTACTTATAATTTGAGGTCTTTAATATTATCTATCAATTTAAAAATGTATGTGTTGCTTATCTTACACTTTTGATTGCTTTCAGGGCATGGAATACATAGCAGATAGTCACTTACTTACATCCTTACTACATATTATCTACTCAAAACTGCATGAAACTACCATAATGTCAATATCCACGCTTTCTGGGTCATGGTGTCCATTACACTAGCTTCCACTACTACAACTTCTGCATTTGGATATTTACTTTATTCCCTTAGAATTGTAATTTTTCTATTGAAAACTATTATATTGGTGAAATTATTAAGGCCACTCCACGTAGTTAAAAGGAGATTTATTTAATGGCGTAACTTACAAATTAAGGGATAGGTAGGTCGCGGAGTCTGGGGAAGGTGTATCGCAGTCCAGCGGTGTTCTCTGGAGCTCTGCTTGGTCCACCTCCACTATCCAGGGTCCCGCAACAGCGAGCGCGAGTGCGCCCGACGATCCAGATCTCGGGTCCCCAGGCGCCTCCCTTGGCCCCGCCTTGTAGGCGTGACAGTTGCCGAAGTCTCAATGGGGGTTGGAACTTCCAGATCAAAGCTGGAATGGCTACCCACTACACTATTAGGCTTTTAAAAAACTGATTACCTCATTGTAGAGTTACTTTAAAATGTTAGTAAATCTTTCATGGCTAAACCATATATTTAGATAATAAACCCATCCTGGTATTAATATTTGAATAAACTTGTTATGTTGGAAGTACACCAAGCTATGTTACTTTCTAAGCCTACACAATTTGCTACATCAAACTAAATCTCACCTTTTTGTACCTTACTGTGTCTGCCATGGGGTAAATACACAGTGAATTCAATCTTATAAAATCAGTGACTATTTCAGAGCAGGGAACAGAACACATTAGGGGTTTAAGCACGTTGGTTTTAATTCTTCGGAGACACTGATTATTATCTTGAGGGATTATGGAATTTATTTTTTACTGTCTGAGTTTTAGTCTGTTTTTGAAACAAGGTTTCACTCTGCTCCGGAGGACTGCCTCAAAACTGTCAATTCTCCTGTCTACTTCTCCTAAGTGCTGGGATGACTGACATGTTCACATGTTTTAGTTTCTCTGATTGTGATATAGATGTAGAAGTATTGTCTATATGACTTTGAAATGTGTGGAAAATATATATTGAGTGGCTATTAATCATGAAAGCCTGATTAAAATTGGGGGATGCAATTTGGCTCAGGTGGATTCTAGCCACCCACAGGCCAGCCTTGTCCCTCAAGGCCTGGGCTGACCAGAAGACATCCACGGGCCCTCCCAGCACCTAGTGAGTCCCATTATGACCATCAGATATGTGGTGGAGAAATGGAGAGAAAGAGAAGTAGAATGTTTCATGTGTTGTGGAAAGAAGCAGAATGGAAGTGAAGGAGATTAGAAGTAGGCTGATGTAGGAGGCATGCTTGCCACCCCGAGTCACGGTGATGTCAGGGCTAGGCTGCTGTGTAGGGCCATGTCTGGCTCTATGGCCCTACAGCAGCTAGGGTCTGAGTCTATATCTGTGGCTCTTTTTCTAATTGAAGGCCTTGTGGTTGCCTGGGGTCTAATCAGCTGCTTGGGGCCAAGTTGGTGCCCAAGGGCCATGGTACTGCCAGAGTCATACAGATCTGAATAGCACTTAGCACTACCCACTGCCAAGATGACACCTGGACCGGGGCTGCAGCTTGGGGCCATGTCTGAATCCATGGCCCTACCACAGTCAGGGTCTGTGCTGATTACCAGGGCTTCTGTTGGCATCCAGGGTCATTCAGATGCCCGAGGTCTGGGGCCATGTTCGTGTCCAAGGGCCATGCTGTGTCTAGAGCCATGCTGATCTGAGTGGCCTGCACTGCCACCTGGGGCAACTGTGACATCCAGACCTGGCTGCTGCCGAGGACCAGTCCATGGTCCTACTGCAGCCGTGGACTGAGTTGAATTCTGAAGACTGTATTGCCTGGTGTTGGGGCCACAACCTACAGAGGTTTTGGTGTTCAGGGACCCTGCTGCAGCCAGAGCCATCCTGGTCTGAGTGACCTGTGCTTCCTTCCATCCAGAGTCAAGTTGTTTCCTGGGCCTGAGCTGCTGCTAAGGGCCCATGTATGTGTCCCTGGTCCTGCTGAGGCTGGGATCTTTGTTGTTGTTTGTGCCTGTGTCACATCAGGGGGCCACAGGAACAATGCATGTTGAAATCAGAGAGCCCCACTGAGCCAGTCCCACACTTCACCAGCCCAGGAAAAGCTGCTTGGCCTGCCTCTCACTGGACACAACAGCAGGAGAGCTGGCCCTGACCCTCATGGGCGAACTGGCTCTCCCACTGGAAAGAGATGGCCTCATGCCTCACCACAGGCATAGGAGAGCTGGCCCAGATAGCATGGCTGTAGAGTAGCTGGCTCCACCCCTCACTTGAGGGAGTTAGCCCTAGTTATCCAGACTGACCAGCCCAACAACCACTCAGGACCATAGCCAGGCCTTAGTTTGGCACATCCTAACATCTGCCCCATTTAGAGCTCATGAAGGATCTGGTCCTGTGCAACAATACTGAATACTGTAGAATCGCAATGACTCAAAGCAGCCACTGTGGGATATCCAAAGGAGTTTTAGTGAGGATTCAGGCATGACGGTGTACCAGAAACCAAAGACCTTGACTCGTTGTAATGAACATTTGCTAGTAAAGCTGACTAAATAAAAGCACATACTATGTGACACACTGTTAACTCTCAATTCCAGCATAAATGAAGCAGTGTTGGAGAGGTGGAAACGTTGGAGAATTAAAGAGAGTTTTTTGTTTGCTTTGTTTTGATATTTTTTATTTTCTTTTGAGAGGGAATTGTAAGGGTGAGCAGAGGATATGGGGGGACTGGGAGGTGAGCAGACTTAGGGTACATGAGGTAAAATTCCCAAAGAATGAAGAAAGAAATTATGTGACATTAAAGTAGGGGGGCTAAATAATTAGAAAATACAATATATAATGTGCCATGATAATTTTGCTTTAGATTCCAAGTGAGATTCAAGACTATGAATTGCATACCATCCTCCTTTCTTTTTCTCTTGGACAGGCACAAGTCATATTAGTGTTCATGGTTCTTCACATCTTTCAAACCTCTAATTTTGTGTATATACATTCCCTTTAAAGCTCTATGATTCTATAATAAGGAAGGAAATCAGTGTATTTTACTAAGCCATAAGTATGCAACCATCAAGGCTTTCCCCAAGAATAATGAAGAACTAATAGAAAGAGGAATTTAATGGATATTGTTAGAATTTGAAATTAATGCCTTCCTTTGGGTGTGAAAGGTACTGTGCTTTCGGAATATGAATCTGGTATGAACTTCATAGATATCCAAACTCCTCTAACTGCTAAGTCAGTTTTCTGCAAAGTTTTCACAGTTCATCAGTCTTCTACTGCCTTCTGCCTCCAGAGCTATAAACAATGACTAGGAATACAAAAGTCTCAAGCAAACTCTATTACTTTTTGAAGGTCAGAGTGGTCTCAATGAATGAAACAGCTCATAGTTAATATAATAGTTATCATGCTTTTAAGCACATGTGATCTAAATATGGAAATTTTAGAATAAAATTCACTCATAATACTTATTCAATTCATTATTTTTTTGCTATTTTTAGTCATTTCTATTTGTGTTTTAATGGCTTACAAATTAAGCCATTGGTCTCAGAGAACCAAACATAAAAATCATATTTTCTTGATAAATTATGGGAGTTCACGTGAAATTTTATGTTACATCAGATGGGGAAAAACTTTGACAAGGAATTTATTTGGATACTTATGAAGGTAGTGTTTCCCAAAGGAGAAAGGCTTTCTATGTCAGCTGTGGTATTTTAACCTCTCCCTGTGTCTGCTGATGACATATGCACACACCTGTGATTATCCTTCTCTAAGGTTCATTATGTCTTTTTTAATGCTCAAGAGTTATGGACAGAATAGCTCTCTAGCTGCACTTAATGAATGATTTTTCATGTTTTACCTGTTTCAGTTCCACTCTTTATAAGGAGAAAAAGTATATTCAGAGAGCCATAGCTATGTGTGTAGTGATTCTCTATTAGAAAAGATTGACAGTGTGAAGTACTGTAGTTTGAGAGTATTATGCCTATCAGCCAAAGGGCACCACTCAAGCTAATGGAGTCTTCATTTCCTGTAATCACTATTCTACCCTTTGCATATAAGCAAAGGACAAAATACCTAAGAAGTACTTGAGAAAAGAAGTTGGCAAAGAAACAAAAGCCAATATTTGACACAATTTCTCAGTGTCAAAGAAGTGTCTCTGTGTGTGTGTGTGTTTGTGTGTGTGTTTGTGTGTGTGTGTGTGTGTGTGTGTGTGTGTGTAGGTTAATTTGCACTTGTTCTTGGTAAGCATTCCTATGAGTACATATGTGTATAGATGAATCTGTGTGTGTGTGTTCACCTATGTATCTTTGCATATGATGACAAAAGGTCAATTGTAGGAACTGTTCCTTAGGAGCTACAGGTGCCACCTGCTTCAATTCTTTTAGACAGGGTTTCTCATTTCACTGGAGATCACTAAGTAGTATAAATTGCCTGACCAGCAAGCTCCAAACTTCCAATATGTAAAACTTCAGCTATTCCATCATAATTCTCCTAGTATTGCCAATTTGCTACTGCACATTAGTATGCTTACTCATGATATTTAACTTTAGAAGTAGAATTTCTTTTCTTCTTAATATACCACTTAAAGTACATGAATGAAATTAATCTTGAATAAAACCAGAGTGGGTTTTTTGTTGTTGTTGTTGTTGTTTTGTTTGCATATCAGAAGTGTTTACCAGTCACATGAAAGTAAATTTGGAGACAACAAAAAACAATATACTAATTTTGTCTGGGAAAAGTCAAGTTTGAATATGCAAAGGTGTCAGTCAAGCCATGTTCAGAAGCCAAAAATTTGCCTGAGAAAATAGAGCTAACTATATTGTATCTATTTATATAATTAGTCTTTATGTCAGAGTAATATTCATAAATAATTTTCAAACAGTCTATTTCAGTTCACAACCAAGGAAACTAAGATATAGAAAAGTAGATTTAAAATATATATTCTCAGTTCTTCGCTGGAACATAAGGCTCAAAGGATTTTTCCCTTTCGGCATAATATAAATACAATACAGTTAAAATATCTTGGTAAATGCTAAACATTATTCATTTTCAATGTATCACATGAATGGTCAACTTGGGTCATTTTTATACGAAGCCTCTGTAATAAAATATGTTTAATTAAAAATATTCAAAAATAATGTGTAGGTATTCTTTTCTGAAACAAGTTTTAAAAGTCGTACATTGAGAAAAAAAGCACACACACACCACTGTCACCTCATTAGTTGTAGAAAATGCCTTTGACAAAATCCAACACTCCTTCATGAAAATATTCTGGAGAGTTTAGGGATACAAGGAGCGTAGATAAACTTAATAAAAGCAATTTAAAGCAAGCTTATAGCCAACATCAAATTAAATGGAGAGAAACTCAAAGCAATTCCCCTGAAATAAGGAACAAGCCAAGGTTGTCCATTCTCTCCATATCTGTAGCAGGAAGTTTTTCTCCAGTCCCACCCAGCCCTGTGGTCCCACAGCTGCTTATAAAATAATCACTCAGAGGTTTAATATAATTTACAAACTATATTGCCTATGGCAGGCCTCTTTGTAGCTAGCTCTTATATCTTAAATTAACCCATTTCTATTAATCTATGTTTTGCCTTGTGTTCCCTGGCTTATCAGTCTGCTGGCTTGTTGTTCCTTGGGCAGCACCCTGGCATCTCTCTCCAGACTCTGCCTTTCTCTTCCCTGTCTCTCTCCTTGGATTTCTCACCTGCCTCTAAGCTACCTTGCCATAGGCCAAAGCAGCTTATTTATTAACCAATGGGAAAAACATATATTCACAGCATACCGAAATACATCCCCCAACACATATCTATTCAACATAGTACATGTAGTTATAGTTACAACATTAAGACAATACAAGATCAAGGGGATACAACTTGGAAAAGAATTAAAAGTATTGTTATTTGCAGATCGTATGATAGTATACATAAGTGACCACTGTGACTCTGCCAGGGAACTCCTACATCTGATAAATAGCTTCAGTGAAGTGGCTGGACACAATGTTAATTAAATAAAAAAGACATAGTCCTTTTATATACAAATGACAAATGGACTGATAAAGAAATCAGAAAAACAACACCTATCACAATAGCCACAGAAAATATAAAATAACTTGGCGTAACCCTAACCAAGCAAGGTAACGACTTGTATGACAAAATTTAAAAGCTTTGGAGAAGAAAAAAAAAATGAAGACATCAGAAGATTGAAGGATCTCCCATGATCATGGATCAGTAGGATTAACACACCTAAAATGGACATCTTACCAAAATCAATTTATAGATTCACTGCAATTCCCATCAAGGTCTTAACACAATTCCTTATAGACCTTAAAAGGACAATTCTCAACTTCATATGGAAAAAGAAAAAACAGGCTATATATAACCATCCTGAACAATAAAAGCACAGCTGCAGATATCACTATCCCTGACATCAAGTTTTACTAGAGATGTATAGTAAGAAAAGTTTTATTATATTGACATAAAACAGGCACATTCATTAATAGAATCAAATTGAAGACCCTGACATAAAACCCCACACCTATAGACCTCTGGTTTTTGATTTAAAAAAAAAAAATCCAGAAATACACATTAGAGAAAAGACAGCATCTTCAAAGTGGTCCTGGTCTAACTGAGTATCTGCATGTAGAAGAATGCAAATAGATCTATATCTGATACCCTGTATAAAAATCCAGTCCAAGTGGATCAAAGATCTCAAAATAAAATCAGATGCACTGAGCCCGATAGATGAGAAAGTGAGGAATAGCTTTGAATGCTTTGGCACAGGAGAAAACTTTCCAAAGAAAACCCTAATAGTATATGCAGTAATCTCAATAATTAATAAATGGGACCTCATAAAACTGAAAATCTTCTGTAAGTCAAAGGACACTCTTAATTGAACAAAATGGCAGCCTACAGAATGGGCAAATATTTTTACCAACTCCACATCTGATAGAGGACTAATATCCAATATATGTAAAGAACTCAGGGACTAGGTATCAAAGGACCAACTAATCCAATTAAAAACTGGGTCACAGATTTAAACAGAGAATTCTCAATAAAGAAATCTCAAATCTGCAAAACACTTAAAAATATTTAACATCCTTAGTTATCAGGGAAATATAAATCAAATCTACTTTTGAGATTCCATCCTAAACTTGTCGGGATGGTTAAGATCAGTAAACAATGACAATCCATGCTGGTGAGAATCTGGAGCAAGGGGGACACTCCTCCATTGCTGGTAGAAGTGCAAACTTGTACAGGTACTTTGGAAATCCACAAAACAATTTCTTAAAAAAATGATAATCAATCTACCTCAAGATCCAGTGGCGTCCAACGTGGTGGCAAGAGTTTCCACCTAAAACCTGATAAAAAAGATTCTAAAACAGAGCTAAAAACAGCTTCCTAATTGTCTCTCTCAAATGAGCGGCAGCTGCCGGTTTGAGCTACTGGCGGGTTGCTGGTGTCCGGTTTGAGCTACTGGCGGGTTGCTGGTGTGCGTGCTCGACCTGCAGTATGGCGGGAATGAGGCCTCTGCAAATGGCACATTAAGCTACATTGTGGATTTAGCCTTTGCTAGTACAAAACAAAAAAAAAAAAAAGAGGTTTCTGGGCTACATGCTGCTTGGATAAAAACATAGACCCACGATGGCTCCCAGAGCTGTCGGTAAGCATACCGCCGCCATGTTGGAAAGCTGAGGTGGGCGGAGCCAGCAGCCACAGTTGCTGCAGTTTAAGGCAATAGATTCACAATAAGACAGATTCAGATGTAATAGTTTAAAATATATGTAAAATATACGTAGGCTTGAAAGAGACAAAAAAAGGTGATATATACAATATAGAGACAAATACATGGTTTTAAAAAATAAAGTCTTTAAAGAGACAGTAAAATTAATATAAAAAATAAGCCACGTAGAGATGACTATTACACAGAGAGTCTGGATTGTGTTGTCTTTGGGATTCTTAACTACAGAGAGATATTTGATTGTAAAGAAAGCTGAGTTAAACCAGTATGTATATTTTAAAGATACTTTGACTTCAAAATTTGGATGTAAGGATATGTTGCTTTGGAAAAGAGTCTCTTTTGTTTCCACAGAAAGCAAGAGGCTATGGATTTGTTCCAGATTAAGACACATCAGGTTTGACCAGCCAAGACCACCTGAAAGGTCTCCGATGACACCATGGCCCAGATGATCCAACATCCAGAACCGTTTCAAGGCAACTGGCTCAGATGATACAGCCTCACGGACTACTCCATGATCCTAAAATTTTCTTTGTTTCCCCAGAAGATACAGCGCCCCCCTCCAGCAGGAAGTAGTAAGAGAAGCTACGCCCAAATTCCCAAATATACCAAGCTGACTTTGGAGATGTGTAAAGGTTAAAACCTTCCTTTTTAAGAAAAGAAAAGGGGAGGTGCTGTGGGATGGTCTGTATGTCAAATGTGTTGCTGATTGGTCAATGAATAAATCACTGATTGGCAGTGGCCAGGCAGGAAGTATAGGCGGGACTAACAGAGAGGAAAATTGAGAGAACAGGAAGCTGGGAGGGGAGACACTGCCAGCCGCCATGAGGACAAGGAAGATGTAAAGTACCGGTAAGCCACAAGCCACATGGCAAGGTATAGATTAATAGAAATGGATTAATTTAAGCTATAAGAACAGTTAACAAGAAGCCTGCCACGGCCATACAGTTTGTAACCAATATAAGTCTCTGTGTTTACTTGATCGGGTTTGAGCAGCTTGGGACTGGCGGGTGAGAGAGATTTGTCCTGACTGTGGGCCAAGCAGGAAAACTCTAGCAACATCCAGCTATACCACCATTGGCCATATACCCAAAGGATGCTCAATTCTGCCGCAGGGACACACAACTAAGTATGTTCATTGTTGCTCTTTTCAAAATAGCCAGAAACTAGAAATAGCCTAGAAGTCCCCCAACTGAGAACGGATAAAGAAAATGTGGTACATGCTCAGCTGTTAAAACAAAATGACAACATGAAACTTGCAGGTAAATGGTTGGAACTAGAAGAAAATCATCCTGAGTAAGATAATCCAAACCCTGAAAAAAATACGGTATTTACTCACTTATAAATGGATAACATCTGTTAAGTAAATGATAATCAAGCTATAATCCACAGACCCAGAGAGATTGGGTAAACAGAAGGGCTCTAGGGGAGAAGTGTAAATTTCCCCAAGAAAGGAAAATAGAATAGATTCTGTGGGTGCACTGGGGGTAGGTGAGGATGGAAGCAGTAGAGATCAGGTTGGAGGTAGGTTGAAGGGAGAGAGTGCTAAGAGAGGTGGCTGAAATTGGATGGTATTTGGGGCACACTGTAGAAACCTGCTGCAGTGGAAACTTCCTGGAGTCTATGAAGGTGATCCTAGTGAGGACTCACAGTGATGGGGGATATGGAGTCTGAACTGGCCATATCTTATAGCCAGGCAACCAATCCTCCCAGTGACAGGACTGAGTTGGTTTTGACTGAGCTGCTGGGAGAAAGTGTCCTGTGGAGATCTCTAAGAAACCTAGCCTGATGTTAGAACAGAGGACTCTTCTATGCAAATGGGACAACATCCACATAGCTCTTTGAAGATGGAAAGGTTGAGCTCATGCCTCCATGGAGCCGCCTTCTAGATGTTCTAGTCTCTGGTGATGGAAGGTACTCTGCACGCTATTGAAAGACACCAACCCAGTCACACAACCTTTGACCTACACTCTGTCCTGTCTGCAAGAGATGCTGTGGCAATGGTGGCTCATAACTTCTGGGAGTGGCCAAGTATGTCTGATTTAACTTGAGTCCCACTCCACGAGAGGGACTCCATGTCCTACACTGCTAGCATGGCCCATAACCAAAGACTGTATAGCCTAGCAACCTAGGGTAGAATCAAACAGGACTAGTCGAAAAAAATCAATGAAATGATTCCTAATGATTTTCTGCTATTCTCATAGATCAGTGCCTTTTAGTCTTCACCAGGGAGTCTTTCTCTAGCAACAGATGGGAAAGGATGTAGAGACCCACAGGCAGACATTATGCAGAGAGTTATCTATCAGATCCCTTCCCTGGAATTCTGGGGAGCCAAGGAAGAGGGGATGGAGAGTTTGTAGGAGTCAGAAGAGATGGAGGACACCAGGAGAACATTAACCATTGAGTCAACAAAGCAGAATTCATATGGGTTCACAGACTACAGTAGCAAACACAGGGCCTACAGTTTTTTACACTAGGTCCTCTGACTATGTGCTATAGATGTTGTTAGGTGTTTTTGTGGGACATCTAACAGTGAGAGGTGGTGTGTCTTTAACTCTATTCCCTGTTTTGGGGATTCTTTTCTTCCTGTTGGGTTGCTTTATCCAACTTCAGTGTGAGGGTTTTTGCTTGGCTGTTTTGCACTTTGTTTTGTCGTTTTGGTTATTATTTCTTGGGGGTCTGCTCTCTTCTGAAAGGAGAATGAGGAGTGGATCCAGGGGAGGTGTGTGTGTGTGTGTGTGTGTGTGTGTGTGTGTGTGTGTGTGTGTGTGTGAGCTGAGAGAGATGGAGGAAGGGAAGGATGCAGGCAGGATATGTTGTATGAGCAAACAATCTATTTCCAATAAAATAAAATCTGCAGACTGAATAAACACTTTTTAACCATACTACTAGTGAAGGTGAAGTTCCTATGGAGTTGACAGAATTTTTTTTTTATTTTTACTACTAAGAAAGTAGTTATGAGATATCACTCCACAGAGAATTTTAGTGTTTTCATTTTCCTCCCTTTCTTTGTTTCTTCTTTTTTTTTTCTTTTCCATTCACATCAGGGGGCAAAGATATTAAGCACCTTTTAACAATTTAGGTAAGACCATCAGAAGACCAATCAGTTGTAAAATCTAAAAATGATCATATGAAGAAAAATAAATAGAAAGTTTGGGTAAATCCCCCCCCCCCAAAAAAAACCCAGAGATTTTGAATTACTTCCTTAGTTTTCCAGTGATTGATGGCTTTCAATTTTGACATCACTATTCTAATTCTTCCTTGGCTACTAGTGTTTTCAAAAGGAGAGTTCACTTTTCAGATAATCATGCACATGAATGTGTAAGTAACTGTGGACTACCAGCCTAGCTCCAGGTACTCATGCAACACATTTACACACGCCATTAACGAAAATGAGGAGGAGGAAGATCAGGAGGAGAGTGGGGTGAGGGACAGCAAAGGACAAATTATCTGTGAAAATGGATTCCACAAAAACATAATTGTTTATCAGCAAAATTATACAAAATAATTGGTTTTGTTAGGACATTTCCAAAGGTGCATATAATGAACTCCCTGCTCTTTGCTTCATTCCCGTCCCTATCAGTCCTTCTTTTCCTTTCTTGTTCTTTTTTCTTTGTTGCTACTTAAACTTCACATGAGAAAAAAATGAGACATACCATATTTCTTTTAAATGATACAGGTTAACTTTATCAATGGAGACAATTTTAATCACTTACTACTGTATATTAAATGCCATTATTCCTTGAAGAAAATCAAGGGGTTATCAAATTAGACACAAAAACTGTTGTCAGGTGTCTTATGAAAGAGTTTTTACTTTTCATAAGTGACATACATGAAGATAAATTTATTTTCTCTCAAAAGTTTTAAGTGTGTTAATTCCCTATAGGCACCACATTGTATTTCATAACTCATGACTTCTGCTATATAGAGTCTGAGATCTTACTTCTTGGTTTGAGTAAAGCTTACCTGGTGTCACTATTTAAGCCATTAGTTAATTTTAAGCATGTTATGTTTTGTAGTGCTGTGGTCAATGCTTAGCTGACAAATTGTTTCACATAGTACTCTTAATTCAGAAAGAAAAGTAGTATTAGGCAGATCTTTGACTTTTTTGGAGAGAGTGCTTTTTGGAGAGAACTTTTGGAGAGACTAAAGTCCTATATATATATTTAGTACATGTTCTATCACAGAGCCACTAACAGCTATCCATTTATCACTGACTTATTTTAAAAACAGAATACATGTCAAAATCCATATTATTTTCCACTTGAAAGTATCTGAGAATTCATTTAACCGATTTCTATCATTTTGGTTTCCACATCTGCAAAGGTGAATATGTTTTGCTCATTCTTTCCAATTATTTAATGAGATTAGTAAGTGTTTGTTCTGAACATTTTAATGAAGAATAAAATAAATGATTTTCCCTTTTCTTCTACTTTCTTCTCTTCAGATATCCCATTTATTCATTTTCATGATCGGAATCTTATTGTTTTTTGAGGATATTTTTTCTATTGGACATCACTTACAGATACATATTTTCAAGAGTACAATCTAAATTTATTTGTGGCATTCTTAAATAAGGTTCTTTGTTTCTTTCTTATAATTGTGAAAGCAGCAGATATAGATTGGCTACTCTGTAATGGGAGCCAGAGCAAAGATTGCAGTCTGAGAGATAAATATATCTGATTTTATATTTGCTTGAAATTTAAAAAAATAGGAAGTAGAATATAACATTCAAATCAGTTTTTATCAAAGCACTAGTATTACAATATGAATATCCAGATGTTGCCACACCATTTTAATGAAATTCTGAGCAAGAAGATTTCTTCTAATTCTCTAGTGCTATACCCACAGCAGATACCACATGCTTTTCTCACTATTCTACTACTCAAAACCAAACCTTGGATTAGTTTGCAAGTAAGAAAACTGAGCATGGAGAAGCCTAACAGGGCCATACATGAGTAAGAATGCAAATAGGCATTATGAATATCAGTGATTATGAGACAGGGATAGCAGATTCCTTTCAGCTCCATCCTCTTTTCCCAAATGCATTTTTAGGAAGATGATCCAGCTTCATCATTTAGCATGTTCTCCTCTACATCATTATGATGTTCTTGGTGGTAGATTCATTTTTTTTTCATTCAAACATCTCAACATTTCCTCAGTCAATTCATAGTTCTAAACTGATGATCTTACAAAAAGATATCATTTTGGCATGGACTACATTATCCATTAATTTCAATCAAATTATTTTTGAAGATTTAAAGGTACCTTGGTAGTCATCCACTACAGTACTATTCAAAAATGGAGATTTCAGTATTAGGTGTGTTTGCTTTAGTGTTATCATAGAAAAACACCTACAATAGTAAAAACTCTACTCCAATTTGAGTAAATAAGGGAGGGAGGGAGGAAAGGAGTGAGGGAGGGAGAAAAGCAGGAAGGAAGGAGGAAAGGGAGGGAGGAAGGAAGAGAGGGTAAGGAGGAGAGAGGAAGGGAGAAAGGGAGAGGGGGAGAGAGACAGGGAAGAAGGAAGGAGCAAAGTAAGAAGGTGGGGGGAGGAATGAGGGAGTATGGGAGGGAGGGAAGGAAGGAAGGAGATTTGTATTAGTAAACTGACAGAACTTCACCATTTGAGCTTTTTTTTTTTTTTTTCTTGGCTCTCATTTGAAAGCCTAATACTCAGTCAATGAAATTAATGATGAGGAAATTGAGAATCAATAGAATGAAATATGTTCTTTGCATTGTGTGTAGTCAGGCAATAGAATTCTCTAAAGCAGATGAGATCAAGTCAAATAAAGTGGTTAGATATGAAAACAGAAAGGATAGCTTTATCTTCATCCATAGGACTCACAGTTATTGCTCTATTGATCACACAGTGGGGAAATTCATCTTTTGCTTCTAGGCATATTGATATGTTGACTGTCTGCAAAGATGTATGTGAGGTATCTTGATCTTCTGTGGGATTTATGTTTCAGTATGAAAACAAGCAAGGCATGCTGTGTGGAATTGATCCAACACTTCCAGAAAACAGAGAGATCAGACAGATTAAACCAAACTTGTGTGGCAAATGGAATGATGCAAATCTCAGACATGTTACAATATAAGTAGAAAAGCCACTATTAAAGTAAAACTGAGGTGAAGAAGATAGCCTACAATAAATGTCCTGTTCCAAATGAAACCAATATACAGAAAAGGAAAAAAGGTATTTACTGACTAATGATTTCATGTTAGCTATAATTTAAATGCTCCCACCTACATATTTTAATGATTTCAGAGACACAGTAAAGGGAAATACTAACTACAAACAAGCAATTAAAAGCCAATGTTGCATATATTGTTACATAATTTCACATTCAAAGCAATGAATGAAATAGGTTTTATTATTTTTATTAAAAATAACTGAAAAGAGGTGACACAAAAATCCCCTGGCCTTTTAACATTATGTTTTAGATTCTCAAAACCATTTTCCAAATCAAAAGCTAAAGCTCATAATAGATAAACAATTTCATTGTGGCATCATTGTAAAAAGAAAGGGCAGAGAATTTTATGAATCTCTGGAGCATGTTCTACAGAGTAAAATGACTTTTGCCTTCTTATCTTCTATTAAGAAGCTGCCCTGGGCCATTACTTTACCATGAAGAGATTTAATTTGAACATTTCAAGTGTGTGCTTAATAGAAAGGCTTCCTTTGCAAAGGGAAATAACCATTTGAGAGTAAAATTTAATTTAAATATTATCCTGCAAACACGCTAATATTATTTGGTGTCAAGCACAATTCCATAAGAAGACACATCTGTATCACCCTGCAGGATTCATTCTCATGCTGCACCAAGTTGTGCTCAAGACAGCCCATGATTAAGGAAATAGATGCTACACAGAAATGCTGGAATACTGGGTACCAGATAAACCACAGTATTGAAATAAAGCACTTAAAGGGAATAGTAAATAATGTGCCATACTAATTTCAAGTGCAATTAGGAACAAGGGGGAAAAAAACCTACTGAAATTCTGAAGGAAATGTCTGTCATAGATAATTGCATGTAATTTATGGTTTAAATATATGAGAAAAGATTTTTAAGGCGTGTATATTAAACAATAACATTTATAGAAATCTTTGCTACATAGTAGTTTGGGGTGGTAGATTGGTGAGAGAGAAAGAAATAGTCTAATTCAAGTCCTCACAGATTTGGCAAATGGTTGGAAAGCAGAGATTGTAGTGAACCATGTGTATAAAATTACACAGTTATAGTCTAGTGTAGATTTTTAAAAAGGTCAATGCAAATGTAGGAAGTAATATGGAAGGGATTTCTCAAGAGAATAACATTTTGATCTGGGATTTGAAGAATTTGTAGGCAAAGTGGATAGGCATGAGACAATGGGCCACACATTCCATACAGAGAAAAACAGATCCAGAGACATTAAAGGACAAAAGACAAATGGCTGGTCAAAGACTAGGAGCTGCAGAGAGATGTCAAGGCCACACTCCTTGAGGCCACATCACTTCCTGTGCCTCACCCTTGTAAAAGTATTGTCTTCTTCTTTATGTGTTCTGAATATCAATGACTACCCACAGCTCTGAAGCTTCTGCCTTGTCCTTCTAGTACTTTCTAAGACCAGGCTAATTGGGCACTAAGTGGTTGAGCATTTTGGTACTCAGTTACTGTGTATATTCTCATGTATGCTCCACAAGACTTGATATTCAGTTTCCTCCTATCAAAGAGGAAAGTATGTATGAAATTCATAAGCTAGAAATTCACTACATGGAGCTATCCAGTGATGGAGGAAGAGAGGTGTTCCAGGAGGGTACTCTTCCTGCAGATAAACATTGAGAAAGAAGGGCAAGGAAGTACATTTTTTATATTCTCACTCATTTCTAAAATAATATAGAAAAATATCATTCTGCACTTTTCCAATACAATAGGAAGCTTCCTTCCCTGAACTAGTTTGGAATTCCTGAAAAGAGGAAAGAACATAAAGCATGTAGGCAGTCCTTCCCACATACCATCATCAGGACCAGCAATTTTAATTTGCAAGGTCTAATTTTGTACTCTCACTCTGAAAACTGAGGAACAGCAGAGAAGAAAAGGAAGGTGACAGAGAATTTGTTAGCTATTAACTTATACTCCAGTTGTCATACATTATACCTACTTGAAAAACTCAATCTTAGACTCTAGACCCTGATCAAACCAACATATTTCTAACAGATTCCCCCACCCCACAGGCACTGGCAGTCATCTTTCTGGAATTTTGTCTGTGAGTTCCAGTTGGCCAACTTAATCATGCCATGCCACGTCACCTGGGAAGTGAGTCTCCATCAAAGGCTTGTTGCATCATGTTCTTCATCCTGTTCCCTTCTTTATTCCTGGGTATGAGACAACTTTGATGCAGACTCACGTTAGGAACTCTTCCTATTCTGAAAAAGCATAAGGAGAGACTCCCAATTCCACCACATGATCTCTAATTCTCTCAAGAGACCTAACAAGCTGTCTGTCTCGGGTGCTGGAGCCTGAAATTTTTTTGTAGCCACGGAAATGTTGTTGCTTCTTTGTCTGTCTCTCTATGTTTTTTAATAAATCTTCCAATAACCTCTTTAGTCCCCCAAAATCCATCTCAGTATCCTCTTAAACTACCTATCCCATCTGAAACCTAGTATCTACACCAAAAACAGAAGGCCCAGAAACCACAGATGTTTGATCTGTGACATTAACACTAATAGGTTTATATAGCGAAAGAGATAATGTGAATATATTTATAAATCATTTAATTTTATAGTGATTATGCACTTGAACTTTAGGGGTTTTTGTGATTGTTTGAATGTCTGTCTATGTTCTATTGAGAAAGCATGTTGGGAAGAAGGTAAATCTTAAGATAATTTGATGAAAAGCTTAGAATGATTTGATAGGGCACCATAACACAAGATGCTTTGAAAATACAGTGGCAGAACATGGCCTTTATGTTCTTGTGTTTATAGAAACATAACCAATAAGCAAACAGATTCTTGTGGCTGGGAAAATGAGTTTACATTAATTAGTGTTCCTTTTCGGCTGCAGTTAGCCACTAGGTAATGAAGTGCAAAATGAGACTTCTGACTGTGCCAGTAGACTGTTCAGCTGGAAGATACTGCATAATTGGTTTGTTGTGCTTCATCGACTTGTGTCACGTCTGTGACAATCTAGGGTGGTGACATGGGATGACAAGTCTATAGGGTTCGGATATAGACAGGAAAGAAAGAGCTTCTACAAGTCCTGCAATATGGCACAGATAGCTCAATGTTAAGTTCATGATTCTATTAAATTGAAGTACCAGAGACTGAAGGAGCCAAAACTTGTCCTCAATCCATGATCACCACAGGTGTCAATGGTATGATGTGTTCCGACTTTGATCATCCTTGATTTCATTTCACTGAGCTTCTCTATCATATATTCCATTGTTCTCTTATGTCATAAATCTTACATTTTTGTGCCTGTGGATTTATTGGACAATTTAAAATATTAGAAGAAACAGATGGTAGATTAGCATTTGAAGCTTAAATTGTTATGATATATGTAAGATTAATGCACATAATGAAAGCATTGTGAATATTCTGTTGAAAGCAGATGAGTTAAAATCACATTAGGATAAAAACAACTGTAAATTTTTGTTTGTTTTTGAGACAGCTAGGGGTGGCTCAGTGGATAAAACTCTTTTATGTAAACATAATGATTTGAGTTTGGATCCCCAACATAAAAAACAGATGTGAGGTATCTATAATACTAGCATTGAAGCAGGGCAGAGAAAGGAAAGGATCATTTCTGGTGCCTACTAGCCAGCCAGTCTAGCTACAGAGACACTGTGTCAAGAGAAAATTCTAGAGTGATTTAGGAAATACATCACTCATTGACTTCTGTGTATACATGCACATGGTTATTCACCCACATATGCATAAAGACATAAGAGAGAGAGAGAGAGAGAGAGAGAGAGAGAGAGAGAGAGAGAGAGAGAGAGAGAGAGAGATGTATCTTAGAATTCAAAAGTTTTTTGTTTTTTTTTTTTAAGATTTATTTATTATGTATACAGTGCTCTGCTTGCATGAATCCCTGCAGGCCAGAAGAGGGCACCAGATCTCATTACAGATGGCTGTGAGGCACCATGTGGTTGCTGGGAATTGAACTCAGGACCTCTGGAAGAGCAGCCAGTGCTCTTAACCGCTGAGCCATCTCTCCAGTCCCTAGAATTCAAAAGTTTTAAGGTAGGAAATAAACTATGAAAAAAAAATTTTTTTGGCTGTTCGAGACAGGGTTTTCTGTGTCCTGGAACTCATTCTGTAGACCAGGCTGGCCTTGAACTCAGAGATCTGCTTGCCTCTGCTTCCTGAGTGCTGCAACTAAAGGCATGTTCCACCACTGCCTGGCAAGAAATCTTAACCGGATGTCTTCATACATGAGCTATTGTGGTGTTTAGAAAAATGAAATAATTTCTTTGAATGAATTATAGATGATTAGTCAACTGAGACTGCATTCATTCACAAATTGTTCCTTCCTTTACCCAAGCACTTGTATGTGTCTAATAATTCAGGCATAGAGCTTACATATATTTGACTGATAGATGTCTAGAGGATATGAATTCAACAGTGAAAACACAAAATATCTAGTGTTTTGAAGACTACACTTTCATCATTGAAAATGCTGACGTATCTGGAATTGGATTCCTATAACAAGACAAAAGTAAAATGGTAAAAGGAAAAGACCAGATTGAAATCTGGCAATTATCTTCTGACTGTTGTTTGTTCCAATATACTTAGTATGGTTTTGTACTGTTCTTATAGCACTCAATTTGGCATTCACCCTGAAAGAGTATTTCCTAATCCTGGGGAATAGCAAAGCATTAACATGGACTGTGTCAGTCTCTCAGTTCAATCCCCAGCACCAACAAAACTGAAAATAAAAGTGAAGTGTTCCCCAATTGTACTTATATTTATGTGTGTTACTCAACTCATGTTCAACAAATTTCCTATTAATGGAATTTTAATTTTTCATATTTTGCTATTATGAAGCAAAATTATATTGTACATCCTAAGTGTCAAACCAAACCATGTGTGTGTGTGTTTGTGTGTGTGTGTGTGTGTGTGTGTGTGTGTGTGTGTGTATGTATGTATATATATGCATTGATTGGTGGAATATGGTGCAAAATTGTGCAGAAGAAAAACTAATACAACTAGATTTTTGATACATATTTTGCGTGTGTGTGTGTGTGTGTGTGTGTGTGTGTGTGTGTGTGTGTGTGTGTATGTGTGTGTGTGTGAAGGGGGTGGTCTCCTATATCCCAACTTACTTCAATATTGATATGTAATCAAGGATGGCCTTACTCTTCTAATACTGGTGTCTCCATCTCCCAAATGCTGGGATTACAGCTGTGAGGATTATGTGTGCTTTATTCCATGCTGGAGATCACAGCCAGGGATTCTTGCAGGTTAATCAAGCATTCTACCAGATGAACTATCCTCAACCCCAAATAGACTTTCAAATAACTCTTGAAAAGTAGCTGTAAGAAATTATGTTCTCAATATCACATTGGACATATCCAATAACTTATTTTATTCATCATTTAATTATTACCCATTTTATATATGAAGAGTTTCTTATTCAAGTAAATATCTATGATTTCTAATTATTTTAGCTGTTGATCAAACATGTTTTCTGTGTTGATTTTTCCTTTATTGCTTTGAACTATTATTAATGCTTGTGATTGATTATCCCCAAATACTGGATATACCCTTTTACTTATTATCTTTTTCAATTGTCAGTCTAGAAAAATCTTCTGCATTTTTCATATGCATTACTGTAATTTCTAGTTAGTGTACCCCTGTTCATCCTATATATCATAGTCAATTTAGCCAATATACTTAGAGGGAACTTTCTCTAAGAATATGTCTGATGAGTATACTTCTTCCTGAGCTTTTAAGAAAAAAAAAAGAACATCATCATAAGCATGAACCATAGCTAAGGGATGAAGTTTTGCAAGAGGACACATCACTGGCTGACCCTGGATGACCCAGTATTTCTGTCTTCTGCTTTCTAAATCTTGGAATATTATAGAAGGTAGCATCCTGATGTAAGAATTAAATGTCAGTAACAGTGCACACTGTGTCTCTGTTGTTTTCAGGACAGGGTGTTCTACAATCTTTGTGCTAGTTCATCTAGTTCTTCCTGGAGGACTACTCTCAGACCAGATGGCATTTAGAGTTACTTGAATGAACAATGACACAGGGAATGCATGTTTACCCTGGCCAGTGCTCTCAAGTCTTGAGCTGCCATTAAATGAACAATAACATGGGTAACATGATTTGATGTTGGAATGTTCTTCATCAGTGAGCTATAGTTAAGGATGCAATTGAGAGAGAGAACTGTGTCCACTGTCTCACAGTCTACTTTGAGTCTGAAGATTAGAAAAGAGCCTTTGCAACTTTTGTTTCTTTTTATTTTCTTTAAAGACCTCATACTTCACTTTGTCTTCCAGTCTGAGTTCTTCCTTTAAATTCTGTAATATATTAAATATCCGCATACCACAGTGCCTTTGAATTGTTGCTTTTGTGTCTCTGTATTTTTGTCTTTTCAATTTAGAATTTCAAAATATGTTTTAGTCCTTGAAAATTTCATTTATTTACACAACGAGTTTTGGTCATATCCATCCATTACTACCTATAATGCACTTATTAGGAGAGTAGTTATTCTCCTAGTGCCCTTTTGCCCTAGTGCTTGTCATTTCAAATTCACAGAGTCAATGATGCCACATCATTCATAGCTAAGGTTTGCTGTATATAGGAAAGAAATATTTTCTTAACTCTCTAGCTAAGTGATAAATCTCTCTTGAAATTTCTTTTGGGGTACCTTTCTGCATTAACATACCCATTTCTGTTTCTCTTTGGGAGATAAGAGAGATCAGAAATAGTATCTGGTTTTATTTCTGCTGAATATTTTTGGGTGGTATTTTTAAATGTTGACTTATATTTTTTGTCCAAAAGCAGGCTGAGGGTCGGAAGGCAAGAACAGGAGGATCAGGTGAGGAAAGAGGAGAGATGTGGTTGAGGGAGGGAATGTGGGGAGAGACGGCTAGAATTGAGGGACTTCTGAGTGGTGGTATGAAAACCTAGTGCCGTGGAAACTTCCAAAATTATATGAAGGTGAGCCCAACGAAGTCTCCAAATAATAGGGAACACAGAGTCCCTGACTGACATCTCCTTTCACCAAACGAAGCTCCCAGTACCATGACTGGGTGTCATCCAAATAATTTGTTGGCCAATGGGGTCCCATGAAAATCCCCAAACAACCCAGGCTCTTGCCAAGACAATAGATTATTCTCCACAAACCAAGATTGAGCCTGTGCCTACACAGAACATTTACCCCTACATTCTAGTATCTTTGACATAGGGAAGTCCTCTATAAGTCACATGAAAGAAAAACATAAATGCCAACCCAGCTGCAAAAGCTTTGAATTGCAATAGATTCTGCTTACAAAATATTCTAGGGCAATGATGGCAAACCTTATGGGAGCAACCCACCAATATTTGATGTGACTTAAGGTTTACTCCATGAGATAGAAACCGATATCCAACACTGCTTGGGTGACCAAAAACCACACATTAGATAGCCCAGGGACATAGGATTTTCCACAGGCAAGAGAACCTCAATTGATTATCCAATACTGAGTGACGAGCTGTGAAATCACATAAAAACATGCATCATTATATGGACAGAACAGCTTGTGTGTGGGTGGGGGCACACACTCATGTGCATATGTGCCTATGTCATATCATATGTATGGAACAACAGTTAAAAGAAATAGGCCATTAATTTGAGACAAAGCAAGGGGCTTGCATGGGAAAGATTGGAGGGAGAAAATAATTATATTTTAATTTTAAAGAAAAAAATGAAAAAAAAAGTTCTACTAATACCTACGTGTTACTTGAGATATCTTCCTTTTATTGAACAAAAATAATGTCTCATTTGGTACAATAATTTTTTACGGAGGTTACTTTTTTACTTAACTTTCAGTTAACTGTATCACTCACATATATGATTCTCCTTTGGCTTTCACTTAATTTCTGTGTGCAATTCATGATAATGATCACTTATATGGTGTTTCACTTTAGGAAGCAACAGATGAATTTATTGTGTAAAAAATACACAAGGATCACAAAGATGAAGATAACCCCTTAAAAAGGATTTATTATCCTTTTAATCATTGAAATTTAAATGGTACACACACACACACACACACACACACACACACACACACACACACACAAATGAATTATACAATTGTACATGTTTATGGAATGTCATGTGGTATTTCAGTATTTGTATGAATTTTGGATGTTTATATTAGATTAAACGTAGGTATAATCCAGATATTATTTGTTGTTAAAATACAAAAGATTTCTTTAAGTGTGTCCAACTATACAGTAATTATAATTATCTAGAGTTACCCTACTTTAAGGGGCACACTGGAACTTTGAATACTACCTAATTCTAACTTAATTAATACCCATTTCCTAACATACCCACCCACCTGCCCGAGCCACTTTTCCCAGTCTTTTGTCACCACCATTCTACACTCTTTCTCCAATCACATTTTCATTGTATTTTACACCCATGTGTCATGAAATATTTGTCTTTCTATTCCTGATTTATCACACTTAACACAGTAAACATTCTCTTTTCATCCCTACTGTCATAGTTGACAGGCTTTTGTTCTTTTTAATATTCACATATTATTCCATTATCAATGTGGACTATATTTTCTTTATCCATTCTTTCATCAGTTCATATTCATTTTGTTTTATTTTTTCATTTCTTGTCTCTTTTGAACAGTGTTGAATTAAACACATAAGTGCACTTGCCTCTTTGGCATATCTTCTTTTCTTTTCAAAAGGTTAGAAGGGCTCTTAGAAGTGTTTAATCATAATTAAGTTCACTGAAAGGCGTGGGCTATTTCCCTAGGAATTATTAATCAAAGGAATCCCAAGATACCTTCAAAACAATTACGGTCATTGCCCTTGGTTATCCACTGCAACTATGCAGTAAGACCCTGTTGCTGTAAACACTGTGCACTTTGTCTGTGGGACATAGAGAAATCAATTTCAAACCAACCTGGAAATGTCCTCCTCACATGCTGGTATTGATAGTGCCAGACAATGCTTTACAGGCTACCAGGCTGGGGGCGGGGTCATCAATCATCTTACCAACTGCTGAATCATGCACATTTCAGGACATATCTACAAGACAAGATATGCCCACTGGAACAATAATGACATGTATTGTGGAGTAACTGACAGAATTCAGATTGATTTGAGACCTGTTCTATACCACTGTAATCCTGATTAAAAGTTCATGTCTGAAAGGTCAAATTTCCTCCTCAATGTTTATGTTTATATTTATAGACCTGGGATACTATCAACATTAATCAGAGAAAGTTTTATTTTTATAGCACTTAGCATTCAATTCTGTGATGTACAACTGGTCAAAAGCAGAATATAACTTCAACCAATAACAAAGAATATGGTATAGAAAGAATGTCAGGTTTAAACGATGGAGAAGAGTGTCATGGAATGTAAACCTTTGGGCTTAATGTGCCATTACACTCAAAAGCTCGTACCAGCTTGGACTACCAGGTAATGAGTTGCCCAACACCAATGTAGTCAAAATTCTGGCAATTATGGAAAACACTGTCATAGCCCATCCCTTAATGTGGAGCTGTTGGATGTTGATAGATGCTGTTGAAGGTAGGTTGAATCATTCTCTTTATATACAATCATTCTCTCTCTGTAATCATTCTTTCTCTCTCTCTCTCTCTCTCTCTCTCTCTCTCTCTCTCTCTCTCTCTCTCTCTCTCTCTCTCTGAGTGTGTGTGTGTGTGTCCTTGTCCATATGTATCCTCTGGTTATACCCATGCTTCTGTGATTGTCCCAACACCCATAGACATGAACAAAGTTAATTGGAATTAATGGTTTAGAAAAAAAAGGTGAGGGATAGCTTCACAAAAACAGTGTTCTTTTGGACATAGTTGTACATATAACCTCATAGAAATTGTGCCAAGAACTATGCTTGTATAACCCGAACATGAAAGTGGGAATTGGGGCAGAAAATTCTAATACCAGCTGCCAAGCTGTTAACATTTGATGCTTTCTGAGAGGAGAACCAGCTTTCTTTAATGGCGTGATTCTTGGTAGGACCACCACATTCCAAGTTGTACTCCATTCCCAAGAGTAGTTGGGAAATAGAAACATAACACAATGAGAAATCAAAAAGGAAAACTCAATATCGGGTTATATCATGGGTGAGAGGAGAGGGTAGGCATGGGAGGAGTTTGGGGAGGAGATGAATATGATCTAAATACATTCTATGAAATTCCAAAGAATTAATAAAAAAGAATAGTTCTCAATCCAGATTGCTAGTGAACATAAATTGGACTTTGGAGCCTGTTGATCTGGCTGAAGTTTAAACTCACAAGAAAAGCCGCTAAAACCCATTAATAATATTTGGCTTGACTAGCTGCTTTTAGGTCTGGGTGTTGAATGCAAATACACAAAAAAGATTTTAATAGTTTTGTGTCATGTGATTAAAATTAGTTTTGATTTAGTCTTTTTGAATTATATTCAATAAATTAACAACCTATATTCATAGTCCATTATTTAATCCCAAGAAAATTAGTAATATTAGAACTAAATTAAATTAACTTCATTCACTTATTAAATTAAAGCAAAAGGAGGTTTTGATTATTTAAATGTTTTTTTAAATTATCAAATCTAATCTCAATAATAATATTGTAAAAACTGATTTGATTTTTATTTAATTCATAAAGAAAGGTGTCTCTTCATGTATTTTTTAATCAGAGCTATTCTGTGAGCAAACACATGTTATTTCATGAGCATAATTCTATTCTTTGATGTATGTCATGAAAAGGAAATATCTAATATATCTTTAGAGTTGCCAAAAGAGAATTTGAAGATTTTCTGTTTTTCAGGTGACCATGTTGTTTTAAGAGTTGTATATGGTGATATTTTATTTGTATTAAAATATTATTTGTATGTTAATAAATAAAGTTGCCCGGGGGTCAGAGCTATTAGCAAGCCATAGGAAAGCAGGGCAGTGGTAGCGTACGCTTGTAATTCCAGCACTTGGTAGGCAGATCTGGGTAAGTCTCTGTGTGTTCAGGGATACAGCCATTATTGGATACACATGCTTTTAATCTTAATACCAATCATGGAAAATCTGGAGGCCTATACAGACAGGCTGTGAGGAGGCGGTCATGTGGTTGGGTTTACAACCAATGAGAAGGCAGGACAGGAACTCTATATAAAGACTTTAACACAGGGGTAGCTCTGGTTTGGAGAGGTAGGACCACCGCAGGAGGAAGGGTAAGGTTTTAGCTCTTAGCTCTGACCTCTTGGCTTTCTTCTTTGCATTGGTTCTGTGTTTATTATTTAATAAGAAGGTTGGATACATCTACAGTTGTACTCTGGATTCACATGGCAATGAGACTCACACAGCCAGAAATTATGATATTATACACACTGAACAGTTGTTTAGTTAAAATAAGACACTTCAAAGGTCCATTTTAATTTGCCCATTTGATATTCTCACTAACTCAGCAAGATCAAGAAATATGCCACAGGTGAGGCTTAGTCAAGTTGGAAAGTCTGTTTAGCTTGGCGGTGTAATGCTCGTCAGTCAGAAGTTATTCCAAAGGAGTGGGTACCATTCTTACTGTTTGTCATCTGTATAAAAGGAGAGATGACATACACATTTTCTCCTAATAAGTGTAGCATTAAAGACTGGTCAGTGATGAAAACACGTAGGTACAATTAATTTAATAGACTTAGAGTCTGAATATGTTGTATCCATGTATTTAGGAACACACACACACACACACACACACACACACACACACACACACACACACAGCAACAACAACAGTTAAAGAAAAAAAGAGCCCATGAATTTGAAGAAGAGCTTGAGGGTGGACATAGGATGGTTTGGAGTCAAGAAATGGAAAAGGCAAATGACAAAATTATAATCTCAAAAAATAAAACATTAATAAAAAGAAATAAAAATTAGATTTGTGGGCCATAAGGATATATAGTTCTTTAAAGAGTCCTGCAACGTCTACACTCTTACTTTAAATCTTCTATGGAAACTAACTAGAAGTTTCATGTCTAGGTAGGTTTCATCCACTGAGCCATAATTTCAAAATTAGTTTCAACATAACCTCATAAACTAGACATGTGACTATGGACTTTGGGCCAGCTTTCTAAGTAGATGTGTTCTGTATTTCAAGATGGATGGAAAATGCACAGACAATGCTATTGTTTTGATTGGTCTTCATAGCTCCTGCACTGCGTTTAGAATTATTACAAGTAATGGGTTAATGTTTCTATTGATATTGTGATATGAAATGAGCCCAAAACTTGCTCTTATATTTTAGATTCCTTGTAGTAGTAACTAATTTTATTAACAGCAATTACTTCTTGTCAATAATCTGTTTTGAGTAGACAGCTAAAACAACCCCTCAACCATCTATTACTTCCCCCAAAATGGTTTAAATCCGTGTTCATTTTTTTTTTTTTTGAGACAGGATTTCCCTGTGTAGTTTTGGTGCCTGTCCTAGATCTCGCTCTGTAGACCAGGCTGGCCTCAAACTCACAGAGATCCGCCTGGCTCAGCCTCCCAAGGGCTGGGATTAAAGATGTGTGTGTCACCACTGCCTGGCTCTATGTTCTTTCAATCATAACAAGATTATACAACAGCGTTTTTAAAATTTATTCTTATTCAGAAGAGGATATCAGATTCGCTAGAGCTAGAGTTACAGATGGTTATCAGCTGTGATGTGGGTTCCCAGAATTGAGCCTGGGTCCAAAACTCATTTTCTCAACTTCTAAGTCTTCTCTCCAGCCTCCATCACATTATTTTATCATATGTGGTACAACAACACATATGAAGCAATATTAGCTTCAACATGAGTTAACATTTCTTTTTTTTTTTTTTTTAAATTCTTTGGTGATTTTGTGTCGTATGTGCAATGCACATGAAGTACAAACTTTGACAATGGCTCTCTTTGTTAATCTTTCTCCACCTCAGTTTTTGAGATAGGCTCTCACTGAATCTGGAACTCACAGATTCAGCTAGACTGGCGGTCACAGACTGGACTCCACACCTTTACCCTAGCAATGCTGTGGATGTAAGACATGTGCAGCTGCTACTGGCTTTTAGCTGCATGCTAGAACCTGAACTCCAGGCTTCCTGTTTACACAGCAGATACATTACTCACTGAGCCAACTTCCCAAGCCTCTGCTTGAGATAGTATTATTTTTGCGATTACATTTTCATGTAAGGAAATTAAAATACTTAAATATTTTTATTCATTATTCTAGTGCTTTAAAGGATGTTTTCATTGGAACAGTTTTATCTAGTAGCTTTTCTATATTTTTATAGAATCATGATAGCAATTTTATTTGTTCCCCCAAGCTTTTAATTAATTTTCTCATTAACAATATATTATTTAATAAAGTCATAATTACTGAGATTTTAGCATTTTCCTTTCAGTCTTCCTTCATATGCATTTTCTCTCATTGTACCAAATTATTTCTTTAATCTAGTATATGTGCTATCTAATAAAAACAGACTTTAAATTTCTTCATCTTATCCAACTCAGCACATGGCTTTTGTCATATAGTAGACACTAAAAACCGTGCGGGCATTTTCAAAGGTGGGGAAGATAAGATGAGCAGATTGTAAGCTCAAAGAACACATTAGAGGTTCAGTTGACCCAGTTAAGCCCCAGCTGATCATGTCCCACAGGCTCACCCATAGTTTGTACAGTGTAGTAAAACTGCCTATAGACACATTGAATACTTAGATTTAGCTTAATGTTATTTTTGACCATAAAACCAATATTTGTACCATGGAACTAAATCGTAGTCATTTCACAGTATTTTGAATTTACTGTTTTGAAAGTTGAAGTCTTCAGGCCTGGTAAATCTGAAATTTCCTTCTGAGTTGTCCATTTTAGCAAGCAGCTTGATTGGAGTTTGGCCATATGCATTTTCCTGTGTCCGTATATATTTTCTCCCCCTTTCATTAACCTCCAACTTGTACATTTTCAGCAGTTTTAGTCAATTCCATTTTGTACTTAACTTCAAAATTCATTGTCTTCTATTCCTGCACAGAAAATCACTCAGTTTCTTCTCTGATCATTTGGTCCTTTTGTACTTTAAACTGGGCTTGAGATGTTCTTTCTTCCCTTACTATGTCTCCCTTCAAGAACTGCCCCTTACTTTGACACCACACTCATCTTTCTCAAATGCAAATTTTCTCACAGAACATCTGCTTATATCCCTTCATTATATCTCTGGAAAGCGTTGACACTTCTTTGATGGTACAAAGGCCCTGTAGTCAGTGGCTTTCCTCATTTGATGTCATACACTCAGAGCAATTTTAGAAGTCATGTTCCCATGCTATTGTGTGCGTGCTCTCAATTCCTGGCTTGGTTTTCCAGCTGTCATCTACAAAGCTGACTCTCATCTTTCAAGACATCCCCCAAACTTTGGAATCACTTAAAAGGAGTTTTGCAACTTATATGACTAATAAGGATGTAATCACAGTTTTTACAATTTATTCACCATCTTTGCAAAACATTTGTTCTCTTTTACTTCATACCTAGACTCCTGATGTCCAATAACATGTATATTATTGTACATAATATGATCTCATAGATGAACAAGAGGGGAAATTATGTATTATTCTTTCTCTTGAATCATTTTCTTGGAAAATTATTAAATATCATAATGACTACTAAGGACTGATAGTCCTCAAAGCTAACAGTAAACACAATAAAATTTTTAACTTCATCAAAAGATTCTGCTTTAAATTTACTAGCTCAGAATTGGCAATTATATGTATTTAATTCAACAACAAATGGTTTGGCTTTATTTGAAATGAGGTCTGATCTAGTCTAGGCTGGCCTTGAACCTGAGGATGACCTTGAACTCTTGATCATCCTGCCTCTTCCTCCTAACTGCTGTGATTAAAATTAAGTGTAACTGTATAATGTCTTGTTTATGCAGCTCCAGGTATTGAACCCAGGGCTTTGTGCATGCCAAACACTATATAATTAAGCAAAAGTAGGACTTCAAGTTTTCTTAAATTGAGATAGAAGACAGAAGTTTATTAAAATGAAGGCTAGTATGTTATTGTCTCTAAAGTATGAATAATGTTAATAAGTATTTCTTAAAACTTTCTTAATGGAGTTATAATATAAGGCAAAAAGGGAACTGAAATTCACAAAATATCTTTATTAACCTATATAAACCCTGTGATGCATTTTTCAAAAGCTAAGAGTGTGAAGCATCAAAATGTTTCTTAGGCTGTGAGTAGCTCACTTTGTGTTCCTCAGGCAAGAATAATCTGAGTTGCTGCTTGCATTTTTGCTGTTCATCTATGTTTCCTATGCTTTCTTTCATTGTTTGTTTATTTGTCTACTTATTTCCTCTTTTAAGTGTGTGTGTTTGTCTGTGTGAATATATGATAGATGCAAATGCATGCATGTACCTGTGGAGGCCAGAAGAGTACCTTGCATTTCCACCCCCTCCTCTCCCATAATCTAGAGTCACAGAGGGTTGTGAGCCACCGGACTTGGTTGGTGGGAACCAAACCTAGATCCTCTACAAGAGCAGCCAGAGCTCTTAAACCCTGCGGCTATCTCCAGCCCCTTGCTTAGACCTTCCTTTGAAACCGTTTATGCTGTTCAGCCCAAGCAAGGAAAAAGAGATGATAATGTGCAGACTGCTGCTTACTGCAAGATACTAACATTCAGCAAAGCTTGTAAATGGCACCATTTGAATATGAATGGCATTCATTCTCGCCTGTAACTATTAGAGTTTACCTCTCATTGCTTCTTGTGCTTTTTAATCTGACATAGTATTTTGACTTTCTTTTTCATTCACTTATATTTTGTTTTTAAACTCAACAAAGGGAATTCTTTTGGCATATATTTGCAAATGGTTTAAAAATTAGATAATGATTTTAAATTTGTAAATTTATAGTTTTATTTGATCAGAGTATTAATCATAAACTCTTTTTAAAACTGTACCCATGAGTTCTGTGGAGTAGAGTCACTCTTTATGTTCTGTGATTCCCTTACCATTCATTCATTCTGCAGATACTTAAATGGATATGAATATCGGGAGACTTGACTAGGTGACCGTCAGATTACTAAAATCAAAAAGATATCTAACTAGGTTTGAGTTACTATGTACTGTTGAGTTTGTTGTACTATTAGTTTATGTTTTTGATATCAGAGGATGTGCCATGGGAAGAATACCACAGTTTTCAATTAGTGTTTTTGAGTGAATAACAAGGAAAAAAATGAAACACAATCAGCAATAATAAGACATTGAAAGCAACAAGCTTGTCTTCTGAAATAATGCTTCATTATATTTTTCAAATTATGTGTAGGTGGGAGAACAAAGCTGATCCTTCTTAGCACTTCATCTTTTTTGTTGACTTGGCTTCTGTTACCTCAATCCCCTTTGTAATGGCTTCTATTTCTCAGGAGCTTCCTTCATAAAAAATGTTGCTTTTCCCCTCAAGAAACTCTTTGTGTTTAATTAATTGACAGCACGATTAATGCTTGCAGAGCAACATCTATTGTCTACAATTCACGTATGAGGAACAAGAGAAATATCAGATGAGAAGAAGAATAACTGAGTTTATAATTTTAAGTAAAATTGTACTTAATGAGGTAAATTGACTGCATTTTACTTTCCATCCAGTTCTCAGCCATCAGCTGTATCATGATGATCTTATGCCCACAAATGAATCAAAATAGGCTTTTCAAAGAAGTCTAAAGTTTCTATCTTTTTTTTTTTTTTTTTTTTTTTTTTGTTTGGTTTTTCGAGACAGGGTTTCTCTGTGTAGCTTTGCGCCTTTTCCTGGAACTCACTTGGTAGCCCAGGCTGGCCTCGAACTCACAGAGATCCGCCTGGCTCTGCCTCTCGAGTGCTGGGATTAAAGGCGTGCGCCACCACCGCCCGGCAAGTTTCTATCTTTTAATTTATAATAAAGAGAAACAAAACAGTCTTTGCAGAAATTAAGGAGGTCTTAATTTTCTTTTATTTTGTATCAATAGGAATAAGGTCTACTTAGTTTCCAAAACTGTGATGAGGCCAGGTGTTGTGGGTTTTCTGAGAAGAAAGAAAAAAATCTCCATGACTCTCTATAAAACAAACATCAGATTCATTTTAAAAGAGAGCAGTAAGTTGACTTAGTAGGATAGAATTTCAAAGTCAAAGGGAACTTCTGAGGGGAGGATAGCTCTAGGATGGTTTCAGAAGAGAGAGGGAGAGAGAGACACAGAGACAGAGACATATAGAGACAGACACAGAGACAGTGAGAGTTGACTAGATAAAAAGAATGTAAGATTGTTCAAGAAAATAAAAGATATAAAGCAAATTTTAAAACATTCAGTTTGTTGAAAGGAAAAGACGTTTTTCCTGTAAGTGGATGAATCTATGCCTGCAGGTATGCTGTCTAAGGGTACA
Organism: Peromyscus californicus insignis; assembly: GCF_007827085.1. NCBI lineage: Eukaryota > Metazoa > Chordata > Mammalia > Rodentia > Cricetidae > Peromyscus > Peromyscus californicus. The sequence goes on from NW_026294595.1 coordinate 73,593,445, forward strand.
CAGAGAAAAAAGGAAGCCAGTGTAAAGGTGTTCAGTAGCTAAACTTCTACATCAGATGGTGATTATGGGTTTAACCCCACTTGGCCTTCATAGAGATCACCATACTATATGTTTCAAAACGTCTTTTGCAATTGTGTGTGAAGAAAATTGTATGTTTTAAACAGGTTATTCCAACTCCAATGCTTTCAACCTTAGTTAGCTTACAGATTCATAAATGTCATGATTTTGGAGGACTGGAGTCCACAGTGCAACAGAGGGTCACAGAGCATCTATTCCCAGTACCTTTAGTAAGAGCCCCATCAAATTGTTTTTCCTCTTTCTTGTCAACTTGTGGCTAGACCTTCATGTACCTGAACTAAGAAAAATGATGAGGCAAAGCATTAGAAAACTGGGTTAAAAACAAGGAAGTAGATACTAGTACAGCTAGACTGTAGTAGTAGACTCAGTGTAAAGAGATACATAATACATGTGGAGAAATAGAATAGTTTTTTTTTATGGCTGACGGCCCCTAAACCAAGTTTAGAACACTTAAAGATATATATGATTGGTTTACATGTTTTAAAAATTTGTTGGGAGCTTTTTAAGGACAGAATTAACCTTGTAGAAGTTCAACCTTGTTAATTAATTTTACAATTCAAGAAACAAATATTTTTTTTTTAGCAAATTTTTAAACATTTTAAATTAAAATATAAATCCACTTTTCTCTTCTTTCCTTCCTCTATTCCCTTCAAAGTATCCTTCCTCCAACTCCATTCATACCTCCTCTCACTCTCAAATTGATGTCCCCCTTTTCTTTACACACATTGTTACATGCATACAACCCCACACAAAAAAAACTTCGAAAAATATATAAATAAAATCTCTTGATTTTATTTGTGTGTATACAGTTTCGTGGCTGACTACTCTGTATTGTATAAACAACTAGGTATTTCTTCCCTGAGAGAGGCTAATTCTCTCTCTCTCTCAACAGTCATTCTGTGTCTGTACTTCTTTGTATGGGGGTGGAATCTTGGGAGATTCCCTTCTTCTATACTAGTGTATCCATGGATGACACCATTTTCCTGCTGTTGTAGTATAGATAACTTATAGTAATTGGGATTACAGCCCAATATGCAGTAGTCCTCAGAAACTACTCCTCAACACTGTCCTTTTATGTTTCTTCTAGTCATTAAAACAGGTAATCATTTCACCACGTAAAAAAATTATAGAAAATGTCCCCTACATTGTACCATCATGAGTATGGTCGTTCTCAGCAACCCCCTCCACAGTTTAATGATTAAGTATTTATAGCCATTTCTAGGAGAGGGCGTTTTACACCATACTTCTTAGTATTTTGACTCTTACAATCTCTCCACACACTCTTCCATGGTGTTCCCTGAGCCATAGATACAGGAACTAGTGAGGTCATAATCCTTAGAAAAGAGTATACTTCCTTCAACTACTAGGTGAATATGATTTCTTACTACATTCTAAATCTTACACTTATACCAACAGATAAACTTGGGGCCACCCCTCATCAAATAAGTGTCTCTTTATAGCAATGGAGACCAGCACAGAAAAGCACAGCTGGACACAATGTCGAAACCAAGGGATCTTGGTTACAAGAAGCCCAGTCTCAAAGGATACATCTATAGCACATCCACATTATACCAGGATGTCTGCTGTGAAGCAGTCTCTCCTATAAATGGCTGCAAATATTAATTCTTAAAGTAGGAGGTATGCAATACTTGTCATGACACATAATGTATATGTGTGGTAGAATGAATGACCAGAAGACAGTTTGTTAGTAGTTATTTCTTGGGGGACTACTATATTTTTGGTTTTCATTCCAGATGGCATCTATGACTTATATTTATGTTTTAACTAACAATTCAACAAATAAACAAGAGATTTAAACAGCTAGATATTTCTAGAAAAAGATAAATATGTACTTATAGGTGAGTGAAGTGGATTCAAATGGAGGATTGTTGATTATTCTTACTTTTTTTGTGAATTCAGGATTTAATTATAGAGATAACCATTCCCTCTGTTATCTCCATTTGTGCTCCTAACATTTGGATATCACACCTTATAGTTCAAATCTAAAAATAGTTGATTAAGGTTTTAATTAGCACCAGTGCTAGAGAAGACAAGTGTTGGGTTATTTTCCAGCCATGCTGGAATCTAATGAAAGATAGGAACGCACACTGAGAACTTTGTAAATATATTTTTATGAAGTTTCAGGGGTTTTTGAACTCTTTGAAGCCTTTCACTGGGCCCTCCACATATAACCCCTGTGGGGTAAGGAGAACCTGAAATAGATACTCAACAAGATGCAATCTATGAGTCTCAAGACTGTTTTGCTCCAAGTTTAATATTTTAATTAAAGCAAAGATTCATTCTGTGAATGCTTTCTTCCTAATGCTATGGAAAATATTAAATGTACTGCTGTGTGGAAACAAGAGGGAACATGAATGGAAAATTCACACAGAGACAACCCAGAGGTATTATCAAATCTCGTTTTAAACATGGAGTTAAATATATATATATATTACCAGATTAGCTAAGGAAACTTTGTATTCTATTAGTTAAAATTGATGGAAATAAGAATAAGTCAATATCAATGCTTTTCTCTCCTTTTTGAAAGAAATTTTAATCCATTTACTGAAAGCTGATGTTATCAATGTAAAATACTCTTAGCAAGTCATAACACACACAAACACACACACACACACACACAGAGTTACCACCATTTTCATCCTGAGTCAGATGACTGAAGTTACAACTAAACTGTTTTTCATGTTTACCACTGTTTAATATTCTGTGCTGAGAAGCTATCACATTCAGATTGACAAATGAATTTGACAGATACATTGCTGAAGTTACTTTGATTTGCTATAAACAAGCTAGCTACCTGCCAACGTCACAAAATTAAATATACACACTTTGCAGTTTACACATATATTTAATACCATGTTATGAGTCTTATAATAACCCACTGGGGTACCTACTTTCATCCAGTGGCCTTGAGCACAAGATGTAAACTACCTCTGTTTCAGTATCGTCAACTGAAAAATGAGGACAAGCACACCTCAGTGAGCTGTTGGAAGGATTATAGTGAGATGGCAAATTTCTTGCTGACTAACAGATACACTGCCTGTTATTGCCCTTTGTAATCTACATGCAGCCTGTACACAGAAAATTTCAAACACTCCTCTCAAAGCCAGGCAAAGCTCTGTATAAAGAAATCTGAAATCCAAGAGAATGTAAATGATTATCTGGGTGTGGGTCAACAACAATAGCAGGAGAAAGAGAATTCAAATAGGGCATTTCACACACTCCAAGAGCAACTATTGAGAAACTGTTGAGAGATTTACCAGGGATTGTCAGTGAACTCCACAGCAGTGCCCAGTGCTGAAGGTGCTAATGCTACTGATGGAAGTGATTTTAAGAATCACAACAGAAGCTCAGTGCAGAAATAGTAGCTCCAGATAACAAAAGTAACATTCAGCCAAGTGATTGCTGAAAGAACACAAGAACAGTTCTGCAGTGTTTCAGCACTGGTTCTAAATATGTCCTCTGTGAATCATTAATTGTATTTTAATGGCATCATTATGATGGAGCATTTCTTGCCGTATATTTGCTGATTGATCACCAGTACTAGGTGACTGCAACACAATGCAAAAGTGATTGATATATAGCATGTCCTTGAAGATTTGTAGTCTGCAGGATGAATAAGAGATCAATATCTTGGGATATAAGAAGCCTGAGAACATTTGAAGATTTAAAATTTACAACTGGCAAAATTGTAAATCCAAATAGTTTTATTTCTAAATTTCTATTTAGAGATTGTGCACAAAATGACACCTAGGTTAAAAAAAAAAGTACCCAAACGAACAAATAAGATATTCTGTTATAAGATGGGACAGCAATGTTATTAGTTGCATTTGGGTATCATGTGTAGAAAATGGTACTTAGTTCACTTCATTTTTAATTCAAAGAATGAGACTGGATGACACAGAGACCTAGGACAGAACCAAACATGACTGGAGGAAAAACTATGTTAATGTAATGGTGCCTAATGATATTCTGCTATACACATAGATTGATGCCTAGACAATTGTCCCCAGAGAGGCTACATCCAGCAACCGATGGAAACAGTTCCAGACCCACAGCCAAACAGGTGGAGTTTGGGGAATCCAAAGAGGGGAGAAAGGATTATAGAAACCAGAGGTGTTAAGGACAACACAAGAAAACTGACAAAATCAACTAAGCTGGGCTCATAGAGGTTCACAGAGACTGGATTGATTGTCATGGAACCTTCATGGGACTGACCTAGGCATATGTTTTTAGAGTTTTGTAGTTTGCTCCTCTTGGGGGACTCCTAGCAGTGAGAATAGTGAGAACTGTCTCGACTCTCTTACTGGCTTTGGGGGCCCTACTCCTCATACTGTATAGCCTTACCCAGGTTTAATACATGGGGAGGTGTTTTGTCTTACTGCAATTTGATATGTGTCTTAGTTAGGGTTTCTATTGCTGTGATGAAATACAACAACCAAATAACAAGTTGGGGAGGAAAGGGTTTATTTGGCTTACACTTCAGTATTGCTGTTCATCACTAAAGGATGTCAGAGCAGGAACCCAAAACAGGGCAGGATCCAGGAAGCAGGACCTGATGCAGAGGCCAGGTATTGAACATTGGGTTGAGGATGTAGCTCAATTGGTAGAGTGTTTGCCTAGAATGAAAAAAAAGCTCCCAGCTCCACATACAACACCACATAAAACAAGCATGATATCATCTTCCTGTAACCTCAACACTTTGGTGGTAGATGAAGGAAGGAGGATCATGGTCATCCTTTAGTACACATCAAGTTTGAGGGAAACCTGGGATACATGACATCTTTTCTCAAAAAAAAAAAAAAGATGTGTCTTCATTTTTAAGGGGATCTTAGAGTACTCACTGGTTAAATGCTTGCCCCAAAAGTATGAGGATCCCCAGAACCCTTGTACACAAACACCAGTAGGTTTTGATGATTTACCTATAATTCACATCTCATTGAAATGCTGAACCTGTGGGTGAGGTCTGTGTTTCATTGAGAGACTTTGTGTGGTGATATGTTGTGTATCAAATAAAGCTTTCCTGGGGACCAGAGGATAAAGCCAGCCACTAGAATAAACATAGATGCCAGGCAGTTGGCACACACCTTTAATCCTAGCACTCTGGATGCAGAGATCTATCTAGATCTCTTGAGTTCAAAGCCACCCTGGACTACATGAGATTGATTCAGTCTAGGAGAGAAAGAGAGTCAGGCAGTGGTGACACACACCTTTTATCTCAGTACTTGGGAGTCACACACCTTTAATCCTAGCACTTGAGATCTCATTACTTTTCTACCAGTATTTGTGAAGCACACACCATTAACCCCAGCACTAGGAAGGAAGTGATATGGCTGGGCAGAGAAAGGTATACAAGACACGAGGAGACAGGAACTAGGCTCTTTTTGGCTGAGGACTCAGAGGCTTTCAGTCAGAGGATTCCTAGAGATAGGACCCTGCCTTCCATTTGGCTTGAGGATTTGGTAGTGGTGAGAAGTTTCTCTAGTGGCTTGTTCCTTTGTCTCTCTGATCTTTCAGCATTTACCCCAATATCTGGCTCCGGGTATTTTATTATTAAGAACATTTAGGATTCATGCAATGACTTTGCTTCAATAAGTAATGTTTTGAGAAAGCAATGAAGGATTATTCTCTACATTAACTGTGGGACTCCATAGCTGTATGCATGCATGCCCATACACACATGTGAACAAACACTTACATACTGTAGAACACATACATATGAAATCAGAAAACAAAAATCACATACACTCAGATACAATGGGTAAAGTAAGACAGAAAGTTCATAGGGTTGATTGATTGTGTTGTTTTATTTTTCTGTGAATTTCTTTAGCAGTTGCTAAATCCAACCCTTTGTCTGTAGAATAATGAAACAGATACTGAAAGATAGTTGATTGATTTTGAAAATGACAAAGTCTCTGTAATAGGGAAAAATATAAGATTTTTAACACTGCACCTTTAAGATTTGTAATTTTATTGTCATCAGAATTGTTTGTTTTTATCCTAAAGACCATGGTAAGCCAGTGCTGGGGTTACAGGAATATGATACCATGCTTGGTTTATGTGGTGTGGTGTTGTGTGTGGAGCTGGGAGCTGTTTTCATTCTAGGCAAGCACTCTACCGACTGAGCTACAGCCTCAACCCCATGTTCAATACTTTGCAAGCATTCCCACATTACCTTATCACTGTTTTCATTTCTGCACAGCCTTTCTTTAGGTTCGGTGTGTCAGACACTATTAGACACTCTTCTGAGGATGGAATAGTGAGACATGAAAAATTAGTCTGTACTCTCAGATATTGTATTTGCAAGAATACAGCTTAACTCCAAAATAAATATTTATGTTTGAAAAAGCAAAGGTTCTGTACTGGCCACCAATAATTCATAATTGTGTAGATCTTCCACAGGGGGAAAAAATAGCCATTTGATCCTTGGCAGTAAGTCTGGTAAAATAGTTAGCATGAAACCCTGCAACAGAACTAGTTGATTATCTGAGATACTGATTCCATTTTACTGCATAACCCTACAAATTTCTCTATGAAGATCACTCATGTCCTTTCTTAATTTAAAATTAGTTTCCATTTCTAAGTGAAAATTAATTATGTTTTCTAAAATGTCATCAAAACTAAATTTAAAGTTTATGTATCATAATGAAAGTATGCTGGTGTGGAAAAAGTTTTCGGAAATTATACAAGTGCAGTAACATCTTTGTCTCATCCCAAAGTATGCTATGGATCACTCTGGTGGTATAGTATCTAAACACTGTGTTCTAACAAGCAATACAATGTGCTTAAACAATCAAACAAGATACACTTAAATTATGAATGTCTATATGTATCAAAATTCTGGGACTAAAAGGGAATTCTTTAGGATTGTTAATGGGCTATTTATTGAATACCCCTGTAGCTGGAGTCTCCACTTCTAGCCTGATCTCTTATGTTTTGTTTCTTTTGTATTTACAGATTTTCTCCTCTCTAATGACACAATGAGCACTGCCATCTGAAGATACTGCTCTTAGGGATTTGCTTGCTGTATTTCGAATTTTAGATACATTTAGATCAGAAGAATCTATCAGCTTTGATCACCTACTTTTGTTGCCTGTCCATATGTGGCCCAATACTTATATGATCTTAAGTGATACATGTCACCTCTCATAGGAGAATTTAACTGTCATTACGTGATGCATAATATTGATTGTCAACCTAATTTGAACTCAAAAGTGTTCATGTCTGTAAGGACAATTCCAGAAGGGTTTACCTGAGGTGGGACGACTCAACCCTGAATGCAGCTCAGATGATTTCATAGACTAGGGTCCTGAACTGAAAGAGCAAGAGCAAATGTGAGTTACATCATAATATCACCATTCATCTCCCTCTCCTTCTCAGTGACTTTCACAATGAGATCAGCAGCCTCAAGATCCTGCCAACACACCTTCTCCACCATAAGCCTCAGTCTGTGAGCCATAATTAACCCTTCTTCTCTCCCTCCTTCCTTCCCTCCCTCCTTTCTCCCCTCCCTCCCTCCCTCATTCCTTTCTTCCTTCTTGGGTTTTTGTCAGGCATTGTCTTCTAGTAATGAGTATATGAAAGAAAAAAATTCAACAATCCCAGTTTCTCTATTTTTACCAGATACACCCAACAAAGAAACTGGATGGAGGCTAATTCTTATAGATACTCACTGTTGTATACACAACTTTTAAGGTAATTAATTGGTGGGCTGTATGTTCAAACAATTTTCAGAAGCACTAAATTGTATAAAATTAGTGTTGTTGTTGACTGTGAGAATGACTGATTATTCAGTAGGTGATCCTGTCAAATAAACTTGAAAATAAACTAATAAAAACTGTTGGCAATCAATTTAATGGTTCTGTGTGCTGTTTCTGGAAGCTGTTTTTCCCCAGGGAATACTTTAAAATTATATTATGCTTTGTTGAACTTTGTGTTTTGCTTGGGCTCTATGATTCAATGGGACTTGGTTGTTGGCAAATACTCTGCAAACAGTGCAGAAATCAAGGAATAAAAGAAGTTTCATGACCTAGGTGTCTTTCAATTGGATAAGGTGGGGTGGGCTAGGTGCCTTTCTTCTAGAAAAGAGGAGTCTTAGAAATGCTTCCTGGGTATTTCCTGTGTTAGTCTGTTCTAGAGGGTCTTTCAATGCTATAAGAAGGAACCAGGGATATTATGCTTTTCAATTTGCTTATGCCTCACAGTTATATGTGAAAAAATACTAGTAAATGATATGGGGAAAACCTAGAATCTTTACATGTCATTATTGAAAACCTGGTCCATTTTATTATTTCAAATTGAGTTTGTGTGTAAAATTGTTTTTTTTCCCCAGCTTCACAAATTTTGATGGCAAAAATGTTCCTTTTATGCAATAAAATGGGAAAATTTTGAAAACTCTAAAGAACTGATAATAAGGCCAGGTCCATCAGTTTAGGTATTAAGTGGTAAAAATGCAAACTTCATAGAACATATTCTTTTGGAGAAATAAATTTAGAATTCCAAGCAGAGTCTTTCTAAATAATCAGGTAGAATCAGGTAGTGCAAATCAGAGATATTATCCAGCTTCCTGATGTACATGTTGTAGTTCACAAGGAGACACCCTCAATAAATGGTGCGTCAGTATGCTTGTTTGTAGTTGTAAGTTTTCTTGTGTCCCACCAATCCACAACTGCTCAGACCCAAATAAACACAGAGGCTTATGTTAATTATAACTGCTTGGCCATTAGCTCAGGCTTATTACTGACTAGTCTTACACTTAAATTAACCCATAATTCTTATTTATGTTTAGCCACACGACTAGGTACCTTTTCTCAGTTCTGGCTTGTCATCTCTGTATCTGGCTGGTGACTCCTGACTCAACTTTTCTCTTCCCACAATTCTCCTCTCCAGTAGATAGGCTACTTGCCAATCAGCATTTTATTTATCAACCAATCAGAGCAGCACATATTCACAGAATACAGAACATCCCACAGCACCCCCCTTTTTCTGTCTAATCCAAAAAGAAGGTCTTATCTTTAACAGTAAAATTACATATAATAGAACAGTTATCAAGCAAGAATTACAGTTACAACATCTAGTCTATTTGTATTTGGCAAAATTAAAGAAAATATTCTACTTATTCTATATTTGTGAGTCTAATGTTCCATATCTAACTCATCATTTATCATAACTAAGGAAAATTATAACATAACTATCTAGTCTTCAACTACATCAAAGACCTCAAAAGGATATAATATTACCTAAGTAAACTGGAAATGCACTGTAAGCAATTTCCAAAAATATGGAATGACAGAGACAGCTGGCTACTTGGACAGTTATCCAAAGTTTCTCTACAAGGTTGGGGCATCCATTATTCAGCCTACAGGCCTAGAGTCTCTCAGTTGCTTCTTCCTGTGTCCTATTGAATGTCTGGCAGTCTCCTCTGTGAAGCAGGAACCTGAAGGACCATCTCACCTTGCAAATTTCAGTGCTCACTTTCCTATGGATCCTGCATGTCCAGTCAATACAATATTTTGTCAAGCAGTCCAGGCAAGAACAGTTTCTTGCCCAAATGGCTATTTTTGCCAAGAAGAAGATAAACTCCATATGGAGTGTCTTTGATGCCTATCCTCCTTTCTGAAGTAAATCAGTGCTGCCAGGAGCAGACATGTCTCACTATCCAGAAAGCATAAGTTTTTAAAACATTTTAAATGCCATATTCTATAGGTCTTTGAAGTGTTTGAAGATTACCTACCTAACTGAAATGTATCTATGTATATATAGAAAACTTAACTAACATGACTACAAATGTGATTATCATAGATTATTAATTATCAATCTGTAGTTCTTAATTATTCTTTACCATTTAAAAGAGTTATATAAACATAACACCTTAAATAAGAGTATATATATATATATATATATATATATATATATATACATAGATAGATAGATAGAGAAAGAGAGAATAACAAAATTAACTAAATTTGTAATAAACTAAAATCTATAGCAATGTAAACATTTTTAAACAAGTTGTTGCTCTTTAAAAGTAGGTTCTTTAATCTACCCTTTCATACTATCATATCTATAATATTCTCTTTCCTTCTTCTTTTTTTTTCTTATAAAAGAAAGCATTTAGTTGGTAACTTGCTTACAATTTCAAAGGTTTAGTCAATTATCATCATGGCATAGAGCCTGAAATTAGATCAGTAGCTGAGAGCTACATGCTGATCTGCAGACAGAGAGAGACAGACTTTGAACTTGGCACAGGCTTTTGAAACCCCAAATTCCACCCCCATTCACACACTTCCTCCATTAAAGTCACACTTCCTAATCCTATAATTCTTTCTTTTTTTCTTTATTAAGAAATTTTCCAATCACTCCACATACTATCCACAGATCACCCCTCCTCCCTCCTCCAACCCCCAGCCCTCTTTCCCAAGCCACCCTGCATCCCCATATCCCTCAAATCGAGGTCTCCCATGGGGAGTCAGCAGAGCCCAGCACACTGAGCCTAGGCAGGTCCAAACCCCTTCCCACTGCACCAAGGCTGTGCAAGGTATCACACCACAGGCATCGGGTTCCAGAAGCCTGCCCATAGACCAGGGACAGATCCTGATCCACCTGCCTGGGTGCCCCCCAACTGTCTTCCATATCCAGAGGGCTTAGTCCAGTCCCATGGGGGCTCCACAGCCACCTTGGTCTGCTGGCAGTGGTCCAGAGGGTGCCTGGACTGGTCTACTATGGTGACCAGCCTAGCAAATAACCTAGCTGTCATTATAGAGCCTTTGTCCAGTGACTGATGGAGGCAGATACAGAGATCCATGGCCAGGCACCAGACTGAGCTCCGGGAATCCAATTGATGCGAGAGAGGAGAGATACTGCAGGCGAGGGATGTCGAGATCATGATGGGAGGACGTGCAGAGATGACCAGCCACACTAGTGGAATCCCTTTCCTTCTTTAAAAATAGATTGTATTTATAATCAACCCTCTTTAAATAAAAATAAACATTTGTAAACAATATTTTGGGAATTTGGGCATAGCTTCTCATGATACTTCCTGCTGGATGAGGGTGCTGGCAATCTTATGGAGATCCTGAGAAAATTGAGAATTATAGTAAAGTCCTGACTGGAATAGTCTGAGAGGCTGCATTGTCTGAGACAATTGCCTTGAAGCTGTTCTGATGTTGGATCATCTGGGCCATGGTTTCATTGGAGACCTTTCAGGGTGTCTTGGCTGGTCAAATCTGATTCTTCTTAACCTGGAACAAATCCATAGACTCTTGCTTTCTGTGGAAACAAAATAGAGCCTCTTTTCCAAAGCAGCATATCCTTAGATCCAGATTTTGAATCAAGACACCTTTAAAATATACATATTGGTTTAACTGAGCAGCCTTTAAAGTTAAATGTCTTTCTGTAGTTAAAAAGCCCAAAGACAATATATTCCATACTCTCTGTGTGATTTCCATCTTTATGTGGCTTATTTTTTATATTACTTTTACTGTCCCTTTAAAAGACTTTATTTTTTAAAACTATTTCTTTATATAACTGTCTATATTCATTTTATTTTCTCTTCCAAGCCTATGCACATTTTTACACACACTGTAAACCATTTAATGTCTTATTCTATCCGAATCTATCTCTTTTGCTTTAAACTGCAGTGGCTAGTATTGAAATGGCAGCTTTGGCTGCTCGATCTGCCTACCTCAACTTTCCAACATGGCAGTGATATATTTACAGCCAGCCCTGGATAAATTACTCTCTGCTCTGGGAGGCAGTGGATCTATGCTTCCCTCCAGGAGCGTGTAGCCCAAAACCATTTCTTTCTTCCTTTTTTTTGTGTGTGTATGTGTGTGTATTAGCAAAGGTTAAATCCAACAGGCACCACGTTGTGTGGCTTGGAGAAGCCTCTGTGTACTGCAGCAGGAATCCACAGCCATGCTGCTTAGCTCATGGTGGCTGGTGGCTAGTGTCCAGCTCCATCACACAGGCAGCTGTCAGTAGATGAATTTGAGCTGCTGCTGGCATGAGACTGTGAGACTAGGAGGCCCAGTGTGGCTCCATTTCTGTGTGTTCAGAATCTTTAAGCTTTTTTGCATCTATATGGCTCAAGGCCAGCACCCTCATCCATCAGGAAGTATCATTGATCCCCAACGTGAAGAGAAATCTCAGGTGACTATCCAGGAAGCTGGCTGTTTCTGTCATAACTCATTTTTTGGAAGTTTCCTGTTTGCACTTTACTAGGTAATATTATTTCCTTCTTGGGCCTCTGAGGGAACTGAAGATTAGATAGTTGTAGTTACAGTTTTCCTTGTTATGAAGTTCAGAAAAGTAACTCAATAAGAGGAGTTAAGTATGTAAGTTTGAAAGACATAATAAGATATTTTCCTATTGATAATATAAGTTAGAATAGAAAGTGAATTAGGTACATTTTGAACTCACTAAAATAGGATAGATAGTGGAATATTTTCTCTGAATTTCTCAAATGCAAATGGACTATACATTGTTGATGTATTTATTGCTTGTATATAGTTAATGCACTTATTGTATATAGTTTTTATTGTACTAGTTATAACTTTTTTAAATGTTTTATTTTTTATTAGACAAAAAAGGGGAAATGTGGTGATATTTTATTTGTGCTTTAATAAATAAAGCTTGCCTGGAGATCAGAGGAAAAAGGCCAGCCATTATAAATAAACAAAGAAGTCAGGCAACGGTAGCACATGACCTTAATCCTATCATTTAGCAGGCAAGATCTCTGTGTGTTCAGGGCCACACTAGAAACAGAGCCAGGTGTGGTGGCACACACCTTAATTCCAACACTAGTTAATCATGGAGGTCTGTAGGTCTGTACAGACAGACAGGAAGTAACAGAGCTGTGTAGGAAGAGGAAGTGATATAGCTGAACAGAGAACAAATCAGATAGCAGGACAGCAAGTCATATGTGTGTGGGTTGACAGGAAGTAACTTGCATTTGGAAGCTGCAGAGTTGGTGATGTAAGGTTGGCTGGTGGCTTTCCCTATTTCCGTGATCTTTCTAAGGCTTTCACCCCTATATTTGACTCTGTGTTTTTTATTTAATAAGACTGTTTAGAAATTAATTAACACCTGTTGCTCAAACTAATTGAGATTGGAAGGCTTGTGAAAGGACCGAGAACCAAGTTCTTTCTCATCTTCTTTTGCCCTCCTGTCTTCATCCAGAAAACTAGTCATGAAAATCAGGATTCCTTCCTAGGAGGTAGGTCATAGAAACTGGAACTGTTCTCACCATACACACACACACACACACACACACACACACACACACACACACACACACACACACCACGCACACATACAATAAATAAATAAATAAACAAACAAATAAATAAATAAATAAAATAACAAAAAAACCTGTAAACCCTAGATATAGTACTCTAATTTCCTCAGATTTCCTTGTAAGATCTGGCCATAAAGACATTCTGTTATATAATTTGTCTGAGAGTAGACCAATAGCCATGCATTCTAGATAGGATCCTGCCTTGTGTTTACAGAGAAGCAAAGATGAATATAATAAACTTGTAAACCTTCTTGACTGCTGTCCCCATAGGTCAGTTAGTGTCACATCTGTAGCACACTCCTGTGTCTACACTGCTGTTTGTCCTAAGCTGAATCATAGATAATTTCCCTTTGATCCTCAAGTTCTCACTTTTTAAATCTCCTGACTTAGGTTATATTTCAATTAAATCAATTTGACCTAGTTTCTCAAGTTCATTTGTATTTGACAGCTTTGTTTCAGACCAGACCAGAAACCACAAGAAGATGGAAGAAAAAATTTCTTCCCTATAAATGCTAAAATATCTCTCTCTCTCTCTCTCTCTCTCTCTCTCTCTCTCTCTCTCTCTCTCTCTCTCTCTCTCTTTCTCTCTCTCTCTCTCCCTTCCTCCTTCTGCCCTCCATCTCCTTTTTCTTCTCTCTTTGACCTTTCTAAACCACAAGCACAAAGTAAATGGGAAGAATTTAAGATGTGAACGTGTAAAGAAACACCTACTTTAAATAAGTAAAGATGCTTAGATGACTTTGAAGAAATGTAGTAAAAATGAAGAAATAGAATTTCTGCTGAGGAGTTGAGAAGACAGCACTTGAGCTATGGGTGAGCTTAAATAAAACTTCCACAGTCTGTTTAAATTACAGTAGCAGAAATTTTCTTAGTTTTCTACTAAAATCTGTTTACAAGCACAATGATTTTAAGCAGAAAATATATAAACAGAAGGGTGAATTTATCCCTTGCCTTATTAGTTTGCTTATCAAACCCTTGTTGGGGTCTTGGGTTGTATGTAGTGGTTTGGGTGAATTGATCTAGAGAGGTATGTGAAATTTCATCGTCACAGTATATAGAAAGATTTGTTTACTGCAGTAGAGATGGAATATAGAGATGATACATAGGGATTTATAAAGAAATAAGAGAGATCTAGGTCAAAATGGGATACTGGTATGTGAAAGGGTTCAAAATAATTCTGACGAAGGATTTGAACATGTGATTGGAGTGTTAAGTTGTCATCCTGGTTTAGTTGAAGATCAAATTATGGTGGATATTGAAACCACATCAGCATGTGGAGATCAGAGAAGTTTATGAGACTATTTGGTGTCTTTCTCTATTGCTATCTGCTTCCTTGCTAGGTCATCAATACCAGCTGTATAATAATTATGCCAGTCTTTCCAAAATAGTTAAGCAGAAGAGAATTACACAGAGATTTTAATGAATTATCCTTCTGATTAAGAACAAGTTTGAATCAGTGATTGGAATCACTTAACAATCCTCTCTAGTCAGTGATGTAGCAAAATATTTCTGAATCAATAAAGGATAATCAAGCTGAGAATAAAGGGATAAAGATAAGAGTAAGAGTACAAAAGAGTCACACTAGGACTACGGGTGTGTATTGGGGGGGGATGTAGCGTGGTACTTAAACAGGTTTCACTGTGCAATGTTGCTCTGTGATGAATTGGTAAACTCACTCTTTTCCTCACTTTCTCTTCCTTCGCCTCTTTCTGCCCTTCTTCTACTTTTCCCTTCATCTTTCCCTCTCTCCCTATCTTCTTTTATGTTTGCCATCCTTCTTTTTCATCTGTTCTGGTTTCTCCATTGACATTTACCTATCTTCCTTCCTTTGTTTCTTTCTTTCTCTCTAGTTCTGTTTTCATCTTTCATTATTTCAAACAAATATTTGTTTCCCACACCCTGCATACTCTGTTAGGTACTTGGAATACATTACTTAAGAAGATTACTAGTTTCACTCCAGTTGTGGTGTTTACAAGAGGCTGAAAGTGTAAGTTAATAAGCTTACAACTAACTGAATAAAATGATTTCAAACAGTGATAACTTTTTTACAAAAATAAAACCAGGATGTGGTAAATTAGAAGCAAGCCTGAGGGTGGGAAGAGTCCTCAGATTTAAATAATGATTGAAATAATCTTGAGAAAATATTTTAGTTGTTACTGAATCTCAGATAAACTACTTCATCACTAAATCAACTTCTCAAAAAATTAAGATCACCATCATTATTTTCCTGCCCTTAGCATCTGCATTCATTCCATCTTAAAACAATATCTCAAAATAATCCTCAAATCCTTAAGTTCCTCTCTCAATTATAACACACACACACACACACACACACACACACACACACACACACACACACCCCTTTACTACAATTTTGATAATTAAACCAAAGGGTAAAAATAAAGGCATCTCTGAAGCAAAATAATTTGTTGAGCTATTACACAGAAAACTACAAGAAGAACCTAACCTAAGACAGTGATGTACAACTATCAGAGTAGAGGCATATAACAGTTAGAAAGTAACCATTATGTCACACTCTAAGGATATCTTTGCTGAAGAAGGAAGATACTCTTTCACTCTTTATATTTAACCTACATTGGAGATAGAAAAGAAGTGATTTTCAGAAATATGTGACAGGGTGCTGTGAGAAAAGATGGAATGTAGATTCTAGATTCAGTTGTTTAAACAGAACATTTTAACCACTTGTATTGTTCCTGACGTTATGTCAGATTATGACAAAATTTAAGTCAAAATATCAACATACTCTTTCTGTTTGTTTAGTAGCTGCAAACACCTCTGATGGACATCTGTCAACACTTAACTACTTCATCCTGGATCTCAGACTTTTCTTTTGTCAATACTTTGCCACTTCTATTCTTATCTCCTTTGATTTTGGTGACTAAAGGAATTATTTGGTACATAATTAAATTTTTATCACATGATATTAATATGTGCATGTGTTTTTATGTTTGTATTGTGCATATACAAGTATTATGACTATAATACATGTTGGTACACATTGTTCAAACTCAAACTTCATATCCCAGGAATGTAAATTTAAGAGTTCTTCTCTCTAAGCTTAATTATTAGTGTATATTTGGAATTAAGTTTGTAGCTAGAGTTTTCCTGCCTGGCCCACAGTCAGGATAAATCTCTGACACCCGCCAGTCCCACAGCCACTCAGATCCAACCAAATAAACACAGAGACTTATATTGCTTACAAACTGTATGGCCGTGGCAGGCTTCTTGCTGTTTTTACAGCTTAAATTAATCCATTTTTATTAATCTATACCTTGCCACGTGGCTTGTGGCTTACCGGTACTTTACATCTTCCTTGTCCTGACAGCGGCTGGCAGTGTCTCCCTCACCCAGCTTCCTGTTCTCTCAATTCTCCTCTCTCTTAGTCCCACCTATACTTCCTGACTGGCCACTGGCCAATCAGTGATTTATTTATTGACCAATCAGCAACACATTTGACATACAGACCATCCCACAGCATAAGTTTTTTTTAACATGATATTTATAATTCCATATTCATCCAAATATATAACTTTAACATATATTCTTATAAACATATTATTAATTCAGTTTATATTGTGTGAGTATTATAAAATTGGTATTGTACCCTGTGTTGCCTTTTAAGAATATTTTTATCAATATTATGTCCATAAATTTATTCAAAATGTTGAATATATCCAGGTTATTTTCACTGATATGCAGTGCCTTATTGTGTACATATTCCATACTTTATTTATATAGTAGGCCATTGGTTGTCATCTGGGTTGTTTATAGATGCTATAATAAATAATCTTGGACAGTTAGGGATGAATTGTAGGGGATAAATAGGTTTTATTCACTTCTCTGAGTTCTACTCTGCTAAAATAAAATGTCAATAGACAAATAAGAGGAAAAAAGATACACATATTTATTAATGTGCTCAATAGTCACATAAAATAGGACACTCCATGAAAAAAATAATGGTTGAAGCTTAAATATCTTCTTCATATGTAAAGAAGCAAACACAGTGGGGGTTGACCACTTTAGATGTGGTAGTAAATTATCTCAGGCAAAAGCAGGGATCCAAAAATAGAAAGGCACCCAGAAAAAAGGGTATGCACATGTGGGGAAGAAATGGTAATAAGGTTGGCAAAGATAGAAGTTGTAGTTCTATGAGTTGACTCAGCAGTTAAAGGTTAAATTTAATCCTCAGAAGCCACTTCATGTAAGGAGAGAAAGCAACTCCACAGGGCAATTTTTTTTTTTTTTTTTTTTGGGTTTTTCGAGACAGGGTTTCTCTGTGTAGCTTTGCGCCTTTTCCTGGAACTCACTTGGTAGCCCAGGCTGGCCTCGAACTCACAGAGATCCGCCTGGCTCTGCCTCCCGAGTGCTGGGATTAAAGGCGTGCGCCACCACCGCCCGGCTTAAAGGCATGCGCCACCATCACCCGGCTACACAGGGCAAATTTTTATCTGACCTTTACATACACTCTAATCTCCAGGCTCTAGGTTTCCTGATGAGAGAGCATTCACGTGCACACTCATGCACACACACACACACACATGCACACACACGTGCACACATACATACTCACATGTACATACACATACTTACAAACATACATACACAAACACACACACACACACAGAGAGAGAGAGAGAGAGAGAGAGAGAGAGAGAGAGAGAGAGAGAGAGAGAGAAAGAGAAAGAAACAGAACAAAATAAGAAGTGGAAGCAGAAGCAGAGGAGGAAGGGGAAGAGGAATCAAAATGTAATGATTCAAAATGATTCCTTTTAAGAATAAAAGCAGGGACTTCTAGGTTGTTTATAGGTACTTGCTATTGCTGCTATGAATATAGTTGAGTAAGTGTCCTTGTGGTATCATTAAGCATCCAAGAGTGTATATCCAAGAGTGATATCATTGGGTTTTGATGTAGATTGATTCCAAATTTTCTAAGAACTCATCATACTGATTTCCAAAGTGGCTGTACAAGTTTGCATTCCCACCAACAGTGGAGGAGTGTAGCTAGAGTTTTCCTGCCTGGCCCACAGTTAGGACAAATCTGTCACCTGCCAGTCCCACAGCCGCTCAGACCCAACCAAGTAAACACAGAGACTTATATTGCTTACAAACTGTATGGCCGTGGCAGGCTTCTTGCTAACTGTTCTTTTATCTTAAATTAATCCATTTTTATAAATCTATACCTTGCCACGTGGCTTGTGGCTTACCGGCATCTTCACATGCTGCTTGTCATGGCAGCGGCTGGCAGTGTCTCCTTCACTCAGCCTTCCACTTCCCAGAATTCTCCTCTCCTTGTCCCGTCTACTTCCTGCCTGGCCACTGGCCAATCAGTGTTATATTTATTGACCAATCAGAGCAATTTGACATACAGACCATCCCACAGAAGAGGAGTGTTCCCCTTGCTCCACACCCTTTCCAACATAAACTGTTTTCAGTGATTCTGATCTTAGCCATTCTGACAGGTGTAAGATGGTATCTCAGAGTCATTTTGATTTGCATTTTCCAGATGACAAAGGATGTTTAGCAATTCCTTAAATGTCTTTCAGATATTTGAGAATCTTCTGTTGAGAATTCTCTGTTTAGCTCTGTAGCCCATTTTTTAATTGTACTTTTTGGTATTTTGAAGTATAGTTTCTTGAGTTCTTTATATATTTTGGAGATCACCCCTTTGTCAGAAGTGGGGTTGGTGAAGATCTTTTCCCATTCAGTAGGCTGTCATTTTATCTTATTTACTGTGTCCTTTGCCTTAGAGAAGCTTCTCAGTTTCAGGAGGTCCCATTTATTAATTGTTGCTCTCATTGTCTGGGCTTCAGGTGTTATACTTAGGAAATGGTCTCCTATGCCAATGAGCTTCGAGGTGTGTAGCTAAAGTTTTCCTGCCTGGCCCACAGTCAGGACAAATCTCTCTCACCCGCCAGTCCCACAGCCGCTCATACCCGACCAAGTAAACACAGAGACTTATATTGGTTACAAACTGTATGGCCGTGGCAGGCTTCTTACTAATTTTTCTTACAGCTTAAATGAATCCATTTCCATTAATCTATACCTTGCCACATGGCTCGTGGCTTACCGGCATCTTCACATGCTGCTTGTCATCGTGGCGGCTGGCAGTGTCTCTCTGACTCAGCCTTCCACTTCCCAGCTTTATTCTCCTCCTTGTCCCGCCTATACTTCCTGCCTGGCCACCAGCCAATCAGTGATTTATTTATTGACCAATCAGCAACACACTTGACATACAGACCATCTCACAGCAGAGATGACTTTCTGCTTTCTCTTCTATCATGTTCAGTGTAGCTGGGTTTATGTTGAGGTCTTTGATCTACTTGGTCTTGAGTTTTGAGCATGGGGATAGATAGGGATCTATTTGCAATCTACTACATATTGACATCCAGTTCTGCCAGCACTATTTGTTAAAGATATTTTATTTTTCCTTTGTACAGTCTTGGCTTCTCTGTCAAAAGTCAAGTATTCATAGGTTTGTTAATGCCAGGATCTTCAATTTAATTCCATTGGTCCATGTATCAGTTTTTATGCCATTATCAGGCTGTTTTTATTACTATAGTATAGCTGAATTTCTAAGCAGTCTTATTAAATAAAAAACACAAAACCCTTAGAGATCAGGGAAATAATGAGAGCCACTAACCAAACTTACCTTATCAGCTCTGCATCTTCCAAAATGCTACGACTTCCTGTCTACCCAGGCTTTTATTGCCTTGCTGTTCTACTCTCTCATTGGCTCTTAGCCCAGCTACCTCATTTCCTTGTCACTGCCTATCTGTATAGACCTCCAGATCTCTATAGTTGGTACTGGAAATAAAGGCATGTGTCACCACGCTTGGCTCTGTTCCCTGGTATGGCCTTGAAAAAAAAGAGACCCTGCCTGCCAAGTGATTGAATTAAGGGCATGTGCTACTACTGCCTGACTTTCATGTTTACTTAAAATGACTTGCTATTTCCTCTGATCTCCAGGCAAATTTTATTTATTAACATACAAATAAAATATCACCACATTTCAGCAAAAATAAAATATCACCACACTAGGTCTATAGTATAGTTTGAAGTCAGGAATGGTGATGCCTCTGGAACTTGCTTATTGTAAAGGATAGTTTTAGCTATCCTAGGTTTTTTTTATTTTTCCATATGAAATTGAGTATTGTTCTCTCCAGGTCTGTGTAGAACTGTATTGTGGTTTTGATGGGAATTGCATTGAATCTGTAGATTGCTTTTGGTAAGATTGCCATTTTTATTATGGTGGTTATATCTATCCACGAGCATGGGAGATCTTTCCATTTTCTGGTATCTTCTTCAATTTCTTTCTTTAGGGACTTATTGTCATACAGTTCTTTCAGTTGCTTGGTGAGAGTTTCCCCAAGGTATTTTATATTATTTGTGGCTATTGTAAAGGGTGATGTTTCTCTGATTTCTTTGTCAGCCAATTTATCATTTGTATATAGGAGGGCTACTGAGTTTTTTGAGTCAATATTGTATCCTGCCATGTTATTGAAGGTATTTATCAGTTGTAGGAGTTTCCTGGTAGAATTTTTGAGATCACTTATGTATATTATCATATCATCTAAATATAGCAAAAGTTTGACTTCTTACTTTCCAGTTTGTATTTCCTTGATCTCCTTTTGCTGTTTTATTGCTCTAGCTAGATCTTTGAGCACTATATTGAATAGATATGGGGAGAGTGGTCAACCTAGATGCCTCTCAACTGAAGAATGGATAAGGTAAATATGATATATATATATATATATATATATATATATATATATGTATTACTCAACTGTAAAAAAAAAATAACATCATGAAATTTACAGGCAAATGGATGGAACTAGAAAATATCCCGAGTGAGGTAACCCAGACTCAGAAAGACAAATATATACTCCTTCATAAGTGGGGATACTAGATATAAAACAAAAGATAATCAGACTATAACCCACAGCTTCAGAGAAGCTAGGAAAGAATGAGAATCCTAAGAGAGACACATGGATCACCTTGGGAAGGGGAAACAGATGAGCTCTCCATGAGTAAACCGGGAACAAGGTGGGGAAGAAGAAGTGAGGGGATGGGGGATGAGAACATGGTCAAACTCTGAAAGGCATAGAGTGGGGGAGCAAAGAAAGATATATCTTGATAGAGGGAAATATTATGGGGTAAGGGAGAAACCTGGTGCTAGGGAAATTCCCAGGAATCCATAAGGATGACCCCAGATTAGACTACCAGCAATAATGAAGAAGGTGGCTGAACTGGCCTACTCTGGTAATCAGATTGGTGAATAGCCTAAGTGTTATTGTAGAGCCTTCATCCTGTAACTGATGGAAGCAGATGCAGAGATTCACAGCAAAGCACCAGGCAGAGGTCTGAGTGTCCAGTTGAGGATGGGAAGAGGGATTATATGATCAGGGGAGGGGTCAAGATCATGTTGGGGAAATCTACAGAGATAACTGAACCAAGCTCATTGGAACTCATGAACTTTAGACCAACAGCTGTGGAACCTGCATGGGATTCTGCATATGAAACTGCAGGTTCCCTCTGCATACGAAAGACAGTTATGTAGCTTGGTCTGTTTGAGGGGCCCCTGGTAGTGGGATCAAGATCTATCCCTGGTGAATGAGATGACTATCTGGAGTCCATTACCTATGGTTATATACCTTGCTCACCCTTGATGCAGGGTGGAGGGGCTTGGGCCTGCCTCAGCAGAATGTATCAGGCTTTGCTGACTCCCCACAAGAGGCCTTACCCTTTTGGCAGAGGGGATGAAAGTGAGTTGGTAAGGGGAGACTTGGGGTCAGTGGGACAAGGGATGAGAGGGGGACTGTGGTTGGTATGTAAAAAGAATAAAAAAATAAATAAGAAATAAAAATACAAAAATAAGAATAAAAGCAAAAGTCATTTCAGATAAAACCTGTCCAGTGATAGTCTCCCAAAGACTAGAAAGGGTATTTAGTATGCCTAGGTGGAGAAACTTGAGTCTTCTTGTTCTTTTCTTTCCCCATCCCTGGTCAAATGTTAGAGGGAATCTTAGAGCAATTGCATTTCTTTTTAAGAATTTCCTCTAGTCAAATAAAGCAACAGGGACAGAGCTCATTTCTTTTCTTTTATATTTTATTTTACAATATAATTTAATTCTATATATGAACCACGGATTCCCTTGTTCTCAACCCTCCAGGCCCCCTCCCCTTCCCCCCAACCCACCCCCCATTCCCATCTCCTCCAGAGCAAAGCCTCCCCTAGGATTGAGATCAACCTGGTAGACTCAGTCCAGGCAGGTCCAGTCCCCTCCTCCCAGGCTGAGCCAAGTGTCCCTGCATAAGCCCCAGGTTTCAAACAGTCAACTCATGCACTGAGCACAGGACCTGGTCCCACTACCTGGATGCCTCCCAAACAGATCAAGCCAATCAACTGTCTCACCCATTCAGAGGGCCTGATTCAGTTGGGGGCCCCTCAGCCATTGGTTCATAGTTCATGTGTTTCCATTTGTTTGGCTATTTGTCCCTGTGCTTTATCCAACCTTGGTCTCAACAATTCTCGCTCATATAAACCCTCCTCTTTCTCACCAATTGGACTCCCGGAGCTCCACTCAGGGCCTGGCCGTGGATCTCTACATCCAGTTCCCTCAGTCATTGGATGAGGTTTCTAGCAAGACAATTAGGGTGTTTGGCTATCCTATCACCAGAGTAGGTCAGTTCGGGCTGTTGCTCTACCATTGCCAGCAGTCTATTGTGGGGGCATCTTCGTGGATTTCTGTGGGCCTCTCTAGCACTTTGCTTCTTTCTATTCTCATGTGGTCTTCATTTACCATGGTCTCCTATTCCTTGTTCTCCCTCTTTGTTGTTGATCCAGCTGGGATCTCCCGCTCCCCCAACCTCTCTTTCCCTCGACTCTCGCCCTTCATTACCCCCACTCAGGTCCAGGCTGTTCATGTAGATCTCATTGGGCAATCCCCGTGTCTTTCTTGGGGTCCTGTTTTCCAGGTAGCCTCCCTGATGTTGTGAGTAGCAGTCCAGTCACCCTTGTTCCACATCTAGTATCCTCCTATGAGTGAGTACATACCATGTTTGTCTTTCTGAGTCTGGGTTACATCACTCAGGATGATTTTTTCTAGATCCATCCATTTGCCTGCAAACCTCACGATGGCATTGCTTTTCTCTGCTGAGTAGTATTCCATTGTGTATATGTACCACACTTGTCTATCCATTCTTCAGTTGAAGGGCATCTAGGTTGTTTCCAGGTTCTGGCTATTACAAACAATGCTGATATGAACATAGCTGAGCAAGTGCCCTTGTGGTATGATTGAGCATTCCTTGGGTATATGCCCAAGAGTGGTATAGCTGTGTCTTGGGGGAGATGGATTCCCAATTTTCTAAGAAAGTGCCATATTGATTTCCAAAGTGGTTGTACAAGCTTGCATTCCCACCAGCAGTGGAGGAGAGTTCCCCTAGCTCCACATCCTCTCCAGCATAAGGTGTCTTCAGTGTTTTTAATCTTAGCCATTCTGACAGGCATAAGGTGGTATCTCAGAGTCATTTTGATTTGCATTTCCCTGATAACTAGGGATGTTGAGCAATTCCTTAAATGTCTTTCAGCCATTTGAGTTTCCTCCGTTGAGAATTCTCTGTTTAGTTCTATAGCCCATTTCTTAATTGGACTGTTGGGCATTTTGATGTCTAATTTCCTGAGTTCTTTATATATTCTGGATATCAGTCCTCTGTCAGATGTGGGGTTGGTGAAGACCTTTTCCCATTCTGTAGGCTGTTGCTTTGCCTTGTTGACCGTATCCTTTGCAGAGCCCATTTTTTATCTAAAGGTAGAAAGACTAAGAAACCCTAGAGAAACTTTGATTCTCAGTCAACTTGGGCAGCATGACAATGGCCTTTAATTCAATGTTCTCAGGGAAACAGAGTGTTATACTTTTACTCTCTGAGTGTCAGTAAAACACCAGAACTGTCTGGAGTTTATTACGTATCTTACAAAAAGATTTCAGGTCATTTCACACATTTGTACTCACTTCACAAAGCACTGACTTCCTCTTCATACTGATTATATGAATTATACTTCCACTGCTAGAATATAAGCATTCTATACCCTCTACATATTCTTTAACATTAGATAAAGTTAATGATATTCATTGAATTTCTAAAGAATAATGTATTTATAACATATTCAATTTTTAATTATTATTAAGATTTTGCTTTTAATGTTTTGTGGTTTTTGTTTTCTCTAAGATATTTGCTTATGTTTCTTGCTCATTTACTTATTCACTTATATGTATTTTTTGTTTAATTTTTGTTGTAAATTCAGGTGGAATTAGATATTTGTCATTTCCCATTAAGGACTTTACCACCTGTAGATTAAAAGTATTTTTCTAATTTTTAATTTTTTTTAACTGAAATAGAATTCCAGTACTTCAAATACTCCATTTCCTTCTTTCAACCCCTCCAACTATCCTCCCTCTAATCAAACCTATGTCCCTACTCTCAAGTTGATGGCCTCATTTTCTTTAAATATTTTACATACAGAAATACATATGTACATATGTGTAGGCATTAATAAACAAATGCAATATGTTGAGTTAGTTTTTGTAATTTGTGTGTATATTGTTTCAGGGCTGAACAATGTTCATTAGACAACTAAAAAGAGGACTTATCCATGGGAAAGGTTAATTCTTCATGTCCCAGCAGTTATTACATTCCTTAGATCTTTGTCTAAGGGGAGGACCCTGTGAATATGTACTTTTTTTAGGTTAACACACCCATTTTTATTGTCATTACCTGTCTTTTTTTTTTATAAAGCCTTTTTCTAGAAAAGGCTGTTTTATTGCCAGCTTCCTAGTATTCTGGTTCTTATAAAATCCCCCCCCCCTCTTCCATGATTTTTCCTGAGCCATAGATGAAAGAGCTGTGATGTAGCAGTACCCACAGAGGCAGAGATTTCCGTAATCCTTTGACATCTGCACAGTCTCCAGTGTGGTTTTCTGTGATGGTCTCCATTTTCTGTAGAGAGGCTTCTTTGATGAAAGATGGTATAACAATAGATTTATGATAGAGTATGGAATTATGCTGGTCTATGAAAGATGCCTTTCTAATCTCCCTTATTTTTCTAGCTGGGGAAGCTGGTTAGGTTTCCAGTACCAGGCATTGTTTTCTTCCTGCTGAGTGAGTCTTAAGTAAAATTATACAGAAGTTGACTATCATTCATATGTGTATGAGTGTCTTGATATGCTGGTCATTGTTCTGTACTAACCAGCTGCAACACTTATGAATGGTGACATTAAAAGTATGAGAGAAAAAACCCTATGAGTTCTCAACTCTATGCAAAGAAATATAGCCAAGTGAGGAAAACATGGACTGGGAGAGGTGGTCTTCCTTAGAGAAGAGCACATCAATTGGCTGTCTATTACCAAGAGATCAGCCTTGAAAACACACAAACAGGTAGCATTATACGGATTGAACAGATTATATTCAGAAATACTCATCTATATATAATTAAATTTGTAAATTATAGCCTCTAGAATAAATAATGTATATATTCATATATTAGATTACATATGGACTAAACATGTACATATTGTACATACTTTGTTATCTAAACAATATGATATAAAAATTTAAAGATCATTATAATTTTTATTGAACTTTATTTGTAGTATATAGAGATACGCACTAAATTATGTGCAAACATTATACTTCTTTATGTAAATAACTTGAGAATCTTCAGACTTGGGAGCCCAGGGTTCATTGAACCAAATCCCCTAGGGACCTAACAGACAGCTAATTCTTCTTTTAAATTATGAATTCTCTGTTTCATATGTGCCTTAATTGTTCATTTGTTGGGTGTCACACATGCTAAGCACTCTACCACTGAGCTGTATTTGATACCATTTTATGAACCTTTGAAAGGAAACAACTTTCATTTAAAATGGTTCTAAACCTGCAGGTTCAATTATAGTTCTTTACCCTCATCAAAGGACCTGCTTTGTGAGGAAGATGGAGATGACTAGAGCAAGGCACAATTGACCAAAACATAGAGAACAGGTACAGTGAATGCTCTGCATCAAAGACTTGGGGAACATCATGGAAAAGGGGCTGGACAGATTACAGAAGCCGAGAACCAAAGCATTTGCTGTGATACAGTGTCTTTGTGTATGTGACACGAAAGGCAAATCCATGAAATCTGAACAATATGGTTGTCTATAGAAGACCTGAAAAGGGCAAACAATGGCAGGCAAGTGGATGGGAAAAGGGCCAGAAAGCCCCACCTCTTGGCGAACACTTACAGGCTATTATTAACTGCTGTGAGAGGAAGAAGCAGTCTGGTTCAAGGATTATGCCCCTGATAGGTGATCAAATCCCAAGGGGTCAGGCCTAAACATGTATTGGAGAAACACTGAATGAACCCTGTGGGTTGAGTTTATAATTTTTGTATAACAATAAAAATTAAAGAATAAGAGGCAATGGTTTTGAGAAGGAGATGGAGCACAAGGGAAGAGTTAGAGAAAGAAGAGTTAGGGGGGAAATGATGCAAATATAGTACTCCACATAAGTAAATATATACATACACTAAAAGTAAAGCTGCAAAACAGTTGTTTTCATAGGACAGTTTTTAACCCAGCATCATTTATAAACAATTGTTTGTTCTGAGTCACAAACAGCATTTTTTTATATATCTGAAGTTCATATGTTCACGTGTCATTGTTTAACTGATTAAGCTTTTGTCTTTTGCAGTACCTCCTCTATCAAGTCATAGATTAATCCGGTCTACTATAAGTTCAATAATATTGAAGAATTGTATGATCTTATTTGACTGAGTTGATGATGTGTAGTACATGGTCTATTAACTTGCAAATATGTCTAGAGTCTTGTCCCTATAATCTATGAATGTTACCTCAAGTGTAAAAGTAAAATTTGCAGTGTAGTTAAGGATCTTGAGATGAGAGGTTTTCTCGGGTATTCTGGATGAGTAGTTGTGAACACTATGGCTTTTAGGAAGAAAAAAGCAAACGCAAATCAGTAAAAGGAGATTTGACTAAGCAAGCAGCTTTACAAACTGTAAAAGAGCTGAAAGCTAAGGCATGAAGTTGTCCTATACTAACAGTTGTGCACATCTTTAATTCCAGAACTGGAGGGCGGGGCAGAGGCAGCCATATCCTTGTGAGTTTGGGGGAACCCTGGTCTACATAGTCAGTTCCAGGACAGCCAGGGATACACAGAGAAACTCTGTCTCAAAAGAGAAAAGAAGAGAAGAGAAGAGAAGAGAAAAGAGAAATCTATTCTCATTGAGTGTCCAGAAGAAATTCAAATAGCACTTTAATTCAGCCCTAATAGACTCATTTCAGACACCTGTATCAATGACACTAAGATTGCAAAGCTAATTCATGTAGCTTTGAACCATTACATTCTTAATGCTCCAGAGTAAATTGAAAAGCAATACAGGTCATTGCAGTGTTTTGTAATGGGAAATGATATTATTTTACTTTCGTTTTAGCAATAGCAATTCTTGAGGGACATAGTAGCAGTAATTTGGTGATTGTTGTAATAACAGAAACTATGGTATTCAAGGTAAATATTGAACCTTGATATTTGAGTGTGCAACAGAAGCATGCATATGTCCTTAAACTTCTGCCTTAGTACTTTCAGAAGAGAAGAAACCTCTGCTTTTTCTATGAATTAATAAGGTCTTATCCCACTGTGGTATTCGCTGTACCTGGAAAAAAATAAAAGAAGGCAGAGGGAAAGTGAAGGACCATATCTTGTTAAATGCCCCTCAGTTTCCTGTCCTTAGAGTCTAAAACTTCTATTATCTCCACAACTGTCCACACTCTATCAAAATATACATGAGTACACAGTTTCCCTAGTGAGGTCTTCATTTCTGAAGCCTCTCATACCAGGAAAAGTTATGCAAACTAAACTTGAATGCTTCCTTTTTTTTAACACGTAAAAGGGGAGCCAGAATTTAATCAAACAAGCCAAATCCCATGTCATCATCTGACTCCTAGGACTCCTCCTTCTCATCTTTCTTCTCCTCTGCTGCAGCAGGGGCAGAACCAGCAGCAGGAGCTTCAGAGCCAGGGGCAGCAGAAACAGCCACAGTCCCACCAGTAGGCACACTGGCTGTCTGCCAACGCCCTAGACGTTGACATCCTCAATGTTTTTTCCATTCAGTTCACTGATGACCTTGTTGAGCCAGTCATCGTCCACCTTGATGACCATGCTGTCTAGTGTCTTCTTTATGTCTTTTGTGGGGGGAGAGGAGTTGCCCCCAAGGGCGGCAAGCAAATAAGAGTCGACATAGAGCATGTGGGCTGCTGTGGACCGGCCTCATGCATGCAACCTCGGCGACGACAGGCAGAGAAAGGAACTCCCTTTTGTTAATATGCCTTTTGTAATGAGTATCTCAGTCATGGAGTTTGCTATAGACAATTAAAAAAAAAAAAGGATTTTTCTTTTCTCCTTTACATAGTACAATAGAGGTTATAGTTTAGATGGGGCCACAAACTGGTAGAGGTAGTAAATGACTAGGTGGTAAATATCCTGAAAGGAAGCTTTTCGTTGTCCTGGATAAGTAGGAAGTGAACTTTAACAGCGATAGAGATGAAAATCTAACACCATTAATAATCAACACCATTGAGGGAATGATGATACAATTAACATGTTAATCTGAGAAAATTCAAGTACTCATTATACTAGAATGTCTCTCTCTTTCTCTGTCTCTGTGTCATGGTCTGTCTCTGTCTCTTTCTCTGTGTCTCTCTTTCTCTCTCTCTCTCTCCCTCTCTTTCTCTCTCTCTCTCTCCCTCTGTCTGTCTGTCTGTCTCTCTCTCCCTCTCTCTCTCTCTCATATTGTTTATACATTTAGCTATCTAGCTCCTTGTCAATCTATTAAAAAGCAATATCACTACTTACTCTATATACTGAACGATATTTGCCAATTAGTCTTTTTAAATTTTTTTTAAAAATGTGACTGTGTGGAGACATCCCTGGAGACTGAAAGTTGAAGATCCCATGAAGATGAGTTACAGGTGGTTAAAATCTCCCCATCAGGGGTGCTGAGAACTAAACTTTAGCCATCTAGAAGAGAAGCAAGCACTCTTAACTACTAAGCCATCTTTCCACCCCTGCCAATGCGTCTCTTATAATGTATTCTTAAAAACGCTTATATGCTAGCCTTAAATGGGAAATTTGTGTAGCCTGAGGGAGCAAGCACCCATGAGATAGTTTGTGTATGGCAGTAGGATGATTAACTCACCCATTTCAAATCCTGTCCACTCCTATAATATTGAAATTTGAATACGTAATGTCAGTGTTTACTGAATTTATTCTGTTCATGAAAGAAAATCTGATTCTCACACTTTGTGGGAGAGAAGTGAGCCATGTCTCTATCATTGCTTGGATTACCTGAAACTCAGTATATCCACTCTTCCATTTTGAAGATGAAAAGTGCATGATCGCAGAAATCCACAAAGATACCTCCACAACAGACTACTGGCAATGGTCGAGAGAAGCCCGAACTGACCTACTCTGGTGATGGGATGGCCTAACACCCTAACTGTGGTGATAGAACTCTAATCCAGTGACTGATGGAAGCAGATGCAGAGATCCACAGCCAAGCCCCAGGTGGAGCTCTGGGAGTCCAATCGGTGTGAGAGAGGAGGGATTATATGAGCAAGAGATGTTGAGACCATGATTGGAAAAAGCACAAGGACAAGTAGCCAAACTAGTGGTAACACATGAACTATGAACCAATAGCTGAGGAGCCCCCATGGAACTGGATAAATGAGACAGTCAATTAGCTTGAACTATTTAGGAGGCCCCCAGGCAGTAGGACCTGGACCTGTCCTTAGCGCATGAGCTGGCTTTTTGGAACCTAGGGCCTATGCTGGGACACTTTGCTCAGCCTAGGTGAAGGGAGGAGGGGACTGGACCTGCCTCAACTGATTCTACCAGGCTGAGCTGAATCCCCAGGGGAGACCTTGCCTTGGAGGAGGTGGGAATAGGGGGGGGGTGGATTGGGAGGAAGGCTGGGGGGTGGGAGGAGGGAGGACAGGGGAATCCGTGGCTGATATGTAAAATTAAATGAATTATAAAATTTAAAAAAAGAAATAAAAAATAAAAGCTTTAAAAAAAAAGAAAAGTGAATGCTCAACTGCCATAAAACAACTGAGTTATTTTCTAAGTGAAAGAACTAAGATAATTAATTTTTTAAGGAAACAGAGAACTGTTTTCAAAAGTAGTTTTGAAGAAGAAAAACAGAGATATTTGAAGGAAACTCATGTAACTAGACAGCCGAGAGGTAAACTTTATCGTTCATAACCTCATAGCTGAAAAGAAAGAATGAATAAGAACCCAAAGAAAACCATGAGTTTTTTGTGCAGTGTGGTAAGTGGATGCTTGGTGAGACTGAAGCTCGAGTATCAGTTAGGTCCATTTCTCCTTCATGGGATATACCATTATTCTCTGTCTCTCTGTCTCTCTCTCTCTGTCTCTCTCTGACTCTCTGTCTGTCTGTCTGTCTGTCTGTCTGTCTCTCTCTCTCTCTCTCTCTCTCTCTCTCTCTGTGTGTGTGTGTGTGTCTGTTGTGTGTGTATCTATGTGTGCGTCTGCGTGTTGCTGCCTCCCTCCATCTGTCTCTTTCTCTTCCACTTTAAAACAAAAGTTAAGTCAAAGGCTGATTAAAAAAAATATATCCAGGTTGAAGATCTAATCGAATTTAATTCAGTCTGTCAAACTCTTCATATACAGGCTACCAGAGCAACAAAGACATCAAGGATTAAAAAAAAAATTAGTATAAGGATATGTCATCAAGGAAAAAAATGCAGAGAGACATACAGCCCCAAACCTTCTTTATCTTATCTAACATTAACTAATGTTTACTTTGTAGGTCTAATTCCTGGAACAATAATGCATGTTTCAAGGTTGCAATATAATGAACTCTTAGGATTTTCAAATTTGTCCAAGCTGATAAAATTTAGACTATTCTACGGAGTCACCAAGAAACCCTAGCTCCTTGCTGTAGGTGACTCCGAGACCTCTGTTCCCACTGACTCACACTAGGCATCAGTGTTCTATCACAGTGTACTGACATTCTCTCCTTCAGATCATTTGGGCCTAAAGAGGGAACCAAAAAAACAAAGTAGGAGTTTTAAAGTTGGAAGTCTCACTGCTTGAACTTATTTTAATAGTCTTAGTAACTTTTTTTTTTTTACCAGAAATAATAGGAGAAATATTGGTGGCTAGAAGCACTTTCTGTACCAACTACTCCCATATAAGGGAATATAAGAACATGATTTATCTTGTACTCACTCAGTCAAGCTTGTGGGTATGCGACCTTCCTCATAATGGTTGAACCAAAGAGATTATAAAAAGAGAATACTTTTTGTGCCTAAGATAGAATCTTGTGAGGAAAATAAATAAGCAAAAAGGAAACTCAAAATAATGTACACAGTTCCTACCAAGGATGCTATAGAAGTACAGCTATAGTGTGTTTACTCTCACTGAGGGTATTTAGGAATACTTCCCTTAACAAGTGTGTTTGTGTGAAATTGAGCTAGCCAGCAACAGCAACTTAAAAGGGAAGAATGCCTGCCAGATCTTAGGAATGTATGAAGGCTGTTCTTTCACCATAGAAACATCTACCAGCCTGCAGTAATTAATACACACAATAACTTTCTTGATAAGACAAGAATCAAAAGCCAATCAGCAATCATATTTTACTTTCTAAGAATTTGTTCAGTTTTGTGAAGCTGTAAAACAAATATTCATTAATACTGCAACCTTTACGACAGTGAGATTATGACAGTACTCTAAACATCACTATTACTCATCAAGATGTGAAACCTCCAAAGGAACCTCTGAGAAGGAAAATATGGTGGCACTCTGGGTCAATAGAATTCTGACCATGGTCCTGTTTTCAACCTCCAAGTCAAGGGGAACTCAAAACAGGACAAATCATCTAAAAGATTCTGCAAAACTTTCTTGTTTAGGAAGTGATTAATCTCATTTTCTTTATATGTGCATGTACTGTGCCTTTCTGCTTTATGTGTATTTTCAGTTGAAGGATTTGTGATAGTGCATACACAATTTTACTGCCTAAGTCAAATGAAAACCTAAAGTATTTTCATTAGAGCTGGAAAATTCAGAAACATTTGAGTTGATGCTTTATGATTAAAGGAAAAGAACTGATGACTTGTTTAACACAAATTCAATTGTTTCTTCTTTGTCCAATCAAGTTGGAGTCACCTTTTCTCTTTTCAAAAAGGTGAAAGTGAAAAAAACGAGGGCAAAGTATTATGCCAGCCCAGCATGAAAACACACTCTGAGAAACTGTCATGACAATGACTGTTGGGAAAACACTATCATGACTCCAGATGGCAAAATAAAATAGCTTCATGAGGATACTATTCAGTCATTTGCTGAACTGATGAGAAACAAAGTAATGTTGCATACTTTACATGCTATCTTCACCTATTTCTCTCACAACTTGGTGATACTTTGGAAACATGCCATTTGTCTCTTTGGCTCTGGGTTATCTCATTCAATATATTTTCTAGTTCCATCCACTGACCTACAAAGTTCTTGATTTCATTTTGTTACAACCAAATAGTATTCTTTAGTGTATGTGTACCACATTTTCATGATCCAGTCACCAGCTGAAGGACATTAGCCATTTCCTAGCTATTGTGAATAGAGCAGCAGTAAACAGGGCTGAGTATACTTATACTCAAAGGTAAGTATAGTTTTCATCCATTATCATGAAAAATTCTCATTGTAACATAAAAACATATTTAATCAAAATTCTGAGTAGTGATGCCAAGTACTAATGGTTACATGTATAAAACAACTTCCATAACTAAGGCTCAGGGATCATTGCAGAAGAGGGCCAGAAAGGTGGTTAAAGCCGGATAACCAGGGAGTTTTCTGTGAGATTCTGTTTCCTAGTCATGTCATAATCTACACATATAAAGTCTCACTGACATGGCTAGCAAACCATGAGCTGAATGACTATACTGACAGCCATACCAAAGTGGACAGGGAAAAGTCTAAGAAGCCTCAACTCTGCACAAAGAACTATAGGGAATGTTGAGAGTATATATAGACTTATTGAAATGGTTATTCAGTAACAAATGGTCAACCCTGAAAACATATATACAAGTAATGTTTAAACAATGCCATGTCCTTTTGTGAAGTAATTATGAGAATGAAATAGGCATGTTGTCATAGAAATAAATTCATGTTGATAAACTGACTATCAAACACTTGTGTTTGATTATTTTGACCCATTTCTAAGAAAAATAAAGGAGTTTGTGGCATGCCAAGGGCCATGGGTGTATATAGCAAGTGACAACTAGTATTTAACAGGTCGACCTACCAGCCCCATCTAATGGGGATCCCCACCTGGCAAGGCTATGAGGTCATTGACTGTAAATGACCACTTGCTCCTGTCTATAATTTTTCTCATGTGCAACTGCATTTCTTTCATAAAAACAATTATGTGCATTCACCCCCACTATTTGTATGTTTATTACATGAACATATTCAATATTTGGGCATACATATAGCTGTGGATGGTCAGGAAGATGATTTCTGTGTAAGCTGTATAATTCTGATGATTAGAAAAAAATTGAATAATTTTCATAACTGACACAGGAAAGTAACAGTATTCTCAGTCACTAAGACAGCCAATTTTAGATTGCAGAACAAATTAAAAACAGACTAGCTGCCCCTGAAGAGAATACATGGACATAGGTTCCTGTTGTTTGTTGCTGAATCAAGGTCAGATATGAAGTAACTTTGGCAGACATAACCCTCTGGAATAATTCCCTTTCTGCTTGTACCCCAACCACTAAATTTCAGCCTGCTAACTGTTGTTATTAATTCCTGATTTTTAAAGTCATTCCCTGTCTAGGAATGCTAACCACTCAGGATTCTTGCTTGGCCAACCATTATTCAATGGCTAGTTGATGTGACCTTCCTAGCTTGAGAGAAACCCTGTGATTCCTTACATGTATCAGTTTGGCTCTATCTCTGGTTGTTTATTCAAGAAATACTTTGTGATCCTGAAAATGTAACTCATATTTGTGTAGAGTTTGGCTATGAGAGAGGGGGCTATGAAGAGTTATGTAAAGAACTAACTGTGAGTATGTGTGTAGGTATGTGCTGACAGAGAGAGATGTAGCTGAGTGTATATATATAGAGAAATGTTCGTGAGCGTTAGAAAAAAGTGGGTGATGAGAATTTAGTATATAAAATAGAGATATATGCATGTAAGGGAGAGATATGGATAAAGAGATGTGTGGAGGGAAGAGGTATGGCTGTTAAAAGAGGTGTGTGTAGAAGATTATAAAGCAGTGAGTGTTAGAATATGTGTGTGTATTGCATGAGTGATGAAGCTTAAATTTTGAAAAAGAATAAAAGAGAATGACCCTCAGATCGTGTGTAAATTATTATAGATAAGAAATCTCTCTATCTCCGCTCTTGAGGAGTCTTTCTCCGAGTAACCCTGGGTAGCAATCATGGGAGCTGGACTCGGAAGCCGCTAAAGTAGAAGATGGTGTTGTGCTTATTTGTGCATGTGCGTGGTGTGTGTGTGTGTGTGTGTGTGTGTGTGTGTGTGTGTGTGTGTGTACAGAGTAAATCACATGCAAAATTCAAAACACACACGAACAGTAAACTATTTCCATTTTCTTCTTTGTGTTTTAAACATGGATCTGAAAGAGTAAATATGAATGGAAACTCCTCGGCAATGATCTTACCAGGCAGTAATGGACAAGTAACAAAAAGAAGACCCACAACTCTTCTAGCCCTTTAATGATAGGAGATAAATTGTGAGCTTTGGGATATCTTTTTGTGCTTACTTAAAACTAATAATATTATCTGCATTATATGTAAATAATAGTAATGTTAAACATTATTGGGGCGCTTTAAAAATATTTTTAAAAATATTAATTGAAAAAAAAATGAATGCTGGATTAAGAGAGCTGGCATACAATGGTAGAAAATAATGCTTCCATGGGAACAATATAAGCAATTTAAGCATTTATTGATTCTTCCTTTTTTTGAAATCCATGTATCATGGACCATTCATTAAATCTATTCATTTCAAATATTTTTCAAATAATTCGTTTTTGTGCTATAAATGCTGTAAAGATTAAAGGAAACTAAAACAATTGCCTTTGTTTAAGGTAAAATATTTTATTAATGACTTATTAATGAGTAAAAAAGTAATTTTCTTATTTTATATGTAACTACAAACTGTCCTTTTTTTCTCATTGACTAAATGGCTTAGAATACCATTAGCTCAAGTCATTCTACCTGCCAATACTCAGTGGCACTCCTTTGCAGCCTTGCCCCAAGAACATTATTTGATAGGTGTATATATGGTCTCTAAGTGAGGATATGAGATTAGCCTGTAGGATGCTCAGTGTATAGTCAGATTTTTCACTGCTGTCCTCCTGAGTACTGTGTCTATAATAAGTTGGAAGTTGGTGATTGACTGTCCTTAAAGTTGGTCGCAGGTATAAATGGGAATGATTGTCTTGGACATATGGGCGTGTTCAATGAACAGCAGTGGAGCAGTTGAGAAAAGTAAATAAGCTGCAGATAGAGACCAGTTATTGCCTGTGCTGAGACATAAAGCACTAAAGTACTCAATATCAACTGTATTGCAAGATTCGGAGGGTTGTAGAGTATTGTGGAATACTTGTATACTGTGTGAAGTTATATTGCTGTTACTGACTTAATAAAATAAAATGAATAACCAATAGATAGGCAGGAGGTTTAGGCAGAATTTCCAGGGAGAGAATAGAGGAGTAAGAGGAATCAAGGTATATAGGAGACACCATGAGACAAGTAGAGGAAGCAGGAGGTGCAAGATAGAAGAGAGGTAACACCACCTGACAGAACATAGATTAACAAAAATGGGTTACTTTAATTTGTACGAGGTAGTTAGGAATAACTCTAAACTATAGGATGAGCTTTCATAATTAATAAGTCTTCATATCATTGTTTGTGAGCTGGCGGCCCAAAGAAAAATTCATGTACAGTGAAGGTAGATAGATATGCACCTGAATGTTCTTGGCATATGGAGGGGCGTATAGGAATGCTATACATTTCACTCAGCATTGGAAATAACTGTGTTTATTTGTGTATTTGTTCTGTGGTTATTACTTCTTGTGACTGTAATGTCTACATGTCCTTATTTCTCTTCATTCTCCTTTTAACAGTTTTATTGAACTTTAAGATGATTCAGAGTTCATTATTAAGTATTTTCCTTCTTGCTCCCACTTCTTTCCTTGTCTCTTTGTGTGTGTGTGTGTGTGTGTGTGTGTGTGCGTGCATGTGTGTATGTGTATCTGGAGTTTGAATCTAGGGCCTAATACATACTAGACAAGTGCTTTAACATTGATTCTCACTCCCACAATTTGGCCAAGTTCTGTAATTTCTCACTCTTTTTCTTGTTTTCCTCTCCTTTTGTACTTAGCCTGTTCCCCCTCTGACTGAAGACATCTTGAAAACCTATTAGTTCACAAATCAAGAGGATTAATACAATATGTGGACAATTTAGAATTTTGTATTGTCAAATGTATTCAACATTGACTATAATACAATTATTTGATTCCCATCCCTTAACTTTTCTATGCAGTAAAAACTTCCATAAGCACTTTTCTCCTTTTCTATTTAGAGATATATTTTTCTGGACATGTGTTATTTTGTTCTCTGGTATAATGTTGTAAAGAAAATAATTAAATGAGTCTATTTTTAAAGATTTCAAATGTAAGAGAAATTGTTAGTATTATTCCACATCTTTAATTTGATAATAAGTGTTAAGACTTTAACGGACTGTTATTTTTAAATTGAACTGCCAAGTCTTATATGATCTTGAAAAGTTAGGGTTCTTTTCTGCTGTTTTTAAAACATTGTCTCTTTCCACTGCTTCATCTCATTGCTAAAAGCATCACTTTTGTTTACTTCCTGGGAAATGACAGGGAGAAATAAGAGAAACAGTGAAATTAATGGAGAGATACTATGTACCTTGGCAGTACAGCAGATCTGTCACCAAGTCATAATTCTATTGTTTTTCCACCTTATGAAATACACCCAACAGTCAGTGAGGTACAGTCATGACCATGTGTGTGGAGAATGAGAATAGAATAGCATAGAAGGGAAGATGAACTGGTTCTGTTGCATGACTTCATTTGGAAGGGAGTCTGGACCTTAGTATATAAGTCTGTTTACTTACACATAAAACATGAGGTTGCTCAAGCACTTGACTAATGCACAATGAAGTCTTGTGCTTCTATTTAAGCTTCTACTTGACTTGAATGTAATTTCTTCCTGGAGACTTCCAAGATCCTGAAGTGGATACTGAGCATGATGTCTGTCACTATCTAGTGGCAACTGCTCTCATTTCTGTAGCAAGCAGAACATTTGCTTATTCATTTTTTTAACTGTGACCACACATAGGCATCCAAATGATATAAGCTTGGCCATTCATGCACATGCTCACATTTCTGTGATCCTGAGACATTGCTCAGAGCATTTAACTGGTTCTTAACAAAAGTACTTCACAATGGATGTACAGAATCATATGAGAGAAACACAACTTCAGATTTTATATTTGATATTATTTTAAAATTGTAAGCTACAAAGCTGCTGAGAGAGATCCCCAGGAAAGGTGTTTGCCACCAAGTCTGACAATGGCGTGAATTAAATAACTAGAACCCACCTAGTAGAAAGTAAGAACCACTGACTTTTGACCACTATATATGTGCTGCACCATGTGCACGC
Organism: Peromyscus californicus insignis; assembly: GCF_007827085.1. Lineage (NCBI taxonomy): Eukaryota > Metazoa > Chordata > Mammalia > Rodentia > Cricetidae > Peromyscus > Peromyscus californicus. Next base: position 73,631,641 of record NW_026294595.1, read on the forward strand.
ACACACACACACACACACACACACACACACACACACACACACACACCCCTGAGCACACACAAAATAACTAAATAAATAATGTAATTAAAATATATTTAATCATGAGGCCATCTAGTCTTGGTAAAGATTATGTTTGTAAAGATTGCTTACTAAAAGCTTGGTGAAATGATTCGTAATCCCTATACTTTATTTTGAATAAAAATTTCCGGCATTAACTAAACAAAAAAAAAACCAAGTTAATAGACACACAATAGACAGGAGTTTAAATGTTCTTCTCTCTATACAGATACTGAGCCCATGGACCATTAGAAAACCAGTCTAGAAATGGAAAGGAATCATTTTCCCATCATTTAACCTCACATGATTTCTGAATATTGCCCAAGGATAGAAAGGTATGTAAACTTTTGGATTGAATTAGTGGATGTAAAAGTTCATATAATCTAAAGTTCAATGATGACAGCTATAAATCAATTCTGCTTTTCCCCTTTCATTCAACTGATGAATGTCCCACATATGTTCAGTTCCTGCTGCTGGGTTTTCTTGTTAATACTCTCTACCATTATCAGTATGATGTTCGCTCTTCTTTGGCAGTAACAATGTTTCCTTTAATGCCATTATTTTATAGTTATCTTGTATACTAAATTAGAAATGCTCAAAGGGCTGAACATGCTGAATATTCTTTTCTTATTTGTCATCTCCTGAAGATCTTAGAAATATCTTATATACCAAGTACACATATTAGTCTGTTTGACTGACAATAACTCTATATTCTCACACAGAGATGGCCACTAGCAAGATCCAGTCTTCTATAAATATGTACTCTACATTGTATGGTGAATTATGAAGATTTTATTTATTGCTATGTGAAGTTCTTAACTGGTTTTTAGAGGATGCTTTTCCTACTGAATTACAGTGTGCCAATCTTTTTAATCCTACATATACAATTTTTGGAATAATTAATTATTGAGGTGTATTTGTGTTCACAATTGATAACTTTAAAACGGAAAAAATCTAACTATTCAGTAGTCAAATACTGCATTAAAACTTGGTGAGAGAGCTGGTGAGATGATCCAACAGTTAAAGGTATTTGTGGTCAAGCCTGAGAACCTGAGTTTAATCCCTGGAACCCACATAATGGAAGGTTAGAACCAGTTGAACTTTACACAAACACACACACACACACACACACACACACACACACACACACACACACACACACTTTGATATTTCTGTGCATATAATCTCTCCCTCCCTCCCCATGTCTACTCACACAAATAAATAAATAACTACATACATGAATGTAAAATAAAACACATTTAAATGCATTATAATGTGTATTTATAAATGAGATCAAAGACTTAAAAAATGTGGACAGGTATTTTATTCCTCGTTTTTTATTATTCTTTAATTTTCAAGTGTCTTTTTATCCTAACTACTGCTTCATCATGAGGTTTTAGTAGTGAATATCTCTTCATATGCAGCCCAGAAATTCATAAAGTATTAGTATAATTTTAACATTTTGAAAGATTATTCCTTGTTTATGTTCTTGATTTAAGTAAGGAGCCCAACACTCAAGGGGCAGAAACAATTTTACATATTAGTTGACCTGTTTCCTTCATATAAGTGCTTTCACCTGCTAATTCTGACGTCTTGCGAATCCATCTTTTGGTGGACAGAAAATTACATTAGTTTTATAATAGCTTGGGATATCTCTTTCTGATAATGGTTATTACTTATGTCATAATTCAACTGTAGTCATTTAGTTTATTTGCCAATTTATATGAAGTTATTCCTTCAGATCCTTGTGGTGCTATTTATACACAATTATCACCATAGTAGCAAAATTAGTTCATTAAATTACATAAAAATGTTTGAAGTTTTGCTTTTTTCTTTTTTCGAGACAGGATTTCTCTGTGTAGCTTCGTGCCTTTCCTGGATCTCGCTCTGTAGACCAGGCATGCCTTGAACTCACAAAGATCCACCTGCCTCTGCCTCCCGAGTGCTGGGATTAAAGACGTGCGCCTATTGTGGGGGTATCTTTGTGGATTTCTGTGGACCTCTCTAGCACTTTGCTTCTTACTATTATAAAGTGGTCTTCATTTATCATGGTCTTTTATTCCTTGTTCTCCCTCTCTGTTCTTGATCCAGCTGGGATCTCCCACTCCCCTAATCTCTCTTTCCCTCAACCCTTGCCCTTCATTACCCCCACTCATGTCCATGTTGTTCATGTAGATCTCATCCATTTCTCTGTCATTGGGCAATCCCTGTGTCTTTCTTGGGGTCCTGTTTTCTAGGTAGCCTCCCTGGAGTTGTGAGTAGCAGTCTAGTTTTTGTTTTGCATCTACTATCCTCCTATGAGTGAGTACATACCATGTTTGTCTTTGTGAGTCTAGGTTACCTCACTCAGGATGATTTTTTCTAGATCCATCCATTTGCCTGCAAACCTCATGATGTCATTATTTTTCTCTGCTGAGTAGTATTCTATTGTGTATATGAACCACATTTTATTTATCCATTCTTCAGTTGAAGGGCATCTAGGTTATTTCTAGGTTCTGGCTATTACAAACAATGCTGATATGAACATAGCTGAGCAAGTGCCCTTGTGGTATGACAGAGCATCCCTTGAGTATATGCCCAAGAGTGGTATAGCTGGGTCTTGGGGGAGATTGATTCCCAATTTTCTAAGAAAGCACCATATTGATTTCCAAAGTGGTTGTACAAGCTTGCATTCCCACCAGCAGTGAAGAAGAGTTGCCCTAGCTGCACATCCTCTCCAGCATAAGGTGTCTTCAATGTTTTTGATCGTAGCCATTCTGACAGGCATAAGGTAGTATCTCAGAGTCATTTTGATTTGCATTTCCCTGATAATTAGGGATGTTGAGCAAATCCTTAAATGTCTATACAGTTACAGAAACAAATACATAGTTTTAAAAAATAAAGTCTTTAAAGAGACAGTAAAATTAATATAAAAAAATAAGTCCCGTAAAGATGGATATCACACAGAGAATCCGGATTGTGTTGTCTTTGGGATTCTTAACTACAGAGAGATATTTGATTGTAAAGGAAGCTGAGTTAAACCAATATACATATTTTAAAGGTACCTTGACTTCAAAATTTGGATATAAGGATATGTTACTTTGGAAAGGAAACTCTGCTTTTGTTTCCACAGAAAGCCAGATTCTATGGATTTGTTCCAGATTAAGACACATCAGGTTTGAACAGCCAAGACCACCTGAAAGGTCTCCAATGACACCATGGCCCAGATGATCCAACATCCAGAACTGTTTCAAGGCAACTGGTTCAGATGATACAGCCTCACGGACTACTCCATGATCCTAAAATTTTCTTTGTTTCCCCAGAAGATACAGCGCCCCCCTCCAGCAGGAAGTAGTAAGAGAAGCTACGCCCAAATTCCCAAATATACCAAGCTGACTTGAGAGATGTGTAAAGGTTAAAACCTTCCTTTTTAAGAAAAGAAAAGGGGAAGTGTTGTGGGATGGTCTGTATGTCAAATGTGTTGCTGATTGGTCAATGAATAAATCACTGATTGGCAGTGGCCAGGCAGGAAGTATAGGCGGGACTAACAGAGAGGAGAACTGAGAGAACAGGAAGCTGGGTGAGAGAGACACTGCCAGCCGCCATCAGGATAAGGAAGATGTAAAGTACCGGTAAGCCACAAGCCACGTGGCAAGGTATAGATTAATAGAAATGGATTAATTTAAGCTGTAAGAACAGTTAGCAAGAAGCCTGCCACGGCCATACAGTTTGTAACCAATATAAGTCTCTGTGTTTATTTGATCGGGTTTAAGCGGCTTGGGACTGGTGGGTGAGAGAGATTTGTCCTGACTGTGGGCCAGGCAGAAAAACTCTAGCAACAAATGTCTTTCAGCCATTTGAGTTTCTTCTGTTGAGAATTCTCTGTTTAGTTCTATAGCCCATTTCTTAATTGGACTGTTAGGCATTTTGATGTCTAATTTCTTGAGTTCCTTATATATTCTGGATATCAGTCCTCTGTCAGATGTGGGGTTGGTGAAGACCTTTTCCCATTCTGTAGGCTGTTGCTTTGCCTTGTTGACCGTATCCTTTGCTCTACAAAAGCTTCTCAGTTTCAAGAGGTCCCATTGATTGATTGTTTCTCTCAGTGTCTGTGCTACTGGTGTTATATTTAGGAAGTGATCTCCTATGCCAATGCATTCAAGACTACTTCCTACTTTCTCTTCTAGCAGGTTCAGAGTAGCTGGATTTATGCTGAGTTCTTTGATCCACTTGGACTTAAGTTTTGTGCACGGTGACAGATATGGATCTATTTGCAGCCTTCTACACATTGATATCCAGCTATGCTAGCACCATTTGTTGAAGATGCTTTCTTTTTTCTATTGTACACTTTTGGCTTCTTTGTCAAAAATTGTATGTTCATAGGTGTGTGGATTAATGTCAGGGTCTTCAATTTGATTCCATTGATCCACATTTTGGTTTTTATGCCAGTACCAAGCTGTTTTTATTACTGGAGCTCTATAGTAGAGCTTGAGGTCAGGGATCATTATGCCTCCAGAGGTTGTGTTATTGTACAGGATTCTTTTGGCTATCCTGGGTCTGTTGTTTTTCCATATGAAGTTGAGTGTTATTCTTTCTAGGTCTGTGAAGAATTGTGTTGGTATTTTGATGGGGATTGCATTGAATCTGTAGACTGCTTTTGGTAAGATTGCCATTTTTACTATGTTAGTCCTGCCTATCCATGAGCGTGGGAGATCTTTCCATTTTCTGACATCTTCTTCAATTTCTTTTTTCAGGGACTTAAAGTACTTGCCATATAGGTCCTTCACTTGCTTGGTTAGTGTTACCCCAAGGTATTTTATATCATTTGTGGCTATTGTAAAGGGTGATGTATCTCTGATTTCCTTCTCAGCCTGTTTGTCAATTGTATATAGGAGGGCTACTGATTTCTTTTTGAGTTGATCTTGTATCCTGCTATGTTGCTGAAGGTATTTATAAGCTGTATCAGTTCCTTGGTGGAATCTTTGGGGTCACTCAAGTATACTATCATGTCAAATGCAAATAGGGAAAGCTTGACTTCTTCCTTTCCAATTTGTATCCCCTTAATCTCCTTATGTTGTCTTATTGCTCTGGCTAGAACTTCAAGTACTATATTGAGTAAGTATGGGGAGGGCAGACAGACTTGCCTCGTTCCTGATTTTAGTGGAATCGCTTTGAGTTTCTCTCAATTTAATTTGATGTTGGCTGTTGGCTTGCTGTAAATTGCTGTAAATTGCCTTTATTATGTTTAGGTATGTTCCCTGTATTCCTGGTCACTCCAAGACCTGTATCATGAAGGGGTGTGGGATTTTGTCAAATGCCTTTTCTGAATCTAATGAGATGATCATGTGGTTTTTTTTTTTCTTTGAGTTTGTTTATATGGTGTATTACATTGATGGACTTTTGTATGTTGAACCACCCTTGCATCCCTGGAATGAAGCCTACTTGTTCATGGTGGATAATTGTTTTGATGTGTTCTTGAAGTCTGTTTGCCAGTATTTTATTGAGTATTTTTGCATCAATGTTCATGAGGGAGATCAGTCTGTAGTTCTCTTTCTTTGTTGTATCCTTGTTTGGTTTAGGAATCAGGGTAATTGTAGCCTCACAACAGACTACTAGCAATGGTCCAGAAACAGCCCGAACTGACCTACTCTGGTGATAGGATGGCCAAACACTGTAATTGTTGTGCTAAAAACCCCATCCAATGACTGAGGGAACCGTATGCAGAGATCCACAGCCAGGCCCCAGGTGGAGCTCCAGGAGTCCAATTGGTAAGAAAGAGGAGGGATTGTATGAGCGAGAACTGTTGAGACCAAGGTTGGATAAAGCACAGGGAAAAATAGCCAAATGAATAGAAACACATGAGCTATGAACCAATAGCTGAGGAGCCCCCAACTGGATCAGGTCCTCTGGATAAGTGAGACAGTTCATTAGCTTGATCTGTTTGGGAGGCATCCAGGCTGTGGGACCGGGCCCTGTACTCAGTACATGATTTGTTTGTTTGAAACCTGGGGCTTATGCAGGGACACTTGGCTCAGCCTGGGAGGAGGGGACTGGACCTGCCTGGACTGAATCTACCAGGTTGAACTCAATCTTCAGGGGAGTCTTTGCCCTGGAGGAGATGGGAATGGGGGGTGGGCTGGGGAGAAGGCGGCGGGGGGGGGGGGAGTGCGGAGAACAAGGGAATCTGTGGCTGATATGTAAAATTAAATTAAATTATAAAAAAATTAAAAAAATAAAATAAAATAAAGGCATGTGCCACCACTGCCCGGCAAAATTTTGCTCTTAATATATCAGCTGATCAAATATTTATCATGTCCTATTTCTCTCTATATATCCTCTATCTATGTATGTATCTACCTATCTATCTATCTATCTATCTATCTTCTATTTATCATGTATCTATCATCTCTCTATTTATCTATCATCTCATGTTTATACCAAAATAGATGAACTAAAATGGTCAAAAGCTGAGTAAATAGTAATACAATTTGTGAAAATTAAAAACAAAAATGCTGGGTAACTTTATTGCACATTCTAAAGAGATCAAGGTTTGTGCACAAATATAATTACATGTGAGATGATATTTCTCTTCTCTTTTCTATTTAAATTTTAATGGTGTAAAAAAAATAACTTTTAGTCTCAAAAGTCCATTTAGTATGAACCCTGTGGAGATGGCTTAGTGAGTTAAGTGCTGGATGACCTCCACTGCCATAAAAGTTGAGGACAGCTTGAAGGTCTATACCAGTGCTGGGGGCTTGCTGACATCTATTCAGGTCAAAACAGTTAGCTCAAGTTTCACTGAGAGACTATATCATAAACTAAAGTATAGAATGAAAGGGAACGAGACCTGATGTCAACCTCTATTCTTTATTCGACACACTCAAGATATGTCTACACACACAGATCCAACAATGTGTAAACTACCATGGATCTCTGTCTCACAGAATAAGAGAAATAGCAATTCAGGAAATACACATCAACTTAATTTTGCTTGGGTAACATAGAACTCTCAGCACATTTACATGTCTTTTGACTGAATGGCCAGTATTAGCCTCCTTTTACTAGAGGCAGTTTGTCCTGTTGACAAAGAAATCCATTCAGCAATTGGCACTGAGAATGTAAAGATTCCATGTTAGATTTCTTGCCAAATTGGGTTTTTTTTTTTCAAGTTTTTTTTTTCCTTTTCCTTTTTTTCTTTATTTCAAAGTGCTTCTCTGTAGCTGGAGTTTTCTCCAGTCCCGCTCAGGCCCACAGCTGCTCAGAACCAAGTAAACACACAGAAACTTATATTACCTATAAACTGTATGGCCATATTAGGCTTTTTGTTATCTAGTTCTTATATCTTAAATTAACCCATTTCTATCAATCTGTAAGTTGCCACATGGCTTATAGCTTACTGGTACTTTACATCATGCTTCTCATGGCGGCTGGCTGGCAACGTCTCTTGACTCAGCTTTCCACTTCCCAGAATTCTCCTCTCTGCTTGTCCCGCCTATACTATACTTCCTGCCTGGCTACTGGCGAATCAGAATTTTATTTATCAATCAATCAGAACAGGACATTCACAACATACAGAAAGACATCCCCAGCACTTCTCAACTTTTCTTTTATTGTTTAGGATGGAAAGAACTACCCTTCCCATTCTCTAAAATCCCTTAATTAGTGAATCATCTTTTCCCCCCTTTATTCTGTCTATAAATCAGTATGTTCTTTTTTTTGTTCATTTCATTGCAATCTGGAGGCAGCACCAATCAGCACATGCCATCCCACGTTTTTAGGACTAACATTATTGAGAGCTTCTTTAGTATCATAACTCATAGAGTTACAGTTTTGCTTTTAATTGACCTAGATTTTCTTTCTTCTGATCTTGAATAATCATTTCTACAGACACTTCTCTGCTCCTTAAAATACTGTCAGGTATAAATTGAGGTGCTTTTCCTGTAGCACTTGCTCATCTCCAGTGCCAATCTCTGTGCCATTGGTGCATGGGCCAGATCATACTAAGGATAAAGCAACCACAAATATCAGTAGTCAAATACAGTTTTTACCTTCTCAAAGAAACAATGAGCTTTAGTAAATTCAGAACTAAGAAGTATCTGAGTAGTTCATTCTAAGTTACACTTAATATTATCAGAATTGAAATATGAAAGAACTGCAAATTTTTGTAAGAATGTGTACATTATATATTTTAAACAGAAGAAATTGGAGAAACTAAGCTTACCTGCAATTATAGAAAAGTTAAGAATATGATTTCCTACTTCCTACTTGAGACTAATTTTTGTGAGAGAAGTACAGAAAATGAAGAACATTCATATGTAGTTACCCTTCATAGAGACTGACTTTCCTGCAGTCAATTATGCTCTAAAGCTGTTACCCAGCCCATCCCAGAAACACGAATGAATCACTAAAATTACATAAATTTTAATAGTTTATATTATTGCATGTTAATTAATAAGTATAGTATGTTACTTATTTATATATTTTTTTAATTATCCATTTCAGTGTTGATCACTGATTTAATTTATTATAGATTGCAGATTTAATTTCACCATATATGTGTATAGTTAGGAAGAAACACATATAGAATATCTATATATACACATACACAGAGTTTATGTACAACGCATAGTTTCAAATACATGCACAGGGCCTTCAGAAGTGTTCATACATTTTAACAAGATGAGTATAATTTCTAAGCACATTTCCTAAGGAAAGCTGAAAATCAATGAAATCCAGAATGTCTCTAAACATGAAATTATGATCACATTAATTAATGATAAGATGTGATTTTTCATCTCTCAAATAATCATTGAACTAGAAATGGTTAACAATCATCTCTGATGAAAAGGCTGATGAAACATTTGCCTTGCAGAGTATAATAGAAATCAAAGAAAATTTTTCTTTGGGATGATTTGTTGAAGCAATTGTACTTGCAAATTGATTATATTGGAAAGATCAGACAAGTATGAAAAGATTCACATAAAGAATGTCCTTTTAGCAGAAAAATATCATTTATAAAAATAAGTATGTTAACCTAAACAAATGGGAAAAAAGACAAAGAAATCTAAATGAGATTCAATACGTGTTAGTCATTGAACATGAAAGCACATGATTATTGTACTTTATTAAGTAAAAGATGGCTTGGTAAGACTACTGTCACATGAAGATTCTTATGACATGTCAATGGAACCTGATGAACACTATGAACAAATGCAACTTGGGGAAAAAGGGGCTTATTTATTTATCTTTTTTTTTTTTTTTTCTTAGAGGTCACAATTTATCATTGAAAGAAATCAGGTCAGGAACCTGCATATAAGAACTGAAGTAGAGAACATAGAGTAATTTTGCTATACTTGTCAGCATTCTTTAGAGTAACAGAACTGAAAGAATTTATTTATATGTATACATGTATGTATGGAATTTACTAGAATAGGGTACAGGCTATGGTCCAGATAATCCAGTAATGGCTGTTTTACCAACAGAAGGTACAAGAATCCAGTAGTTGTTCAGTCCATGAGACTAGATGTTTCAGCGGGTCTTTAGTATATACCATAATCCCAAAGAAGTAGGCTCAAATATCAGTGAAGGATTTGATTTGTCAGTGAAAGCAAGACCCAGCAGGCAAAGATCACATCCTTCATATTGGCGGCCAATAAACATTGTGATCAAAATTAATATAATCAAAAGCTACATGTTAAAAATGTTTTTTTCTCACTTCTAAGGATATAATTACATTATTTCCTCATAGGTAAACTCAGCTACTTAGCTTTAAATTAATTCCAGATGTGGTCAAGTTGACAACCAAGAATATTCAAAACAAGTCTACCCATTTTCTACTTGTCACATGATCATATCTCCTTTGTCACACTCAATTTCCAAATGAAAGCAATAACTAGTCCACAATTATTTGTAACATGATTTAATAATCCTTCACATAATCAAAAACATACTATAAATTTAAAAGATATGGGAATGTCCCCTGAAGGATATTCTTTTAGTATCTCAAATAAATTTGATAACCACTGGTAGTCTCTTAATTTATATTATATTACATGGAAATGAAATCTAAGAATAAAAACATAAATACCTGTATAAACACATTTTTAAGAAAATATAAGAGAAAGATTCATGTCAATTATAATCTTTATTTTTGCAACTTGTCATATGGTCTAAGCTTGCATTTATAACTGCTTCCCTCTACTATCCCTTCTGTATTTCATCTACCCTCATCAAGTACTTCAACAGATCTTGTTTATTTTTCTGGAGGGATAACCCATACCTTCATTCCTGATGGGCCTGTACCCTTTGTAATCCTTACAGGATTAAGCTGTTATAGTTTCCCATGGCTTTAATAACAGGACACGCTAATAGCAAGAGATGCACTAAAGGATCTCCTACACTCTAGACATAATCATTCCTCCATTATAGAAAAGGAATACAATTTTCCCTTTGTAATCTTGACCAATCATCCTTTCTAACCACTGTTATTCCTTTCTTAGCCTTATGGCATCAGAAGCCCAAAGTGGTGAGGAGGAAGCCTAAGCTTCTAGTTTAATGGTATGTTTGTTGTGTCTCCTGGCAGGAGCAGTCCCTACTCTGGAACGAAAATTACTAGGCCAGCAGAACTTATGGTCATGGGAACAGGAACCAAAATTTTTCTAGTGGATCACTAGCGTTGATAGTGACTGGAACTATATTCTCCTTTCCACCTAATTCCTGAACCTATGGATCCTGGGTATGGGAGAAATCATACCATATATTGGACACTAATTCAATACCTACATCACTTCTTGGCAACACTGCTCCAGCACTCCTGGCTGCCACCATATAATTGGTGCTATGACTGTATCTTCAAAAGTCCACTACATCTTTCTATTAGTCCAACTGTGTAGCTGAAAATTTTCCTTTGTCCCTCATCTGCCAGTACCACAGCTGCTCAGACCCAAATAAACACACACAAGCTAGTATTATTTTTAAACTATGGCCATGGCAGGCTTCTTGTTATCTCGTTCTTAAATCTTAAATTAACTCATTTCTATAAATCTGTACTTTGTCATGTTCTTGTGGCTTACAGGTACTTTGACATCCTTGTTCTCATGGTGGTGACTGGTAGTGTCTCCTCTGCTCTGTCTTCTTCCTTCCTCTCTTCCTATTTAGAATGTTCCACCTAGCCTTATTCTACCTCACCATTGGCCAAACACAGCTGCTTCAAAATGATAGGAAACATGATAATACTGGTAGAGTCAATGATTATGTCCCCACTGTCACATTTCTATGATTGTGAAGTATGTTGCATGTTCAGAAACAATACTGTGTGGAGTACTATGATGATGATTTATAAGGCTTTCAGTAAATCCATGTGCTATGTTTTTGTCAGAAGCATTACATACATAAAATACCTTGGGATAATTCTAAGCAAACAAGTGAAAGACCTGTATGACAAGAACTTTAAGTCTTTGGAGAAAGAAATTGAAGAAGATATCAGAAAATGAAATGATCTCCTATACTTTTTGATAGGTAGGTTCAACATAGTAAGTGTGGCAATCTTACCAAAAGCAATCCACAGATTCAGTGCAATCCCCATCAAAATCCCAACACAATTCTTTACAGACTTCAAAAGAACAATACTCAAAAAAAAAAAAAAAACCAAAACAAAACAGGATAACCAAAACAATTCTGTACAATAAAGGGACATCTGGAGGCATCACCATCTCTGACTTCAAGCTATACTATAGAACTATAGCAGTAAAAACAGCTTGGTATCAGCATATAAACAGATATGTGGACCAATGGAATTGAATTGAAGGCCCTGACACTAGTCCACACACCTATGAACACCTGATTTTTGACAAAAAGCCAAAAATAAACAATGGAAAAAAGGAAGAATATTCAACAAATGGTATTGGTATAACTGGACGGTGGCATGTAGAAGAATGCAAATATTAACATACAATTAAAATCACATTTCAGTACAAGTAAAATACCACCACATTTCCCCTTTTCTATTTTAATAAAAAGGAAAAAAAAGAAAAAGGTTATAACTAACAAAAGAAAAACTATATACAAAAGTACAATGACTATATACAATATATACAAGTAATAAATGTCTAAACAATGTCTAGTCCATTTGTATTTGACAAATTCAGAGGGTCAGAAAAAAAAATACGTATCTGTTAGCTAATACCAAAAAATGGGAAATAGTCCATTATACAGCATAATGTTGTAATAACAGAACAATTTGATTTTTTAAACCTTCTGAATGATCTTTTTCTCATTTTCATCACTCATCTAGACTTACTTTTATAGTATAAAAGAAGTTAAGAGAATTCTGACAATGATGTCTTTATTTTTTAGAGAAATTTGCTTTTTACTTGTTTGCTTTCTGTTTTTAATGATTATTAAAGCAACTGATGAGTTCAAGATGGATACCTTCAAATAAGCAAATCTGTGACTCAAACAATTTTAGCAGAGAAATGCTAGGAATAAGTTTATATCTCCATAAGTATATGACCAACCTAGAAAATATAAGATAAAATTAAATGCAACAATGTCCTTTATTTTTAATATTTGGTGTATATTTGTGTAAATGAAATTAAAAAGAAGAAATGTATCTAAAAAAAAAAAAAGAATGCAAATAGATCCATATTTCTAGCCCTGCACAAAACTCAAGGCCAAGTGGATCAAAGACCTCAACATAATTTCACTTACACTAAACCTGATAGAAGAGAAAGTGGGAAGTAGCTTTAAATGCATTGGTACAGGAGACCACTTCCTAAATATAACACTGGTAGCACAGACACTGAGAGTAGCAATTAACAAATGGGACCTCCTGAAAATGAGAGGTTTCTGTAAGGCAAAGGACACAGTAAATAAGACAAAATGGCAGCCTATTGAATGGGAAAAGATCTTCACCAACCCTGTTTCTGACAGAGAGAGGACTGATCTCCAAAATATATAAATAACTCAAGAAACTACAAAAGAAAATACTAAATAATCAAATTAAAAAATGAGGTACATTTTTTATCTAAACAGAGAAATATCAATAGAAGAATCTCCAATGGTTGAAAGACACTTAAAGAATTGCTCAACGTCCTTAGCCTTCAGAAAAATACAAGTTAAAACAACTCAAATACCATCTTACACCTTTCAGAATGGCTAAGAACAAAAACACTGATGACAGCCTGTGTTGGAGAGGATTGAAATAAGGGGAACACTCCTCCATTGCTGGTGGGAGTGAAAATTTGTACAGCCACTTTGGAAGTTAGTATGGTGGTTTCTCAAAAATTGGAGATTTATCTACCTCATGATCTAGTAATACTACCCTTGGGCATAAACCCAAAGGATGTACATTTATATCACAAGGACATTTGCTCAACTAAGTTCATAGCAGCATTATTTGTAATAGCCAGAACCTGGAAACAACCTAGATGCCCCTCAACTAAAGAGTGGGTAAAAATGTGGTACTTTTACACAATGGAGTATTAGTCAGTTGTAAAATAAAACAATGACATCATGAAATTTAATGGATAGAACTAGAAAAAACTATCCTGAGTGAAGTAACCCAGACCCAGAAAGACAAACATGGTATGTATTCACTCATAAGTGGATATTAGACATAAATCAAAGGATAACCAGGCTATAATCCACAACCCCAGAGAAGCTATGTTACAAGGAGGACCCTAAGAGAGACATGCATAGATCTCCCTAGGAAGGAGAAATAGATAAGATCTCCTGAGTAAATTGTGAGCCTGGAGGGGGAGAGGGGTAAAGGTAAGGGGAGGTGGAAAGAGAATATGAGGTAATGGGATGGTCATGCTGGGAGAGGGACAGAGATGGAGAGGAAGAGATATCTTGATAGAGAGAACCATTGTGGATTTGGGGAGAACCCTGGTGCCAGGTAATTTCCCAGGAATCCACAAGGATTACCACAGCTAAGACTACAAGCAATAGTGGAGAGGGGGAATGAACTGACCTTTCCTGTAATTGGACTTATGATTATGCTAATTATCATCATCATCATAGAACCTTCATCCAGTAACAGATGGAAGCAGATGCAGAGATCCACAGCTAAACACTGGGTGGAATTTCTAGAGTCTAGTCAGAAAGAGGGAGAAGGGATTATATGAGCAAAGGGGTAAAGACTATGATGGGCAAACCCACAAAGACAGCTGACCTGAGCTAGTTGGAACTCACTGACTCTGAACTGATACCTGAAGAACCTTCATGGGACCTAACTAGGTAGGCCATCTTAATGTGGGTGATAGTTGTGTGGCTTGAGCAGTTTGTGGAGTTACTGACAGTGAGACCAGGATTTATCCTTAGTGCATGAACTGATTTTATTTTGGAACCCATTCCTTATGGAGGGATCCCTTACTCAGCCTTGATATGGGGGGAGGGGCTTGGTCCTGCCTCAACTCAATGTGCCAAACTTTGTTGACTCCCCATGGGAGACCTTACTCTCTCTGAGGAGCTAGATGGGGGTGGGGTGGGGGAAGATGGGGATGAGTGAGAGGAGGTGAGAGAGGGGAACTCTGGTTGGTATGTAAAATGAAAAAAAAAAACTTTAAAATAAAAAAGGAGATTTAATGATTTACCTGCTTATCCTATCATTTCTGTAGCATATATAAATTACAACAAAAATAACCTCAAATATCTGTCAATATACAAAACTCCAAGCCAATGTAAAATATTTAAGACTAGTAGTTGCTATTTTGGTTTACAAGTAGATTCAATTTTCTATCCCTTTATGCTATTTCTATAGCTCCTCTTTTTCATTTTAAAACAAAATCCCTGAATCAAATCTTCTCTGTCAGCTTTTTCCCTTACCATTACCAATAACAACTTCCTAATCAACCCCCTTAAACTATGACAAATATCTATAACCCACCAAATGATCCAAAACCACCTACCCTACTTCTGGGGAATATGGGATTCATGTTATTAAAATTACTTCCAGCTGTCTGGGGTGACAGCATCTTTAGGGGACCCTAGAAAAATTGGTATGATTGTCATGTCCTAGGAGAGCTAGCTGTATCATCTGTTTTTCAGACTCTGTAATGGGAAAGTTCTTGGCTTATCTCAAGGAATGGCTAAAGTAGTTTGTTAGGCTGTACCACTTCAGCTAGTCACCATGAAATTGCCCTGAGCAGTTTATAGTCCTAAGCCAATCTTTGAGCGGCATTTGACAGCTTAGTAGCATTACCATAGTCCTAGAATCATTATTGTGGGTCCCCATCCTCCTTTTGGGGATTTCAAAGGTTGCTGTTACACAACTTCATGGTTCACTGCAGAAAACTTAAACATTTAAAATGTCATATTCAGCAGATCTCAAAGAGGTTAGAGGACCATAATTTGTTAAATACATCTAGAGGACAAAAACTTAATTCCTGGTTACCTGACAGAGACTCAAACCCAAAATCTTGTACAGAGAGCTAGATGAAGCCTTTTTTTTAGAATTGGTTCTCTATATGATCATTAATACCAATACAAAAAGTTGAATATATATACATATTATATGTTAAACTTAAAAATTTTGGTATAATTTATACCTTAAGAAAAGTTTTAAAGAGTCAAAATAAAACCAAAGGTTTATGATTTAGTGACAAGAGAATAGTCCCTTAATTTTGGTTTTTCTTATGTCCTATAGCAGGTAGTTTTTCTGACATGAAACAGAGATTTTGGATTTTACTTTAACAAGCATGCTTGGGTTTAGAGAAGGAGAGATCCATGCTCCAATTTCAAAGCCATCTTTAAATTTCAATTGAACCGGGTCTACAGAATGACAATTTGTATTATGTGACTGTAGAGAACACAGAAACAAACACTTGGGAAGGTTTATGAAATTTTATCCTGTTGTAAATGTGATATACCAATAGACCAATTTACTCTTTTTCTTGGGACATTTTCTCTGGATGATTTATCCTTTTTCTTCACATGTCTCATTTGTCCAGTGGTCTTCTCCTTAGTTGAATGCTTTCATTCTCCTGGAAAGACAAAAACAAAACCCTGCTCAAACCTTAACTTTGGGAAGTTTCCCTTTTCATAAGTTATATTTGATTAAATGTAAAGCATTTGTTAGTCTTACAATTTAGTTTAGATTGAATGGTCATGCTGGTTGATGAACTATCACCTCTTCTAATTAAGAGGTCTCTGTTGTTCAAATCTAATCTTTATCAGTTTTGCTGGTATTCATAGATGTTCTTCTCCTGTGGAAACAAAAGCAAAACCACTTCTCCAACATAACACATATCCTAGTTTCCATTCTGAGGTTAACACATCTTTAAAGTATACAAGTTGATTTAGCATTCAGAAAATTTAAAGTCAATAAAGCACTGTGTAGTCTTTCTCTAGGGGTTATTTATTGTCCCTTTCGACTTATTAAGCATATCTTTTAGGGTTTAGATCTTCCTATAACTGTTTGCCATGTAGGATTGTGCTGTATACCTGTAATATGTTTTATGTTGTAATATGCATAAAATTGTTTCATTTTACTAGGGGCATATGCTGGAGCATTGTCAGTCTTAATTTGTACACATATTCCTATGATGGCCATAACTTATAACAAATGTGTGATTATAGAATCAATCTTTTAATAACTCAAAAGAGTTGCCTATTGAAATCCTGATATGCATCTGTGATATGGTGCACATATTTTAATTTTCCAAACTCTGCAAATGAAACATGTCCATTTGCTCAATTTTATTTCTTTGAGTACCCTCTGGTTTACTTCCTGCAGGTAGCAGAGTTTGGTTATACAAGGAACAAGTAGAATATTTCCTTATAATTTCCTTGGCTTATTGCCAAGTAATGGAAAAAATCAATTTTCAAACCTGTGCTAGTGATATAATGTTTCTTATGAGTGTCGGAGGCTTCTAACACATTCCTACCAATAGCCAACCAATTTCATCATTATCTTGTGCTAAATGACCTGGAAGACTCATATGGGATCTAATATGTGTTATATATAAGGGATGATTTCGATCTTTGATTATTTCTTGTAACCAAATAAATGACAATGTCAATTCTGTATCATCTGGAATAAGTTCAGCAGTTTCAATATGGAAAACAACTCCTTCTGCATATTGAGAGTAAGTAACTATAGTAAGAGACTCTGGAAAAAAATCTAATAATACCATGAAAATAGCATATAATTGTGACTTTTGAACAGAATCATAAAGGTTTGGGACCACTTTTCTTAAATTTCTTGATTTATAAGCTGCCTTTCCTGATTTATTGGCATCATTATAGGATGCAGGGGCTCCAGAAATTGATGTTCCCGGTACAATGTGAGGAAGAATCCAGTTAGTTCTCTTTATAAACTGAATTATCTTGCTTTGGGGGTATTTACTGTTAATCTCTGCCAAAAAAATGCTGCAAGCTTTTTGCCAATGTTAATTTTTTGCCCATAAAGAGTAAATTTCAGCATTAGTAAAAGGTACAACAATTTCTTCTGGGTCTATTTCTGCTAATTGATGAAGTCTCGATCTTCCATTTAGAATCAACTCAGAAAGATTTTCTACATAGGTCTTTAATTTTTCACTCTCCTTGTGTGGCAAAAGTATCCATTATAACATAATATTATCTCTCTGCCTCAAAATTTCTATAGGAGAATGTAGCACAAATCTGAGAAGGTCTTATTAATAAAAAACAAACCTGGAGCAAGAATTGGGGTGAACGCTGAATGATCAGAGAAGCAGAACAAGCCACAGCTTCTTCACCTCACCAATTCCTCAACTGATCCTGTTTCCTCAGACTTGAAGCCTCTCTGCTGAACTGTGCTGCTTAAAAGCCTAAAAGCTTAACCAGCTCTAATTTCCTGGTCTTCATGCCTTATATACCTTTCTGTTTCCTGCCATCACTTCCTGGGATTAAAGGCACGAGTCACCATGCCTGGCTGTTTCTAGTGCGGCTTTAAACTCACAGAGATACAGATGGATCTCTGCCTCCCAAGTGATAGGATTAAAGACGTGTGTGCCACCATTTTCTAGCCTCTATATCTAGTGGTTGTTCTGTTCTCTGACCCCAGATAAGTTTATTAGGGTGCACAATATTTTGGGGAACATACTATCACTACAGAGAATGTATAGAATGTACAATAAACAGAATGCAGTCAAGCTCTTGATCCAAATGATCCACATTTGCATCCTGCAATTTATTTTCTACCAAAGCCAATTCACTCTCAGCTTAAGTTGATATTTTTATTGGACTATATAAGTCCTTATCACCTTGTAAGGTTTGAAACAAATTACTCAGTTCTTGAGTTATTAATCCAGTTGTGGGCCATAACCAGCTAATATCTCCCAACAATTTTTGAAAATCATTAATAGTCTGCAATTGATTTCTCCTGATTTGTACCTTTTTGGGTTGAAGATTTTGTACACATATTTTATATCCTACATAATTAATAGAATCTCCTCTTTATATTTTGTAGGAGCAATTTGTAATTCCCAAGAGGCAAATTTTTCTTTACTTTATCAAATATTTTCTCCAAAATATCTACCTTGAATCAGCTAGTAAGATACCATCTATGTTATAGTAAATTATAGAATGAAGAAACTGTACATAAATTATTTCCAACAGCTGCCATACCAAATATTGGCACAGAGTGAAACTATTTTACATTCTTTGTGGGAGAATATTCCACTGATATCTCTTAACAGGTTGAGAATTATTATAAGTAGGCACTTTGAATGCAAATTTTTCTCAATCCTTTTCTTGTGAAGGTATAGTGAAGAAACAACCTTTTAAATCAACAACTATAATAGACTATCCTTTAAGTAATAGAGAAAGAAGGGGAATTCTAGGCTGTAAGGAGTCCAATGGTTGAATCCCTTTATTAATAGGTTTCAGATCTGTTACAATTCTCCATTTTCCAGATTTCTTTTTAATAACATACAGGAAAATTGCAAGGACTGTTCAATTATTCAATATGTTGAGCATTTAGCTGCTCCTGTGACCAGCTGGTATAAGGCCTGTAATTCTGATATCAATGGCATAGTTCCATCCAGGCAGTTTTGTCTGTTAACCATTTTAAAGGTATGGCTATTGGTACCTTTAAGAGATCATTAGCTGCTGTGCTCTGTTTTTATACAACCTGAATTATCAGTGACTCTTCATTATAAAACCTTTTAATATTTTTTTCCAAAAATATATGTTAGTTTATGGTTTGTTTCTAAGACTGGATGAATGTTAATTTGGGTATTCCATTGCTGTAACAAATCACATCCCCATAAATTCATTGCTACATTAGCCACATATGGCTTTAATTTTTCTCTTTGTCTTTCTGGCCCAATACATTTGACCCATCTTGTGCTTTGTTTTACCTGAGATAAAGTTCTAATCCTTAAAAGCTGAACACTTACCTCCTGAAGAGGCAAATTTTGATGCCAAAATTCTGGTGCAATTATTATTAGATCTACCCCTATGTCTATAAGACTTTCAATTGCAATGCCATTTGTTTTTATTTTTGGCTTTGTTCTTTGATCACTTATATAAGTTTGCCAAAATATTTGCTTTATGATTTCTCCTGAAATTTTTGTTTTATCTTTTAAAGCTGTTCTATCATCCAGATCAGTAAGATTTTTTACATATGTCTTAGGTCCTTTAAATCTTAGAAGGAGTTTTCCTCATGGTGACTGTTCAGGCATGACTCTTTTCAGAATGGGTTGGAGTGTCCCACATCAATTAGCAATCAAGAAAATGCCATAGAGACATTTCCATAGACTTACCTCACAGAACCACTTCTGCAGTCAGACTTTCCTGTCTCCATGATTGTCAAGTTCACAAAAATATTAACAATCATGTATCACATTAATATTTCATAAATCTTAATATTTTCTATATCTCTCCAAAAGTTAACAACAAACATGACCAAAATCAATAAAGAATATTTCCATTTCAAAAAATATATTCATACTTCTTCCACTCCAACTAAAAAGTATGTCTTAACATTATTTATAAATAAGTATAATTTTAAAGACAGTACTAATAGCAGAATGTTTTCAATAATTACAGAGGCATCAAAATTATTGCATTGTCAAAATATTAAAATAATGTTTTTATTTCACATATTTCTTAGCCTCTCAAGAATAGTATCATTTATTTATGTTGAATATTTGAATAGCTGTGGAATCCACCCAACTCCCTAATCAGTAATGTGAACATGTCCATGATTAAATCCAAGCATACACTGTGTGTGCCTCTGTATGTTGGGCTCTCTTCTTATTTAACTAACCCTGAATGATTTTGACTCAAAACAAATTATTGCTCATGTATTCAAAGGGCAATGAGCAATTAGAATATAATTAATCCAACTGAGCATCAGACTTCATTCTTGTGCTTGGAAAATGATTTTGAAATAATGTCTTATCTGTTAGCAATTTCACCTAATTCAGAAGACATTTTCCTGAATATGAGAGCGCCATTGCCTTAGATGAGAGTTAACTACAATCACCAACATTACAAACCTCAGAGCCTCTCAGATAGTTTAAATACAACCTTGCTAATTAAACAGTAAAATGTCTGTAAGTTAACAAATGATGAATTATGTACATATTTTGTTACATTTCAAATTGTATGCATTATTTTTGTTTTTGTCTTTGTTTTTTGATATAAGGTTTCTCTTTATATTTTTAGCCATCCTGGAACTCACTCTATAGACCAGGCTGGCCTTGAACTCAGAAAGAGACCTGCCTGATACTGCTTCCTGAGTGCTGGGAATAAAGACATGTGTCACCACTGCCCAGCTAACACTTTTAATTTTTATCACATTATACATCATAATAGTTTGGAATTGAATGTATTAATGGCTCACATTCAATTTTTTTTAGAAATTTACTGAGTCATTCTGTAAATTTGATAGATTTTTAAAATAAAATGATTAAGACAAGTATCTGTCTTCCATATTTGTAAGAGGTCAAACAGAAGTTTAATAAAAAAACAGCAGTAATTAATTTGAGACAGTGGAAATGACAATAGACACTAGAACGTAAGAATTAACGTGAGTGGACCACAGCTTCAAATTCAAACAAAATTAAAGAAAAGCAATTACAATTGAGAAATTATTGCTCATTGATTTTGTTTCAAGTTAGAGACATATTAAACAAATTACATCTTCGCCGTATTTAGTGACATTATGATGATTTTGTTTCCAAGGAAAATAAATCTCAAAGTAGTTAAGAAACTTGTAATGATCATAAAGATTTTCTTCTAAAATCTAGGATTTGAACTCATGATTTTCTATAAAGAAGGCCATTTTTTTTCTCAAATCTTTTCCCTCTCTATATGGCAATTTCGTTTTCTAAGACAGAGGGGATAAAGTGAATGGCTAGGAGAGCATGTCATGAACAGTATGCATCAATAAGGCATTAAAGTACAGACTCAAAATCAGGTTGGGACAAATGTTCAGAAACACTGAGGTAATGGTGTCTTAAACTGAATAAGAAAAAAAAATATGAAGAGAATGATGAATGCTAAGGGGCTTGAGATTTCCAAGTCTGCAATTAAGAACACTTGAATGGATTCTAACTATAATTGATATAGATATTAAGAAGTTGACAAGTTAGAAGAATTTCTGGCGCAGTCTTTGATAAGCTACTATTAAGAAGGGTGACATAGAGCAAAGGAGATGAATCAGAAGTAATAAGCTACTATTAAGAAAGATCACATAGAATAAAAGGGATGAATCAGAAATAATAAAAGTGCATGTGGGGAAAATAAAAGGTGAGATCTAAAATGAGCAAAGAGTGAGCGAAAACAACCCTTCTGAAATTACTCCTGTACTGGTGCCAAGTAACTATAAGGTGTTGTTCAGAAACAGGTATATTGAGAAATAATTTTTATGGCTTTAATTTAAGCATACACTCGCCATCTCTATATTAAAATGAAATAATAAACCTTTCTGTGGTAAACAAAAAAAATTGTGAATTTGTGTATAAATTGCACAGTGTTCTCCAACGGTCTATACATTTGAAAGAATCTAAAAGTATTCTCCTCTAATGGTTCCCTTACCTTATTGAATTCAATAATCCAAAAGTGTTAAACAAACATGTATTGGATAGGCAGCGTGTACCAGTGCTATAGGTACATGTCTGTGTAAGGGTTGTACCTTGCTTTCAAAGGTTGGACATTCTAACAGAGACTATACACTTGCCAAACAATGAAGCACAAATGGCATGACCTAGAGTTCTATAGCCTAATCTTATGCTTTGCTTGCTTTCTACTTCCCAACTGTTGGTTCAAAGTGACAAACCACTCCCAACTCAGGACTGTCCTTTCCCCTTCATAGTAAAGACTATCTTTGAATGAAAAGACAAAATAAACTCTTGTGCTCTACAGTTGCTTCTTGTCTCATATTTGGTTATCTCATTGTAAAGAGTAACAGACAAGAAACCAAACTATTGTTTGCCTTGTGTGGCCCTTATTGACAGGCTGATACTGGAGAATTAGAAAGGTGATGTCTGGAACTCAAACAATTTAGGACAGCTTCTATTAGTGTATGTTATAGCAAAGCACTCTGGAGAAATTATTCATGCTTTAGCCACACACATTAAAAATGGTTGGGGTAGGATCTAATAGGAGAATGTGTTGTGATTGGGTAATAGAAGAGGATGCACAGCTGGGAAAACACAAGTGACCTGTGAGATTTCCAGTTAATTTAAATCTGGTACTGTCAGGATACAGAAATGACTATAATTAACTCCTCTCAGAATTTTAAATGTTTATTTTATATAAAGCTGTTTTAATGTAGTAGAAAAAAATGAAAATCCCAACTGTTGTCTGAGCTTAAAGTATCCATGTAATTCTTGTTGTATTTTTAGCACACAGGTCAAATTTAACCAAAGAGTTTTCACTAAAATGTATTAATTTCCATAATTCAGCTTCTACTACGGAACTCTGTTCTGTTGGTGATAGGATAAGTTTCATAATGAATATTTCTTTTAGAAATGATTGATTCTAGGCCTAGGGAAGTAATGGGATGAGCATGAATCTTTTTCTTGTTTTTCTCTATATTTACTTGTGTTTGTAAGCAATTATAAAGTCTTGTTAAGGATATTGATGAAATTAACTGGCATACTGTAGGTAGAATAAAAAGCTCCTTCTGCAAAAACTCTTGAGAAGTTTAACACCAGAATAGTGTGATAAACTAATGAATGATAACTCATTCACAAAACACAATTCCCTTACTTCCTCGGACTCATAATTAGGCAACAGAAAAGGGTAGGTCTGACTGTGATTCCAGGATTCAGGAGACAGAGATGAGATGACTGAGAGTTCACAGCCAGTGTGGGATATGGATATAGACTGTGGGAAGTTGGACAAGGAGAAGTTATTCATAATTTTCTGATAGGGTCAAAACTATTAGTGACACAAATAATGGAAATGATGATAGAGCATTCCATATACAAAGTAATTAAAACATATCAGAACTAAAGGCAACAAGCTATCTAAGATTGGACTCTGTTATATAAGTAAATGAATACTAAGAAATATTAGCAATTGGATGGAAAAAAATTGGATGATGGACAGTAATTCACAAAATTATAACATATACATTTAAATAAGTTGGAAATTATTCTATAGAATAATAATAATACTAAGAGAACATCCATCCTAAAAACATATATTCAGGTATTTAGAAAGTAAGATATGCTCCAAAGCTTAGAGAAAAAACAAAATGAATAATATGAAAATATAGAGAAGCAAAGAAAATGAACAAATACTGGTCTATTGGTCATTGGTTAATGAAAACAAGAAGCATGTAATTATTCATTTTACACTTACATGTTTTACTCATATGGTTTGCATATTGTATACTTATAGCTATTCTCTATTTTGAGAATAAACTAGTTTGTTCCAAGCAATGTATTAAAACTAATAGTTAGGGAAGAATAAATACAGAAATGGACCAGATTTGGACCTATGGCCTCACTCCATAGCTCAAAATTGATGAATACCATATATAACCCAGGGTGGCCTCAAACCTGTGTTCTTCCTTCCTCAGTCTGCTAAAGCTGGGATTATAGGCATGTACTAGCAAGCTTGACCCAAAGTAAAAATCGAAATTTGAAAGAAGTTGCTGAAATGTTGAGCCTAGAAACACCTGACATGTGTGTTCTTACAGATTTAATGGTGTCTGCTGAATTAAAAATATTCAAAATTTGTCCAGGAAAAGAATGAATGAATGAATGTGTGAATAAATTATGTTTGATATCAGTGACTGAAGGGTGGCAGACTCTTCTCCAGACCAAATAAGTATTTGAGTTGATAAAATTTTATAGTAGTCCAGCAAAAGACACAGAGTAATACAACAAGCGTACAACAAAAGATAAGTAAACAATTTTTGCCATCCCTGTCTCTTTGAGAAGTTCCTGGTGGCTGGTTATGTGATTCGGAGAGAATAAGAAAGCTTGTATTTAGCATCATGTGACCTAAAGGGCTGAGGACTTCAGGCTCATATCCTTACTATGTTACTTTTGACAAGCCACTGTTAGAGCAGTCATAAAATGTTATTGATATTCCTTTAGGTTCTTTCTTTCTTGAACTAATCAGGCTTATTTTTTCACAGGTCACATATGGAAAACAGTAGTATAAATTCTTTTGTTGTGAGATTTTAAATAAGGCCATATATCTTGAAAAAAAAAACCAGATAGATATAGTTTGAGGTAAATTAAATTTTAAGAGAAAAGAACATAACCAAATTTAGTGGATGAATTTTTATCCATTCCATATTTGAGGAACTATTGGCAATTGATGGGTATTTGGGGAGGAAAAGTCAATTTTCTTCATAGATATAGTGACTGAGAGGCTACAAGAATCCAGTAGTAGTGCCCACATACATGCACATACAGACATCACTAAAATGAATCACTATGTACTTGAGGATAGCACCTTAAATTGGGAGGGAAAAGTGGTGGGAAAGGTTGGAGAAATTTTAGGGAGGGAATGGGTAATGGATATGAACCAAACACCTCCATACATGTGTGAGTATTAAATGAAGTATATTTTAAATGCATGATCTTTAGATATAAGTGCAAACAGTTGTCTATGGGTTTGCCTATTTTGTATTAATATCTTCAAATCTGCTTGGCTGATGTACAGATTGATTTGACATGTACAGAACCTCTTACTGAGACATTTGGTGGGAAGCTAATAAAGGACAACATAGTAATGGGTCTTTCTAATGGTCACAATTCAACTTTTTCTTACTGCATATCCCAAGAGCAACAGATAAATGAGTATTTCTCCCAATAGTCAAAGTGAAGAAAACATTTTTCTTCCAATTTCCTGTCTTAAGGTGATTTTATATATCTTTTTTACTTAAAGTCCTTCTACAGTACAAATCAATTACTGTGCTACAACTTTCTAGATGGAATTTGAGATCAGCGTTAATATAAAAATTAGGAAAATGAAAAATGATTCTTATTTTTGTATGATCAACTAATTACTGTTTATAGTTAAAACTGATTCAATTTGAAATATAAAAATTCATACAAATGATAAAGCCATAACCACACTCGTTTTGGCAAGAATCAGTAGTCCTTTGTTTCATGTCCTGTCTGTCCATTTTGTCAGCAGTTGATTCAAGGATACTTTGTTGTCCAGTGGCTAACTTTTGCCACAATGAAAGTTAACTCCATATGCAGTTTCTTCAATGCCCATATTTTCTCTGAAGTAGATTGGTACTGCCAGGAGCCGACATGTCTCATAATCATAACAAAAAAGAAAAATTTTCTAAGTTATTAAAACATTTTAAATGCCATATTCTGTAGATCTCTGAAGGGTTTGAAGATGACCTGTCTAAAATATATCTGCTCAATTTTTAAAACATATCTAATATGACTACAACTTCTATTGTAATGTCTAACTACTAACTTTCATTTCTTTTTTTTTTTTTTTATTAATTTATTTTGCAATACAATTCAGTTCTACATATCAGCCACGGATTCCCTTGTTCTCCCCCCTCCCGTCCCCCTCACCTTCCCCTCAACACCCCCCCCATTCCCATCTCCTCCAGGGCAAAGCCTTCCCCACAGACTGAGGTCAACCTGGTAGACTCAGTCCAGGTAGGTCTAGTCCCCTCCTCCCAGGCCGAGCCAAACAATCCTGCATAGGCCCCAGGTTTCAAACAGCCAACTCATGCAATGAGCACAAGATCTGGTCCCACTGCCTGGGTGCCTCCCAAACAGATCAAGCCAATCAACTGTCTCATCCATTCAGAGGGCCTGATCCAGTGGGGACCCCTCAGCCATTGGTTCATAGTTCATGTGTTTCCATTCATTTGGCCATTTGTCCCTGTGCTTTATCCAACCTTGGTCTCAACAACTCTCGCTCATATAAACCCTCCTCATTCTCGCTAATTGGACTCCCAGAGATCCACCCGGGGCCTAGTCATGGATCTCTGCATCCAGATCCCTCAGTAGTTGG
Organism: Peromyscus californicus insignis; assembly: GCF_007827085.1. Lineage (NCBI taxonomy): Eukaryota > Metazoa > Chordata > Mammalia > Rodentia > Cricetidae > Peromyscus > Peromyscus californicus. The sequence continues at coordinate 73,658,101 of NW_026294595.1, forward strand.
ATGGGGTTTCTAGCACAACAATTAGGGTGTTTGGCCATCCCATCACCAGAGTAGGTCAGTTCAGGCTGTCTCTCGACCTCTGCCAGCAGTCTGTTGTGTGGGTATCTTTGTGGATTTCTGTGGGCCTCTCTAGCACTTTGCTTCTTCCTGTTCTCATGTGGTCTTCATTTACCATCTTCTGAGGCCAGGACAATATGGCACCATCCCTGAAGTGGCCTTCGCAATTTGGAAAAGGTACAGTGCCCTTTTCTTCGAAGGCAGCTGAATAGGCAGTGGGCCGATGGCTTCTGATGTGCAATGGAACAGCAGCTGAAACAGTTATTCTTGAAGAGTAACTAAGCTCACGCCTCGCAATAGTAAACTGGCATTTGACAGAGGGATGTGGAGAAGAACGGGATGTTAAGATGAAGCCATATATACACAGCCAAGAATGGACAGCTGAATTAAAAAATCAACAACAATTTCCAGAATTTAAAATCCTGAGTCATGACATGACACTAGTGGAATTCAGGTGTTTCTGGTACATGGACTGCTCTCACCCAATGTGAGGTTGAACTGTCGACCTTGTGTACAAATGAGTCTGTCAGATATGCTAAGCCTATAGGCTGAAGATGATGCCCCAACACTGTGGAGAAACCTCAGGTGACTGTCCAGGCAGCTGGCTGTTTCTGTCAACTCACAAATTTTTTGGAAGTTGCTTGCATGCACTTTCTGTTTTTATTTTTGTTAGCTAATATTATTTCCTTCTTGGGTCTCTGAGGGAGTTGAAGATTAGTTAGTTATAGTTGAAGGTTAGTTAGTTATAGTTGAAGATTAATTAGGATAGAAAGTGAATTAGATACATTTTGGACTTAACAAAATAGGATAGATAATGAAATTATTTTCTCTGAATTTGTCAAATACAAATGGACTAGACATTGTTTAGACATTTATTACTTGTATATATTGTATATAGTCATTGTACTTTTGTATATAATTTTTCTTTTGTTAGTTATAACCTTTTTCTTTTTTTTCCTTTTTATTAAAATAGAAAAGGGGAAAAAAAATAAAAAAAAAAAAAAAAAAAAAAAAAAATTCATACAAATGTGTATTTTCTATATCTAAATCTCTTGTGGTGGCTATAAAGAAAGAAGAGTAGATACTGTAGAATCTAGTCATTTAGAATTTAAAATCTAGAATTTTTAGATCTGCCTCATTCGTATCAAATGATGACTTAAAGTATTTGAAAAAACTTTCAGTTGGCCTAAGACAATATGAAAGATAGGCTCTAAAGATTTGAGGAAGAAGATGAACGAAGGAATGTAAATGATAGACCTTCTTCAACTTGCCTAAGTCCAGAATTCTCTACCTGCTTTTACTTTTCTGATGGTTGTGGATTAAATGATTTATAAAGGATGTGAGCTAGAAGGTTCTATTTCAAGTCAATTTCTATTTCTGTCATATCTATTTCTTTTATGCATACTGATGTTTTAGACAGTTATGTGATATAGCAGGTGCAAGAGAACTCTTAGATCAGAGACTGTGAAGTTTTATCGAACTTCATTTATTTTAGTGTTTCACCAATAACTAGAATTACAGGATGGTCTTTTTCTTAAACCTACATATCAGCAAAATCCTTTCTTCCATATGAAACCACTTTAGCTTTCTCATCTTCAGAACTCTTATCAAAATTGTTCATCAAGAACTACTTGCTTATCTGAGGCATTTTGAAGCCTGATTCTCATTTTTTTCTACCCTGTGTCCACTATCCACTCTTAAATGAATTGTCTGTGTCTTTAAGCATTCATTTTTAGTAATAGCCCTCCAAGTTGGCAAACAGTTTCTGTATTTCTTTTGTTATTACTATAATAAAATCCACAAGAATAGACAATCTAAACATAAAAGATGTTTATGTTGGCTCAACTTTCTACCACAAGGGTGAAGGCCTGGCTATGATAAGCAAGTCCTGATGTGCAGGACATCTCATGTCAGGTTCTAGGGAGTATGAACATGTGCATACCTATACATTTGTTATCTGGTCTCTTTCCTTCTTCTAATAAAAGTATCAGCCTTTCAATCATGGAAGCTATACAATGATGACTTTATCTAATCTAAATACCATAGTCCTATCTCAAAGCTTCATATTAGATTTCATTTTTCTTAATATTTTATGATGATTAAGAAGAAAAGAGTAGATATTCAAGAATAAAGTTCAATATAACCTAGCACATTAATACTGGGAAATAAATTACAATACAATAAACCTTGGAAGATGTGCCCAAATTACTTTTAAACAAAACACTTTTGAATGGTCAAAAATGGAATTACAAAATAGTATAAGGATAAACAAAAGGTGTTCCCTGTTTCTAAGGCATGTTCAGAGCAGGGATGATAAACCTTCCAGAAAAAAAAATATTGTAAGTGATATATGATTCAAAACTTCATGCACCTCAAGAAATTGGGTCTGAGATAGACTCTGAGGTGCAAATACATGAGAAAATTTTCACCAGGAGATGTGGTGGTAGTTTGAATAAAAATAGCCCCATAGGCTCATAGGGAGTGGCACTAATAGGAAGTGTGGCCTTGTTGGAGGAAATGTGTCACTGCAGATGGACTTTAGGATTTCAAACACTCAAGCCAGGCCCAGCATCAATCTCTCTTGCTGCGGCCTACAGTTCTAGATGTAGAACTTTTGGCTCCTTCTCCAGCACCATGTCTGCCTGTGTTCAACCCTGTTTCCTGCCATGATGATAATGGACTAAACCTGTAAATTAGCCCAAGTAAATGTTTCTCTTTATAAGAGTTGCCACAGCAATAAAAATCCTAAGTCAGAAGTTGTGTGGTAGTCAACAAAGCTAGAAGGAGTTTGATGTCTGAACAGCACTTTGGCATCAGATACGGAGATGAAAAACTTCAAAGTTTGCCCTTCTGACTTTCAGTTTTCATTTTATCCTTTATTTAGTCACTATGCTCCTTTTTGGAATAATAATCTATATTATGTGTCATTGTATGTTGTAACTATATGATCAGTTATTTGTTTTTGATTTTACAAAGGGTTACAGGTAACAGATTGCAAGAATCTCAGAAGAGACTATGAACTTTGGAACTTTAAGCAATGCTGATACTGTGAACAACTATGGGGACTTTTAAAGTTGGACAAAATATATTTTGCACTATGATATGGCTACAAGCTTAATGGGGAAAAGTAGTGGTATGACTAAAAATGACCCACATAGGCCCATAGGAAATGACACTATTAGGAGGTGAAGACTTTTTGGAATAAGTGTGGCCTTGTTGGAGCATGTGTGTCATTGGCAATTGCTTTGGGATTTCAAATGTTCAAACCAGGCCTACTGTCATTCTTTCTTGATACTGCCTGTTGATTCAGATATGGAACTCTCAGGCCCTTCTTCAACACCATGTATGCCTATACTCCACCATGCTTCCTGCCATGATGATAATCGATTAAATCTAGAAACCTGTAAACCAGCTCCAGTGAAGTGCTCCCCTTTATAAGAATTATAATGTGTGTGGTGTGTAGACAGGAAAAAGAAGGCACAAAGGAAAAGTCATGGTTTCTCTTCACAGATATAAATATCCCAACAGACAGGTCATAGCTATTTATGATAATATCATAGAACAGGTATAATAATTCTAGCTTGTTGAGTTGAAAACCATAGTGTGGAATTTCTCACAGTGAAAACAGAGGAGGAATTTAGACTCATGGACAGAATCTAGTTTAACTAAATAAAACCATGAAGTAATTTGAGGACTGGAGATCCTCAGCTCACAGTTCATTTGTACGGGAAAGTTAAAGCTCAATATAAGTAGCTCTCCTTTGAGTCTTACAATTAACACAATCAATTTCAAATTTTTGTCATTTCGGGAAGTACTTTGAAATAGCAATATTTGCAAAAAGTGAGTTGATTCACCATCTTATACTTCCAGTGACAAATGGCACAATGGCTAATCTTGCTTGTCAACTTCACTTCTTATAGAATCAACCAAGAAATAGGTGGCAGGACACAGCTTCAAGCGATTTTCTTAATGAGGTTATATGAAGTAGGGGAACCTATCTCAAATGTGTGTGGTGTGTAGACAGGAAGAAGAAGGCACAAAGGAAAAGGATTATTCTTTGCCTGCTCTCCTCTACATTGTCTTCTTGTACTAGCAGGTTGACCCACTCTGTCCACATCTTCTTGTGAGTTTTTCTATTCTATTGCTGTCACTGTTGCTGTTGTTCTTCAGCCTTCCAATGTGGAATAAAGATCAGTTACTCTCCAGGAATCCTCCATGCCTTCAGCTCTAGACTAGGACTATTGAGATACCCAGCCTCCTGGATTGAACAACTATCATATTATCAGCCTTTCCAGTATGAATACAGCCATCTCTCAGCTACCAAAACCGTAGTATGGAAACTAAGCGAACACATACACTTTGATTGTTTTGTTTTGTATTTGTGTGTTTTTCAAGACAGGGTTTCTTTTTGGGTAGTCCTGGCTGTCATGAAACTAGCTCTGTAGACCAGGCTGGCCTAAACTCACAGAGATCTGCCTGCCTCTGCCTCCTGAGTGCTGGGATTAAAGTAGTGCACCAAAACAGCATGGCTATATATACTTTTAATAAGTATTTATTCTATGGGTTCTGCTCCTTGAGATAATCCTGACTTACTGAAACAAATAATATCTGAAATCAACTTAAATAATTTATTTGAAGCAATAAGTATCATGTCAAAAAACCACAACAACCACCACACAAAATATCAAGTGTCATCAGATTTACACTCTTTTCTTATATATGATGACAAAACACAGCTCAGTCTTTTCTATTTCTTTCTCTTTGCCATGTGGGTAAAGAGAAAGAATGAAAAGAAAAAGAACATAATTATATTAGTTATACTAAATACATGGGAGAATTTGAAAAGAAAGTATTGAAGGCTCATTATTTCACCTAAGTATGATACCAAGAATTCATAATTGTTCAATTAAAGCAAAAATGGAATCTGCATTCAATGTATGTGGAATGTTTTGTCAAGATTTCCATGTGACGTGAATATATTAAGACAAGTACAGAGCACATGTTACAACGTAGCTTGTAAAATAAGTGTGCAATGAGTATTCATCTCTAATCCCAGTTCTTTATCTTCATAATTTTTAAAAGAACTGAATAGGTCTAATGCAATTAAATTAATGTAAAATTATACATGGGAAAGTCAGAGAACTCAAGGAATAGTGAAATCCATACTCCAGGTATGAAATAATAGTGCTGTCTTGTATTGCCCCAAATAAATTAGATTTTTTGATATTATAAAATATTTGATTCAGCAAACTTTACAAATACATGAATATCTATGAAAGATTGTGAGAATTACTTAAAATAGTAGTACTAAAAGATAGCTTCTCATTATTGTTTTTACCTCTCTTACCATACACACAAATACACAATTGTATTTTGTAGCCTACTCCATTATTCAGCAGTATATGTTAAATGCACTTTCATGTCAATTAATGAATATATACATATATATATATATATATATCTTTTAAATTCAATTATTATATTATATGTCAGTAATATTATAAAATAGATAATGCCTGTTACCTATTGTATTATTTAAATTGTTTCAATGATTAAATACAGTAAACAAATTTAATGTATGCTTAAAGATGAATATAGAGCCTGTGATTAACTTCTACAAAGAGAAAACATTAGGTTATTATCTAAATTGTTAGAAAGGCTGCAAAAGTAAGTTCCAAACTTTGCCAGCAAGAGCTCTTTCCAGAACAACACTCTTGAATCCTTCTCTGAGAAAACAGCTATCTTTCTTTCAGTCTGGAAGATTGGTTGTCATGAAGCAGTCTGTGTAGTTCTGAACTGTGAGAGAGAAATCAATGCGGCACCAGTGATCCATGGGTCAGAAAGCCACTGCCACCAGAACATGTCAAGTAACTAAGAGAATCCTTTAGCTGCTCTCTCCAGAGTCCAGAAAATGTAACTGCATTGTCACCTGTTGGCCCCAGAAAAACTATCACTATCTGGACTCCAGATATCAGAAAACTGTTGGCCCAGCAAGTGTGCGCCAAAGAAATAACTCAGAGAAGATTTTAATTAAATGATGCTGGTTTCTTGTTAATCACATCTAGTATTTCAGCTCCAGCTAACCAGCATTATCACTTTATAAAGTTTTCACTTCAGTAATTCTGGTCTCTGATTAATCAAAGATTATTCTTCTGCCTCAGCTGTCCAGCAACACAGAATCTTAATATAAACTATCTCACAAATAGTCCCAGAAGAGTCTTTGAGTGACTCTCCAACTTCCTTTTGAAATTTCACAAGCCAAACTTCCTATGTCTGCATGTCTCTCAGAATTTTTGTCTTCAAAGCTCCCACAGAACAGCCAACTAAGCTCTAACACTATATGGCCTATGTATTGCAAAAATCTTCCACGGTCTTCCATCGAACACCATGAACAGGTGTATTATGTCAATAGCCCATTTTGCTGGTTTCTGTCTTAGTTTACTTTTCATTGTTTTACCAAAACACTGTGAACAAAAGCGACTTCTGGGGGAATGGGTTTATTTTAACTTACAGCTTACAGGCCATTAAGAAGAAATATCAGGGCACAAACTCCAGACAGGAACCTGAGGCAAGATTTGAAGCACAAGGCAAATAGGGCCATTGTTTACAGGCTTGCCCCCTATGACCTGCTCAGTTTTCTTTTATATATAACACAAGACCAACTTTCTAGGGCTGGTACCAACTACAGTGGGCTGGCTCCTTCCACATGAATAATCAATGAAGAAAATACCCCACAGACTGGCCCACAGATCAATCTAATAGAAATATGTTCTCAACTGACCTTCTTTGTTCCCAGATGATTCTAGTATGTGTCAAGTTGACAAAAAAAAAAAAACCCTAGTGAGTAAACTTGCCTATTTGTGAAAAAGATAATTGAAAGAATAATACAAAGATTTTGTTGATTACTAAATAATTTATATGACACAAACTCAAGAAATGTTAACCATTACTATCATTTTATTTTATGGACATCTTTGTAAATCTGTCTAATGCTTTCCTTAGGGCAAATTCTGTAAGTGAAATTTTATGATTATTGGACATGTGCAGTTATGTATCATAGTAAGAGGTAGAAAGTGGAAAGAGGCCGAACTTGTTCTCTTGCCTGCAGTATGTGAGGGTGATCATTTCCTTATTCTGTGTCCCATTGAAAGTGTTTTCTTCCAATCTCAGCTTCACTTTTTTTGAGAGAGTAAGTTACGCAGACATGCAAAAATTAATTAATGATAGTAACTAAATTTAGATAACTATATTGATCATTTGCATTTTTCTGGACATTTTATTTTATTTTTGTTAACTTTGTAATTAATGTTTCTATACTTCCTTTTCATTTATACATCATTCTGTTTAGAAAACAAATATTTTAAATTTTGTTCGATATATTCAAATATTTAAGGATTATGTAAATTTATGATCAGAGCCGTTTTCCAATTAAGACATTTATATGGCATGTTATCCCTTTTCTAGACATAGATTGTATCACAATTTAACTAAAATTTTGTTAAAATGTGTTGGGCTACCAAATGAAAGGAGTATAGTAATAAATACATGATCAATGTGTAGGTTATTGTATAGATTAAAAATTTATCCTATATATTATTTTCTTATAGAATAATTTCATGTATTTCATAGGTATTTGTTTCTTAGATAGAGTATCGTATTTATTCCTATTTCATCTGTCCTTTACATTTATAGAAGGGATGATTATTGCACTGCAAATTGTTATTTATAATCATGATTAATTTAACTATAAATATTTATAGTTTCCCAAATGAATATGTTTAAATAGTTTGAGGATTATTGATTCCAGCGTCAACATAAATAGAGTGACATCTAAATATATATTTTAAGCAAAGTTATTGGTGGCATTAACTACTTAAGGAAAGTAATCTGAGTAATGAATATTAAATGTTATTTTTCTACTCGGTACAATCAAATTAACATTGTCCTTCAAAACATTGGCACCACTAAAAGTTATTTAAGTATCGTGAAATGTCAACTTAAAATGACATTTTTTTTAACTTATTTTAATTTATTTTGCAATACAATTCAGTTCTACATATCAGCCACGGATTCCCTTGTTCTCCCCCCCTCCCGTCCCCCTCACCTTCCCCCCACCCCCCCCCCCCCCCCATTCCCATCTCCTCCAGGGCAAAGCCTTCCCCACAGACTGAGGTCAACCTGGTAGACTCAGTCCAGGTAGGTCTAGTCCCCTCCTCCCAGGCCGAGCCAAACAATCCTGCATAGGCCCCAGGTTTCAAACAGCCAACTCATGCAATGAGCACAAGATCTGGTCCCACTGCCTGGATGCCTCCCAAACAGATCAAACCAATCAACTGTCTCACCCATTCGGAGGGCCTGATCCAGTGGGGACCCCTCAGCCATTGGTTCATAGTTCATGTATTTTTTAACCCTAAAGAAAGGATGTTTGACAAATATGTGAGAAACATACACACTGAGTCAATTCAAGTATTTTAATAAAAATAATCGTTCATAAAGTCTGCATTTAGGCTTTTATGAATAAGACATTATATACAAAAAATGAAACAACTGATTGTAAGAACCATTATGGCATAATACTCAAATTGGCAACTCACTGATACTTTGTTCCCATAAACTTCTTCAGTGCCCTAGAGAAATAATGACCAAAGTGGAACCCCATGAGCAGAGTTTCAACTCCCCACAAGGCATCCAGTTTCTGCATTAAGACAGGAAGAGAAGAAGAAGCACACTGTGTATACAGCGATTCTTACTTTCAGATGGCAGCCACCCTGCTTCCGTTTTGTTACTGAAGTAAGAGGTGTTTTTGGTAGTGAATATTGTTTACCTATTACCCTAGCAGGAAAATAACGCTCCTGTAGCACTATACTAGACAGGGACTAAGAAAGAAAGTATATTATTTATGGACTCAGTCCATGCATATATTAAGTTTAGAGTTCTAGTTGTCTCTTATTTTTATTGAGTTATCAAAGCTCACAGTTTGGAGGTACAATTAACAAAAGATTGAATTATTTTGCATATAAATATAGAGATATTTTCTAATTTTATACTTTCAAAATGGTTGAGGAGGAAAGATGGAAAATGAGCTCCTCAGAATGAAGATTTCATTTATAATTTTCAAGTGTCAATTGCTAATTCTTTATGACATGTTGTTGCATATTGATTGAATCAAAACCTCTATAACAGTATTTTACTACTATATGCAAGGCTTTAATATACAGATATTATTAGTTTGCTGCTTATATGTGGCTAATTTTTGCAAAGTAAAGGTGTCATCATAATTTCTCTTTTACTTGTGCCAGTTGTACACAGAGAAGAAAACTCAATGAAGCAGAAGTCCTAGTAAGGCACAAACAGTATGGACAGTTCCTGATTTTACTATATCCTGTACTAGTTTCTGAGTGGTGTATGGCTGAGAAATAAGGGACAATCATGCCGGTGAGATTGCTGATATTCTAATGAATAGTGATGTAGGGCAAGAAAAATAGAAACACTTAAGTTATTTAGCAGGAACATTTCTCAGTAAGAGAAACAATAAATATATGGTGACTTTAGTTAAGGATTACCTGAAATCAGACAATTATTGTAGACTAAATATGAAGAGTTCTCCATATGTTAGTACATGGCTTTTCCAAGCAGTGGTAGTGTTTGCAAAGATTGTCCACCCTTTACATGGTGAAGCCTTGGCCTCAGGAGGGAGATCAGATAAGGCCTCTTGAGATTTTATTACCCAGGCCCAATCCTTTGTCACTTCTGTTTCCGGACTGTTGTGCCAATGTGACAAACTAATTTCCTGTTCTTGCAGTCATACCTTCTTTACCTTGAGGACATTTATTCCTTAGAACTATAAACCAAAAGAAGTTTCTTTCTTTACAAAGTTTCTTATTGCAATAAAAGTCAGAGATAAACTGATCTTTAAGGAGTTTTTGGAAAAGGATTTACATCTTACACAAAATTTCTAATATGTGGGAAGGGCATGAGATCTTTCATAGGACATCAAAGAGCAATACATATATCATCAGAATAGGGAAACCACAATAAACTCAAGGCCACATATCAGGAAGAGGGTAGAGGTATGTTTTCTTCAATCTGGTACCATTTTAAAAAGGAATAACAGTGTTTTCTTGTAATATTATAAGCCTGACAATTTTTTAACTAAAGCATTGATTTATGATAATTCAACTACTCAAAGTAATTACAAGAAAACTGATGTATCTCAGTGTCTGTATATTCTCCCATAAGTTAAATATCTATATATAATATTGCACTTATAGGATGTCTTAATTATAAGGCATACAAAAATAAATAAAATCTTGAAATTTATACATGTACACACAATTTCATTACATCTGAAGAACCAAAGCACCCCCATTTCAAGCAAGCCCCTCACCTCAGCTTGAAACAGGCCTGAGTTGCAAAATTCTCAGAGCTGTTGACATAGGTCAAAGGACAAATTAACCATAGAATGCCCCAGTGCTAGAGATGGTCAAAGTACAAAGTCAGGATGTTTGAAGGACTATCTGGTAGCAATTGATTAACCACAGAATGCCCCAATGCCGGAGGTATTCTATAAATTTTAACAAACAACCAGTCAAAACTACAAAGTAAGATAACACAGAAGTTCTGAAAAATCTCTAAAACTTGAGCCAATCAGAATTGTATGCATACTCACACCCCTAAATGATGTAACCTTGTGGTTTTTGCCTTTTAAAACTGAGCTTGCAGAGGGGCAGACACCTCCTCTAGCCTCTGCTGTGTTGGGGTGCTCGACCAAGGTTCCTGCCTCTGCTTGAATTGAAATAAACCTTGCTTTTGCATTTTGGTGAGTTCATGTCTCTGAGGGTCTCCCGCCCAGGGCACAACACATCCTCTTGCCACATGTTGGCAGAGTCTGTCTCATCCTTTCCCACTATATCTTATTAACATCTAAAAGAAATTGTGCATGTGTGGTTTTGCATATTATCCAGCAGATGGAAGTTGTCAAAATTATGCAAACTTGTACTTTTCTTTCCCTTTGATTGTAAATGATTTTAGCAGTTTAGTTAGTATCTGTTTTGTGAAATAGAGGAGTTAATTTGTGTGATCAAATGTTCATGATACTTTTTCATGATTAAAAAAAATCTGCCTGAGAGATCCATGAGGTTGTAATAAAAATACAGATGAAAGTTGAACATAACTATCATACAATTCTGGAGTTCGGCATCATTACTAGATCTGTGCTTACCTGAGCTGAAATGTTGTATCTCTGTTAGTGTTTAATCTCTAGTCTATTCCTATGGACAAAACAACAAACACTAGAATGAAGACTTAGAAGCAAAGCGTTGGAAAACAAAACTAGGTGTTGTCTTGAGTTGTGAATAATTATGTGGTGTTAGCTATACTTGTATCTAGATCTTCAAAACAGCTCCTATGTTCGGGCATGTAAAAGTTAGATAATTAAAACTTAGATAATTGGGAACATTGAAAAGAGCAGTGCATGGTGGCACATGCCTATAATCTCAGCAGCACACAGAAGCATAAGCAGAGGGTTCACTGCAAATTGAAAGCCAGCCAAATCAACATAGTGAATGCCATGGCTACATAGTGAGACTGGATTCAGACTTAAGTATACATTTAATCCTAAATTTAAAACTATGTATTTTAATTTGACAGAATGTAACTATCTTACTTCCGATCTAGTCTTATAATCCTTTTACCTTAACCCTCAGTTTATCTGCTTCTAACTCCAAAGAACATGAATTATTTGGCCTTAGTTCCAGGACACAAGAACCTTTAGGACTGCTTATTTAGTTCTGTGTGAATGATGTTTGCTTTTATTGAAACTGATTATAACTTCTTTGAATGATTTCTTCCAAATTAGTCCTGCAAACACAGTGGTACCTAACTCAATTAGGTCTTGTCTCACCTCCACTCTATCGGTGTACCCTCCCAAGGCCTTTCATCTGGTTATAGTATTTATTTAGTTATCATACAGCTTGTATATGTATAGTACATGTTAAAACCTCATTTGGTAATTGCCTGTTTCCTCATGTCAGACAGGCTGTCTCCAGTTAATCCAAGGAAGAACAATTGTATGTCAGAGACAAAAGGAACTTGAAGAGGCCAACTCTGATACAGAAGACTCAGAGATAATTCTGAAACTTGCTTTTAATTTTTTAGGTGGCTTACTAGCCCACTACATTATGAAGCAGCCACTTTGAAGATTTTAAGACTCTGAGGATTTATCAGTATCTTTAGGTATTATCTTAATTTTGGTTGGTTTTTTTTTTCCCCTAGAACTAAACTTTCCTTTACACGTTGGCTTCTCAATTCAAAGCTAGCCTTGTTGACTTGCTGCATTTTTTTTTTGCAAGGATAAAAGTGGCATTTCTTTAATTATTCCTTGTTTTAAAGCTTTCAGACATGCCAGGCAGTGGTGGCGCATGCCTTTAATCCCAGCACTCAGGAGGCAGAACAGATCGGATCTCTGTGAGTTCGAGGCCATCCTGGGCTACCAAGTGAGTTCCAGGGAAGGCACAATGCTACACAGAGAAAACCTGTCTTAAAAAGCAAGCAAACAAACAAACAAACAAACAAATAAATAAATAAAATTAAGCTTTCAAACCCCTTGCCCTCCTAGTCTTCATCACTGTCTGACATTCTCCATCCTGTCCATTTCTCCCATTGCCTGATTTTCTCTAATACTGTGTGACCAAGCTTGCTTCTGAATATCTACATGGGTTGCCAAGTTTGTCTCTGTCTCATATCAAGTCAAGAAACTCCTCTGGGACTTTGTGAAGATGATTTAAGTCTCTTTTGCTCATGCCATTAACTATTAGAATTCAGTCCAAATGTTTCCAGTTGTTTTGGTGGGGTTTTTAACCTTGTTATTTCAATGACTTCATCCATCTACTTGTGACTCTGAGTTTTCATTCTGTCAGATGGTATATTATGACTTCCTGACAACTTTGTTCTATACACATTCATCAGGCACAGACATTGTATCTTCATCATTGTAGAGAAAGCTTGCAATGGACAATGCTGGCAAACAAATCAAAATACCAGTAAAATAAAAAAAAACACTCTAAAACAAAAAAGAAAATGGTAAATTAAATGAAAAATAAAATTTATGGTCTCAATAAGCAAAATAAATTCTTATAGTAAGTTTTATTACCATTAAAATGAAAACAAAACCCTGCTCATATTCTATCACTTTCTATAAGTGAATATTTATGAGTAGCTTCATACTGTTATAAACAAGCAAATCTATCTAATGAACTAAAGGAAGTCGGAGGAAATATTTGATGAAAGAGGCACCAAAATGAAGTTGTCCTTTGTAGTTTCACTTCTTTCACAACATGAAAATAATTATTTTTATGAGTGCTTTGCCTACATATATACATATATATGCATATATGTATATGCAGCACTTTTGTGCCTCTTGTTCCCATAGAGGACAGAAAAGGGTATTGAATTATCTGGAATTGTACTTCCAGATGACTCAGTCATCATGTGCATGCTGGGAATTAAGTCAGGAAATAAGTCTGTAGAAGAACAACAGATGCCCTCAACCATTAAGCTGTCTTTCTAGGCCCATCATTTACAAATATATCACAACTCTCTGTCTCTGATTTTTTCTACCTATTCTTTAGAACTCCTTACCTATGTCTTTGTTTCTTTCCTCTATACATAGTTAATTGAATACATACTTATTTAGGAATTGTGATGTAAGTAAAATAGAAGCATATCTTTCAGAAGATCTTAGACATCTTTTGTATTTTATGTTCATAAACATATAAACCCTTTTTGTCATGTATTTTTATAAAAATAGCTTCTTAAAATATTCTTCTCTTATATATTACATCCCAAATGCAGTTTTCCCTCCCTTTTCTCCAAGTCCCGCTCCCCATTACACTCCCCCATTTCCCTTCAGAAAGGCGCAGGCCTCCCAGTGGTATAAAGCAAATATGCATATCAAGCTACAATGAGACTAGGTACATCTCTCATATTAAGGCTGTATGAGACAACCCAGTAGAAGGAAAGGGTCCCAAAGGAAGGCAAAAGGGTTAGAGATAGTCCCTGCTCCTACTGTTAGTAGTCCATAGGAAAACCAAGCTACACAATGATAACATATATGTGGAGAACCTAGGTCACACCCATACAGGCCCCCTGATTATCTGTTCAGTAGCAATGAGTCCCTATGAGCCCAGATTATAGATCCTGAGGGTTGTGTTCTCCTTGTGTCCTTTACCCCTTTGGCTTCTACAATCCTGCTGCCTGTGTTCTGCAAAACTCTCTGAGTTCCACCATAATGTTTGGCTGTGGGTTTCTGCATATGCTTTCCTCAGTAGCTGGATGAAGCCTCTCGGATGACCATTATGCTAGGCTCTGATCTGTGAGTATAACAGAATATTATTAGGAATCATTTCATTGACTTTTTTTCACTCATATTTCGTTTTATCCTAGATCTCAGGCCTATCCAGACTCTGGTTCCTGGCACCCTACACAGTACCAGACACAGGCTCCCTTTTGTGGGAACTCTCCTGGCATTAGTCTCAATTTGGACAGCTCATTGGCTGGCCACTACCACAAGATTTTTTTAATAGCTTAAAAACAAACAATTCTGATCTATTTTGTTTTTGACTATTTCAAGACTGAGCCCTTGATATCAGATGATAAAAACGTTAAGTTGATATGCTACTTTTTCCAAAAAGTTCAGAATTGGAGTTGATTTTATTACCTCTTCTCATAAGGGGCTTGAGAAGCACTGTGTGACATTTCCTAATGAAGCACTATGATTATGGTTTGTTTAAAGGTGGTGTGTCAATTAGGCTTCCGTTGTAATGATGACTGACCTAAGATAAACTTGTCACAGTATTATCAGTCTATGTTGAGACAGAAGTGTGTGTCAAGGAAAGAATCTGCTGTCTCTTGCTAATCAGGAAGCATAAAAGATAACAGAAAGAATGGACTGAGGACAAGCTATGCCATTCACAGCCACAGCTCCAGCAACCTACTTTCTTCCTTCAATTACATCTGACCTTCAGCATCTGTAATGGGGACCAGGCCTTTAACAACTGCATCTAGAGGAAGTTTCAGATATAGCGAAAAATATAAGAACCATTACATATCTTTCCATCTGTGTCTTAAAAGGAAGTTTGATGTTGAGGGCATTCATTAATTTTTGCTGAGTATTATCTACTTAATAACATTACTATTTGCTCTATACACAGATATTTTAGGAGTATTTAAAATGTGGCAACTGACTTTTAGTCATCATCAGTGCATTCATTGTTGTGTAAGAAGCGTAAAAAATCTCGTGAAATGTTTAATCTTAACCAATTTTGTACATTGAAGACATAGATTAACTTATCTATAGCTTTAATTTGTATAGTGCTCAAATAATAGTGAATACTATTGACATATACATTACAGTGTAAGCTGTTCAGTCTTTCTGCTCATTTCTAGGTAGTTTAACCACTCAAGTAATCTTGAATACTAAACTTATAACATGTTTTTCATTTTTTATAAGTTTACTACTAATTCTGATTAAACTTTAATGTAAAAATCTCAAACTTATTTGGTAGCTTATACATATTGAGACTGTTGAAGCATCATGAAGTCTCCTAGAATTATTTTGAATTATTTTATAGGTTCAATTCTGATTCCATATTTTAACATAATTAATTTTTAAACATCATATTCCATTTTTCCAAAGTGTACACAGCTTAGTTTGAGATAGAATTTATTTTTTAATGGAAGATCTTGCTATTTCATGAAAAATGTGGGAGAACACTCATTAACAAGGTACAATAGGCCGTGCGGTGGTGGCGCACGCCTTTAATCCCAGCACTCGGGAGGCAGAGCCAGGCAGATCGCTGTGAGTTCGAGGCCAGCCTGGGCTACCAAGTGAGTTCCAGGAAAGGCGCAAAGCTACACAGAGAAACCCTGTCTCGAAAAACCAAAAAAAAAAAAAAACAAACAAACAACAACAAAAAAACAAGGTACAATAACCTTAAAATTACCCTCTATACAGACTACTCAAGCTAGAAAACCATGTTAAAATTCAATAAATTCTCACTTGATTCTGTACACCAAGAAAAAGCGGAATGAAGTTTATCAGTTCACCTTAAACATATTGATTATTAAGTTTTAACAAGTTCAGAGTGACTTTCAGAGAATGAAAAAAAACATGGCAGCATGATCATCCTGAAAATATACATCTTTAAAAAAAATACCAACACTGCTCTTTAAGGAACACCATTTCATGATATTATTGTAAATCCACCTAATACAGTGACATAATTTAGAGACTCTCCTTCCCATGTGTCTCTTGTTTTAAGGAAGTTAAATCTTTGTTGATAATAAGGAGAGGGATATAAGAATTAGTTTGAGTTTTTGAAGCCAAAGTCATTTGTACAAAGTGGTTATGTGTGTCAGTATCATGAAATCTCTCTTCCTTGGAAGCAAGAGGAGGTCTGTGAAAAGCATCTGGGAAAGGTGTTTTCCTTTATATCAGTCCAGCTTGGGAACTCTTCTGTTAGTGATGCATGACAATTCTCTCCCAAACAGTGATAATCTTTGTCTGCTAACAATTTTTCAAGAAAATTCTGAGGTTTTGGGAAATGATGAAATGTAATGTAGTTTATTGAATCAGAAATGTCACTATGGACTTATGTATTTGAACACTTGGCCCCAGCATCTGGAGATGCTTAGGAAACTTATGGAACCAGGGAGTTCTTAGAGGAAGTACATTATGGGAGGTGGGCTTTGAATGTTAACAGCCTGTCCATTCCTATCCTCTCTCTGCACACCCTTCCTGTTCTCTCTCCATATATCCTAGCACTTCTGAGATGTGATCTCTCAGCTTTCTACTGCAGCTGCTTGATGCCATAAGTTTCCTACCGTTCTGGATTTCTTGCTTTTGAACCATTTTCCCAAATAACTTCATTTAATAGTTACTTGTCTTTGTGATATTTTATAATATTAAAATAGAAATAACTAATATAAATTGTATTTAAATATACTCCAATAACTAGAAGTACATGATTATTCCAAATGCATACCTTCAGTTGGTTTTGCAGCACCTTCAACTTGCTGTGCCTGGACTGTCCTGTTACCTCCATTTTAGCTGAGTCATTCCTGCTACTGAAATTGCAGGGCCCTATTTATGTTGAGACTCAGGTGTTAGATAAGGTTATTAGACAAACATGTATATGTGGCTTACCTTTCACCCTGACTTTAACTCTTTTATTCTCTTGTTCTCTCTCTCTCAGTATGTATGTGTGTGTGTGTGTGTGTGTGTGTGTGTGTGTGTGAGAGAGAGAGAGAGAGAGAGAGAGAGAGAGAGAGAGAGAGAGAGAGAGAGAGAGAGAGAGAGAGAGAGAGAGATGGTCCCAGGATTTTAGTGCTGAATACAGGGATAATAGTACACGGCTTTAATATTCCCGGTTCCATCTTGCTTTCTCTTCACAATGCTCATTTGTAGCTAGAGTTTTCCTTCCTGGCCCAAAGTCAGGGCAAATCTGTCACCCGGCAGTCTCACAGCCGCTTAGACCCAACCCAGTAAACACAGAGACTTACATTGCTTGCAAACTGTATGGCCATGGCAGGCTTCTTGCTAACTGTTCTTATGTCTTAAATTAATCCATTTCTATAAATCTATACCTTGCCACGTGGCTCGTGGCTTACCAGCATCTTCACATGCTGCTTGTCATGGCAGAGGCTGGCAGTGTCTCCCTCCGCCTTCCTCTTCTCTCAATTCTGTTAGTCCCACCTATACTTCCTGCCTGGCCACTGGCCAATCAGCGTTTTATTTATTGACCAATCAGAGCAACAGATTTGACATACAGACCATCCCACAGCACTCATTCATATTCTTTCTTATGCATCAAAAGTCACAGATTTTTGTTTCACAGAACAATGAATTTTGAGTTGAAAAGACAGTTTAGTTTTAAACCTGCTTATAAGACTTTGTCCCCAGTTAAACAAAATTACACACTAGTCCTCAACAGTCTCTTTTTTGCGTGAAGAAGACACATGCTTCTTAAGTTCTTAAAACTTCTCTGCAACTCCTGCCTCATCTGTAAAATCATTTTGATTCATCTCCACCCTATGCAGAGCCTTCATGTTACACACTTCTCACCAGAGGTTTCTCTTTCTGAGCCTCCAAAGAAGTGGGATGTTTTGGAGAGCGATCAGAGTAGAAGAGTCCATGTTTGTGCTGTTTGTCTTTTCATCCTTCTCATATGAAATTTGGTCCCTGTGACTTGGAAATGTTTTAGTGGTTTGTCTTCCAGAGTCTAGTTCAGTGTAGATAAGCAATAAAAGCTGAGTGTAAAAAAAATACAGACACAATAGCCTGTATATCTGAAGTGAATTTTGAGATTCAACACTGTAGTAAAACACTTCATTTTTTCAATGAGCATGGCACATGGGA
This sequence comes from Peromyscus californicus insignis, assembly GCF_007827085.1. NCBI lineage: Eukaryota > Metazoa > Chordata > Mammalia > Rodentia > Cricetidae > Peromyscus > Peromyscus californicus. Next base: position 73,676,573 of record NW_026294595.1, read on the forward strand.
ATGAGCACTCTTACTTACAGATATGTCCTTGAAATGATGTTCAAAGATTTTAAGCATATGCTCTTAGTTCCTGTGCTTGGGAACTGATTTGCTTTGCATTTTTTGCATGGTCAACATTTATTCTCAAGAAGAAAGTGAAATGAAGGATACTTCAGAGTTTCCAGAGGACTGAGGCTCATGACATTTTTTTCTAGGACATTTTTTTTTCAGAATGAATGTGGTAGTGTTGGAGATTTGTTCTTTAGACAAAATTAATCTTAGAAGAGAGTCTATTTCAAGTCATGGCATTTTTGCCATGTTGCAGTGGTATTTTTGTCAAACATAAATGTCTATTTCAGTGCTGTGAGCATAACTTTATATAGAATGCAAAAGTATGGAACAAGGGAAGGAAATGCTTGCTGCTTTTGTACGACAGTGGTAGCATGCTCTGAATATTTTGCTTGTCCTCACAAATTAGAGGTGAAAACAACATTCTGTGTGCTGAGGAGGATAGAGAATTGTCAGTCTCTTCAGCCAAGTTGGACCACACCAGCAGCTCCATTTTCCACCTGTTGAATCATTTACACCTCCTGCCCACTATTGATGTCCTCTGCTCTAGTTTAGGAAGATTCACTGGACCTCCCTGGCTTATGTTCTTTTTATTCTGCACAGTTAGAGGAGAAATGATCCTAAAACAAAAAAAAACCTTGAAGACAAAAGGGAAGGAGAACTTCTATTCTTCATGCACTTCAACAACCATGGTATTTTATTAAGTACAAATCACGCTCAGCTCTACATCCTGACTCCGTACCTTGCCTTATGAATCTGAGTGAACTAGTTAATCAGATTCAGGACCTCAATGACTTACTTTATGTTATAGGTCAATCATAATGTTAGAGTTGTATCTAAATTCCAGTAAAGACCCACGCTTCCTAAACAATGGTGCTTTTGAGAAGCAGTGGAGTGTTATGTGATGTTTTGTTTGTGTTCTGACAAATAAAGCTTGCTTGGAGTCAGAGGGCTGAGCTAACTACTAGTTAACCATAGAGATCTGGAGGTCTATACAGAGAGGAACAGGAAGTCAAGATGCAGGATGGAGACAGAATCTTGGCCCTTTCGGACTGGAGGAACTGAAGAGGAAGGAAGTGACTGTGACTGTTCTCCTGCTCTTCTGATCTTTCAGGTTTTACCCCAATATCTGACTCCTGGTTTGTATTGATAAGGTTAATTAGATTTATACTTCAGTCGAGGCTTAAGAGTTTGGCCACTACCCTCTTAACAGACTGTGGGATCCTGGTCCTTTTCTCCTTCTTTTTGCATTCTGGCAATCAGCTAAGTAGTTCTGCTCCAGCATGCATTTCCTCAAAAATACATTGCCCCATCACACACCCAAAAATAGGAAAAAGAGTCATGGATCAAATACCTCAAAACATTGAGCCTTAAATGAACCCTTTTTCATAAAATCAGATCACAGATACTTGTGTCAGAAAGCAGATTAACACAAATATCAACATCTGGGAGACTGAATAAGAACCTACAACAACAATAACCAAAAAGATTCTCTAATGCACTGATTCTTACAATGTTTATCAAACATAAGCTTATCAGTTTAGTTCAGTGGTTCCAACACAGGGGTCCCATATCAGATGCCCTACATATCAGATATTTATATTACAATACATAACAGTAGCAAAATTATAGTTATGAAGTAGCAGCAAAATAATTTTGTAGTTGGAGATTATCACATGAAGAACTGTATTAAAGAGTTACAGCATTTGGAAGGTTGAGAACCACTGGTTTAGTATTAAATCTAGAATATAGTTCCTTCTTCTACGGAGATAGATGAGCTGTCATACTAAATTACTAAGTCCTGGAAAATAAAAACACATTGTTTTCTTCATGTCAGGTGATTAAGTCAGAATAGTTATGTAGTATTCATAGTCCTAATCATTGCTATTATGCATGAATACTGACTAATATTAACTGATGTTTAATTTTATGCTCTTTTTTTTTTTTTTTTTTTTTTTTTTTTTTTGGTTTTTCGAAACAGGGTTTCTCTGTGTAGCTTTGCGCCTTTCCTGGAACTCACTCTGTAGCTCAGGCTGGCCTTGAACTCACAGAGATCCGCCTGGTTCTGCCTCCCGAGTGCTGGGATTATAATTTTATGCTCTTTAATAGCATACCTTTAGGATGTTCTTAGATATGTACCAATTATTTATTAGAAAGATTGTTACAAAAATATAGTTGCATTTTTGGTGTGACCTTGAGTTGGAAAGAGTGATAGACTGAACCATAACGATTTGATAACATTTTTCTATTTCAAAATCAAAAGCCTATTTTAACAAGTTGATTTGCATTTTAATTACAAGGTGGTATGTCATAGTGTAAAGAGTTTGAAATTTTTAACTCTGAATAATTATTTTGAAGTCATGATAAATATTTGCAGTAGACAGAAGAGAGATGAAATATATCATATTTCCCACTTTTTAATGGAGAAAGAAGACTAAGTTTGGCTGTTGCTCCCTTTCTTGTGTTCTTCCTCCCATGTTCATGAGAAAAATGAACCAAGTTTGGCAAAAATAAGAAGGGAAGGAAGAAACAAGGGAGGAAGAAAGTGAGGAGAAAGAGAAATGAGAAAAATGCTAAGAATGCTAAAGTTATATTAGTTTACTAGGACTGTGATAGCAAGTACCCAAAATGATGTACTTTAAAACACCAAAAAAATACTTTCTGTAGTTTTTGAAGTTAAAAGTCTGAAGATATAGGGATGGACAGGAGTAAAATCAGTCCCAAATCTCCAGATGAAATTCTCCTTTTCCTTTGTCAGCTTCCTTCAGTCCAGATGTTACTATGTTTGTAAAAGAATCCAGAATTCTCCCAGTTTCTGCCCAGTCTTTACATTTCTCTCATTGTTTGGTGTCTTACAAGGGTATCAATGGTTTTTATTACAGAATGACCATATACTTTTTGTTGAGTTATCCTAACATATCTTTTCTGACCCAATTTCAAAATGTAGATACATTTTGAATTACCAGGGATTAGGATTTGAGCATAAATCTTGGTGAGAGAAATCAACCTATGTGACTGGGAACTTTTTCTAAAAAATTAAGGTAGGTTTTATGAAGAAGGTATAAAGCTTTAAACAGCACAGCTCCTGGTTCAATGCAACACATACTGTTAGTTGCTTTTCCAGAAGCCAGAATACCTTACAAAATAAATTAGATTAGTCATACCCCAAGACTTCCCAATACACTGACAATGAATGTACCATAGAGAAAAATTCTGTGTGAATGAATGTTTGTATTCATTAAAGCCCATGCATCCCAAGGCAGGATGATGATTTGAACCATTTATTTCTTTGTATCTTTAAAATAAAATTAATTTAAAAGCCTTTTCCTAAAGGCAACTTTGAGAACCTAATGGAGGCTATAAAACAGACATTGCTGACAACAGACCCCGATAGAAACACAGACACCATGAAAGAAATAAAACAATAGCAGAATTACAGCAGAGGAAGGAAGGGAATTTTTCCACCTCACACCTGGATAACAATAAATCTCTATAGGTAAATACATTAGAAATATATTGTCTTTTTAATACTTTCTGTCCAATTTTGATGGCAAGAGAATTGTAATATCCAAAAGTACATGTACATGGTATTTTTTCAATAACAATAAGAACAGAAGAAAAATGGAATGACACAAATTATTGTATTGAATTTGTTCCGGCAAATTTTCATTTTTATCTTTAACTTGCTCCTTAGATCACATTGAGAATTAAAGAGTACCAAATCATCTCTGCAGCAAAGCATGCTTGCTTCTCTGCAATTCAAAGAAACTGTGAAGAGCTTCTCATAAAAAAAAAAAATAGGTCGTACCTGTATGAAACTAAGAAATGCAGAAATCATTGTAGGGATAAAATGAGCCAACAGAGACTTCAGTGCATTTCTGCAACTATCAGAATCAGGGAAGGTTGTCTAACACATAAACATGCCTCCATGAGATATAAAACCCTGGTGTTCTTGTAATGTCCTCCCGTTTTTCTCTGTTCAACAACCAGTACTAGGTATTCCTCTGGCTGCCCCTACCTTTGCACTCATCACCTTTGTACATCCTTTGAGGGTTGAAATGGCTAGAAAAGAGATGCATATGTTGTAAATGCTGCAAAATATCCATTACTCTCCAAAATTTTCATTTTTGGTGTCTTGTTTCTCTAAATTTATTCTGAAGATCTCGTGGCTTTACAAATGCCATTCTTTCTTGGTACATTATTGGTAATATTTAGCACAAACATATCATGATGACATTGTGACATTCCATCAAGTCAGAAAAAAACGGTCTTTTTTTTTTTTAACAGTTCTCACGAACTTACTTTATACTTTTCATGTCCTCAAACACTGTGGAATGATGTGCTAAATTCTATTACAATATTGTGTTATGTTATCATTTATTTTTTGTTATCATTACCTTTTTAAAGACTTAAATGCAAGTCATACAATTCACATGTGTATCTTTGCTGCAAAGCATAGAGTCTCACAAAGACCATGCACATAAATAGTGGCAAATGTAATGAATTTCAACAAAGAATGAAGTGTGATATGATAAACAATGGACGGATTTAACAATATGAAAAACTTCTTATCAAGTATGGCCAGGTTGACCTTCTGCTACATTATGGTCAATTTTTCATACTTAAATTTTTATTCTGTATGTTTGTACACAGAACCTGTATTGTATTTATCCAATGACCATAGTAGATACTTTCACTAATATAAAACATAAAATATTTGGCTTCAAATTTTCAAAAAGCTGTTATGCCTAAAGATTATGTTTGTTTGAAGTTTTTTTTTCCATTCTTCAACCAGAGAAAATACAAGCCTACTACAAAAGAGAAGAGAGAGCATTATAGACATTGTTACAGGCTATAAATATATCTATCTGAATGTGAGACTAACACCCCATGGCTGATTTCAATCAGCAAGCACCATAACTTCAAAACCATGTTTGTTATTAGCTAATTGCTTTTAACCTTCCCAACTGTGTATGCCTGTTTCTATTTCATTACTGTTCTTTGATTTATATTGTAAGCTTATGATACTTTGTTCTAAGGCTTATATCTTTGGGGAAATGTGGTTGAGCAACTTCAGTCCTTAGCTGTCTTACAATCAGTTTTTGCATTTTCAGAAGCTGTTTTCCTAAGGACAGTTAAAAAGGAAATAGGAGAGAGAGAGAGAAAGAGAGAGAGAGAGAGAGAGAGAGAGAGAGAGAGAGAGAGAGAGAGAGAGAGAGAGAGAGAGAGGTTACCAATTCATAAATACCTGTAGCTTCTTATACAGATAGGTATTTTTTTTTCAGATAGGTATTTTTAAAATACTGAGAGTGACTCTTCAGACTTTGCAAATGGATTCTCTGTTCTCGTGTTCTACCATTGCATGTCCTGAGAACACAGCTATAGCTGACACTATTGGTGGGAGAAAACAGTACAGAATAATCAGACTTCTTTTTCCTGCAATAGTCACTGTGGTCACGTCTCCTCTAAGAAAGATTAGAGTTAAAATATAATTTGTCATGAATCTCTAAACAACTCTGCACTGATGAATACATGTTAGATGGAAGGATTCAAGCATTCCTATTAATTTTGGTCACAGGTAACAGAATCATTTCTACTCTTAATAATATTATTTTCTAAGTTTAATTTATTCATTCATACAACATGAGATTGAGTGAACTCTCTCTACCAGTGATCCAAAAAATTAACATTTTAAAATTTCTGACTTTCATGGCCATTTGTTTTCAAGTAAAAGTGTTTTAAATAGCCAGTTCTGGGCTAGGAACATAGCACAGTGGAATGGTTGATCATATGCTTAGCATACACAGGCCCCTAATTTCAGTCTCTAACACACATGCACACACACACACACACACACACACACACACACACACACACACACACTCACACACACACAAAAACCCTCAAGATAAATATGTAACTAATTAGTCAATTCTATTTGTGAGTAACCAGAATTTTTTTCTATTTTTCTAGCCAAGTTATTACTTTTTCTCTTTCCTACAATTGTATAACTTTCATACAGAATATATTTTACAATTCAGATCCAGAGTACTGAGTGAAAATCCTTGGAAAATCCTATCAAAATTGACATGCTGGGAGAACAATGTAGAAGCAATATCTAAATGATACAAATTCTTGCACTTTGACAGCATCTCACATAATAATCTTGTCTGAGATTGTGAATTAAGAGGAAGGTGTCTAAACATTATCAACTCTTATATGGCAACTGAAAATGAGCATATATATGTTTCCAGAATAGAAAGTGATTGAGGTATATGTACATTTCTTTCTTTAGTATTTTAATTCAAGGTAAATGGAAGTCCTTTGGCTTAACAACTTTTAAAATTAAGTGTTTATTTTAATAATATATACTATGCCTTTTGTTTAAGCATAGTCCCAATCCCTAATAAAAAAAAAATGTATTCTTTTGTTTGGGTTGCTTCCTTTAATGACTTGTGACCTTAAATATTTTAAATAAAAGGCTGCTATATTTATAAAAACAATAGGCAAATATCTATTAAATGTTTGCAGAATAGATATCTATGAGGAAAATAATTGACTTTCACCCCTGAAGCTCAAAAAGTTTCACATCAAACTACAGAGAATTACAGAAGTACCTACAGGAGCAAATCCTGAGGGAATGCTGCTCCTTTGCATAAATTTCTCCCTGGCTTCATTTATCAGACTCATTAACTCAATGGCATCTCTACCAAGGAACATGATGGACAGTCTCCCTAGACGCTGCATTTCTATGTTCCCCCCTGGGAAGAAAACGGACAGTGAGCACAAGGCCAAACATTGAAAAAATATAATGGAAAAATGGAGCTGTTTGAATTTGGTATTGGAAAAATTTTGTGAGGAGTTAGTTTGAATCTGAAACCATGATATTGTTAATTTGACTGCATGGTTGGGAAATGGCAATATCATTTAATGATCTCTAGTGATATTAGAAAGTATTTCAAAATGGGTATTAGCAATTTCAATCAAGTATATAAATGGTGAACTCTTCAAACATGTCATGTGCAGACAATTGAATAATTATCTAAATACTTTTAATGTGAATTTTATATCTACTTCCCACTCACAACAGAACAAATTCCAAATGAACTAAAGACAAAAAAGTACAAAATTTAACAACTTACTTATTTAGAAATTAAGTAAGGATGTCAGAAAAGAGCCTTATTATCTTTATTAAAAAAGACACAAATAACAATTAGACTTTTAGAGAAAAGCTTGATCAATTTGTTAAAGATGTATAAAAACTTTCAGAATATCAAACAATGCCTATATATACAAAGTTAACTCATGAAACTTGAAACTAATATGACATAGCTCAGAATTATAGGCTTCTTTTCAGGTGAAACATTAGATGGGGACAGAAACCTATGAAAGGAACTAATTTTTATGTGATTGCAATATGGCAACTAGTACAAAAAACCTTATAAAAGAAAAATGTATATTAACAAATCACAGCAGTTTTCAAATGAATTTAAAGGTATTTTATAATCAAAATAGTTTCTCCTTTGCACATATGTTTCTGGGTTTGTTAAGAAATATTACAATGTGAAAAAGAGACATTCTCCTTGTACCAGGAAGATGGCAGCTGCTGTGATACTTAAGTAGGAGTTAAATTTACATTTTGGAACTAGGTTCTTAAATTATAAAGCAGATTATAAGCATGCCTAGAGCCCTCTTCTTTTATTACAGTATCCTTACATAGAAGCCATCGTGATTCTGATGGCAGAGATTAGCTTGAGTAGGTGGCACTGAGTTAATTCACATACCCGTTGCCCCGGGATACCTAAATTTAAGCTGCCTATTCTTTCTTGGGGCAAGAAATAAAAATAAAGTGTGCCATTTTCTTGATGCTGTGCATTTCAAAACCTAAGCTTTGTCTATTTCTTCCATTTATTCACATTCTTCTCTATAAAAGAGGTTTCATACTGCTAACTTTGGTGGAGCATCAAGGAAGTTGGGGAGTTTGTTGAACACAGCTTTGGAGTTAATGCACTGAGTGAGTACATTCTTGAATAGGATGTGTAGGGACTTCCAGTTCATTCATTCAGTTCAAATCATTCAGAGGCATAGCACTCAGAAATCACCAGTGGCATACAAACAGGTCTGCATACTCCTCATCACGACCCTGAGAATAGGAACTGGAGCTGTATATGAATAACCTGCTTATTGAGACGTATTTATAAAGGGGTAATTCCTTTTCCAATTCTAAGGGAAATAAAGACAAATGTCAGTGTTACGTCTTGTATTGACTTGTATGTTGTAACCAAATATACAAGGTGATATCTCCAAAGAAAAATGTTTCCAGATACAGAGAGCACATTTTTGCATCTACTCTAATTTCTCCCTCAGAGATTTGCTTAATTTAAAATATTAATTAGAAGTTTTTGAGTGGGTTCATGTTTATAAATAAGGTTCATCACAAATACAAAGGATTTATTAGCTAATGTCTCTCCCAACATCCTTGGTTTAGTGTCACTAACCAATACAAAAGGAGGTAACTAATTGTATTTTGCCATTTACCAATTCAAATAGGTTGAAGAGTTAAAGCTGTAACTTGCCAATATCGTGTTGAGTTTAAATCAGCATGCACTTTGCACTCCAAGTATTTTCTAGAAAAAAAAAAAAAAAAAAAAAAACTATCCAAAGGAAATTCTCTTGTGCTCTCTGGCAACTTGTGATTAAGTAAAGCAAAACACGGAAAACATCCTCTGAAGCTGCCTGGCCTTTTGTGAGGAGCTGTTTTCAGCACTGTTAACCGGTTTGCACTTGTGTGATCAGCAATTGCAGCAGTGCCGCATACAATAGATTCAAATGACAGATGTGTGTGTAAAACAGAGCTTGGAGTGTCTCTTCCTGTGCCCTGCTCTTAAAACGCTCTCCCAGGGCTCCCTGTCTCCACAGCAACAGCATCACTGTGATGCTGCTGAAGTGTGTTTTGAAAGCCGCTTCTACCTGAGAAGGTAGCACATGACGGAAATGCCTGCATTACTGCTTATGTCAGATTAATTTTCTTTTGAAAAGTACGCCTTGCTTATTACTGATTAGAAATATGTATTATTTCTTTCATTCTTCTCCTCCATCTTTTTCCTCCAAGGCTGGATCCAGAGGACAAACATTTGAAAGGCAAAAAAAAAAAAATGTATCTTCTCTTTTGACTTCAGAAGCCACATATTATTATGTTCAGTTTTATCTATTAGAGAAGACAAGCACAAGTTATACCCAAGAGAAGTCCAAAAAAGAAGCTCATGGCTCTCTTCCTTGTAAGTGCTATTGCATGACTGTAAAACATGAGCAACTTTTACAGCTTTCCATTAGGAAATGCAATCTGTCAGTGAAAATAAATGTTTGTCTTTCTATAACCATGTACACTGGCTATTCATTTCTTTGTTGTTTTAGTACTATTTACTGATTTCTAGTATCTTTGATATGTTCCCACTCTGTTGAAAAGCGCCATCGTCCAAGATTAGATGCTAATGTAAAAATCAAAAGAAACAGTGCATTTACTTTCTGTTGGAGAGGCAAGTGCAATGTACAAAGAACTGCAGTGGGAACTAGAACACGCCAGCTCTCAATGTAGGGTGCAGAAGCCAGGCTTGCCTTTATTTATATGCTTCTCTAAGACACACAAATCCAACACTGTCATGCCCAGGGAGGGACACACTTGAATCCAATGGTTTCATGCCCAATGATCAAGATACTGGGATGTTGAGTGATAGCTCATTTGTTCCTCAAAAATTCTTTCAAATTTTAAGAAATGAAAAAATTAAAATAAAAACCTATTGCTTTTAAATTTTAATAAGTATGTAAAAGTAAAATATATTAGTGATTGAAATTTTAATGGAATTGTATTATTTTAAAAGGCATCTTTTCTTTGTGTTAGATATTGACATAGTAAGCAGTTGAAAGGAGTGTAAGTGATCAAGCAATATTTTAGTACAGTTTTGTTTATTGGCAACAAAATCATCATAAGCAAATGAAAACAAATTCATAGTTTTATTTGTTGTATTTTGCCAGTGTACAAATTATTCCAATATACATAGCTAAAAATGAGAGTCGCCTGTCATCTCTCACACTGTTAGTTATTACCTTCTGCAGTCTTAGGATTTCAAATACAGTTTGCTGAACAGTTGAAGAGTTTCTGTTTTAGATCTTTTAGGAAGTTACTAGTAGGTGTATTCTGGATCTGCATGTCTCTGAAGAATTCATTGGCGCTGGAGGATATGTTCTTAAATTAAACATTGACAAATTCATTCCACACATTTTCCTCCATGCTTGAAATATCACATATTAGATTCTCTTCCTGTATTGTATATCTTTACAAGATGGCAAGTGGCCTCTCTCCTAAGCATTGATCAGAAAGACCAAGGCTGAGATTAGAATATCTCCTATGATCCAATTTGGCAGTAACACGGCCTTAGTATTGCCCTGTTTTATCTCTGGGTAAGACAAGATTTTCCAGAGAGTTAGAATCAATAAGAAGAAATTGAAAGATAGATGAATACATAGAACAGCTGAGTGGTTTTGCAAGGGAAAGTCGTTCAGATAATTATGAAGACTGAGGAAACTTACCATATGCTGCCTCCAAGTTGGAGAAACAAGCAAAACCATAATACCTCTCAGTTCAGGTCTAGAGGTATCAAACTTAGGAAGCTCATGATATACCTCAGTTCAAGGCTGGAAGCCTGAAAAACAAGTGACTTATCATTCAATTTAAAAGCTGAAAGAAAAAGAGCATGGTGTTCTGATATTTGGAAAGAAAGGTGAAAATTACTATTGCTCCATAACAGAAAGAACAAATTCATATTTCCTTTATTGTTCTGTTTCACTACACCTTCAGTCAATTTGATGGAGCTACCTGCATTGATGACAGATGTCCATTGCTTTAAAAAAAAACATTTTTTTCCAGGAGAAATTCTCAAAAATATACCAGAAATACTGTCACCAAATATCTACATGACTCTGATTGCAGTCAAGTTTTCACCTAAAATAGTCTAGCAGTTAGTCACACATAGCTACTCCCTCTAATGTGAAAAGAACTAGACAATTCTACCAAATCATTGGATTTGGAGTATGGCTGTTCCTATGAATACTTAGATATTGGAAGTCATGTGACATCAATGCTTAAAGCCTGCCTTGTGATATTCTGCTTTCATTTGAATTCTTCTGTTACAAGTAGCTAACTACATGATCTTTCATAAACTACATACAATTTTTCTTTCTTGATTTCTTCATTTAATATCAGTAGATATAAAAAAATAAAACAAATTGTAGCTGATGACACAATCATTGTCTGTTATTGATTTCTACATGGATAAATTGAATCTCTGCAGGTGTGTGAAGCCTATGTCTCTTCTGCAATCTATACTCCTTAGATTGGAAATGTTTATTAATGTCAATATAACCACTCACATTTTAATAAACATTTCTTTGACATTCAAAAGACAAGGTTAGTAACACATCTCTTGTTTTAGGTAGAAATACTTCTGTTCCAATGCTATAAGGAAAAACTAACATTTATAAAAATGCATATTAATACTATTCCCTAGAGTTGACTCAGTGCATACATTTTGAAGAAAAAAATTACCTTGACTAGTTTCTGGTAAGCTCTTGAAAAATACAAGATTCACTCAAAATGTGGATTTCTATTCAATTTGTGGGTCTAATAACTACCAGTGTTTTCTGTACCATGCCACAATGTGTCTGCAAAGGTAAAAGTTCAATATTCTATGTGTGCCACAGAATTACTCAAGAATGAGCAATTGCTGATTCTGCCACCAAGTATGATGATTGGTGTTAACATCAAACATGAAAAGTCTTTGAATGTTTGTACCAATTGCAAAAAAGTTGATACTTTTGTGAAGTGATAAGGCTGGGACAATTCTCTTTGTCTACTTTATGTTACTACTCAAATAGCAAAGTCCTCTGGCTGTAAGAGAACTGTACTCAACTGAGAGACATGTGCAGCAAATGATAATACAGGAAGAATCGTTCAACTCTTTCAATGTCAGAGCCCCATAGATTTAATTGACACAATGCCTTCCATTGACTAGGCTCTGTTATACAAATTTACAAGTTGAAAGAAGTGCCACTAATATCCCTCCTTACCTCCAAAATTCCATGTATTTTAATGGTTGTCTTACAAATGTGACCATCCGTAAACCATGTAACAACTACTCACACTACTAAGAATATACTCTAAAGAAAACATATGCTCATACGAAACCATACCTGAGATGTACAGAGAACTTCATGTCCTTTGAAAAGAAATAATAAACAAGCCAGGCAATGGTTGTGCATGCCTTTAATCCCAGCACTTGGGAGGCAGAGGCAGTTGGATCTCTATGAGTTCAATGCCAGCCTGGTCTACCGAGCAAGTTCTAGGAAAGCCAAAGCTACACAGAGAAACCTTGTCTCAAAAAAAGAAAAGAAATAAAGAAATAAGAAACCAACCAAAAGTTCCAACTCACAAGTCATTCAACTGACAGAATAGATGAGATTGCTGAGGTTTAGTTCAAAGGGATTCTACTGAGCAACACAGATAAGTAAACTGATGATTAATACAACTTAAAATCTCAATGGCAGTAATGTGTATGGGAAAACTTAATCTAAATGTCAACGTAACATACCATGACATTTTAATGAAAGTCATGAGAGACAAACACATCATGATAAAAGAATAGAGCAGCAATCACACCAGTTAGAAAGAGGAATTTAGACTTCAGGATGATACCAGGAAGACATTTTTAACCTGATTACAATGGTTTTTATGTAAATCTATATACTATATTAACAAAAACTATTGGGATCCAGCCCCTCCATAGTCTTTTCCCAGAGTTCCAGAAGAGATGCTACCAGTGGCAAATACATTAATCTGAGGGATTCTCAAATAAATCTACATACACAAAACTCTTTAGTCCATTCACTTTATTCTTCTGAGTCAGTGATCTCTCTACACAGATTCTATTCTGCTCTCTTACTTAGTTCCCTTCTTGCCTGATCTCTCCCTACAATTTTCTGCTATTCTCTCTATGTTCTATCTAAATTCTCCCATCTAGTTCTTCCCTATCTCATTCCTTCTCATCTCGTTCTTCCCCATCTTGCTCTTCCTGATGTTCCATCTCATTCTTCTTGTCTCTGCCCTAGTCTCTGAGGTTTTCAGTTACATATTCATACAAACAGCAATGTTCTGGCCACAGCAAGGTCACCAGGCTTGAATTCTTTCAGGGTCAAAAAGAGGGGTGATAAGATCGACACAAAGCTATCATTAGCAAACTAAAAGGGCAGTGACTAATGGGGAATGAATCAACTAAGTGCTGAATTTGGTTAATAGACTGAAAAAAAAAAGAGATTTAAGTGCTCAAACTATATTCTTAGAAATGATTAGTTAAATTATTAAGAGTCTATAATTCACTAAGTCACGGTGAAAATAAAACTTTTGTTTTCCTTTGGAGCCATATCTATCTCAGCCTAATCTCAGCTGAGCCATTTTCTGGCAGGGCAGGGGAAGTGTACTCAGTAGCTAGGCAACTTGCACCACAGTTTGATGTACCTGGTATATGAAAGTCCTTCAGTTCTGAGTTAATTGTTAAAAGGAGATCTAGTGCTATAGATAGCACTTGAAAGAAAGGAGGGTTAAGCTTAATTAGCACATCTGTCTGGCCTGGGCAGTTGTATCATTGTAAATTTTTATCTTCTTAGGCACTAACAGGTGGTCTGGATGATGCAGTCTGTTCTTAGAAAGTCTGGGAAGTATCTCAGATAAAATACCTTTGTCTGGAGATCGACCTGGCCAGATGTTGCTAATGACGATAATTAGAGAAAGGCTTGAAATTAGAGGTCTCGACTGTGACTGTTGTTAGCAGAGTTGGGGGAAGTTATCCAACTATTCCAATTGTATAGGGAAAATTGTGCCCAATGAATGATCAAACACACTGTTCTTAGAAAAAGAATTAAATGGAAAAGCTACAATGGCACACAAGAAATTCATTGTAGGACACAGCTAATATATTCAAAAGCCAATATCAACAAGACTCCTTCAGGCTTGACTTTATCCTCTGGAAGAGCCTTGCTCTTCCAAGTATTAGCTTTTGCTGTTGTCAGCTGAATTCCCACTATACATTTCTGGAGCTCACAACACAATATGTTAAATATTATACCCATTTAACAGTTACATTAATTCTAATCATGATAAAATAAAGAATAGGTTTTCTTGCCATCATTTCCTAAGAAGCACAATGTTAAAACTATCTGCATTGAATATTTATTATGTCATTGTTATAAGTATGTAGAGATAATATCAAGTATGCCATAGTCTATGTATAGATCATACAACATTTTTATTGAGGATTTCAGCATCTATCATAAGAATTCTATATTCACAGGAGTGTTGGAGTTACGCTGGATACTGACGAACAACTAAATATTGCCATACTTGCTTTGATAAGACAGACATAGGGAGATTATCGAGTTTGGTGATACTAGCATATAAATGTTTCTGATATTTTTTTCTGATCTTTTCAGGATGGCTATTGCAAACTTATTGTTTGTCTTAAAATAGCTGTGCTTCATCCTTTATTGCAGAGTACAGTTATTTCCTGTACTCTGTACTGAAGCTTGCTGGGTCTCTAACATGTGTATCTTTAGATAAATTGATGCAAAAAAAGTTTTCTCTAGGTTTAGCTGTATTTGGAGGGCAATTTAATTTGAATATGTTTAGGATAATTTCCAGTTAATGATGCAGTAAGGAATTTGTACTCCACTGATTTATTTGAATGCCACAGTAAATAATAAATGAGCAAAGCATCAACAGAATTGACAGAGCAAGAGAATTGCTGTAGCCCTAAGCCAGTAACCTGGAAATCCATCTGCCAAATATTGTAATGTCTGAGACAGGGAAGCCTGCTGAGAACTTACACACTGCACCACTGATGGCCTCAAGCATAAGGATTTCCTGTAAAGAAGGTGTCAGTATTCTGAAAGGCATATTCAGCTATGCTTTGGTTTAGAACAGGTGGTCTAGGGCTTTGGAGAGGCCACTCTGAAAGGAGGAAATGTTCCTATAGCGACACTGTTCAATAATAGAGAATGCCTGGTGATAGGTGAGATGAGAGTCAAAACATTCCCACAAGGCAATTATATGGTCTAGGATGGAGTGTCCTGGCTGAGAAGGATTCCTTGAGTGAAAGCAAAGCCAGGAAGGAGGAGCTATGAATATGACATCAAAATCTGTATGTACACTTTGACCTCTTGGATGGGGATTAGAAAATGGCAAGCAAAGAAAATATGCATCCCTGGGGTGAAAAATGTAACATATTGAATGGGAGGGTGTTTACAATAACACAAATAGTGATTTCTCAATCCGTATTTCCATTTGTATTATTTCCTAGCAGGCAATTGGGCTCTTTCAAAAGTATTAAAAACATAAAATCATCTACTAGGTCCATAAATAAAATCTGCAGAAGTGAAACATTTAAAATAAGAAAAAGAAGATAAGTAAAAACACAGTGAAAACCATGTATTACAACTTTTCACATTTCAAAACTGATAGTATAAATTATCTTTCAAGAAAGTAAAAAACAAAAAAAGAAAAAACATGTGTCCAAGAAGAGTCTAGTAGACAATGGAAGGAAATGAAAATTGAAGTAACAAAATTCAAGAAATCACTTCAAAAATACATGTAGTTTCCTGAAAGAACAAAAACAGCAGTAAAAGGCAGAAGCAAAAAGACAAAATAAAGCAAATCTCTCTCTCTCTCTCTCTCTCTCTCTCTCTCTCTCTCACTCTCTCTCTCTCTCTCTCTGTGTGTGTGTGTGTGTGTGTGTGTGCAATAAATCATTAACAGCAAAATAGATCTTGATAAAAATGAATAAAACTGAAGGAACATATCATATGCAAATATATAACCATAAGAATAAAAAGAAATACCAGGAATTCTTTTTTGGTACATGATAGCCAGAATCAATAAAACTCTGATAGAACATGAATGTGACCCAGTGAAACTGAAAATACTATAAAATGGCATAAAGAAAGACACAGAAAAGACTTGATCATAAAAGACTGAGTCATGCAATGGTGGCTTCTCAGTAGTCTTCTGATTTGCCTGCTTAGCTGAGACCCAGTATATATATATAGTTGATCATGTCTGTTGCTATAGTCCAAACTTGAAAGCCTATCAACTAGGGGAGCTAATGGAATGAACACCGTTACAGTCTAAAGAACTGAGAACCAGAAGCACCAGGATAAAGGCAGGAACATGTTTGCTAGATCAAACAGAAAGAAAAACCTAGCCTTTATTCCTTTGGTTCAATTATGGCCTTGAAAAGACTGTATAGGTGAGGCTATCCTTTACTCAGTCTACAAAGCTGTTTTAGAAATACATTCACAGTGTCACCCAGATAATCTGGACCAGCCCTCTGGCATCATCACACCCAATTAAATGTCATTCTATTAATCCATGAATATTATATTTAGCAAGATTGGATTTAAGCTCTGAAATAATAGCAAAATGTGTTTGTTTACACTCATACGTTTCATCCTCAAAATGACTTGCTAATTAAATAATAGTTTTTAAAATTAAATATGCAGAAAGAGAAACTACAGTAAAGAGAGAAAAATACTGAAAGCCTTTAAAAAATGCAAAATTTTAAAACCATCTTGGGAGCTAGAGAGATATCTCAGCTTTTAAGAACATATACAGCTCTTACATGTACAGTGAGTTCAGGTTCTAGCACCCAGGTTAGGCAGCTCATAGTTTCCTCACTGGCCTCTACAGGTACTATACTCACAAGCACATAGCTACACACACATGTAATCAAATAACATAATAAAATAAGATAGCCTCTAAACAATGTTAGAATAACATAATGCAATGATAAGTTATTTGCTTAAATAATACATATCTAATATGTAGTTAGAATCAACTTAGAAATCATCTTTTATTGGTACAGAACCAGAACCAATAAACACTGAGGGTATAATATTTGGTATCACGTCACATTAAGATTTTCAGAAATTTTTACTTCTAAGGACAATTTATATTTTGAAGAACAGTACCTTGTGAAAAGTAAGCCAGAAGGAATGTCAAGTCATGCACTATGGAGTCTAGAAGATTTGAGAATGTGGAGTTAACATATCTTACTTCTCTGTTCTCATAATGAAGTGAGTCTTCTGGGAGAGAAGAGATTGAGATATAACAAGGGCTCCTCTGTGATGCAGTCAGTTTTGCTTTAACATCTTTCATAGTTTTTCAGAAAGGCACAGAAGTCTAATCTACTAAAATATGATTCAAATCTAGTCAAAGCTCCATGGAATAAGAGGCCTCCAACCTCCCTCTTTGGATCCTTATACCTTATTCCACTCCAGTAATCTCTCACTGTAAACAAAAAGCCAAGACATATTTTTTCTTCTCTTTGGTTATTCTGAAGGTCCTATATAACTGCCAGAGATTGATGGAGAAGCACAAATCCATAAAGTAAGGATTTCAACATTGCTTTTGTTTCCATTGCTGGCTTGTGGGCTTAAAATCTTTGAGATGGCATGGTTCTGATCATCAGACATCAGGAAAAGCAAATACAGAGGCAAAAGCCAAGAGAGCATTGCATCAAAATGTCCTGATATTGTACAGGACAAAGGAAACCTTAACTTCAGTAATGAAGGCAGTTAAGCTTGCTTCCATTCAGATGAGATTAATGTGATAAAACTAAGTATATTGTGCCTTCTTACAAATATTATGTTGTAGAGACTCAAGTAGTGATCAGTTAATAAGTACACAAGAAAGATTTTACTTTATTTGATTGGCAGTTTCCTAGGAAAATGCTCAAAACAGTCTTGCAGCCAACATAGACCTACTGCCACAACTTATTGTTTGCAGTTGTCAGTCCCTTTCATGACTAATAATAATCCTGAAGTTTGATAAAATCATAATTATTTGTTTTATATTTTCTGTTCTTTTCATTCCTTTTTTCTTTCCTCCCTCCTTCCATTCTTATTTTCAATCTTTTCCTGTCTTTCTATTTTACTTTTTTTTGTATTTTGCACACAAATGTGAGTGTGTACTCATATGAGTGTGTGTGTGTGCATGTGTGTGTGCACATGTGTGTGTGCATGCATGTGTGTGTGCACGTGTGTGTGTGCATGCATGTGTGTGTGCACGTGTGTGTGTGTGTGTGTGTGTGTGTGTGTGTGTGTGTGTGTGTGTCTTTGAAACAGGATCTCACTGTCACCATGCTGACTTAGAATTCCCTGTGCAACCATTTAGCTGAATACTTGTACTGCTCCTGTCTCAGGCTCATAGTGCTGGAATTACAGGCATGTTTATCCACACTCAGTTCATCACGTTTCTCTATGACATACAGTAGGTATCCCTTTCGGTCTATTCTGCTGCAATCTTGTAAGGTGATTTCCATGCTTGGAGATCTCAGAGCAATTGAGTTCTTGTAAGTCCCTTAATTATTGTGCCATCTCAGAAGCTTGGCATATTTCACTTACATGCTTGGGGTTAGAAGGTCTTTAGGATTGTGAACCTTGGCTTTTCTCTCTTGAGAAAGAAGTATTTTTTTGTAGTGTATGAACCTATGTTCATACTTGACTCACATAAGAAAAGTACAAAACAATATCTAAGCCACCTGATGTCAGGATCCATATCCATATGTATGTGTGTGTATATATGTTTATATATGTGTGTGTGTGTGTATGTACATATTTATGACTTTCATCATATGATTTTAGTAACTCTTACTTAAAAGTGATCAATGAAAAAGATTAAGTTTTCAAAATGTCAATGAAAATAAAACACAGAAAAATTGGGAACAAATGAATTTGGAATCAAATTGTTGTGTGATGTTTTGTTTTGTTTTTGTTTAGTGGCAACTTGGTAAATCTAGAAGTTTCTCCAATTTCCTGTGCAAGTAAATATCAGTATAGTCCAAATGAGAAATATTTGGAAGATTTGTAGAAAGTAGAAGAAGTTAAGCCCTCATGTTTAAGATGGCACAGAAATATTGGGTTACAGGTGAATAGGAGGTGACCAATATCAGCTATGGTGGGTAGTTTTAATTGTCTACTTGCCCCAATCTATGACCAGCCTGGAAAAAAAGTCTCATTTGTACATTTTCTAGATCATATGGAACTGTGGACTTGTCTGTGGGGGGATTGCCTTGATTGTGTTCTCTGAGATGGGACATCTTTCCCACTGTGAGTAGCATCATTCCTTGGGCAAAGGATTCTGCATTGCATAAGAAGGAAGAAAGCAAGCACTAGCAAGCATATGTTAATTCACTTCCTCTGGGACTCTGGATGTGATTACCTGCTTATTGTTCCTGCCACTCTGACTTCCCTGCAATTATGGGCTACAGTCTGGACCTGTGAGCCAAATCGATACTTCTCCCTTACGTTGCTCTGTTAAATTATTTTTATTATAGAAACAGAAAACAAAACTAAGAAACTAGCTTCTCTTTAACCCTCCAATCAGTGTTTAGCTTTTTCCAAGAATATCTGTGCTGACCAACAGCAATCCAGAATAGCAACACTTCTCCATATGCATCCCCCTCCAGCTCTTCCTTGAATGGCACTACATTGTAACCATCCAGGTACCCTTCCTTATTCATTGTGTTACTGCTCACAGGAAGTTTAATACCCTTTCTCTGAACCCCCTGCTTCTCTTTTCTAATGCTTAATGCTTCAGTTTCTTCAGTAATTGTGTTCTTAGGTCTATGAGAATATCCTCATTTAATAATTGTGGTAGATTTTTTTTTAATATTAGTTATATTATTCTGTTGTTACGATGAAACACCAAACAAAGCAAGTTAAGGAGTAGGTTATTTTGTCTCATAGCTTGAAGGAACAGTTCATCATGGCAGGGAATTTATACCAGTAAGATCTTCAGGCAGTTGATTACACTGAATTTGCAGTCCTGAAGCAGAGAATGGTGAATGCCAGTGCTCAGACTGTTTTCTTGTTTCTATTCAACACTGGGATCAGTCCACGGAGTATCTCCACCCACATATAGGGATGATCTTACCACCTCAATTGTCCTAATCTACACTGTCTTTCACAGACATTCAGAGAGACTAACTTGATTTACAAAATTTTTCACACTCCTACCCAGAGGTTGATATCCTATAATATTCTAGGTTCAATCATGTTGAAAATTAATATTAACAGTCGCAAATACCAACTTTCTTAGTGTTTTAATTGCTGTGAAGAGTTACCAGAACAATGGCAACTCTTATAAAGGATAAACATTTAATTGGGGTGGCTTACGTTTTTGAAGTTTAGTCCATTATCATCATGGAGTAACATGGATAATGACATTCAGAAGACATGGTGTTAGAGAAGGAGTTGAGATTATTCCTACATCTTGCCACACAGGCAACAGTAGGTGGCTTCAACATATATGAGACTTCAAGCCCACCTATACAGTGACACACTTCTTCCATCAATACCACACTTAGTCAAACAGTGCCAGACTTCCTTGTAGTGATATTTTATTTGTACTGAAATGTGGTAATATTTTATTTGTGCTTTAATAAATAAAGTTTGCCTGGAGATCAGAGGAAAAAGTAAGTCATTTTAAGTAAATAAAGAAGACAGGTAGTGGTAGCACATTCTCTTAATCCTATAACTTAGCAGGCAGGGTCTCTGTGTGTTCAAGGCCACACTAAGGAACAGAGCCAAGCACGGTGACACATGCCTTTAATCCTAGTACCAACCATAGAGACCTGGAGGTCTGAACAGACAGAAAGAAAGTGACAGAGCTGTGTAGGAAGAGGAAGTGATGTAGCTGAGCTGAGAGGGCCAATGAGAGGGCAGAACAGCAAGGTATATAGATGTAGGTAGACAGTAAGTAACTCACATTTGGAAGCTGCCAAGTTGGTGAGGCAGGTTAGCTGTGACTTTCCCTATTTCCCTGATCTTTCTCTAAGGCTTTTACCCCTATATTTGGGTCCATGTTTTTTGTTTAATAAGACTATTTGGAAATTCATCTACAGTTGGTGCCCAACATTAAGTTAAAACCTACCTTTTGAATTAAAAGAAAAGGGGAAGTGATGAGTAATGTCCTTTTGTATGCTGTGAATATCTGTTGCTCTGGTTGGTTGAGCAGAGAAGACGCTGCTAGCTGCTGCCAAGAGAAGCAAGATGTAAAGGTACCGGTTAACCACAAGCCAAGTGGCAAGGTATAGATTTATAGAAATGGGTTAATTTAACATATAAGAGCTAGCTAGCAAGAAGACTGCCATGGCCATAGTTTAAAAGTAATATAAGACTGTGTGTTTATTTGGGACCAAGTGGCTGCAGGACAATGGTGGAAGAGATTCCACAGGACCAGAGAAAACTTCTGGCTACACTTCCTAATAGTTCCACTCTCTTTAGGGACCATTTTCTTTACAGCACTGCACCAGCTTACAAAGATTTATTTATTTATTTTTGTTTCATTGTATTCATTTATTTATTTTTATTTTACATCCTGAGTGCAGTTTTCCTTCCCTCCCGTCACCACCACCACCTCCCCTTTGCCTCTTTCCATCCAATCCTCCTTCATTTTTATTCAGAAAATGATAGTCCTCCCATGAACATCAACAAAATATGGTGCATAAAATTGTAGTAAGACTTACACCTCACCTTGTTTGAACTAAGGCTGGGCAAGTTTGTACTAAGGGGTAGGGTCTCAAATGCCAGTAAAAGAGTCTGAGATAACTCCTGCTCCCAGTGTTAGGCGTCCCAAAAGAAGATCAAGCTACACAACTGTTACATATGAGCAGAAGCCCTAAGGCAGTCCCATGAAGGTTCTCTGGTGGTCAGTTTTGTCTCTGTGAGCTCCTATGAGACCAGGTTAGTTACTTCTGTGTTTTTTTCTTATCCTTGACCCCTCTGACTCTTACATTCCTTCATCCCTCTCTCCAGTAGGATTCCCCCAGCTTGGCCTAATGATTGACTATGGGTCTCTGCATCTGTTTCCACCAGTTGCTGGATGAAGCCTCTCTGATAGGCACCAATCTATGAGTATAGCAGAATATTATTAGATGTCATTGCATCGACATATTTTTCTTCAGTCATATTTGGTTCTGTCCTAGGTCTCTGGGCCATCCAGCCTCTGGTTTCTGGTGTTCCAGGCATTGTCAGGGGTCAGCTCATTCTCAAGGAATGAGTCTCAGGATGGACTAGTCATTGGTTGGTTACTCCCACAATCTCTGTCACCCTTAACCAAGCACATCCCATAGGCAGGACAACTGTAGGTCAAAGATTAAGTGGCTAGGTTGGTGTCCCAGTCCTTCTATTGGAAGTCTTCCCTGGCCACAGTAGATGACCAGTTCAGACTACATACCTGCAATTGCTGGGAGTCTTAGCTGGGCTCCTCCTGGTAGATTCCTTAGAGTTTTCTCAGCACTAGATTTCTACTGGATCCTGAAATGCCTGCCCTGCTTTCTGAAAAACTACCTTCACCTGGTCTCTCGTGTTCCAATCTCCATTACCCCCAGTCCACCCATGAACTCTCCTTTATATCTCCTTCCCAGGGAGATCTGGGTGTCCCCCTGGAGCCCTCCTTCTTACCTAGGCTCTCAGGGTCAATGAATTGTTGTATGGTTCTACTTTAATTTATAGCTAGCACACACTTATAAGTGAGTACATACTATATTTGTCTTTCTGAGTCTGGATTACCTCACTCAGGGTGATTTTTTTCTAAGTCCATCCATTTGTTTTCAAATTTCAAGATGTCATTGTTTTTAATAGCTGAGTAACACTTCATTGTGTAAATGTACCATATTGTCTTTATTCATTCTTCAATTGGGGGGCATCTAGGTTGTTTCCAGTTTCTGGCTATTACTAATAAAGCTGGTAAGAACATATTTGATCAAGTGTCCTTGTGGTATGATTGAGCATCCCTTAGGTATATGCTCGAGTCACATAGCTGGATCTTGAGGAAGAGTGATTCCCAGTTTTTGGAGACACCATCATATTGATTACCAAAGTGGCTGTACAAATTTGCACTCCCACCAGCAATGAAGGAGTGTTCCCTTTGTTCCACATCCTCTGCAGTATAAACAGTCTTGTGCTTTTGACCTTATCCATTCAGAAAGGTGTAAGTTGGAATCTCAGAGTCATTTTGATTTGCTTTTCTCTGATGGCTAAGGATGTAAAATAATTCTTTAAATGTATCCCAGCCACTTGAGATTCTTCTGTTGAGAATTCTCTGTTTATATCTGTTCCCTATTTTTTAATTGGATTATTTGGGTTTTTTTTGTCTAGTTTCTTGAGTTCTTCATATATTTTGTAAATCAGCCCTCTGTCCAGTGTGGGATTGATGAAGATATTTTCCCTTTCTGTAGGCTGCTGTTTGTCCTATTGACAGTGTCCTTTGCCTTAAAGAAGCTTTTAAATTTCATGAGATTCCATTTATTAATTGTTGATCTTAGTATGTGTGATACTGATGTTCTGTTCAGGAAATGGTCTCCTGTTCCAATATGTTCAAGGCTATTTCCCACTTTTTCTTCAATCAGGTTCATTATATTTGGAATTATGCTGAGATCTTTGATCTGCTTGGACTTGAGATTTGTGCAGGGTGATAGATATGGATCTATTTGCATTGTTTTACATGATGGCATCCAGTTGGACTAGCAACATTTTTTGGAGATACTTTCTTTTTCCATTGTATAATTTTGGTTTCTTGGTTGAAAATCAGGTGTCCATAGGTGTATGGATGTAAGTTTTAGTTTTTGATTCAATTCCATTGATCCATCTGACTGTTTTTATGCTGATACCAAGCAGTTTTTATTACAATAGTCCTGTACTAGAACTTGAAATCTGGCATGTTAATATCTCTGGATTTTTATTACTATTATTATTATTATTATTATTATTATTATTATTATACAGAACTTTTTTGTTTTTTTGTTGTTTTTCCTGTTTTTTGTTTGTTTGTTTGTTTTCCTTATGAAGTTGAATATTACTCTTTCAAGATTTGTAAAGAATTGTGTTGGGATTTTGATGGGGATTGTATTAAATTTGTGGATTGCTTTGGGTAAGTTGGCCATTTTTACTATGTTAATCCTACCTATCCATGATCATGGGAGATCTTTCCATCTGCTGATATCTTCTCCAATTTCTTTCTTCAAAGACTTAAATTTCTTATCATACATGTCTTTCATTTGATTGTTAAACCAAGATATTTTCTATTATTTGTAATTATTGTGAAGGGTGTTGTTTCCCTGATTTCTTTCTCAGTTCATTTATCATTTTTATATAGGAAGGTTATGGATTTTTTTTAGTTAATATTGTATCCTGCCACATTAATGAATGTGTTTATCAGCTGTAGAAGTTCCTTGGTAGAATTTTTGAGTCCACCTATGTATACTATTGTATCATCTGTGAATAATGATAATTTGACTTCACCCTTTCTGATTTTTATTCCCTTAATCTTCTTTCACTGTCTTACTACTCTAGCTACAGCTTCAAGTACTATACTCGATAAGGAAGGAGGGAGAGACAACCTTGTCTTGTTCCTAGTTTTAATGGAATTGCTTTGAGTTTTTCTTCATGAATTTGATGTTGGCTATCAGCTTACTATATATTGCTTTTATTATGTTTAGGTATGTTCCTTCTAACTCTGATATCTCTAAAACTTTTCTCATGAAAGAGTGTTGAATTTTGTCAAAGGCTTTTTCAGCATCTAATGAGATGATCTGTGGGAGCCCACAAATGACTCAGTTTCCCAGTTTGAATCTGAAGTCTACTCTGAGTCAATAGAGTTCAAGTTTGCTTGCTCCAGGGCTGTGAGAAAGTCCTGAGTAGCCCACAGGAAGGAGCATATTATCTAGCTAGATACAGGCTGTTGACACCAGCAGGAGGTACAACAAGATAGAAAATGAAACTGCCTACCCCTTGATACAAGACAGGATAAATAGTGATTGAATGCCTGTACTGTGCATTGTTCTACCTCTGTGCTTCAAGACTGTGTATAAGCTGGCTGAGAAATAAACTCAGGCACTGTCCAGCATTGACTGATATTCCTCTTGACTCTTTTCTGTCTTCTTCATTGTCTCTACAATCTGCACACCTCCATCCAGATACCCAGTCAATTGTCGGCGGGCTCTGACAATGATCATGTGGTATTTTTCTTTTAGGTTTTTTTTTTTTTTTTTTTTTTTTTTTTTTTTTTTAGAGTGGATTCCATTGACAGATTTTCATATGTTGAACTATCTCTGCATCTCTGGGATGAAGCCTACTTCATCACAATCTGCTGTGGATTTCTGTATGCTATAAATGTATTGCTCTGATTGATTAATAAATAAAAAGCTGATTGGTCAGTAGCCAGGCAGGAAGTATAGTGTAGGCATGATAAAGAGAGAGGAGAATTCTAGGAAGTGGAAGGCTAAGTCATGAATCACCAGCCAGACACAGAGGAAGCAAGTTGTAAAAGTACTGGTAAGCCACAAGCCACATAGCAACTTATAGATTAATAGAAATGGGTTAATTTAAGATATAAGAACAGTTAGCAAGAAGCTTGCCACGGCCATACAGTTTATAAGTAATATAAGTCTGTGTGTGTTTACTTGGGTTTGAGGGGCTGCAGGCCTGAGCAGGACTGAAGAAAACTCCAGCTACAATGATGAATGATTTTTTTAGATGTGTTCTTGGATTATGTTTGTGAGTACCTTTTTCCATATTTTTGCATCTATGTTCATGAGGGAAACTGATCTGTAATTTTTGTTGTTGTTGTTCAGTCTTTGTGTGGATTTCTACAAGCGTGACTGTGTCTTCATAAAGTGAATGTGGCAGTATTCCTTCTTTTTCTATTTTGTGGAATAATTTGAGGAGTATTAGTATTAGCTTTTCTTTGAAGATCTGACAGAATTATGAGCTGAAACCATCTGGCCATGGTCTTTTTCAGTTGGGAGACTTTCTTTCTTTCTTTCTTTCTTTCTTTCTTTCTTTCTTCTTTCTTTCTTTCTTTCTTTCTTTCTTTCAGATCTGAGGACCGAACCCATGGCCTTGTGCTTTTTAGGCAAGTGCTCTACAATTGAGCTAAATTCCCAACCCCGTGAGACTTGATTTTTAATGATTGCTTCTATTTCCTTGGGGGATATAGGTCTATTTAAATTGTTTATCTGCTTTGATTTAACAAAATTCTGGAATGTATGAAAGTTCTGATGGTAATAGTATAGTTTTCTATAGTGGATCCTGATAATTATCTCTCTATATCTCTCTCATCTATCATCTCTCTCTCTCTCTCTCTCTCTCTCTCTCTCTCTCTCTCTCTGTCTCTCTGTCTCTCTATCATCTATTTGTCATCTATCTATTTTTTCTACCTATCTCCCCCAACACACAGTTTGAATCTGTCTCACTCAGGCTTTTCCATTTTCTGGTATGAGTTATTGGAAACTAACTAGTTTTTATTCCTTTGATAAAGATGCACTTTAGTTTTCATGTAAAAAAATGTTTTTTTCTCTCCATAATTTATAACATATCCCCACCCAGGCAACATTTTTATGTACATTTTAGGTCCAAAGAAAAATTAAGAAAATTGTGTAAATAGTTTTGTCCTGCATAAACATTAGAGGTTCTTGTATCTGCCACAAAATGTTTTTACTTTTGTATTGTTTTCCTGAAGTAATTATTAAGTAATATTTGTAAAACCATGTATATAAGCACAGCACAGCTTAGGATGTAATTGGAGCATACTTATTTTCTATACCAACACATTTGATGTCTTAGATCTGAATTTTGCTAAAAATTTAACGATCCTGTGAATTTTCTCATTGTAATTACTTTGTACGATACAAAATTTATGGTGGCATAAGCATGTAGCCCTAGTAGCATATACATGTAATCCCAGCACTAAGGAGGATAAGGAAGGATGCTCATTCAAGGACAGCCTTGGATATATGGAGCAACTGAGGTTAGAATACATAGACTGCCCCAAATCCAAAACAAAAATGAAAGCAAAACATTTTCTAAGTACCTCATTTGTATGTTTAGAAAAATTTCCATGACCCTTTGACTAGGCTGGTTGCTCTGATTGTGGGACTGATCTTTGTGAATTATCACTCCTGTCCCCATTAAGCTTTGGTGGTTTTTGACATCTTTACCATAATCCAATGTAAACTTTGTCCTTCTTGGCATGGCCAGCTGCTTTGATGTTCAGTATCTTTCATCTCCTTTACCTATTTGTCAATATTTTTTTTCTCTGCTTCTTTCCATACAAATTTTCTACCTGTTTATTTTCTTTAGATTTGTAGCTATTGTTGTTTATCCTAGATGTTTTATCTAGTTGTGAGTCAAAATGTTTATTTTATGTCATTTCATTGCTTTTTTCCTCATCAATTAATATACATGTCATCATGAATTTTGATGGTATTAAGTATGGGTTTTCAACATTCATCACATGCTTACAGTATGCTTCTATTTTGTTTGCATGTATGTTGCAAATGCCTATTTATGTATGCAATAGCTGATTGTTCACACATATGGGTATATATATATATATATATATATATATATATATATATATATATATATATATATAGAGAGAGAGAGAGAGAGAGAGAGAGAGTGAGAGAGAGAGAGAGAGAGAGGAGTGTTTAATTTCAGATGTAGTTCCTTAGAAGTTGCCTACTATGTTCTTTTTAAAGATAGAGATTGTGTCTTTCACTAGACCAGAGCTTACTGAATTCGTAAGACTGACTGCTTATCAAGCCTAACAGAACTCACAGCTGTAGCTCCCCAGTGCTGGGATTACAAGTCCACATCTTCAGTACAATGCTTGTGAGAATAACCAACCAATATCTGATACAGACCCACCTGTAGTGGGTAGCCATTCCAGCTTTGATCTGGAAGTTCCAACCCCCATTGAGACTTCAGCAACTGTCACGCCTACAAGGTGGGGCCAAGGGAGGTGCCTGGAGACCTGAGATCTGGATGGGCTGTGCTCTCACTCGGTTCCGGGACCCTGGACAGTAGAGGTGAGCCAAGCAGAGCTCCAGAGAACACCGCTTGACTGTGATACACTTTCCCCAGACCCCGCGACCTACCTATCCCTTAATTTGTAAGTTCTTATTAATAAGAACTGTTAAGATTCCTGCTACATCTGGCGCCCAATGTTCGTGGTACAAATTCATGAAAAAGATGCTTGTGGGCCCCAGCTCAGGCCCGAGCTACACTCGGCCAGTTGTGGTGATGTGCACCGGTTGGATTTACTGAAGGAAGCAGAGGCAGGAGGATATCGAATTTGAGGCCAGCCTAGGAGGTTTGCTAAGGAAAAGCTTCGGCCTGGGACCCAGTGACAAACAGTAGTGGGACCATGGAGGCAGTGACTGCTGCTCCACGTTGCTGGCTACTTCTCATCGTGTTAGTGACTGTGGTGATGCTGCTACTTGGGCGAAGGGTTTGCTGCTGCTGGTTCAGAGAAGAATTGCCAGGACCATCGTGTTACAAGAAAGCATCGGCAAAGGTCAGTTTGGAAAAGTTTGGCAAGACAATTGGTGGGGAGAAATTGCTGTGTCAATATTCTCTTCTAGGGAAGAATGTTCTTGGTTCCGAGAGACAGACATTTATCAGACTGTGATTACTCCAAACCACAGAGGAGGCCAAAAAAAAAAAGTCTGCAGGGAACCATGACCACACCTAACAGTGACTTTGAAATCTTCAAAAAGACAACAGGACTCCACAATGATGATTCCACATGGACTATGGTAAAGCCATTAAGCCAATTAACACCATGGAAAAATCGACTTTGGACTACAAACTGGTCAGGACAATTTCAAGATGACTAGCTGAGATGATCCAGCCTGACAGACTACTAGAGCAAGGACTTATGGCAAGCCCTGAACTTTCCTTTTATGCAGAGACTGGACAAATGATACAGGACTTGACAATTAACCCAAAAATTTTCTTTTCAAGATTCCCTAAAGATATCTTCATCCCTAGAAAGCAAAAAGAAAAAGAGAATAAGATATGAGATAGATCATTGAATCTACTCTGAGAAATAAGATAAAGAAATAATAGGATAAATAGGTAGATCACTGAATCTACACTGAAGAAAAAGGGGAAGATATAAAAATGACAAATGTAGACTACTAAATCTATTATGAAAAGAAAAAAGAGAGAATATGGTTATGATAAGATAAAAAGGGAGATTATGGAATATAGTTTTAAAAAGGAGCTACTTGTTTTAAATAAGATAAGTAATGAAAAAATTTTGGTCTGAGTTTATCAGATGTTACTGGACTGGACATTGTTAATATATATAATGGAGTTTTTATCTGAATCTGTCAAATGTTAATGGAATAGACATCATTAATGTAATTTTTGGCTGTATATATTGTATATACTTATTGGATAGTTTTTCTTGTATTAGTTATAAGCCTTTTTTAATTTTAGACAAAAAGAGAGGAAATGTGGTGGTATTGTGTTCCCCAAAATATTGTGTACCTTAATAAACTTATCTGGGGGTCAGAGAACAGAAAAGCCACAAGATACTTAGGCTAGAAAACGTTAGCACATGCCTTTAATCCTAGCATTCCAGAGACAGAAATCCCTCTGGATCTCTGTGAATTCAAGGTGCATTGGAAACAGCCAGGCATGGTGACTCACACCTTTAATCCCAGAAAGCAGCCTTTAATCCCAGGGAGTGGTGGTAGAAAGCAGAAAGGTTTATAAGGCGTGAGGACCAGAAACTAGAAGCATTTGGCTGGTTAAGCATTTGGCTGGTTAGGCTTTCAGGCTTTGGAGAAACACAGTTCAGCTGAGATTCATTCTGGATGAGGACTCAGAGGCTTCCAGTCTGAGGAAACAGGACCAGCTGAGGAACTGGCAAGGTGAGATAGCTGTGGCTTGTTCTGTCTCTCTGATCTACCAGCATTGACCCCAATAACTGGTCTCGGGTTTGATTTTATTAATAAGACTCTTTAACATTCATGCTACACCCACCCCATGAAGTGGAACCCTTACCCAACACTACATGTGTGACCAAGAACCTGAGACTAGATACCCTAGAGATCTAAGGGGAAACCAAGTACTACTGTTCTAAAATAATGTAGCAATAAAATAATGCCTAATGACAGTCTGCTATTTTCATAGAACTATGCCTTGCTCAGCCGTACATCAAAGAAGCTTCCTCCTGCAGCAGATGGGAACAAACACAGAGACCCATAGCAGATATTATGCAGAAAATAAGAAACATTGAAAAACTCAGCCCTACACAGGAAGTCTCCATTAAATCCCTCCCCTCAGGGCTCCTAGAACCCTGTAGGAGAGGAAGAAAATGTGTATGAGCCAGAGAGAATGGAGGAAAACAACAAAATAAGACCCTCTAAACCATGGGGATCAATGCACATATGCACTCACAGAGACTGATTGCATGCACAGTAAGTACCTGCATAGTTCTGCACCAGAT
Organism: Peromyscus californicus insignis; assembly: GCF_007827085.1. NCBI lineage: Eukaryota > Metazoa > Chordata > Mammalia > Rodentia > Cricetidae > Peromyscus > Peromyscus californicus. The sequence continues at coordinate 73,707,027 of NW_026294595.1, forward strand.
TAGGTCTTGAAGCTAAAAGAAGAGGACATATGCCACTAGTCCTAAACTGTCTCCATTTGATAACCACATGAAAGTGAAAACTCAGTTTTCTCTAAGAGAGAAACAAACTACTCTTAAAGGTGGGCTGCCAGCACAGCAGTAGACAGCCAACAGAAAATGAAATCAACGTTTTTTGGAATGTGTGTGTGTAATGTTCTTTTTGTACATATAGCTTATTGTTTAGTGCTTTTGTAGGATTCTTGAGTGTGCAAACAAGTAGGTCTTTGTGTCTATACTTGTTTCTTTGGCTCTATTCCTTCTGTTTGTGTTGTGTCCTATTTCAATGTGTTAGTTTTTGTTATATTTTATTATTATCCCTTAAAAGTCTGCTTTAATTTTCTAATGAGAGACAGGGAGTGGATGGATCCACAGGGAAGGGAGAAACTTGGAGAACTAGAGAGAAGGGAAATTGTAATCAGTTTGTATTCCATGAGAAAAAAAATGCTATTTTTAATAAAAGGAAAAAATATACACATCATCACATCATCATGCATGGCTTTTATGAGGGTTCTGCGGGTCAGGCACATGACCTCATGATTCTGCTGTAAGCATTATACTGACTCAGCTATCTTTCAAACCTCTTAATATTTTTCATTCCTGAGATAGTGATATCTCATTTTTTTCTCAATACTAATGAAATTCCACTAAGAGAAGATGAAAAAAAGAGGAAAGAAGTCAGCAATGTAAATGTACATAAATTATTAAGCCTTAATATGGGATTTATTTTCACATTTAAGGGAGAGAATTAATATGGTATTCTGATTTGTATTTGGATCTATGTGTTTTGATAAAATAAATTATCATCATTAAAATTAATATATTTCGCTTAATATTTTAAATGGATCTGGGTAGTGTTCTAATTTATTAAAAACACATTGGCTTCTTCTATGGGGACATTATGTTTTCTCAGGTAGAGAATAATAAGTAGAAGGAGAAATGAGGTGTAGGCAGCTTCTTTAAGGACTTGGTAATATATTACCTTCTCTTTCAGAATGCTCACAAAAGTGATTCTGGAGCTGTTAATCCTGTTGGTTCTCCTTCAGCAGACAGGACAATAAATATTCCTTATTGTGAAAGATTTATTCTCTACACCATCATAACTGAGTCAATCAATACAGTATAATGTTTCCCGAGACAATCTGCTGTACACAACACATTTCATCAGCAAATGCACATTAACAAAATACCTGATTCCACAGTGACAGTCATGTGACTTAAGAAATGTAAAATAATAATAACCCCAAGCACAGAGTCTGGGGATTGAAATGCTGAGCATACTCTCATTTATGCACAATGACTAGAGAATTTGTAAACTTAGGTTTGAATCTAAGTGTCCTGACACAAAATGATTGATTCCAATAAGAAGCTTCAAATACAGACTTGTTTTTATCAAGTTAAAACCTGAAAGTGAATATTTCACACATATTTTTCTTTATGCATATAGCATTATTCAATATACATATTCATTATATATAATATATATATAATAAAACATTTTAATTTTGTACTTAATGTACTTGTGCTTTACTTGGTATTGAAATACATGAATACCTGCAATAATAATTCATCATAGCATATGAAAAAAATTAAAGCAGTTCCTGAGCAATGTCACAGAATGTCACTTTTACTGTGAAATTAGAATTTTACAAAATGTCCTTTCGATAATAGTGTACCTTTTGCTGTCTTTGACCTCAGTCATTTATAGAAGTTTATAAGAAAATAAAGATAGAAAGTTCTTTTATGTTTTAGTCACATAGTAAGACATTGTTGTAAATGTTACCTAATATTAAATTCCACAGTGACACTTGTTTTCAATAATCTGTGTTCTGTAATAACTGGAACCACATTGAATTTTAAACTCTGTTTTAATACATTTCAATTCAAATAATGAACACTTTACTAAATATATGTTCATTAATATTAATAATAAAATACAATATTAAAATATTCAGAAATAAATTAACATAAAACTATCTAAATAATGTTATAGAAATATATTGACTAGTACTTTAGGAGCAGTTGTAATTTGTTGACTATCACACAGTAAGAGACAACACTGAACATTCTGTATTGAAGGAAACATGCATATTTAGAATTTTAATATTCATGCCCAGGTTACGGTACTGAAATTGAGCTTCATTGTCTTCCTTTATTCTTACTGAAATTATATGTATTTTCCCAATTTCATCCTGATCATTTCCACATTAAGTAATGAATTTTTATTACCTGAATGAATTTTTTTTTTATTTCTTATCAACCCAAGAATGAAGCTGTAGGAGAGGACAGTTAAAGTAGCCACATGGCTGTCCTCTGCCAGTCCAGACCATCTTGCCACATTCTTTATATTGGGCTTCAACTTTCAAATTAATGATGTTCCTACTTTTTTCTCCTGAGTCCTGGGTTGAAGATGTGTACTACATTGTCCTGACTGAGCTACAAAATTATTCTTATTGGTTGCAGGCGTGCATATTAAATTTTTTTCTTTTCTAACAAATCACTACAAAGTCTTGCCTTGAAGGATACACATTTATTGTGTATTTAATTTCTTAATTTCTACAAAAAAATGCATTTACAGTGGATAGCAGTTAGGCTCTGTGTGGGGGATGGGAGTTTCACTAGGTTAATGTATAACCTAGTCAAGTCTCATATCTAGAGAATCTGCCTCTAAACATTAAAGACTCCAACAAAACTAAATGCCTTTCTATCTTTCTGTGAATCTCCTGAACATTAAGTGAAGAGAGGCAGATGAAATCTGTTTGGTGATGTGTGGATAGAAACCTGACTTTCAGATCTGAACCTCATGTTTGCTTCTGTATTTTGAAGGCAGCTCACTCTAAAGGAACTATACAGGGACCAGACTGACTGCATTCCTTAAGACTCTTTGCCATGTAGAAAAAAGTATCAGTCAATTGGAGACTTGTCAGTTGCTCAGCTATGCTTGGAGCTATATAGAAAACTGTCAATCTAGATTGTAGTACTAAAAGCCAACTGAACTGCTAATCTGTAGCTATGCACTTTGGAATGCTGTCCCTGGTGTTATGCAATAGATACTTTGATCTTCATATGTCTGATTAGCTTGAGTCTCAACCAGTATAGTTCTCAGAATAGGTCCAGTCACTCTCACCTTTACACATCCCTAAACCATGTTGTTTACAACCTATTCAGCATTGACTAAATCCTGGGATGTTTTCTTTTTTTTTTTTTTAACCTTTTACAACCATTTTACCTCAAGTTTAATCATCATTGACAAACAGTAATCTTTTATAACCATTTTTACTAATCAATCCCACAACCCAATTTTTAAAAATTTAAATGCATATGACATCCTGTTCTCAGGCTAGTAGCTTTTGTGGCTTCAAGGACGATAGACTAAAACCAAATCTCCAAGCCAGCTCAGGGTTATTACCATGTCCCAAACAGTGTATTATTAACTCTTTTTTTTCTTTTTTTTGCAATACAATTCAGTTCTACATATCAGCCACGGATTCCCTTGTTCTCCCCCCTCCCGTCCCCCTCACCTTCCCCCCAGCCCCCCCCCCCCATTCCCATCTCCTCCAGGGCAAAGCCTTCCCTACAGACTGAGATCAACCTGGTAGACTCAGTCCAGGTAGGTCCAGTCCCCTCCTCCCAGGCCCAGCCAAGCAATCCTACATAGGCCCCAGGTTTCAAACAGCCAACTCATGCAATGAGCACAGGACCCGGTCCCACTGCCTGGATGCCTCCCAAACAGATCAAGCCAATCAACTGTCTCACCCATTCAGAGGGCCTGACCCAGTTGGGGACCCCTCAGCCATTGGTTCATAGTTCATGTGTTTCCATTCATTTGGCTATTGCCCAATGACAGAGAAATGGAATGAGATCTACATGAACAGCATGGACATGAGTGGGGGTAGTGAAAGGTGAGGGTCGAGGGAAAGAGAGCTTGGGGGAGCGGGAGATCCCAGCTGGATCAAGAACAGAGAGGGAGAACAAGGAATAGGAGACCATGGTAAATGAAGACCACATGAGAATAGGAAGAAGTAAAGTGCTAGAGAGGCCCATATAAATCCACAAAGATACCCACACAACAGACTGCTGTCAATGGTCGAGAGACAGCCCGAACTGACCTAGTCTGGTGATGGGATGGCCAAACACCCTAATTGTCGTGCTAGAAACCTCATCCAACTACTGAGGGATCTGGATGCAGAGACTAGGCCCTGGGTGGATCTCTGGGTGTCCAATTAGCGAGAATGAGGAGGGTTTGTATGAGCGAGAATTGTTGAGACCAAGGTTGGATAAAGCACAGGGATGTTTTCTTAATGGGACCAGGGAAAATAAAATTGTTTACATAAGTAAAAGCCTAAATCTGGATCAACCACAATGTGTGATTTTTATGGAACAGCCTGCCTGGAGTATCACAGTCTCCAATAAAAAACTATATGAGCAGTTTGGTAATAATAATTTTTAATGACTAGATCTTCACTTCCAAAAAAACAATCAGTATTCTTGAGAGACTTTATACCAAAAGCATGGGCAACTCTATGGAGATTTTCTTTTAGTTAACTTAATATCATTTCATGTAAAGTTTAGAGCCAGAGAAATTCCATCTGAGACCCAGAGTTTTTGTTTACTTTGTGAACTCAGATTTAATTTCTGAGTCTTCAATAATTTTTTCTTCAGAACATGAATGATAATGCTGTTAAGAAACTTGTTCAGGAGGTTAAGTGAGGTGATTCATATGATAGCATTCAATCCAGTAAATGCAAAATAACATGTTAGAAGGGATAGACAGATGGACATATAGATGTTGAGATATGGTATAAATATTCAGATACAAATACACAGAAAGATTTGAGTCTTTTTTTTCTTTTGGCCTTCAGTAACTAGTCTTTTTAATACGTATGTACTCTGTGGTGGTTAGTATTAATTATCAACTTGACAGCTAGGATGGTCTAATGAGGAATTTTTAGATTGTTTAGATAAATTTAACTTTCAAGGATATTTATGAGGAAATGTCTTAATGCTATTTGTTAATGCGGCAGATGTCTTAATTGTAGATGGGACCATTCTCTGGGTTGGGGATTCTGGACTGTACAAAAAGAAGAGACCAAACAATATACTAGTCTAAACTCATCACTGTCTTCTAATTGCGGACTTAATGACCACTGGCCTCACATTACTGCTATTGTGCTTTCCCAGCCATGATAGAGTATACTTGGAACTACAAACTCTCTCTCCCCACCCCTTTCACTCATGTTGCTGTCAGAATATCTTACCAGAAGCAGGAAGCAAACTAAGACATATTGCATTTTGCTTTTAAGATATAATTATAGAATTTATGATGTTTTAACTAATTTTCATATTTTACTTGAATTATTTTAATTTTGTTGTCTCATTTGAACATGATGAATTTCCTTTCCTCTTTATAAAATACCAGTTTTGCTTAATTTCATAAAAGTCTGTATTTATCTCTCAGTGTATATATCATCAAACCTTTATTTCTTTCTCATTTTAAGCCATCTATGTAGTATATTGCATAATATAACAACTATTCATTTGCTTGACTTGTAACTGTATTTTAAAAGTAGCAAATAAAGAACATAAAAGAGTAAATTGACCGTTTACTGATTGATAATTATTCGATTCTCTTTTCATATTCTGTAGTACACATTACTATTTTCCTTATAACTCATTGATAAATTGTCTGATGTTATCAGCTTGGGATCATAAGCTCAGATATCTACAAGGTTTGAAAAGTAATGTGAACAAATGAAGTAGCACATAGGTAAAAGAACACAATGCTAATTGCCAAACAGCATGCTGTCAGGAAGAAAATTGTGTTAAGCATTGGTATCTTCAATACAGTGCTCTGTCTAGAGATGAAGAAACTCTTTCAGATGATCATTACATGAAAGTTCAAGACTAACATTATTTACTTTTTCAAGATAAAACTGTAATATGCTTTCCCACTATGTTGTCTCTATGATGTCTCTGAATTTTGTGAACAAATTTAAATATAAACTCCATCACCAAGTCCTGTTTTCTCTGGGTTGAAGGAAGTTTATGACCTATGCCAGCTAAGGCAGAGATAGAAGCACAGCTTCAGAGTGTTGTTGCACCATCCAGAGCAGTTCCTTTAATCTCTGAGGGACTTCAACTCAGGAAAAACTGCTTCTTTAGCTTTAACACAGAACAGGTATTTCGGGATAAGCCGGTATGACATAGGTTGGTGTTTCTTAAGAAAAAAATGTTTACACGAATACTGAACACATAAGTTAAAAGAAAGAGAGGTGTAAAAGAAGAAATTAAGGCTTATCCAAAAGCTTTTGTGTGGACTTGTCAGAGGAGAGCCACACAAATGTATTTCTATTGACCATATATACTAGTTTAGTGTATTCCGAGTTACTTCTCAAAGCATTACTAAGAACAATTCCTTTCCCCCTCATTATCAATAAATAAGATAATGTTATGGCTTTGAAGATGGTTGGGTAGTTTTACAATCTGCCAGTTGAAATCCAGAAGCCACTAAGTTGCACAGATACCTTAAGTCATGTCCACTGACTATAAATGATGCTTCTGTGGAGAGTCCTATAAAATTGCACGTTTCTAGCCTGGAGAGTATCAAGGCCTCTTACCAATGTCAATAGTGCTGGCAGTTATTTTCAGCTGACAAGAGGTCTCACCCTGACTCCAGGGTGAGGACCTCCTGTTCCTCCCCGTCTCTCCATAATTTTCTCTGTATTTCTATTGTGCTTTAACCTATAGGCCTGTGAGCGTTGGCTCTGGTTTAGCCAAGCAATCACATAGATCTGCCTTATTGTTATATGGATCTGTTTATGATGATGATAGTTTGCAAAAGCTGTTTGAATAAAACAGAGCTGTGGATTTGCTACCCTGACTATGTAGGATGTTGTTTTAATTACCACTTGATGTTCCTTTACAAGTCAACTTAATTTTCTCATTGTTCTTTCACTTTTGTCAAGTCCCAAATTAGTATAAAGAAAGAAGTAGAACCTTTCCAAAACTGTCACAAAGATGTTCTCAAGGCTGCCTGGGAGCCAGGCATAGATGCGAATCTAAGAATCATAGTGGGTGTACAATGTCTGAAACCTATTTTTGTTTCTCAGGGACATCTCCTCTGAAAGGCTTTAAATGTTATATGTCTCATAGCCATGACTTATAGATCTCTACCAGCTAAGAACCTTATCCGAACATCTTTGGAACCTCCTCACAATAGGGAATGTGGAACAGGCTTTCAGAAATCTAGCTGGCAGTGATTACTCATCATTTTAGCATCAAAAGAACAAATGTTGGTGTTCCACACAATTCTGATTGTTATTACTTCTAAGAGGCCCGAAATAAAGGTGGATAAATCAGTGAACTCATGCTAAAATACTATGATAAAAAGAGATTTCATAATCTTTGTCATGGTCTTTCCTACAATTTAATTTCTCAGAAATGCTGTTTTCTCATTGTGTATTTCCCAGTTGTCCGAAATTACAACCCATAAGAACTGCTTTTTATAGGAAGACATACACAACTTCTTAAGCAGTCAGGAAAATAAAGATTTCATACCACAAAAATAATTTCATTTAATTGAATTTCCAGAATGATTTCAAATTGAAGGTTTGGGGTAAGCGATTTTCTCAAATTCTTCTTATAAGAGCATGTATTTTAACAAATAAATCTTAGAGAATGATGGAGCAAAGTGCTTTGCATGTATTGGTCTCTTAGCAAATAAAATTTAAACATTTAGTCTAAAATTATATTAGTACAAAAAATTGTTTCTCTGAAGGGATATTATCACAGAATTTTGGGTATATTGAATGATTTGAAGTAATTTCATGTTTAAGAGAACATTTATGGAATAATCAGTACAAAATATATGATAAAGTATTATATAAACATTAAAAACTAACATTCCATGAGTCTATGATTAAACAAAAACATGATGTGTATTTGGTAAACAAAAAACAAAACAAAACAAAAAGCAAGAAGACTATAGTTGAGAATGGTGACATCCGTTTTGTACTAATATATTGCTTGGAGGGCCAATAACATTTAAATAATGTAGTTTATAGTAGTACCTTCTAAGAGGGTGAATTACAAATAATGAAAAGAAAATACTTTTAGTTTTCTGCCTTTCTTAACCATTCTACATTGACAGTTCTTCTGTAGCCTCCGCTATCCAATTTTTAAAACACATTCTTACACAATAGTGGTTAAGTCACTATAAATGGACTCTCAAAATGAAAAAAAAATTCTGTTTCATTTTGATTATGTTAATTAGTGATGACCTGGTTAGACTGAAGAAGTATTATTGCTTGTGAAATGGGTAATCAAGTAATATCTTTCAGAAATTAAGATGAGAAAGACCTCATCTTGCCTTGGAGACACACATAAATAAGCCATGTTAACAAACTTAACAAAACTTAAATAAGCCAAACTTATTACTACAGACCTGACTGCTTAGTGACCAGAAATATAAAGTTATGAACTGTATTTCTACAGCAACAAAATGATATCCCTAAGAACAATGTTCCTACATAAAGCAACTTTTCACAAAGTTTAAGAACTTGAATGTCAAGGGGAATTTTGTCACAAAAAGAAACTGGTATGCCTCAAATGGCTTTCAAAAATGTCACTTTTGTTCAATATCCATGGATTCCTTTTTCTATTTGACATCTACAAATATCAAACCCCATGATGGAATCAGTCAGCTGAAGTATGCATTTAATAGCTGTTTTAATTGAATTCCAAATAAAGTGAGACTTCTATTCTGAAGTAGGGAAATATCCAAATTCAAAGGTTTATCTGTTATCAGGATATTCTTTACACAATAATTCTAAATTTCCTTTTCAGATCTGCCTGCAAAGCACCAATGTAAGACAAAATGAGATAGAGTTAATTAGAAATAATCGAAGCAAACAAACAAACTCTATTCGAATATACTCACTTTTACACTTAAATCTTGTTGAATTCATCTCTCCTTAATTTCACAAAATATCCTATTGTTAGTGTAGTTCATCTTTTGTGGTGGAAGGTGGGGATATTATTTATGTCATTACAGAATTCCCTGACTTCTGAACATAAAGAAGACATTTCTGATTTAAACTATACATGCTTTATATTTATCATTGCCCTCAATTACATAAATCACAGGAAATGGAAATCTTCGCACTTTATACCTGACTATGTGTACAATTATGGCCTTCAATTATCCCGAATGAATTCGAGGAGAGTCCCCTGGATATGAATAGTCAGTGACAAATAAAATCAAGTAGAGCAAAATCTCATTTCTACACATGAATTCTGATGCCAAGCCATGTTAATGCTCCTAATTTACTAAAAACCAACCACAAACAATGAAACAAGAACAATAACAATGAAAAGCCTTTTTTATTATCATTGTTTATGAGAAATATCAGATCTAACATCAGGATATCGCTACAAAATGTACCAGTGTTTGTAACATGGACATGCTAACAAGGTATTTTATATATGCAAGATGTTATGATTTAGTATGACTGGTTTTTGGAATGAATTTCTTTTACTCCTTTCTCAAAATCATATATGTATGTATATATATATATATATATGTATGTATGTATATACACACATATGTATATGCATATATATACACATATACATCAATCATGTATGCATACATGAAAAAGGACCAATAATTTGAAAGAGAGCATGGAGGAATATGTTGGAGGTTCTAGAGGGAAGAAAAGTTTGGTTGAAAAGGTGTGATTATATTATAATCTCAAAATAAAAAATTAAGCTACAGAAAAAGAAATAGGGCCTCCTGCTCTGATTCAAAGTTGGGAAATAAAACACATTTCACCTGATGGAAAGTCAGGGCAAGCTCAACTGGAAAACTCTCAATGTGGAATAACTCTTTGTGTAACAAGAGAGAAACAAAGGAAGAATTAAAATGACAGTGAATAGGTGTTCAGTAGTTACCCAATCTTTAAAAAAGTATGGGAAGAGAGATATAAGATCTCATTTATTTCTCAACATTCTTTCTCAAACAAGCCATGTCATTGATATAATATTATAAATTTTTGGCAGTACATTTTATAGAAACATGCATTTCCCAGCCTGTATTTTACATCTGAATTGTGTTAATAAGGCCTCTAAAAAGTTAAAGGTCCAAATGCAGTCATGTGTGACAGGATGCAAGTTAGTATGAAAATTGTCAATTCTTTATAGTGTCTATGATACATATATATGAACACGCAAATATATCGTTTGCTTGTGATATAATTTTTTACTCAGACTTTGAAATTGACTATGAAGCAAGGAAGCAGAACTCAAGTATTATGCTTTCCCATTTTATTATCCCACTACCATCATTTACTAAATCAGTTGCTCCATTTTCTTTTTCCTTGCTGGTGCTAAAATTTAAGCAATATGATTCCAACTGTAAGAGAAGAGGGCATTTATTTTCACTACAGCTCAGATGGAAAAAAGATATTTGTAACTCTGTGTGTGTGTGTGTGTGTGTGTGTGTGTGTGTGTGTGTGTGTGTATTAGTAAGAGAGGGAGGGAGGGAGGGACAGAGGGAGGGATTGGGAAGGGAGGGAGATGCATATTTTTTCCAGTTTTAACCATTGGATTAAAAGGAAAGATAGCAGAATGACATAATCCAACAATTTCTCAAATCCTAGGCATCAATGCCTTTTGATTACTACACTGATCATAAGTACTTGATCCCCTGCACATCTGTATATCACTTGTCCTACTACAGTGGTTCTCAACATTCCAGATGCTGAGATACTTTAATACAGTATGTATTTAAGGTAGCATTTAATACCTCATGTTGTGATGACCCCCAAGCATATAATTTTTTTTGTTGTTACTTCATAACTATAATTTTGCTACCCTTATGAATTATAATGTAAATATCTGATATGCAGACCCCTCTGAAAGGGTCATTTGATCCCCAAACTGGTCATGACCCATAGATTGAGAACTGCTATTCTACTGACATTGTGGTTGAGATAAATTTCCAACTAATCTCATGTAGCTTAGTAACCTTACAAGGTACTGCTTCTTATCTTTTCTGTATCATTCAATGGCTACCATCATGAATATTTTAGGAAAGTTCTATGCTCTACCCCTAATCTGAGAGTCCTTTTCCAATTCACAGAAGATGACCTTTCTTATGACTAAGTTCAATCATTTTCTACCTTAAACTGAACCTTACTATTTTACCAAGTTTAAGTAGCTAGTCACCCTTCAGTAATTTCTCATTGTCTTCTAGAACAGGAATCAATAGTTGAAATTTGACTCCCTTGCTTTCTTACTGTTGTCTTTTCTTTCCCAAAAGTATCAGAAATGAAAGAATGCAGGTTTCCGGGGTGGGATGTCCTCTTTTTCTCTATGTCTTAAATTTCTTTCCTGTTGCTATAATAAAATATTTTGGCAAAAGCAACTTAAGGAAGAAAGGGTATTATTAACTTACAGATATAGTGTGGACTGAAAAAAAAAATGTCCTGCATTGCAGCATTATGGTGGCTTCATCAATATTTGTCATAAATGAGAGTCTGTAAAGTTTGACAGCTTTTTATTTAATAATTTATTTAGTTTCCATATTAACTCATCTTACTATATTTACTATTCAATTACTATATTCACTGTGCTATGAAACATTTTAACTATGATGTCTAAAAGTCTCATGCAAGAGTTTGTAGTCTCAGGAGTCTGGGGACAAAAACTCAGTAGAGTGATTTGCCTAGCATTTGCAAAGACCTAAGTTAGTTCCCAACTCCACTATATTGAGGGTAGAGGAACAGATAGGTGATGCTAGCACATAGGATGTAGAAGATAGTGGCTCAGCAGTTCAAAGTCATCTTATCCATGGTTTCATATCAATTTAGAGGCCAGTCTGTAATACATAGGATCCTGGCTCAAAAAAAAAAAAAAAAAAAAAACCCACGAACAACAAACAAAAAGACTGTATAGTCTCATAGAAGAAGTCAATCATGTAAATAAATAGTATAATAAAATTATTATTGCTAATAATAACAGAAGTATATGAGAAAGATTAAAAATTAAAAACATATTTTAATTATCCCACTTTTTTAGAATAGTGATAGCAATTTTTACCTATATGTATATTTATCTGGAAGAAAAATACAGGCAGAACAAGTACAGCATGAGAAAACAACACTGACATGAGGAAGTCAGCTTAATGTGATTACAGTGTGTCCTATTCTTATAAATGGTTTGTTGTCTTATAAAAAGGAGAGGAATTGCAGCTAGAGTTTTCCTGCCTGGCCCACAGTCAGGACAAAGCTCTGTCACCCGCCAGTCCCACAGCCACTCAGACCCAACCAAGCAAACACAGAGACTCATATTGCTTACAAATTGTATGGCTGTGGCAGGCTTCTTGCTAAGTGTTCTTGTATCTTAAATTAATCCATTTCTATAAATCTATACCTTGCCACGTGGCTTGTGGCTTACCAGCATCTTCACATGCTGCTTGTCATGGCGGCTGGCAGTCTCTCTGATTCAGCCTTCCACTTCCCAGAATTCTCTCCTCCTTGTCCCGCCTATACTTCCTCCTGCCTGGCTACTGGCCAAACAGTGTTTTATTTACTAACCAATCAGAGCAACACATTTGCCATACAGAACATCCCACAGCAAGCAATGACTAATCTATGCCCATTTTGCTCATCTACTCCTTTGCCCAATGTAACATGAATCTTAGCAGGTCTTATTAAAAAAAAAAAAAAACAAAAAAAAAAACAAAAAAACTGGAGCCAGATATTGGGTCCCCATGAAGACACCTGAGGACCTCAGTAAATGCTTAAGTGGTTAGGGCCTCTGACCTCGCTTGGGCTTTGAGTCCCTACTATGTAGAGAACAGTAACATGATTTGTTTCTTTTAGTCTCCTGATTTGCTAACAACAGTCTTCTGTTTTGCTCACATATTAGTTTGCTTTATTTATTTATTTATTTATTTTAATTTTATAATTTAATTTAATTTTACATATCAGCCATGGATTCCCTTGTCCTCCCCCCTCCTGCCCCCCTTCCTCCCAGCCCCCCCATTCCCATCTCCTCCAGGGCAAAGACTCCCCTGGGGATTCAGGTCAACCTGGTAGATTTGGTCCAGGCAGGTCCAGATCCCTCCTCCCAGGCTGAGCGAAGTGTCCCTGTATAAGCCCCAGGTTCCAAACAGCCAGCTCATGCACTAAGGACAGGTTCCAGTCCCACTGCCTGGGTGCCTCCCAAACAGTTCAAGCTAATCAACTGTCTCACTTATCCAGAGGGCCTGATCCAGTTGGGGGCTCCTCAGCTACTGGTTCATAGTTCATGTGTTTCCATTAGTTTGGCTATTAGTCCCTGTCCTTTTTCCAATCTTGGTCTCAAGGATTCTCACTCATACAAACCCTCCTCTTTCTCGCCAATTGGACTCCTGGAGCTCCACCTGGAGCCTGGCCTTGGATCTTTGCATCTGCTTCCCTCAGTCATTGGATGAGATCTAGCATGACAATTAGGGTGTTTGGCCATCCCATCACCAGACTAGGTCAGTTCGGACTTTCTCTCGACCATTGCCAGTAGTCTATTGTGGAGGTATCTGTGTGGATTTCTGGGGACCTCTCTAGCACTTTGCTTCTTCCTATTCTCATGTGGTCTTCATTTATCATGGTCTCTTATTCCTTGTTCTCCATATCTGTTGTCGATCCAGCTGGGATCTCCTGCTCCCCCAAGCTCTCTTTCCCTTGACACTTGCCCTTCATTACCCCCACTCACGTCCAGGTTGTTCATGTAGATCTCATTCATTTCTCTGTCATTGGGCAATCCCTGTGTCTTTCTTTGGGTCCTCTTTTCTACTTGGCCTCCCTGGAGTTGTGAGTAGCAGTCTAGTCATCTTTGTATTACATCTAGTATCCTCCTATGAGTGAGTACATACCATGTTTGTCATGTAACCCTGAGTCTGGGTTACCTCACTCAGAATGATTTTTTCTAGATCCATCCATTTGCCTGCAAGCCTCATGATGTCATTGTTTTTCTCTGCTGAGTAGTACTCCATTGTGTATGTGTACCACATTTTATTTATCCATTCTTCAGTTGAAGGGCATCTAGGTTATTTCCAGGTTCTGGCTATTACAAATAATGCTGATATGAATATAGCTGAACAAGTGCCCTTGTGGTATGATTGAGCATTCCTTGGGTATATGCCCAAGAGTGGTAAAGCTGGGTCTTGGGGGAGATTGATTCCCAATTTTCTAAGAAAGTGCCATATTGATTTCCAAAGTGGTTGTACAAGCTTGCATTCCCACCAGCAGTGAAGTAGAGTTCCCCTTGCTCAACATCCTCTTCAGCATAAGGTGTCTTCAGTGTCTTTGATCTTAGCCATTCTGACAGGCATAAGGTGGTATCTCAGAGTTGTTTTGATTTGCATTTCCCTGATGATTAGGGATGTTGAGCAATTTCTTAAATGTCTTTCAGCCATTTGAGTTTCCTCTGTTGAGAATTCTCTGTTTAGTTCTATAGCCCATTTCTTAATTGGACTGTTGGGCATTTTGATGTCTAATTTCTTGAGTTCTTTATATATTCTGGATTTCATCCCTCTGTCAGATGTGGGGTTGGTGAAGACCTTTTCCCATTCTGTAGGCTGTTGCTTTGTCTTGTTGACCATGTCCTTTTCTCTACTAAAGCTTCTCAGTTTCAAGAGGTCCCATTGATTGTTTCTCTCAGTGTCTGTGCTACTGGTGTTATATTTAGGAAGTTATCTCCTATGCCAATGCATTCAAGACTACTTCCTACTTTCTCTTCTATCAGGTTCAGAGTAACTGGATTTATGTTGAGGCCTTTGATCCACTTGGGCTTAAGTTTCTGTCTCCGTGCACAAAAGTTTGCTTTATTTTTGAACAAGTATTTCTTACTTGGAAGTTCTATGTCCTTGACTATCTTGGCCACCTCTTTGAAACTCAGATTAATACATTATCTTGCCAAAGGATGGTTTTGAGTTTCATGATCCTATCCTTTAAAAATATTTCATAATTCTCCATTTCTGTCAAAGCATATCTGTATCTCCAGAAGTAATATGTACCATTTAAAAACTATTTTTAAATATCTTCACCTTTCCAAACTACTCTCTGTCTTCATCTTCCACTGTTCATTTCCTTTCTACTTAATTTACATTCACTGTATGTTACTCCATGGCAGGTACTAGCTCTAACTTTATTAATTTGGATAATAATGACATCCTGTAAGGTAATGCAATTTTTAAATGCATTTCACAGGAGAAATAATTAAGGCACAAGTCATAATACTTAGGAAATGGCAAATATAGGCTTCATACTCAGGAATACCTAGCTGTAGATAATATTCTCCTAGCGACAGTTCTGAAAATAAATTATCAAATTTTTCATCATATGTCCCTGTAACTACTCATATCTGAGCTTCAGTTATTAATCTTCTGTGTATTATTTCTCTTATTTTACTATTTAATTTTCTTGCTACCATTCCATGGTTTCTGTGTTTATGGGGGTCTTCTGTGATACACACAAATATCTTACTTCAGGAAATTGCAACATTGACTCTATTTTTCTTCTGTTCTTCATTATCCATTCTTCTGTCTTGCTGTAATCCTCCTGATGGTCATGCACATCTGATCCATCTGATCTGCTGTGATGTCTCTTAAGTCTGTCAAACTTTTTGAATTAGCTTCATCATTTAACCCCACTAGTTCTTTTCACTTCTGTGTAAAAAAGAAAAGGTTGCCTCTCTCTACTTTCTCAAATTTCTCTCCAATTCATCTTTGAAATTGTCAGCTACTGTGGGATGTCTTTCTGGATGCTGTGGATATGTGTTGCTCCCATTTACTAATAAATAAAGCTGCAATGGCCTATGGCAGAGCAGGACGGAGCTAGGCGGGAAATTCCAAGTAAGATAGTGAGAGGAGAAAGGAGTGTAGAGGGAGATATCAAGCTGCTGTCCAAGGAGCAACATGTAATTGGATGCAAGTAAAGCCATAGAATATGTGACAATACATATATTAATAGTTATGGGTAGAGTTGTGTTATAAGAAGTAGCTAGCAAGAAGCCTGAGCTATAGGCCATACATTTTCTAAGTAATATAAGCCTGTGTGTATTTACTTGGTACCAAGAAGCTAAAGGCCATGGTGGGAGAGATTCATCCTGACCTCAAGGCCTGGGAAAGACCAGAGAAACATCCAGCTGCAGTCAGCAGCATTTAAGATATCAATCATTCCATGCATAGGATTCTGTCGTCACTGAGCTTTAGAGATGCTGCCTCTTCTAGACCTACTTACCTTATTTTTATCATGATACTCCCTCACTCATAACCAACATATGAATTTCTATGTGTCTCAACCTTTAAGAATTTTCTTTAATTTAAATGAAAGTTCATTCCATTGCAATCCCATCTAGTCTCATAATTTTATAATTCATTAAAATACCAATAAACAAAAATTTATATATTAAGTTCAGAATGTTCCTTTAAATATGAATTTGTGCATCATGCTGCTTGCTCTGTTTCCTACTGACATTAGTGGTCATCTGATATTCCATCATCCAGATGTAAGTGGCCAGTCTATCTACTGAAATCTGCTCCTCCTATCTTTTTCTCTATTTCAGTCAATAGCAGCTGCTCAGATCAACTATCCCCACCTTTGTGTTGTTTGCTCACATATTTTTCATTTTTATGAGCCAAACAATATTGTAATCTCTCTCTTTAAAACAGATTTAGAACCCAAATATCTTTTTACAAACTCTACCATTAGTCTCCTGGATCATGCTTCATTCATTTTTCATAGAATTCACTTTTTTTAAAAATTTACTACAGCTACCAACTAGATTACCCCTAAAATATGTCAGGTAACATACTATGTTCAACCCTTTCCATTACCTGTGCACATCACTCACAGTAAGCTTCAGTGAATGGTTGAGGAGGTTTTGAGAAATCAATCACTCTTATATTTCATTTGTGATTCATTCCTCTTCTAGTCTCCATATTTTCTATTCTATTCTATTCTCTACATTTTCTAGTCTAATTCAAAATGGTCTTTTCTTCTTGCCACTCAAGGATTAAGCATTTTGCTATTCTTTATACCTGGCAAATTGCTCCCTTTTGTATTTGCAGAAAATTCAAAATCTCCTTTACAAAATCAAACAGTCTCACCAAATTTTCTGTAGGACTTTGCTACAATCATTTTCTCATTCTCATTACTACTGTACATCCACCATATTGTTGTGAACTTCAATTGCCCATAATCCTCTAAAATGCAATTTATTTTCTTGTTTATTTTATGTTTTTGTTCACCTGATAGGTCTAGAAAATCAAGTTGCATCTCACAGGCAGCTGTCAGGAGACATGTCTCGGCTCTGTTGCTGGTTTAAGTGTGAGACCAGGAATCACAGTATATCTTCGTTTCTGTGCATTAAGAATCCTGTTTAGCCCAGACTTCCCTTGTGGACCAGAGCTCCCATCCTGTCCCCAACTTCCCTTCTGGATAAGAACTCCAATCATGCCCCAGACTTCCTGTCTGGACAAGAGCTCCCATCCTGCCCAGGACTTCCTGTCTGGACAAGAGCTCCCATGCTGCCCTGGAGTTCCCATTTGGACAAGAGAGCTCCCATCTGGACAAGAGAGAGAGACTCCCTGAATCTGTCAGCTCTGTCTGAACCAAGGGTGCTGATAAGACCAAGAACGAACCACAAGGAGATGGGCGGAAGTACATACAACAAAATGAAGAGCAATACAACATCACCAGAACCTAGCCCTCTTCCAATATCTAGAACTGAACATCAAAAATTGGAAGAAGCAGAAGAAAACAGCCTTATGAATAACATCATAAAGAAGGTAGAGGCTTGTATAGAGGAAAAGACAAAAAAAATGGGAAGAACACTATAAAAAACTAGAGGAAAGGACAAATAAAGTAGAAGAAAACAATAAAGTCCTGGAAGAAAACAGTAAAGCACTGAAAGAAAATCAAGAAAAAGCAATGAAACAAATGAAGGAAACTGTCCAAGACCTGAAAAGGGAAATAGAAAAAATAAAGAAGACACAAACAGAGGGAATGCTGGAAATAGAAAATCTGAGTAAATGATCGGGAACTTCAGATACAAGTATAACCAACAGAATGCAAGAGATGGAATAGAGGATCTCTAGCGTTGAAGATACAGTAGAAGAAATACATTCATCAGTCAAAGAAAACACTAAAGTCAACAATGTCATGACCCAAAATGTCCAAGAAATTTGGGACACCATGAAAAGACCAAACCTATGAATAATAGGGATAGAAGAAGGAGAAGAATACTAATTCAAAGGCACAGAAAATATATTCAACAAGATCATAGAAGAAAACTTTCCCAACTTAAAGAAGGAAATGCCTATGAAGATACAAGAAGCCTATAGAACACCAAACAGACTAGACCCCCCTAAAAAGTCCCCTCGCCACATAATAATTAAACAACTAAACATACAGAACAAAGAAAGAATTTTAAGAGGAGCAAAGGAAAAAGGCCAAGTGACTTATAAAGGCAATCCCATCAGAATAACACCTGATTTCTCAATGGAGACTTTGAAAGCCAGAAGGACCTGGACAGATGTAATGCAGACACTAAGAGACTATGGATGCCAGCCCAGACTAATATACCCAGCAAAACTTTCACTCATCATAGACAGAGTGAACAAGACATTCTAACACAAAGCCAGATTTAAACAATACTTATCCACAAACCCAGAACTACAGAAAGCACTAGAAAGAAAATTCCAACCTAAGGAAGTCAGATACACACTCAAAAACACAGGCAATAGATAAAGCCACAGCAGTAAACCCTAAAGAAGAGAAGTACACACACACTACCACCAAAGAATAACAGGAATGAACAATCACTGGTCATTAATATCCCTTAATAAAATGGACTTAATTCACCTATAAAAAGACATAGGCTTACAGAATGGATACAAAAGCAGGACCCATCTTTCTGCTGCATACAAGAAACACATCTCAAATTCAAAGATAGACACTACCTAAGAGTAAAAGGCTGGAAAAAGACTTTCCAATCAAACGGTCTTAAGAAACAAGTGGGTGTAGCCATCCTGATATCCAGCAAAATAGTCTTCAAACTAAAATCAATCAAAAGAGATCAAGAAGGGCATTACATTCTCATCACAGGAAAGATCCACCAAGATGAAGTTTCAATTCTGAACATTTATGCCCCAAATACAAGGGCACCCACATATATAAAAGAAACATTACTAAAGCTTAAACCACATATAAAACCCCACACATTAATAGTGGGAGACTTCAACACCCCACTTTCACCACTGGACAGATCTCCCAAATTGAAACTTAACAGAGAAATAAAGGACTTAATTGATGTCATGACTCAAATGGACTTAATCGATATCTACAGAACATTCCATCCTAACAAAAAAGAATATACCTTCTTCTCAGCACCCCATGGAACCTTCTCTAAAATCAACCACATACTAGGCCACAAAGCAAATCTCAACAGATACAAAACAATTGGAATAACCTCCTGTGTTCTATCAGACCACCATGGTTTAAAGTTAGATTTCAACAACAGTAAAAGATACAGAAAACCTACAATCGCATGGAAACTGATTAATGCTCAAATGAATCACCAACGGGTTAAGGAAGAAAGAAAGAAAGAAATTAAAGACATCCTAGAGATCAACGAAAATGAAGAAACCACATACCCAAACTTATGGGACACTATGAAAGCAGTGCTAAGAGGGAAATTCATATCACTAAATGCCCACATAAATAAGTTGGAGAAATCTCACACTAGTGACTTAACAGCACACCTGAAACCTCTAGAACAAGAAGAAGCAAAGTCTCCCAGGAAAAATAGACGCCAGGAAATTATCAAAGTGAGAGCTGAAATCAATAAAATAGAAGCAAAGAGAACAATACAAAAAATTAATGAAACAAAGAGTTGGTTCTTGTAGAAAATCAACAAGATAGACAAGACTTTATTCAAACTAACCAAGAAACAGAGAGAGAACATCCAAATCAACAAAATCAGAAATGAAGAGAGGGACATAAAAACAAACATGTAGGAAACCCAGAGAATCATCAGGTCATACTTCAAAAAACTTTACTTGACAAAACTGAAAAATCTAAAAGAAATGGATAATTTTCTGGATAGGTACCACATACCTAAGTTAAATCAAGACCAGATAAACTATTACATAGTCCAATAACCCCTAAGGAAATAGAAACAATCATTAAAAGTTTCCAAAGCAAAACAATCCCAGGACCAGATGGTTTTAGCCCAGAATTCTACCAGGTCTTCAAAGAAGAGTTAATACCAATACTCTCTAAACTGTTCCACACAATAGAAACAGAAGGAACATTACCAAACTCCTTCTATGAGGCTACAATTACCTTGATTCCTAAACCAAACAAGGATACAACAAGAAAGAGAACTTCAGACCAATCTCCCTCATGAACATTGATGCAAAATACTCAGTAAAATACTGGCAAATAGACTCCAAGAACACATCAAAACAATTATCCACCATGATCAAGTAGGCTTCATCCCAGGGATGCAAGGGTGGTTCAACATGCAAAAGTCCGTCAATATAATACACCATATAAACAAACTCAAAGAAAAAAACCACGTGATCATCTCACTAGATGCAGAAAATTCATTTGACAAAACCAACACCCCTTCATGATAAAGGTCTTGGAGTGATCAGGAATACAGGGAACACAGCTAAACATAATAAAGGCAATTTACAGCAAGCCAACAGCCAGCATCAAATTAAATGGAGAGAAACTCAAAGCAATTCCACTAAAATCAGGAATGAGGCAAGGCTGTCCTCTCTTCCCATAATTATTCAATATAATACTTGAAGTTCTAGACAGAGCAATAAGACAACATAAGGAGATTAAGGGGATACAAATTGGAAAGGAAGAAGTCAAGCTTTCCCTATTTGCAGATGACATGATAGTATACTTGAGCGACCCCAAAGATTCCACCAAGGAACTGATACAGCTTATAAACACCTTCAGCAACATAGCAGAATACAAGATCAACTCAAAAAAATCAGTAGCCCTCTTATATACAATTGACAAACAGGCTGAGAAGGAAATCAGAAATACATCACCCTTTACAATAGCCACAAATGACATAAAATACCTTGGGTAACACTAACCAAGCAAGTGAAGGACCTATATGACAAGAACTTTAAATCCCTGAAAAAAGAAATTGAAGAAGATGTCAGAAAATGGAAAGATCTCCCATGCTCATGGATAGGCAAGACTAACACAGTAAAAATGGCAATTTTACCAAAAGCAATCTACAGATTCAATGCAATCCCCATCAAAATACCAACACAATAATTCACAGACCTGGAAAGAATAATATTCAACTTCATATGGAAAAACAAAAACCCAGGATAGCCAAAAGAATCCTGTACAATAAAAAAACCTCTGGAGGCATCACGATCCCTGACTTCAAGCTCTACTATAGAGCTACAGTAATAAAAACAGCTTGTTATTGGCATAAAAACCGACATGTGGACCAATGGAATCAAATTGAAGACCCTGACATTAATCTGCACACCTATGAACACATAATTTTTGACAAAGAAACCAAAAATGTACAATGGAAAAAAGAAAGCATCTTCAACAAATGGTGCTGGAATAACTGGATATCAACATGTAGAAGGCTTCAAATAGATCCGTATCTGTCACCGTGCACAAAACTTAAGTCCAAGTGGATCAAAGACCTCAACATAAATCCAGCTACTCTGAACCTGATACCAGAGAAAGTAGGAAGTAGTCTTAAATTCATTGGCATAGGAGATAACTTCCTAAATATAACACCAGTAGCACAGACACTGAGAGAAACAATCAATCAATGGGGCCTCTTGAAACTGAGAAGCTTTAGTAGAGCAAAGGATATGGTCAACAAGGCACAGCGACAGCCTACAGAATGGGAAAAGGTCTTCACCAACCCCACATCTGACAGAGGACTGATATCCAGAATATATAAGGAACTCAAGAAATTAGACATCAAAATGCCCAACAGTCCAATTAAGAAATGGGCTATAGAACTAAACAGAGAATTCTCAACAGAGGAAACTCAAATGGCTGAAAGACATTTAAGAAATTGCTCAACATCCCTAATCATCAGGGAAATGCTGATCAAAACAACTCTGAGATACCACCTTATGCCTGTCAGAATGACTAAGATCAAAAACACTGAAAACACCTTATGCTGAAGAGGATGTAGAGCTAGGGGAACTCTCCTCCACTGCTGGTGGGAATGCAAGCTTGTACAACCACTTTGGAAATCAATATGGCACTTTCTTAGAAAATTGGGAATCAATCTCCCCCAAGACCCAGCTATACCACTCTTGGGCATATACCCAAGGAATGCTTAATCATACCACAAGAGCACTTGCTTAGGTGTGTTCATATCAGCATTGTTTGTAATAGCCAGAACCTGGAAACAACCTAGATGCCCTTCAACTGAAGAATGGATAAATAAAATGTGGTACATATACACAATGGAGTACTACTCAGCAGAGAAAAACAATGACATCATGAGTTTTGCAGACAAATGGATGGATCTAGAAAAAAATCATCCTGAGTGAGGTAACCCAGACTCAGAAAGACAAACATGGTATATACTCACTCATAGGAGGATACTAGATGTGGAACAAGGATGACTGGACTGCTACTTATATCACCAGGGAGGCTACCTGGAAAACAGGACCCAAGAAAGACACAGGGATCGCCCAATGACAGGGAAATGGATGAGATCTACATGAACAGCCTGGACATGAGTGGGGGTAATGAAGGGCGAGGGTCAAGGGAAAGAGAGGTTGGGGGAGCAGGAGATCCCAGCTGGATCAATAACAGAGAGGGAGAACAAGGAATAGGAGACCATGGTAAATGAAGACCACATGAGAATAGGAAGAAGCAATGTGCTAGAGAGGCCCACAGAAATCCACAAAGATACCCCTACAATAGACTGCTGTCAATGGTCAAGAGACAGCCCGAACGACCTAGTCTGGTGATGGGATGGGCAAACACCGTAATTGTCGTGCTAGAAACCCCATCCAACGATTGCAGGATCTGGATGCAGAGATCCACAGCTAGGCCCCTGGTGGAGCTCCAGGAGTCTAATTAGTGAGAAAGAGGAGGGTTTATGTGAGCGAGAATTGTTGAAACCAAGTGTAGCTGGAGTTTTCCTGCCTGGCCCACAGTCAGGACAAATCTCTCTCACCTGTCAGTCCCACAGCCTCTCAGACCTGACCAAGTAAACACAGAGACTTATATTGGTTACAAACTGTATGGCCGTGGCAGGCTTCTTGCTAACTGTTCTTACAGCTTAAATTAATCCATTTCCATTAATCTATACCTTGCCACATGGCTCGTGGCTTACCGTCATCTTTACATGCTGTTTCTCATCATGGTGGCTGGCAGTGTCTCTCCCACTCAGCCTTCCACTTCCCAACTCTATTCTCCTCCTTGTCCCGCCTATACTTCCTGCCTGGCCACAGGCCAATCAGTGATTTAGTTATTGACCAATCAGCAACACATTTGACATACAGACCATCCCACAGCAACCAAGGTTGGATAAAGGACAGGGACAAATAGCCAAAAGAATGGAAACACATGAACTATGAACCAGTGGCTGAGGAGCCCCCAACTGGATCAGGCCCTCTGAATGGGTGAGACAGTTGATTGACTTGATCTGTTTGGGTGCCGGGTCCTGTGCTCATTGCCTGAGTTGGCTGTTTGAAACCTGGGGTTTATGCAGGGTTGCTTGCCTCGGCCTGGGAGGAGGAGACTGGACCTACCTGGACTGAGTCTACTAAGTTGATCTTAGTCCTCTGGGGAGGCTTTGCCCTGGAGGAGGTGGGAATGGAGGGTATACTGGGGGGAAGGGGAGAGGGGCAGGAGGGGGAAAAACAAGGGTATCCGTGGCTGATATGTAGAACCGAATTGTATTATAAAATGAAATAAAAAATACTCATATGTTCTCTTAGATAATTTTTAGTAAAATTAAATCAATGCATGTTAATTTTTTGTTTTTATTTAGGTGGTATGTTTATTGAATAATTTGAATGTAAAATCCCACCAAAATCATCACTGATGAGATACAGTAGAATTATGCTTCATTTTTTTTTTTAAATAAAAATATTCTGGCAATAGAAAAAAAGTGAATTATGTAGAAGAAAATTATAATGAACAGACTTTCACATTATGTCAAGATAATCAAATAAAAATAATGCATTTGGATATGTTCATGATTAGAATTATTTTATATTATTAATTGAAATGTTTATTAAAACTTTATGTCATCCATGTTTTTCCACTAAAAATAACTAAAATAAGAAGTGTTATAAATAAAAAATGTCAAATTTAAAAAAAAAAAAAAAGAATCCTATTTAAGCTTTATCAGGGCTATATGGATCAATGCCTCATATTGGGCACCAGTTGTCAGCAGAAGTTTCTGTCCCACCCAGTACCACAGCTATTCAGTCACAAATAAACATACAGAGGCTTATATTAATTATAAACTCTTTGCCCTATTGCTCAGGCTTCTAAGTAATTAGCTCTTACACTTAAATTAACCAATAATTCTTGTCTATGTTTAGTCACCTGGCTTGGTACCTTTTCTCAAAATGGCATTCTCATTTTATTTCCTCTATGTCTGGCTGGCAACTCCATCTCTCCCTTTCCTCTTCCCAGCTATCTCCTAGTCTGATCACCCCACCTCCACTTCCTGCCTGGCTACTAGCCAATCAGCATTTTATTAAACTAATAAGATTGCAAATCTTTACAGTGTACAAGAACATTATCCTACAGATTTTTATGCAAATTTTATTCCCAATGAGAATCTTGGATACCTGAAAATGACATAGCATGAAAAGAAACAATATGTTTTCAACAGTATAAATTCTTCAACCAAAGTATGTAGGTGGGAGTTTTTATAAAGATGAATGACTATAGGTCAGACATTTCACTTTGATACTTAATTTAAATATGTAAACTCAAACTTACAGTAATTATTAGAACTATAAAAGTATACAAATGAATAAATTGGTAAAAATGTGACTGGTTAATCAGTAATTACATAGATATCGGTTCAATAACATTAGCATTAAGCAACATTAGTCATAAGTTATGTATGTAGTTCTTGTGCTACCCAATGATTAATGATTTTAAATAAGATTGAAGCCAGTACATTAAATTTCACTATTACCTTGAATTTTAAAATAAAGTATAATGACCAATCTTCTGATATTATTCTTTTCTTAAAATAAATTATTTCTTAATTTTTTTTAAGATTTTCATATAGTATATTTTGTTCATTTCTAACTCTTCGAAATATCTACCTTCTCTACACTCATATCCCTACCTTTATGATTTTGAGTTTTCTGTTTTTCCACCATGCCCTCTTTGAACATAGTTTTTGTTCCCACTCTTGGGAACAGCCCTGACCTGGAGTGGGGTAGAACCCAACAGGGAGGATGTCATTTATGAAAACAGACTTGTTTCCTTCCAATAATAAATGCCAATGAATCCTCAGCTAATGGGAAAATGCTGTGCTCCTATCCCTTCTTTTGTGCTGAAATTTTGTCTGACTTGTGTTATGGAATATTTTTTTTGTACACAGTGATGATGTGTTCTTGCAAAGGTACCTTCTGATTGGATCAATAAAGAGCTGACTGGCCAATATCCAGGCAAAAAGAGGTTAGGTGGGAGAGTCAAATTGAGAGGATGCTGAGAAGAAAGGTGGAGTCACAGGGATCACCAGGAGACTTGGAGAGAGGCAAGATGAACATGCAATGCTGAAAATGGTACTGCCACATGACAGAGCATAGATAAGAAATACAGATTAAGATGTAAGAGCTAGTTAATAACTTGTCAAAGCTATCAGCGAAGCATTTATAATTAATAATAAGTCTCTGTTTGATTATTTGGGAATCAACTGGCAGGACAGAGCTGACCAGCAACCCCAATGAAAAACTCTCCCTATAGATTTGAGCTTGCACATGCCGTGTAAAAAGCTGCCTAGCCAGCTACAATTTCATAGATTAATTGGCTCCATTATGCCTTGACAATAGTGCTTTCTTGATATCATCCTTTCTCTGGTTCTTATAATCTTTCTGCACCCTCTTTAGCCATGTTTTCTAAGCCGAGTTCAAATGGAGTATGTTATGAATGGCCCATGTAGGGGTGAACACTCCAAAGTCTAGTATTCTGCATGCATTGACCAGTTGAGGGTTTCTATGATGATATCTATTGAAAGAAAGTTCTTTTCAATAGGGAATCTTGAGAGATGCACTAGTCTATGAATATAGCAATAAACCAGCAGAAGGCATTTATGACATTATTTTTAACATCAATAGATAAGTATTAGGTTCTCCCCCAGTGTTTATAAACTATCTAGCCATAGTGTCCATAGCATATTTTTGCCAGTAGGAAGTGCAACAAATAATATCCATCTCATGGAAAAGGACTCAGATCCAATCAGAAATAAATTGGTTACTCCCAGAATATTTTGCCACTATTGCAGCTGTTCACATATTGGGTAGATAATCTATGATTATATGTTTTTGTGTTTACATTTGGGTAAGAATGATAAATAATATTTTTCTGCTTTGGTGCTATGGATATTACCTTCCAGCACTATGAAATCTATCTAACATGGATAAAGCATTGAGTTATGCATCAGTTTGATTATTCTTGTTTTGTGAGTCTAGTATTTGCTACCTGATATCATCCTTTATAAGTAATGCACATTTTTTTTTTAACTTTAGGACTTGTAACCCAATAGATGTAGTTATTTCATTAGGACTAGATTATGTTTTTGCCTTCTGTTATACTAAGTCAACCTAAATATTGTAGACATTCAACATATATTATTGAAGTGCAGACGAAATGAGTGAAGTTTGTAGAATATTAATTTGTTCCTATATTGTCTCTTTACTAAATGTTTACCATATTTTTGAAATTGAGTCTTAGTTTAATCATTCCAAATATCTCATAGTTTTTTAAGTATACTTCCAATAATTAATTTCTATTTCAATGATGGTAGTTTTCTTGCTCATAATCTGTTACATAACCGTATAGATATATTGAAGCAAAAGTGTCTTTAATTTAGTTCTGACATACAACTTATTTATTGAAATCTTCAAATAAATGCATGAAAATCTTCACTGTTTGATGTGGCTTTCCTATTTGCCAGCAAATATTTCTATTGCTAATATACTTTAAAACCCAATGTTATGTGTCAAGTAGAAACAGGACAATTTGAATAAATGCAAACTCTGCTAGCTTTCTGTCAGTATGATGAATAACTCAGGTAAAATACTTTTGTAGGATGTATGCTTGCTCAATTTTGGGAAAGGCTTTCTCACATCGTGGTGAAAGTCCACAGTTGAGGAAGAGATCATATTTGAAAAAGGAAGTCAGACAAGTGGGTGAGGACAGATACAAATCATAAAAAGCCCAGTGTTGACTATCAGGGATTTAAATTGTAATTCACGCAAACTCTTCAAGTGATAGAAATTTCTATGATATCAGAACCTGCCACTGTGTCTAACTCTCAAGTATTCCGTCTATAACCTTATCCCACACACACAAAAATAAGGTCCCAATACATGGTCTTTGACAATAAACTGTAGGAAGAACAACAGGGCATGCATTTTGTTGTTGTTTGTTTTTGTAAATCTAGTACAGATATTTTAATGTTCACACAATTTACATGTTTTAAAAATATATTTCATCCATTCAGAGGGCCTGATCCAGTGGGGACCCCTCAGCCATTGGTTCATAGTTCATGTGTTTCCATTCATTTGGCTATTTGTCCCTGTGCTTTATCCAACCTTGGTCTCAACAATTCTCGCTCATATAAACCCTCCTCATTCTCGCTAATTGGACTCCCAGAGATCCACCCGGGGCCTAGTCATGGATCTCTGCATCCAGATCCCTCAGTTTGGGAGGCATCCAGGCAGTGGGACCAGATCTTGTGCTCATTGCATGAGTTGGCTGTTTGAAACCTGGGGCCTATGCAGGATTGTTTGGCTCGGCCTGGGAGGAGGGGACTAGACCTACCTGGACTGAGTCTACCAGGTTGACCTCAGTCTGTGGGGAAGGCTTTGCCCTGGAGGAGATGGGAATGGGGGGGGGGGGGGTCGGGGGGAAGGTGAGGGGGACGGGAGGGGGGAGAACAAGGGAATCCGTGGCTGATATGTAGAACTGAATTGTATTGCAAAATAAATTAATAAAAAAAAAAATAAAATAAAAATATATTTCATAAACTTACACAGTAATATCAACCTATTTCCATGGCAACTATCTAAATGAATATCCATTATTTTTCTGCAGAATGTTTCTGTATCATTTAATCCTTGATGATACTTTATTAGGTGTCTGTTAAGCTCATATAAATTTTAGGTTTTAATTTCCTTAACAAATTATATATGACTAAGGAGAAACTTAGAGAAAAATAAACACTATTAATTACCTCATGAGCCAGGAAACCACCATCTTGATTAGCAATAGTATATTTCCACAAAACACCATGAAGTAAGTAAGAAGAGATTCCATTATTATGATATTAGATTTTTTTCTCAAAATTTTCAATTTATTGAAGCAAATAAATAAACAAGGACTAGTGAAATTATAAAATAATGTGTTTTTTGGACAATTTATTCTCTTTAAACAAAGAGAGTGAAAAAAATACCTAATAGTACATAAGAAAAACAATGTTATTATAGTAATCACAGACATTGTTTATATTTCCCTTCTTATCCTGCTGATGACAATTACACAGAGAAGAATGAATAATTCGTTTCAGGACAATAATTTTATGACAATAGTATATCTTTATTCCTTAAATATCTGTGATTTTTTTTATTTTGCATGTGCCTATCTTCTTTGCAGATGAATAAAGCAAAGAATAATTAGCTGAGTATGTTCCTATAGTCACCAGATAATCAAAACTTTAAAATCAGTAACTTAGACAACTCATACTAACAGGTTTGCATATGTGTATATACACACAGAAACATATATATATATATATATATATATATATATACACACACATAGATATACATATATATGTATATATGTATATATATGCATATATGTGTATATATCCATATATATTGCATGATATACTCTCTTCTTAAGTCATCTTCATGGAAATATTGAATTTTTTGTCTTGAAATTAAAATCAATTCCACTTCATTCAGTCTTTTATTCACTTACTACTTGTTCTTACTAGATGGAAACAGAAATTCTCACATTGTCATCACATCTCAAACACGCTAAGCAGCTTCCTTCTATCACTCTTAGAGTTACTATTAGGTGGTTTTCTTGTGCAATGTTATGATTTGATGAAGTAGAACAGTCTATTTACCTTGAAAACTTACAATTTCAGTTTAAAATTTATTGAGTTTTCAATTCAAATCTCTAGTATAATCAAATACAAGAAATTTTATGAATTGTATAGAGTGTGTGTGTTGAAATAAAATAGTCAAATCTTTATTGTTCAGATACTTTAACTAACGTTTAAATAAATTTGCCTTCCTACTCTGTAGTCATTAAGTTTTCTCTGGTCCTACTTGATCTGAGGTTGTGATGAATCCCTCCCACCCACGTCCTGCAGCCTCTTGGTCCCAAGTAAACACACAGAGGCTTATATTATGTACAACTGCTCAACCATTAGTTCAGGCTTATTACTGACTAGCTCTTAC
The DNA here is from genome assembly GCF_007827085.1 of Peromyscus californicus insignis. NCBI lineage: Eukaryota > Metazoa > Chordata > Mammalia > Rodentia > Cricetidae > Peromyscus > Peromyscus californicus. The sequence continues at coordinate 73,736,797 of NW_026294595.1, forward strand.
ACTTAAATTAACCCATAATTCTTATCTATATTTAGCTATGTGGCTTGGTACCTGTCCTCAGTTCTGCCTTGTCATCTTACTTCCTCTGCATCAGGCTGATGACTCCTCACACTGCCCTTCCTCTTCCCAGCATTTTTCTGGTCTGCTTACCCTGCCTATAGTTCCTGCATGACTACTGACCAATCAGTGTTTCATTTAAACCACTGTACAAGAGCATTATCCCACAGCATCACACATTGTATATTATAGGTTACTGAATAGAATGATACGAAATTAATTTAAAGTCATTAGTATTAACTTAGCTATGTAGGGTATTATTAATTAAAATGGCCCCATAGACTCACTGAGAATGGTACTATTGGAAAGTAGGTCTTGTTGGAATAGGTGTGGTTTTGTTAGAGGAAGTGTGCCACTGAGGGGTGGCCTTTGAAGTCTCAAATGCTCAAGCCAGGATTTGTGTACCTCATTCTCCTCCTGGTGCATTAGGATCCATATATAGATCTCTCAGCTACCTACATTTTTAGCACCATGTTTGCCTGAATGACACCATGATTCCCACCATGATAATAATGGACTGAACCTCTGAACTATAAGTCAGTCCCAATTAAATGTTTGCCTTTATAAGTATGGTGTCTATTCACAGCAATAAAACCCTGCCTAAGAGAGAAGTTGGTATCATGGACTAAGATTATGCTATGCGAGGCCTGACCATGTTTTTGTTTGAAGGAATGTGGGTTTTGGGATTTTGGATTAGAAAAGCAGTTGAGTGCTTAAATGGTTTTTAGTGAGCCAAACTAGTAGGAGCATGGAAGACAGTGTTTCTGAAGGTGATTTGAACTGGGCAATGGGGCTGACTTAAGAGATTTTAGGAAAAGAATGTTAATATGTGGCCTAGAGATCATTCTTGTGATATTTTGGGGAAGAAATTGGCTGTTTCTGCCCTTTTCTGATAAGTCTGCCTGAGGCCAAATTAAAGAGTTTTGGATTAGTAACATTGGCAAAGGAAATTTCAAAATAGCCTAGTATTGACTCTGTCATCTGGTTATTAGTGTTCACTCTTATGAAGATATATAATGAAAAGGAGCAAGCTGAGCAACAAAAAATGTCAGGAAGTGGAAAGGAGCTAAATCCTGTGTTCAAAGGGATCAACAGATTAAAGAAAATTCTGATGTTAAATGGAATAAAGGGAGTGGTATCCTCAGGGCAGGATCCTGCCCAGCTAAATTTCCAACTTGTGAAAATGAATTAAAGAAAAGATTAGAGCAGGGTGTGATGGTGTATGCCTTTAATCCCTGTACTCCAGAGCAGAGGCAGTTTGAGCCCAGTCTTGCCTACACATCCAGTTTCAGGACAGCCAAGCTTATGCAGTAAAGGAAACCATGGGAAACAAAAACTTAACAAAGATATAATTGAACAAGGAGTCCACATCCCAGACCAAGCAAGTGGCAGAACATGGTAGCTTTATCCTCATGCTTCTGGTTTTAGAGGCAAAGGTAGAAGAAAGGGGTTATGGAATCTTTTTCTGCAGCTAAGAAAAGCAGCTAAGGCCAAGCATGTGTAAGGAGTGTCCCAGAATGGAGGCCTAGTGTGGAGCTATGAAGGTGAAGTCCTGACTGCCTAAGAGAGTCAAGGATGTTGGAGATGCAAGAGCTGTAGGATATCTGCCAAGAAAAACTGCTAACAGAAAGAAGTATGTTACAGTCAACAAAGCTGAAAGGAGTTAAATAAATGAAGAGCACTGTGATATCAGACATGAAGCTACAGAGTCTGGAGTTTGCCCAGGTGATTTTGGTATTGGTTTAGTCCAGTGTTTCCTCACTAAGCTTCCTTTCCTCCCTTTTGGACCAGTAATGAATAACCTGTGCCACTGTATGTTGGGAGTATGTGACTTGTTTTTTCACTTTAATTTTACAGAGGATTACAGTTAAGAGACTGCATGAGTTTCAGAGGAGACTTTCAACTTTGAATTTTTTTTAACAATGTTGAAGTTGTGATAGACTGTAGGGACTTTGTAGTTGGACTAATTGCATTTTGCATTATGATATAGCTACAAGCCTATGGGCGCCAGGAAGTGGAATGTGGTAGTTTGAATGAAAATGGTTCTATAGAGCCACAGGTACTGGCACTATTGAGAGGTATGACCTTGTTGTATTAGGTTTGGCATTGTAGGAGGATATGTGTCACTGGGTGTGGTCTTTGAGGTCTCAGACACTCAAACCAGGGAGAGTGTTTCTCAGTTTCCTCCTGCTATCTGTGGATCCAAATTTAGAGCTCTTATCTGTCTCTCAAGTAACATGTCTGCCTGCATGTTGCCATGCTTTCCACCATGACAATAATGGACTAAACCTCTAAACTGTAAACCAGCCCCAGTTAAATGTTTTCCTTTATAAGAGTTGCCGTGGTCATGGCATCTCTTCACAGCAGTAAAACCCTAACTAAGTCTCTATGTAAACATATCTTCTTAGTATAGTTAATATATTTTATACTATCACCTCTAGTGGAAAATATAATTGGAAATGGAACATTTTCCTAAGGAGTTGTTTAGATCTATTTAGGGTTTAAAATTGGTTTAAACTACTGGAAGAATGAAGGCAAGGCATACTTACTTTTGAGGCTTTAATGACATTTTGAACAATATATAAATTCTAAATATTCTTGAGTGAGCATGATTTTTTCCCTTAAATCAAAAACTTTTTTTTTTACTCTGATGCTGTTTGCGACAGTATGTCATTTAGGATGCACTGACTTTTCATGGGAGTTGCTAGAACTGTTCCATTTACATGAAGCAAGCCACTGAAGATCTTTGTCTCAGTCCAGTGGCTAATAAAATTACAGTGTTAAGAAATGTTAAAGAAAAAAATAACTGAAAATACAACTTTGAAGTGGTGCTTTCCCACTGATTCTAAATTTATGCCTGACTGCAGATTGCCAAGACTCATCTTTTCTGCCCTGCGCTTCGTTTTATTTATTTATTTGTGTTGTGTTTGCCCTTGAATGCATAGATAATTCTGTAGTCACAAATATGCATGGCCAACCTAAGGAGCTGATTGCTGTCTCTTATTTTCTTCATAATGTTGTGACCTTCAAACACTTTCAAGCTGAAAGGAAAATAACTAATCCATGTAAACAGCAGGATGATAGGAACAGAGTAACTGAATAAGCCTCATATATCCTGTTCTTAGAGTTTAAATTGTTGAGTAATAGCTTTTCTCACTTAGAATTGAGACTCCACGGGGTATTAGGAAATAATTGGTTCAGTTTGTTTATTTATGAGTTCAGGAAGTGCTTACAAACATTAGCATTTCAACTGGTGGTACAGGATATCACCAGAGCTAGCACAGAGACTAGTGATACCACTATGCTAGTAGAGTGTTTGCCCAACTTGCACAGAGCCCTAGAATCCATCCTTAGTACTACATAAAACCAATAAAGGCAAATGTCTTTAATCATAGTGCTCAGAAGGAGAATCATAAATTCAAATTCATCTTCAGCTACACACATACATATACGCTACATATCTCATAAAAATGGTATAAGACATCCTTAATTGTTTCCAATCATATATTCACATCTTGGGTTAGAAATATCTATTAATAAAATGAAAGTAGAGGATGGAGAGATGGATCAACGGTTTAGAACCCCTTCTGTTTTGGCAGAGGCTTTCAGTCTCCTTCTAAATGCTATGTCTAGTTGTTCACAATTGCCTGTAACTTCAGCTTCAAAAGATCCATTGCACCTTGTCTCCTAAGGCACAGATCTGTAGAGGATTAAGTGAGAGGATCCGTGGGGCTTTCTGGAAGCAAGACTCACAAGCAAGATTCACCTAATATGTGAGGTCCAAATGTAGAGAAAAATCTTTTCTAAGGAAATAAAGTAGAGTGATTGAGAACAAACACCAAAATCATCCTCTAATCACCACACACATGTGTACATCCACCCTCCAGAAACACACACACACACACACACACACACACACACACACACACACACACACACAAACCACAGCACACTCACACAGAATTACATTCCAAGTGTTGACCCAGAGTAGCCTATGTCAAGACTTTGAAATTAGACATCTGCTCTCAAATTTACCTTCTGCCTGAGATTCTTCTCTGAATCTTCTGTAACTGAAATCTTTTAGTTAAGAAATGGATGTAATGAGGGGAATATTTTATAGAATTAAAGTGGAAAACAACTGCTAAATTCTTTGTTAGTATTCATTAATAGAATAATTCCTATATTTTTCCTAATATCAAATGTCAAAGTTAGCTACTCTATTTTGAGTCATTATACTATATTAAAAATAAACATTATTTAGATGTATATTGATATAGTATGGTTTCATTTAAATTCATAGTGCAATGACTTTGTGGACTTACAGGATCTGGGAATTTTATGCTGATTTTGGACTATAAGGCAGGACAACAGTTTGGGGCAAGTGAAAATTACATAAAATGCAAAATATAGAACTATTAAATTCATCTTTCTAAACTCTACTGGGTTTAAGGAATTATAATTATATCTTTAAAAATATATAGCCAGATTGTTGCTATTGTTGTTAGTTGCCCTACAGAGGTAGGCGGTAAGTCTCTATTGCTGAAAACACCATTCGATTTAGACACAGAGTCCACAGGTCCCTGAGCTGGAACTGACCTGAATGTCCAGTCCTGGATGGCTAACTTTCACCACACCTAAGCACCATGCTTGCTTACACAGGTAAGAAACAATGAACAGTACTAGCCAGCTATGGATTGTATGAATTACAACGATGACCAACATGCCATGATGATCCGGTGGGTGCAGTAGTTTGAACATGCTTTGATCATAATTAAGAGCTCTCTAGTGGATTTAAGACTAGCTAAACAGGAGAGGGACCATGCCTGGTGCTGGAAGCACAGCCAATTAACCAGAGTTACTGAAGTCATGGATCTTGGAGAAGAATCTCCAACTGACTTTAGTAAGGCACCAAAATCCCTAACTACAATCTAAATATTTGTCATTACTGCCAGAAATTTAGTTCTTATCCTTCATCAAAGAAATTTATCTTTGCAACAGAGGAGGACATAGAGAAAACAACATCTACATAAATTACAGAGTTGTGGAACTCAGTCCCAAAGGATACAATATAATCCCCTGCATCTAAGGCTTAGAGATCATTATGGAAGTGAGCAGAAAGATTTTAAGAGACTGAGGAGAAGGGAAATTTCTGTGAGATTATGTTTCCTAGGACTGTCAGAAGCAACACACATACAGTATCACCAATACCATTGTTTAAACGTAAGCTGAACAAGGACAACAAATTGAACATGCAAAATTGGCCAGGGGAAAGTCCACAACAGGCTAAAGGCAACTGAGGAATGTTGACAGGTAGAGTAATAGTTTTCTCCAGGGAAGAGTACATCAATTGGCTATCCAGTAAGAAATGCTCAGCTTTGAAAACATACATACAATAACATTTTATAAACTAAAATTGTTGTACTTATGACTTATGTATTTAGGAACACACACATACACACACACAAACACACACACACACACACACACATATATATATATATATATATATATATATATATATATATAATTAATGTAAAAAGAGAACGTGAATTTTGATGAGATCAAGGAGGGGTATATGGTAGAGTTTGGAAGAAGAAACAGGAAGGGAGAAAGGATGTAATTATAGTATAATCTAACAAAGTAAAATACATATTTAAAATATATATATTCAATGTTATCTAATTCACCCTAGACAAAAATTTCATGGCAAAGACAATAATAAGAACAGTAAGAAAAATTATCTTGTGCTCTAAGTCTTTCAATAGTTGTGAGCTGAGATTGGAGTGGGATGGTGGCCAATCCCAATTAATTTTGGAATTATTCCCAATTAATAACTAATCTCAATTATTCATGGAATAACCCAGCAAGAAAGACAGATGCAGAAACAACACATGCACACGATGAGACTCAGAAACAGATGAAGGAAGGTCAAGGCATAAATAAAATCAAAGAATGGCACACTCTGAAATCCCTTGCACTTCAATAGATGTGGTCTTGTTTGTGTTCCCTCAATGTTCAGGGAAAGCATACTGTATCAGAGAACAAACCAGGACTTTCTCTAGATCATACAGTCAAAGACATAGCTGCTGAATAATCATTAACCACTAGTGAAATTTAGGTTGCCCCATTTATTTATGTAAATGGACTTCATTTTGATTTAAGATATACCTGTTATCTTGCCCAAAGCCTTAGCAATCAAATACTTCAGATGGTTTCAGAGGTAAATTCAGATGTAAGAAATGTTAATCATTTGGCTATTCATTTGATTAAGTTTAAGCTTTCAAATCCCAATGGAAACTGGAAAGTTATGTATAGGGGGAGATTACTTTTATTTACAAACCTATCTTTTATTATGTGGTTTAACAGTTGCTACAATATTAGAAAAAATGAAGTTTTTGGAAAATATGTTTGGGAGAAGCCTGTCTTACAGCTGTTGGGGGTGGTCCTTGTATTATAAAGGATTATAAGGTGGGTGTTGTTTTAAAAATAAGTTGTAGATACATCAGGCAGAACACAAAAACTAAGCTTCTTTTTTTGATCACATAGTGCTTCTTCATATTGTAACTATCATTCAGTTACTTATGAGCTGATCGCATGTCTAAAACTCCATTCCTTTTGATTGACTTTGCTGACTGTATTTCATATACTCATTACATGGCAAGCTTTAATTTGCTGACCGCCATTAACCTTGGATTTCTTTCCTTGCTTCTTTATTGCTCCTTTTTTCCAGTTCACATGTTTTTCAATCTATTAAACCAAAACTGTTGATGAAAGAGTTTTAAACTGAGATAGAGTCATTGTTCCAGAACACCTCCCTTGAATATCAGTGTTTGGGAAATAAGCACTTAGATTTTACTCTGAGTTGTAGAGAAAAACATCACTCAGAATAGTAAAGACCTCAAAGAAGATACACATTAGAAGTCAAAATAAATAAAACAGTAATAATATGTATTTATTCAAGTTACGAGACTTCTCAAGCATTCAAAAAGTAATTTAATTTGTTTCTTTATTACAAGTCAGAGGCTATTTAGTATAAAGATTTATATGTGTATTACATGTAGGAGACATAAAGAAAACTGTCTGAGGAAGTTGACATCTGTGGGGATCACTCTAGGCTGTTATCTAAGGGTGAGAGTCAAAATGCTTAAGGGATTCAACAAGGGAACAAATCATTCAGAAAATAAATTTTACTTTGCCAGTGTAATGGTATTTTGATTTTATATTTTTATATGTGAATATTTCACCCTAAAGGCTGCACACATCTTTGTGTGTGTGTGTGTGTGTGTGTGTGTGTGTGTGTGTGTGTGTGTGTGTGTGTTACATGCATTTTTTATATCCAGGCCTCGGTTTCCCCTAATTCCTCTCTTCCCAGTCCCTCCTCCCATGCTCCCTCCTCTGTCTCCAACACCTGATTTACTCCTCCTCTGTTTCTGTTCAGGAAAGGGCAGGACTATGCCAGTTCTGTGGTTTTTTTTTAAACTTTATTCTATTCATTTGTAAGTGTGTGTGTGTGTGTGTGTGTGTGTGTGTGTGTGTGTGTGTGTGTGTCTGTATGTGTGTGTGTGTATTTTTAAACTCCTACAAATAGTTTGTCAGATGTATCCATGGTGACTATTCCTCATCAAATTTGAATTTATATTTTCTCCTGGAAATTGAATTGAGCCTCAAAATTATGTAACTTAAACTATTGATGGTTTACTTCAATTGTCAATTTAACATGCTTTAAAATCACAAAGAAAGAGAGTTTCTTCTAGAATATGAGTTCTAACCTAGTCTATGAATGGATTCAAGGCCTGTAGCAATTATGCAACTATGCTATCATAGTACAAAGTCAATTCGATCCATATATGAATAAATGATATTTGCTGTATTTCCATAAAACTTTATTTACAAATACATGATATGTGTAGGGTGTGACTCGTATTTGAGAATACACATGCTAAATAACTGTTTTTAACTCTTTAGCTTTGCTTCAGTAAGTTTTCAGGTTTAAATGATTTACTTTTTAAAATGGATGTGATATTCAGAAGGCAATGTAAAAGCATCATGGTTTTGCAAAATATTGATAACAGCTTCCTGACTGACTATGGTCTATCATTCACTTATAATTGTGGCCAGCTGTATGAAACTAAGTATGAGTTCCCTCCTATATAATAAACTTCATGATCAATAAAAGAGTAGTTGATTAACCCATAACAGTCTTGCCACTATTGGATGAGAAGGCATATCTTATATAAGAAGTCATTATTTTAATTCCCAAGATTCGCAGCAGAGTAAAATTGTTCATTTTTTAACTGCTAGAAGTTTGTATATGATCTTCTAGCACAAATATGGTTTTAATTATTTAATAGTAATTATAAAAAATGAACTAGGTATGGGATTCCATTGTCCTAGAATGGAGAACAGGACTCCTTCTATCCTTCCTAGCCAAATGCTTAATATTTGCACCATACCTTTCTTGTAAAGGTATCTACTAATTAAGAGAGTTTAACAATGGTATATTGACAGAACAGATCACTTGGAATAGAATCCAGTAACAGATCCTTATACTTAACAAGTTTATGATAAATACATTTTGAAATTTAATGAAGGGTAAATGGTGCGGACTCAAATAAGCCTTGTTTCCTAACTTACAACTGTAAAAGCATAAAATTGAAAAAGCCACAATAGTAAAAGAGAATGTAAAATTATAACAAAACACACAGAAAAATGTATTTTCATTAAAGTGAAAGAAGAAAATATATTGACAAACAGGACACTTGAATTCAAGAAAAGATGGCTGAGTACTTTATGATAATTAAGAACATCCATCTTTAAAAAGTCAATATCATCAGCATGAGGAAGTAGCCACAGAAAAGATTTCTTTGCATTACATATATTCAACGTGGGATTTGTTTTTCTTTTTCTTTTTGTGAAAGCTAATAAAATTAGACAAATTTTAGCATTTTGCAAAAATTGATAAGAATTTTCAAGTCACTAATAATTATATAATCTAATATAAAGTATATTAAAATTTTAGCAGATTCTTGAATAAAGTTGTTTAATAATGGTTATAAAATGTTTGGTGTACTTAATTATCTTGAACCTGATAACTTACTATCATTACAATGCAGTGCATTTTGCCCTCCATAACTCCCAGTTCTCTATCCAAAAATTTAAAGAACTAGAGATTTTAAATATTTCAAACAAATTATGACCATTTTTCAGAAACATTTTGTCTAGTCCAGATACACCTTGTAAATAGTGAAGTGAATAATGCTTTTTTACATATATATATATATGTGTGTGTGTGTGTGTGTGTGTGTGTGTGTGTGTGTGTCCGTAAACATATGTATATATACAACTTGAGGTGATTTAAAGGCTAATGGCATATTTACCTAAGTAACATGCCAACATTGCATTATTTCTAACTAATTTAAACCTGGGCACTCAGAGAATTTTGGTTGAGAGATTGGTTTCTGTATCTAATCTCTTGGGATGGTATGAGTTAACTAATCTTTATATGCATCCTTTAAATGCTAGTACAAATTTTAAGCATACTTTTTGAAATTATAATATAATTGCATGATTTCATCTTCCCTTCCCTCCTTTCAAATTCTTCCACATACATCTCTATTTTCTCTTTTAAATTTCTGGTCTCTTTTTCCATTATTGCTGTGATTTTTATATGTATATATAGTCAATATTTTATACATGTATTTAATATTTTTCTTTGAGAATATTAAGTACTAAAAATGATATGCAGAGTATTTATGAATAGTAGAAAGTAATGTTTATTATTGAGCCTTTTTTGGCTTATTGCCCTTATCTCTCTCAGCTGAACATGTATCTAGTCCATGATTCAAATTTCAGTATTTGTTTACTGAAGGAAAGAATCAGAACAGAGTAAGCACAATTTTCATGTGTGAAGTTAATGAACAAAAAAAAAAAAAAAAAGAAAAAAAAACTACAGTAATCTGAATAGAATATGTCCTTCAATCACTGAGACTAAAACAAGCCTCAGTGAAGGTGGAATTAAGTGGAGGACACTTTGATGGAAAGATTATCTTAAGGGCATTTCCTACATTAACAATTTTAGTAACCTTCCAAGAAGTTGAAGGCATAATTCTTTATCTCACTCACCATGCAAAGCCATGCCATTTGCTGCCTCTGACATGTGAAGTTATAATGACAGGGCACCTTCATTTAAAGGAGGAACAGTACTCATCAGACACTAAATCTGTTGACTCTGATTTCAACTTTTCAGTCTCTAGAACTAGAATAATATAATTCAGTTGTGTTTAAATTACCCAGTGTATTTAGTTAAAGTTGTCTACCTAAATAGGCTAAGGAAACCTTCAAGGTTTATCAATATTAAAATGTATAATTAAATAATTATGAATTTTATATGAAGACAGTAACATAGTTGTTTAATTTAAGATGATGGCGCATCGCTATCAAAATGTCATATGTGCAAACAAAAGATCTCAATAGAAAATGTTTGTATTCAATATCACGGTCTTTCCTATAGCACAGCTTAGCAGCAGAGGACATAGAATATGAGGTAATTCTTGATGAGTATGTGACTAAATTGCAGCTGCATCTTGCTACTTTTATGCAGGATGATAATATAATATCATTTCATATGCAACCTGGGGGCAATAAAATTTAAATTCTGCAATATGTATTTTACTGCACCATGGTAGAGAGCAAAATAAATTTATCAGACTCTAAAAAAATTATTGTAAGTTGGAGACCTTTTGTGTATATAATATAAAGATATTTCACACATGCAAATTTATGTCATCTCTTAGTTAAGGTTTCTGTTGCTGTGAAGAAATACCATGACCATGGCAACTCTTATAAAGGAAAACATTTAACTGTGGTGATGGTTTACAGTTTTAGAGATTTAGTCCATTATTACCATGGCAGGGAACATGGCATCTGGGAGTATGGCAGTGTATAAGCAGACATGTGACTTTTTTCCAGACATCTGATGTTTTGTTTGTCTGTAGAATTTTACTGAGTTTCTCCCTTCTTCCTGGAGGAAAGATTCAATTCAGAGGAAAGTGCCATTCAACACTTCAAGGGATGTATGCTAGATGATGTGATTTCTATTCTACAAAAGCAAAACCAATCTATTGGTAAGGATGTCAGATGAACAGCTGGTTTGAGATTACATTTCACTTGGAAGCTGTCTTAATTAGGGCTTCTGTTTCTGTAAGGAGACACCATGACCATGGAAACTCTTATGAAGGAAAGCATTTAATTGAGGTGGTAGCTTACAGTTTCAGAGGTATAGTCCATTATCATTATGGCAGGGAGCTTGGCAGTGTGTAGGCATACATGGTACTGGCTACATTTTGATCATAAGGCAACAGGAAGTGGACTGAGACACTTGAAGGTATCCTGAACATAAGAAACCTAAAATTCTGCCCCCACAGAGACCTAATTCCTTCAACAATGCCATACCCACTCCAACAACCCACACCTCCTAATAGTGCCACTCCTTGTGAGATTATGGGAGCCAATTATATTTTAACTACCACAGATGCTGAGAAGCTAGACAAAAATTTCTCCACCTAGGAAAAGCTAACTTTGAGTTATCTAGGAAAGATGTGCTAACAAAAATTAGTTAAGATATCTTAAAATCAGGACAATTTGATTCAATTGTTCTGAAATACAAGAAATAATTTTACAAAACTTTATTTCTTATGTTAATGAAAGTCTTCTCTCTCACTCTGTGTGTGTATGTGAATGTTTGTAAATATACTTAATTATAGGTTTGTGTATATAAGTGTGAGTTATTTCATGTTCTGTTACGATTTGTCTCAGAGAATGAATGAAAATATTATTTCATTGGTGTTAATTATTGACCAAGAGAAGCTGAAAATTAAGTAGAGGGTAAGATATATTTCTCTTTTATATTGTTCTTCAATAAACTTTTGATATGTTCTGCATATATTTCTTATATTTAATTTTGAAAGCTAACAATTAAAAATTTACCTCTCAGTAGCATGTACATTCATTCTATTGTTTTAAATGTCCAAAATAATAGAAAATATAATGTGTATTTTCATTTAAAATTATCATTCCTGTAATTCCAATTACTGGAAGAATATATCAGTGCTACCTACATAGTACTAGCCTACATAATTTTTTGCCAAATGTAGAGTATATTTGGTATCAGGTGGGATATGAGTTCTTCCTTTCTTCAAGGTCTACTAAACACTTAACCTTCTTATTTTTATAATTTGTTCTTTTTATTATTACATCAATATGGTAGCTAATAAATATTTAGATAATGTGATTTTGTACTTGCTACTAAATTGAACTAAATGCTCCCATATTTTATTTAATTGTTAATCTCCTGGATATTGGAATAATAGACAGAAAATAATTTATTTGTAGACTAATTACAATGTTTAAAAATTCACATTTAAATGTCCCTAAATGTAGAATTTCTATGATTAAATATTTATGTTTTGGTGTATAAAAAGCCTGATTATGTACTGTTCAAATTTGTATATATTTGTATGAGTTATGGAATCTTTTTACATCTGTGATTTGTAAATTCAAGGAAAAATTCTAAGTGTGGCTATAAGAACAATCTTGGATTCTTATACGTTTTATTTAGGAAGAAATTAAAACACTTTGCCATTCAATACATAAAATAATTTACAAACACAATATAAATTATAGAACATTTACCTATATTTGAGATTTCAAACAAATTTTAAAAGAAAGAGACAGGTATAGATTCACTTCTCTTGGCAGAGCAGTACAATATGCTTTGTGGCAGACAGCTTCTCCAATTTGATTCTGGAAATAATTTAAAATGTGTTCGTGTGTGAAAAAGTTGAGAAAGATATCAGTCCATCACAAATGGCCACAACCGGTGATGATAATGAAATCAGAGGGGGAGCAAAATGACAGAGAAAATAAACATAAATAAACATATATGAACTTGCATAGTATTGAATTATTTCACAACTACTAAAGTGCTTTATTGTTTATTTCATATGTTAATAATGGTTACAAATAAATTGTAATGACACTATATGATTCAATTACTAAATGTAAAGAAATAATAAGGTCCACATATTGAAATAAAGCCTCAAACTGACAATGTCTACCTGCCACCCTCCTATACACTTTAAAGTCCATTTGAAGGCTTATCAATATATGTTGATGTTTGTAGTAATAAATATGTGGGTCTGCACACCACAACTTAGAAAGAAATGATAAAGTGGCCTTGTTACAGATATAGTTGGTGTTTTTGGAGATGACTCATTAGTTTCCGAAGGCCCCCTTCCTGTGGGACAGAAAGGCCAGTTGCAGAGTGTTTTGAGGTTTATTTATTGCGCAGGGCTGAGACAGAGATTTTTGACAAAGTGTCTTGGGATTTAAATGCACAATTGAGAAGTAATAAGCATAGTCCAACACCTTTTAAACACTTCCTTCCTCTGGCTAAAACAGAGGATTGAACATTCTGATGAGGGCACCCACTCCTGAAAAGCAACCCTTCTTTGCCAGGGAAATACTTAACAGCTGCTGTCTTCAATGAATTGCCTTTCATTCACTGAAGTTCATTGTCTGGATGAGGCAACAGCAATCAAATGCCCGTTGCCTGGGAGTCTCAGTGACCTGCCACTGGATATTTTCTTTGAAAATTAAATACAATATATGCAATCTCCGAAAAGGGAAGCTACAGGAAAACAGAGAAAAACCTTTAATATTGAAGTTGGTTATATTGCTGTTGCCCTTAGGTATTTGTTGAGGGCTAATTGTAAATTTCATATTGTTTGTGTACTTAGCAGGTATAAAAAATGTATTTTTCTTACTTCATATCATTTCTTTCTCTGGACCCTACAGGGCACAAACGAATTATAAGGTTTAGCAATTAATCTGCAGCCCTGTGCTCAGTTTCCATGGGATGATTAACATTTCAATTAAATCATCCCTTTAAGCATTTCCTCCAGGGTCCAGCTCTCATTTATTCTATGGTCAGATCTTCCACCATTTTTTTTCTCTTCAAGTTCTAGTCTTTCTGAACCTCTTTCCATTCTAAGAACACACCAAGATTATTTCTCTTAATACAGTTTTAGCATTCTGTTCTGCCTGTCTGGAATGCATATCTCTTGGATCCTTGCAAATTTTACTGTCTTATTTTCCACAATATTGCTTATGTGTCCCCACAGAACCCATATGAACCATATTTAAATGTTGTCTGAAAATTCTCTTTTCAATTACATGGGTTTAATCTTTTCGAGATCCTTTTTTTAATATAATTAATTTGCTTTTAGTTTTTCTTCATTTTTTGTAATATAATACTAAAACCAGAATTATGAGATTTTCTTCTTAATTATGAATACTTATAAGGCATATGGTTAGAATGTCAGAAATTTGATGAATAAATAATGTAAAATATGAACTGTTTATTCACTGTGGTGTGATGAAAAATAAAAACTTTTTTTCATAGAAAACAGTAAATAAGTGGAGGAAGAAACAGCTGCTCAGACCCAACCAAGTAAACACACAGAGACTTATATTGCTTACAAACTGTATGGCCGTGGCAGGCTTCTTGTTATCTAGTTCTTATATCTTAAATTAACCCATTTCTATAAATCTATACCTTGCCACATGGCTCATGGCTTACCAGTATCTTACATGTTGCTACGCATGGTGGCAGCTGGCAGCATCTCTCTGACTCAGCCTTCCACTTCCCAGAATTCTCCTCTCTCCTTGTCCCACCTGTACTTTCTGCCTGGCTACTGGCCAATCAGTTTTTTATTTATGAACCAATAAGAGCAACACATTTAACATACAGAACATCCCACAGCACCAAACCCAAGAGAAATAATTTGTTCTTTCTGCTGTGTAAGGATACTACAAAATGGTACCATTGATGAACCAAGAAAAAGAACCTCTTCAGATATCAGATCAACCAACTGCTTAGTCTTCTTATATTAGATAATTTTTTTAAATAAATAAACTCCATTTGCTTATAATCCAATAGGTCATATAGTTTGTTTTAGCAACCCTAATAATTTAAGACTATTCTAAATATTCCATACATGTGGAATTATATCTTTCATTGTTTCAAATACAAGATTAGAGGCTCAGTTACACTGTGTTTGTATTATCCTTTGATGGACATTCAGAGTACAGATTTTATATTATAGATATTGTAAATACTAAAGTTATAAATTAGGGTATATCATTTCTTCTTAATTAATTATTTTTCCCAGCCCAATCACCATTTTCCCTCCCACCCTCATCTCCTTCCAACCTCTCCTCTCCCCCTCCACTCTTCTTCCTTTCTCTTCAGAAAAGAGCAGGCCTCCCATGTATATTAGCTGTCCTTGACATATCAAGTTGCAGTAAGACTAGGCACCTCCTATCCTATTAAGGCTTGACAAATCAACCAAGTAGGAGGGAAGGGTTTCAAAAGCAGGAAAAAGAGTCACAGGAAGCCCCTGTTCCCACTATTAGGAGTCCATGAGAAGACCAAGTTACACAATTGTAACATGTGCAGACAGCCTAGGTCAGTCCCATGCAAGTTCTTTTTGTACAATATCTGTGAGCCCCTATGAGCCACAGTTAGTTAATTCTGTGGGGTTTCTTCTTGTGTCTTTAGCTCCTCTGGCTCCAAGAATCCTTTCTCCCCCTCTTCCATGGGATTCCCCAAGGTCCAGCTGATGTTCGGCTGAGGGTCTCTGCATCAGTTTTCTATCAGTTGCTGAGTGAAGCCTCTCTGATGATGACTTGGCTAGGCAATGATCTATGAATGTAGCATAATATTACTAGAAGTCATTTCATTGACTTGATTTTTTTTGCCAGTTGTGTTTAGTTCTGTCTTAGGAATCTGGGCTGTACAGACTCTGGGTCCTGGCCCTCTAGTCAATGTCAAGAATTGACTCCCTTTCATGGTATGGGTCTTCAGCTGGAGCAGTCATTGGTTGGCTACTCCAGTAATTTCTGCTCACCTTTACCCTAGCATATTTTGTAGGCAGGTCAAATTGTAGGTCAAAGGTTATGTAGCTGGTTTGGTGTCCCAATCACTGTGTTAGAAGTTTTGCCTAGTTACAGGAGATGGCCAGTTCAGAATCTGTATCTCCTATTCCTAGAAGTCTTAGCTAGGTGTCACCTTCATAGATTCCTGCCCAGAAAGAAAAGCATTGTATGTACACACTTATGGTGAATATTAGCTGTAAAGTAAACAATAATCATGCTACAATTCACAGACCCAAAGAAGCTAATCTCATTGTGACAGAGAAATAGAACAGACATCACAGGTGGATAGGGGAAGAGGTCTGAAGGTTGGGGTGGGCATGGAAACCAGAGGGATCAAGTTAGTAGGGCTGGAGGGAGAGAGTACTGGCAAAGACAACTGGAATCAGGGTTATCTTTGGGCTGATCTAGAAACCTGGTGCAATGGAAACTCTCTAGGGTATACTTTTAAAGAGACAAAATTCACAGAAATTACTCCATTCATAACAAATATTTATGTCTAGTCTACGTAAAAATGTTTCAATAATTGTGACTACATATCTTACACATATACACACAAAAATACACATACACACATACGGGAAGGGGAATTTCTCTATATTTTCAGTTTAAACAAATTGGTTATGTTTAGGAATGTTTACTAATGGATTGGAGTCCAGTGTGGAAACTGAGAAGGAAAATAAACTACCAAGAGTAGAATTATTTTACCAAAAAGATTTTACCCATGATTTTTTATTGTATATAGATATCAACTTAATGTTTATTTTCTGATACAAGAAAAAGCTTTTGATGGCTAAGAATATTGAACATTTACTTAAAAGTTTCCCAACCATTTGACATTTCTCTATTGAAAAATTCGTTTGAATAAATGCTCCATTTTGATTGAATTTTATGACCTCTTATTTTCTAATTCATTGAATTCATTATATATTTTGGACATTAGACCTCTATCACATGTGAAATTGAAAAAACTCCTTCCCCATTCTGTAGAAAACTCTTTTCCCATTCTTTGTTCAATTGATGGTGTCCCTTACATTACAGAAGCTATTCAGTTTCATGATGTTCATTTATTAACTGATAAACTTAGTGCATGTACTATCAGTGTTTTCTACAGAAAGTTGTCTCCCTTGCCAATGCATTTAAGGCTATTCCCCACTTTCTTTTCTATAAAAGTGTGTCTGGTTTTATATTGAGGTCTTCAGTCCATTTGGAGTAGTTTTGTTCAGGGGGTGATAAATATGGATCAGATTGCATTATGCTACAATTAATATAACCATTTGTTGAAGATGCTTTTTATTTTTCAGGGTGCATTCATGGCTTCATTATATAAAAAAATAGGCATCCATATGTGTGTGGATTTATGTCTGGGTCTTCAAATTGATTCCATTGATCAATGTATTTTTTATGCCAACACCATAAAACTCACAGCCAGATATCATGCTGAGAGAGAATCTAAATCAGAGGTCTTAATTGGGTCCCTGCCCTTGGAGATTAAGAACCAGGTGGAAGAGAGGCAGGAAATATTGTTAGAGTCAAAGGGAATGGAGGACAGCAGGAGAACATGGCCCACTGAATTAGGCAATCATGGCTCAAACAGGCTCACGGAACCTGAAGCAGCAAACAAGGGGCTGCCCTGGGTCTGCACGAGGTCCTCTGTAAAGAGGTTATAGCTGATAGCATAGTGTTTTTGTGGGATTCCTAACAGTGGGGCCTGTTATCTCTGTCTCCTTTGCCTGCCATTGGGACTCTTTTCCTCCTATTGGCTTGCCTTGCCCATCCTCAATATGAGGGCTTTTGCCCTGTCTTATGGTATCTTGTTTTGTGCTGTTTGACTGTTGTTCCTTGGAATTCATAACTAAGTAAAGGGAAATTATGGTAGGACTGAAGGTTTCATTGATGAATTAATTTTGGGAATTTTAATAGAAAAGAAAGCTTTATTTTATTTTATTTTATTTTATTTTTTATTTTTTTTATTTTTCAAGACAGGATTTCTCTGTGAAACTTTGGAGCCTTTCCTGGAACTCACTCTGTAGCCCAAGCTGGCCTTGAACTCACAGAGATCTGCCTGCCTCTGCCTCCTGTGTGCTGGGATTAAAGGCATGCATCAACACTACCCAGCAAGAAAACATTCTTAAGGAAATGTAAGCCTATATTGAACAAGTTTCCAAAATGTACCTAACTGCTGTTTCTTTATGATATTATCATCTTTTGTCATGCTCTCACCTTGTGGTTGGCTAGGTTCAGAGGTGGGGCTTCTAAAGAACAGTTATAAACACCACTGTTCAGATTCCTCCACACAGATTACTATTTTTATCTTCTTTTCTCTCTCTCTGTCTCTGCCTCTATCTCTCTCCACCACATCCTCTCTCCCTTTTGTAAAAGAAGTCCACTCGGCCTTGTAAACATAACCATTATTCTTAGAGCTGCTTTAGGAAGAAGATCACAGGGAGAAAGAATTTCTGTAGCATCTGTCTAGCCAATACTCAGCACGTGACAGAGGCGCCCAGTCCAGTGCCTCACAGAAGGTGAATACTGCTAGGGATTCCATGAAGTGATCTGAACAGTATCATTCCCTGCCTTGAGTATTAAGATGACAACAGTTCTGCTGGAAATTTTCAATATCATCTGAGGAGGTCTGTCAGAGGTTATGGCTAAGTCAAATTTGAAGGACTAAAACTCCAAGTTAATTAATGATCTTGTTTATTATTCTAACTTTGGAACAATATGGTACATAGAAGTAGATAGCAGTATTGACCAAATGAAGAGATGAAAGGAAAACTGGCCTTTATCAATTATTTTCTAGCGAAGAAAACAGAAAAAACCACGTGTTTAGTATAATTCACAGCTATACAGTAGATTGTAAAAGCTACCCTTTTTATACAAGAATATGTTTTATTTTAGATCATATGGCAATTTTTTTATAAATCTTATCTGATACAGGACAAAAGGGGAAGCGCTGTGGATATCGCTCTGTATGCTGTGAATGTGTTGTTCTGATTGGTTAATAAATAAAATGCTGATTGTCCAGTAGACAGCAGGAAGTATAGGTGGGACAAGCAAAGAGGAGAATTCTGGAAAGAGGAAGGTTGAGTCAGGAGGAGACGCTGCCAGCTGCTGCCATGAGAAGCAAGATGTAAAGATAACAATAAGCCACGAGTCACATGGCAAGATATAGATTTATAGAAATGGGTTAATTTAAGATATAAGAACTAAGTAACAAGAAGCCTGCCACGGCCATAAAGTTTATAAGTAATAAAAGTCTCTGTGTGTTTACTTGGGTCTGAGCAGCTGCAGGAGCTGGGTGGACACACACACACACACACACACAGAGAGAGAGAGAGAGAAAAATCCTCCACCTATAATCTTACATCAAACTATATTAAAAATCTTAAACTATATAAGTTAATTTAATAATTTGGACTATATGAAGGTACATGGCAGAAAATAATTGGAAGAGACAGAGTCTATGGTGAGTTACAGACTAGATTCTCTTTAAATTTGGAAAAAAAGTTGCCAGCTAATTTCATAGGTGAAGATACATTAACATGGGAATTATTTTCTTAATAAGAGAGCTTGATTGAGCATCTTTGGTTATATATGTGAACATATGGTCTGTGAGCACTCCTTCCCCATGCAAGACATCAACTGGTAACAGTTCTCCTGTTCGTCTGTTTTTCCTCTGACTTCTATCTTTGGCAGAAAACCACACACTGAGAACATGGCTCGATTGCATAACAATATCAAATACTATTATGGCCCAAAGAGACTGATATCCATGTGAAAATTTTACATAGGTCTGAAATCACAGACATGTCAGGGGATAAACTTCTATCTGTGACTAAGACTTTCAAAAGAACTTCATTGTGTTGAATTTGACTAAGACCATCTTAGACCCTTGACTGGCAAGGAGAGCTCATAGCCCACAGGGAAAAAAATGCTGTACTAGAGTTCTATTATAGGATAAAATATGGGGGATTTCAGCAAAGGTAAATGGATGAATATCAGTACAAACTTGAGCTGTATCACAATAGAACAACCATGTTACTGACCATAGTGCTCACACTCCTGTCCTTTGAGCTGTCAAATGGACATAGCATGACTCCTATCTGCCTCAGAAATAACAACAGGCGTTGAAAAATAATTACATTTCAGCATGAACCATATGCTACAGCCCAAATTGCTTGGCGTACAAAGAAAATCTTATCATTCATGATATTACAGGTCTCAGAGTTGATCTAGTTAATCCTGTGTTGAACTGTCATGTTGGCAGTTAGGTAGGAAACATAAAATCTTCACCAGGAAGGGCATTTAATAGCAAATCTCTGTGTTTGTAGTAGAGACTCAGGCCCAGCTCACTGTGTGGGAAGTGCCTTAGCATTCAGTTTAGCAGAGTATGGTATGTTCTAGAATACTTGTGTGTTAATTAGGAGCTTTAGATAAACAGTTATGTTATGATATATAAACTCTACATGGGCTTTTTCCTCACTCAGTGAACTCTTAAATATTATGGAAACCAACTGATTGTCATAAAATTTATTTCAATGATTTTTCTGCCTAACTTGAGCATTGGATCACACAGGTATAAACATTAAGTATGTTCAGAGTTCTTCCAATTCAGTTGTCATGTGAGAGACTATCCTCCTGACTTTTCTTCTTTCTCATCACTGATCATCTCTCTTCAGACTCAAGAACTTGTTAAGACAGCTCAAAGAGTGCCAGCCATCATTACTTTTTTAACTTAATAGCAATTTGAATTTTAAAAAGAAAAATCAAAAGAAGGTTCTCAGGAGCATCCATGTGGAGGAGATATGGAGTAAAGAAAAGGTAGAACTTAGACTTAGCTTTCCTCTGACACTTTGAAGCATCTTTGGTGGTGAGGGTACATCCTGAAGCTATGTATCCCAGTATGTTCAACTGAAGATCACCATTCTGTCATGGCACATGAGACTGGATATAAAGGACACAAAAATTTGGCCTTAAAAACTTTCTGAGTGTACATTACCATAAACTATCTCAAAATCAAGTGCTCACCTATGTTGTCCACCTTCCCTGAACTGGGTTCTGAACCTATGACATATGCACTTTCTATTGCTTGTTGTCAGGCCACACAACATGAGCAAACACTGCCCCAAACACCTCATTACAGATTTGATATTATTGTGTATGATGCCCTTTCTTGTTATAGAAACATAATGGTTGTTAATATCATACTATTATTATTCTTTAATTCATTTTGATTATATTGTGACAGATGTTTATTAAAGTTGATGTTTGTTGGACTAGAGAGGTAGCTAAGCAATTAAGAGAACTTATTGACTTTATAGAGGACCCAGGTTTAGATCCCAGCTCTCACATGGCAGCTCACAACTGTCTATGACTCCAGTTCCAAAAATCCATTATCATCTTCATATCTCTGCTGACACCAGGCACATAAGTGTTACATACATAAACTTGTGGGGAAAACACTCATAAACATAAGAAAAATAAAATTTTGTAAAGTGTGGTTTGAATTGCTGACCTGACTTTCATTTAAAAAACAATATACTCCTATATATATATATGAAACTCTTACCCAAAATAAAATTTTTCTCTCTTAAGTTGCTTTTGGCTGATTATTTTATCTTTGAAGCAGGAAAAGTCACAAATTCAGTCTTTAAATTTACTTTATCTTTAAAAAAATAATAAAATTATATAACTAATTGATTGTTTTAAATATTTCTATGATTTATTATCAATAAGTGATTGATGTATATACCTACTTTATATACCTCTATACCCAGAATAACATAAAAATTTCTAGGATGAAAAGAAGTCATGAGTGAAAAAGTATTTAAAAAACCTTGATATATGGGAACTCTTAACCAACAGTTATATGTGGATTTTAATTAGCATATAAAATGAGCCCCTATAACTTGGGGGATTCTAAGAGACTGAGAATACTTGTATCAGAACCCTGGAATATAATCAAATATTCCAAGGAATAAAAATCAAATATCCATTTAACTCAGATTGTTCCTCAAAACAAATATTTGAGGATTAAGATGTGTGTGTGTGTGTGTGTGTGTGTGTGTGTGTGTGTGTGTGTGTGTGTATGTATGTATGGACATTTGTGAGTATTTGTATATATGTATGCATATATGTATTAGTGTATATGTATGTTTGTTTGTATGTGCTTATGTATCTATGTTGCTGTGTACATATATATATATATATATATATATATATAACATACATATGTATAAAACTTTTTACTAAATCACAATATCAAAACTTCTAGTCCTTTCTCACAATCATTATATGTCATTCTTTAATCTATATTTTTTCAATTATAGAACATTAAATTCTAGTATATATAACTGTAAAAGAAAAGAGAGATATGTAGAGAGAGACAGAGACAGAGTAAACTTTACATGGGTCACAGTGTCTTGTATGTCCGGGACCTTTAGGTGACACAGAGTTTCACTTCCAATTAGAAATCAGAAAAAATGACCTGTTCTTGAAATAAAAAAAGCTTCAATTTGAATAAGTTTGATGAAGTTGTCATGCTCTAAAAGTTAAAGATGACCCTGGAGACCAAGGTAATATTATGGATAAGAACATATCTTTATTGGCAAAGAAAGAGTTCATGCTCTTAAAAAAGTAAAAATGGGCTAAAATTTAAAATGATTCTAGGAGAAAACTACCCAGGTCCTCAATCACACTAAACATTACCTACAACGGAAGCTTAGTTGTTAGCCATCAATTTCACTAGAGGAGAAAATTAAGGCTTAGCATGATTCATAATTCTCAACATCACACAAAACAAAACACTTCTTTGATGTGATGTATGGTCAATTCAGGAAAATACAATGACAGAGAAGACTCTTCATGCAATCAGTACATCATTCAACAAGATTGCTCTTGGTCTAAGCAAATTACTATTGGATTGAAAAAAGTCATTTGCTTTAAATTACTGGTAGTATAGTTTTAGTACAGAGCAAGGGCTCACTGGCTCCTGTGCAGAGACTTAAATACCATGACTCTGGCTTTTGCAGACAAAACTCTTGCTTACTTGGTTAACAGACAATGAGGGTAGAGCTTTTGTTGCTCAGTTCTGTCTTGTTGGTTGCTCAGTTGATATCAGGGGAATCTTTAGTGGGGTAACTGCTGCTTTTGTAAGTTCCAAACATTTCTTTCAGGAGATGTTTTCTGCTTGCTTCATTTCTTCTTTCTATAGATATTTGTGAAGAATCAAATTTAAATCCTAGGAACTTCTCTTTGAAGCAGCTCTAATAAATCATACTGGGTAACAGCTCTCTAAATGTGTTTCAAGTTTATGTAGATCTCCAGAAATTTTCACTAAACCTTTGGCACTCAATGTCAATCACTGCCTTCACATTTGTTCATCACACATTTTCATTATCTTTCTACCCTCTAATTCTGGGCCCATGTATCCTAATAATCAAAGGGGAATTTACTGTGCTATAAAGATTCCTAAGACCCCCTTTCACCTGTGCTCTCAGCCTCAGTAGGTTACTTCTTGAAAATATCTGTGCAAATGGCATCTCATTTTGGGATTAGATGTTTCTATGTAACACAGGTTGGCCTTGAACTCACCATCTTCTTCATGCTTTTTTAATGAGATTACTGTTTTGTGCTGCCATTCTCATACCAACTATGGCATCTCTTCTAAAGATTACTAATTAATTTGCAATCCATTCATTTATTAATCCACTAATTAATAAAGTAAGTAATCCATTAATCAATTAGTCTTGGAATGGATCAGACAGCTTTGTCAGTAACTTTGTGTTTGAACAACAGGGACAGACCTCCATGCTTCTCCCAATCAGGAGCCCTTTAATATATGCTTATCTAATTAGTATTCCTTTTAAAGTGAAAGGTATTATGTATGCAATGAGCTATATTTCTTTCCTGGTCTAAAAGTCAGATTCAAACATATAATTTCCACCTTCACCATGTGTTGAAGCCATTATAAAATGATCTTCTATTCGGTGAAACTTTTGCAGAGAAAACCTACACACATTTTTACATCAAAAATGTCTTGACTTAAGAGATTAATTAGCCATGCTATTGTGTGTGTGCATAGGAATTAGCATATCTGTTATTTTATTAACTGACTTGAATATCAATGTGCTCCCAAGATGTAAGACAAGTCTCTGAAGTATTGTTCTGACATTTCAGGTTGAGTCTGACAGGCAAGCTGACTTAATCTTTCAAGTTTTACATGGTCAAACATACAAATCTGTCTCATTAAATGTTTGACTTGGCTAAAGGTGCTGGTTTCTTTTTGAGATGTATCTTACCTGTTTGTAATTATTAGCTCACATTTAATTGCACAGAATAAAGATAGTCTCTCAAGGTGCAGTCAAGTTGTATGAAATATCTTCATGGAGATGATAAGCTGCAGAAGTCCTAAGGCACAAGAGCGAATTCATACAAAGTAGTACTCACTATGTCCTTTTAGAAATAAACTTGCTTTGGACAGAAAATGTTGTGACAAAAATGCAGATACAGCTGAGTCCAGAAAAAGGAGCGAAATAATAACAAACTGAGGAAATTTCATTGGAATGATCTTAGTGGTGTGGACAACCAAGTTTGGTTTACCAGATTACCTGAACCAAATCTAAATAATATTTTCCTTTTATATGCAGAAACTAGATCAATTCTGTGAGGTTGGCCCTTTATTCTATATTTGTCTTCTTAGCTTCCATCATTTGTTAATCAATATTTTTTGATCTGGGCTACAATAAGGCTCAGTTTCAGCACAGAATTTGCTAATAATATACTGTTGTTGGCAGATCTTAGTAAGATCTTCATTAATAGTTTTCTGCCACCTATTTATTAGTTATTATTAATGTAATAAAGTCAGACAGCTAATAACGCTTTAAAGAATCTCTTTATTAAGTATTATAAGCAAAGCAGAAAAATAGAGTGCAAAAAAGGTTAGGATATAACATTCATTACAAAATATTGTTATAATTATTCTATTATATCATTGATATTACTGTTTGCAACTTATTATAAATTAAACTCTACCACTGATGTGCACATAAGATAATCTATCATATATATTGATTTCACTGCTGTTTGCATATTTAAACTTCCATTGGGGATCTTAGCACACAGCACTTTCATATCAAGAGATCTGTACTATTCAATGTTTAACGGGGTGATAGACCCTTCCTGGGGTCACTAATCTGGGAAATTTACTAGAGAATGTTTATACCAGGAAAACCCCAGTATCTAACTTCCTGGAAAATGTAGGTTTGAATAAATTGGTCATGGTATCATCAAAATCCCTTACTGTAGCATTAACACAGTATGTCTAGTGCATATAAATTTATATTTCATCTGTGGGGAGGTGCTCCAGATTAGCCTTCCATTACCAATCTCTTTTACACTTCTATAATTTCACAGCTTTTGTTCCTACTAGCCACCTTAAACTGTGTACACTGACCAGTTTGCTGACCAGGTTAATGTTATCTAGAATAGATTTTAGTATCCTAAGATAAAAATCACTTATATAACATCCACTTGAAGTTGATATCATCTCCTCCTATTCTAATGTTGAAATTGCCAACCAATTGTTTTCAAGAAAAGACCTACAGACCTGTAGAGAAAAATCTGTAGGAATAGCCCAGTGGAAAGTTGTTTCTGATTGTTTGGTTTCTGCAGAATTTGCAGACTCACCTGTCTTAAACTTCAGCCTAAACATCACCATACAATTTTAGCACTCAAATGTCTATAATAGATTTCAACAGGATAACATCAAGATTTTACGTCAGTGATGTTAGCAAGGATTCTTTCTTTCTGCAGGTTTTCTAATGCTTCATAGTTTTGTGTTATGCTGCCTCCCACTTCTACATTTAAATACTCTTGTAATCAGGTTGGGCTCATCAGATGTGTCAGACTGAGCTTTGCGCTAAATTCGGTTGATTAACAAACTGTATTTCTATTTGCCACTTTTTATTTATTATGTAATAAAATATGTTTCATAGTAAATAGATTAATAACTGGGTATTTTCTGAAAACATTATTTTATCTATACTGAATTAAATATCTAAATTAACTTAACATTTTGTTGATAAATATCATCCACCTGTATTATTTTTGGAAATGAGAGAAATACCACTGTCAAAATCAGGGAAAGGAAGTAAGATATTTGGTGCTGGAGGATAGAGTAAAGACTTAATTGTGGTGGTATTTTACTTGTACTGAAATGTGATTTTAATTGTATGTTAATAAATAAAGTTGCCTGGGGGTCAGAGCTATTAGAGCCATAGCAAGTGCGTGGCGGCGGTGGCGCACGCCTTTAAGGACCTGGAGGGCGGTACATACAGGCAGTGATGAGGCAGTCACATGTTTGGGTTTACAACCAATGAGAAGGCAGAACAGCTAGACTATATAAAGACATATACACAGGAATTAAGTCCCTTTCGGAGAGCTCTCTTGGCTGAAGAGGATCGCTGAATCAGGAAGGGTGAGGCTCTTAGCTCTGACCTCTTGGCTTTCTTCTCTGAATCGGCTCTGTGTTTCTTATTTAATAAGATGGTTGGTTGCATCTACACTTAATTATTTAAATAGTATATTAAAGTAAATATTCAGGACTTATGTAATAAGTAAACAGACACAGAATCTTATAGAAAATGATAAATCATGGAATCACAAAGGAAATAAAATTTTTGATCATGAAATACAGACAGAGACACACATATACATACACATGAATTAGATGAAAGGATTGGGGATATTTCTAAAAAATGAAGGATAAGAATATAAGATTGAAAATATTAGAAAACTTTGAGATATCTGAGGATCAGTATCCCAATATATGCCTAATTGGGTTCTGAAAAAGGGAGAATAAGAATGTAGCTAGATGTTATGGGAAAAATACGGTGACAAAGATATTTCCTCTGTTAGAAATTTCTTCTGTCCTTTCCTCCATTTCCTGTCCCTCCATTGTATATACAAAAACATTTTAAATATATTTCCCTGTGATATAACTAAAACAATCACACATAACCACCAATATAGTATAGTTTCTGCTCTTATCTAATGCTCTGCTTAGGATTGTCTGACACATACATACAATTTGTGTTTATCAGCTTATTGGATAAAATACCTGATGGTTAGTTGTTGGTATGTTTATAGATGAAGACAACTATAATCCTTTTTATGCTTTTTACTGCCACAAACCATATTATAGAGCATTTAGAATTCTCTTCCAAAACCAACAATTAATCTTTGACTTAAGTATTAAGAATCCTATAATATTTTTCCTAATGTTAATAGAGTATATACTTTATAATTAAAGAGAGTCTGGCAACTTTCAAGAGTAGACATTTACTAGACAATATATTTAGTGAAAAACCAAGAAAAAATATGAATCTGAAAAGCTATTAAAGTAATTTCTTAAATTGGCAAAGTTCTACTTGCTACCTTTAAGTTCTATTAAAATAACTATTCATTAATGAATATGAGTAGAAGATATATAAACTCAGGGATTTGTAAATTTCATGAAAATTTGCCTGTGTTTTTTTGGGACAAGTTGAGAGTAGGCAGAATGCTAGAAAATGATATAACAAAGTCTGCCTTCTCTTAGGGGCATGCCATATCCAACATTTTCACTCTAACTAATAAAGTTGTCATCTACAAAGTTCATGCTTGAGAACTCTACAATGAGGCTTTAAAAATAAAATATATATTATATAATATTAGACTACAACTATAATGTTTTAAATAAGTTTATGGATTTGTGTTGGATCACACTTATAGTTACTTTAGCCACTTATGGCCTCAATGCTATAGGTTAGGCATGCCAGGCACTTTTAGGTATTGCAAAAATGTGTTATTTTTTCTCCTTCTTTGGCTATTTTTTTGACAAAATTGTTAGTTAAGCTATGAAAAGATAAGAAAATAATTATCCTTATTTATGCTGTTTCACTTACTTAATTGTTCAACTAAAACTCAGTAAGGAACTTGAAGAGACCCTAGGCCATCATGTTACACTCCCAGTCTGACACCATTGTACTGTTCTGCCAATATTACTTGTTTGAAAAGTTTTCAAAATTCATTTATTTAAAGCCTAGACACAGCAAATTTTCTTTATTAGAGGAAAATATAATTACATTCAGGGTAATACCTTTTGTATCTGTTTGTTCTTCAACACTTGGTCTTGATCCAGCCTTATACATATGATTACTAATTCTTTTTTTTTTTCCCTCCCTGGGTTATAACTTCTCTTATTTAATAGTATCTTGCTTACAAATAACTTGATAATGAGTATAACAGACATTTCTTATGCTTCTTGAGAAACTTGATTTACATGGTTGCCTAGTGTTCTGTTTTGTAAGTGGATGGACATTGACCTAAATAGTCATTTTTATTATAAATGGAGGTCCCCACCACGTATATTCTAATCTATTTTGATTTGGATCTTTTTAAATGATATAATATTTTTATTAATTTGTACAGAATTTCATAGTATGTATTTTTATCATATCCCCTTTCCACTTCTTCCCCTAACTCCTCCCAGATCTACCTCTGCCTTGGGATGTCTTTCTGTATGCTGTGAATATGTGTCACTCCCACTGGCTAATAAATAAAGCTGCATTGGCCTATGGCAGGACAGGATGGAACCAGAAGGGAAAATGCAATAGAAAGAGTGAAAGAAAATAGGAGAGTGGGGGAAAAACCAAAACTACCATCCAAGGAACAACACATAATAGGATGCAGGTAAAGTCACAGAACACGTGGTGGTGCACAGATTAATAGTTATAGGTTAAGTTAAGATATAAGAGCTAGCTAGGCCATACTACTAATTCTTAATTGTAGCTGGAGACTTTCTCTCCAGCTCCTGCCAAGCCCCCGCAGTCCCACAGCCCACTTATAAAATAAACACACAGATGCTTATATTATTTAAACTGTTTGGCCTAATGACTCAGGCTTCCAGCTAGCTGTTCTTATATCTTAAATTAACCCATTTCTATAAATCTATACCTTGCTACATGGCTCGTGGCTTACCGGTATCTTACATATTGGTACTCATGGCAGAGTCTCCTTGATTCAACCTTCCACTTCCCAGAATTCTCTTCTCTCCCTGTCCCACTTGTACTTCCTGCCTGGCTACTGGCCAATCAGTGTTTTATTTATAAACCAATCAGAGCAACACATTTAATATACAGAACATCCCATAGCACTTAATTATTTTTTTATTCACTGCTTTACACAATCCTAATCAATCTTCAGCCTTAATCAACCCTCCAAGTCCTACCTTACCTCTGTCTTGATTTATCCAGATAACTACTAAGATTTTTTTCAAGGTAGGGTTTCACATGTACTTTCTCAATATTGTATTTTTGAGACTATTTCACACAGAAAAATCATGAAAACTAAAAATATTGCATTATTTTTTAAGATCTAACAATGTTAGTGATAAATTTTCCCTACTTAAACAATACATGGTAATTGTAAGTCTTGTTTTTTTTTATTCATTATTCTAACTAAAAAACTATTCTAGATTAACTAAATATAGGCTTATCATGATTTTATATGGATATAAAATATTAAGATAAACAAATAGGTTAACCTAGTCTTCTATGGATATTAAATAAAGGGCACTTAGATTTATAAAAATGGGGCCATCAGATCCTCTGATGTTGGAGCTACAGATATTTGTGAGTCACCATGTGAGTGATGGAAATCAAATCTTGGGTTTCTCAAAGAATAGCAGAGGTAAGCAGGGGGAATCCCAAATCAAGGACTCAAAAAATTGTGCAACATTACAAAACCACATGAGACTAAGGGAAAAAGCAAAGGAACAACAACAACACACACAAAACACAAAGCGAAATTACCCCCAATTATGTAGACCAATGGAACACAACAGAAGGAACTAAAGTCACACACAGAAGATAGGCTAACATATTTTCACAAAGTTGCTAAGAATGCACACTAGGGAAACAGCATATTCTTCAATGACATTGCTGAGAAAGGTATATTAAAATATGCAAAAAAATAAAATAATACCTTTCTCTTGCATTTCCAAAAATCAGTTCAGAATGTATCAAAAATTCAAATATAGTAAATTAAACTACAAAACACCTGTAAGAAAGCAGAAGAAAAGAGTCCCTTGACTTAAATCTTGCAATGACATTTTTACTTGAAAATCATTGCACAGGAGAGCAAGACCGAAATAATAAGTAGTGCAACTACTAAAACTGTTTCTGTACAGCAAATGGGACAATCAGCATAATGGAAAGGTTAATGCAATCTTAAATCTCTTCACACTGATGCATTCAGGTTTCAGATATGTTAAAATGTAAATAATATGCCTCTTAGATTTGAAGAAAACAGTCCCTGAATCTCACAGGTGCAAGTCTATCTTCATGATAAGGCATCTGTGAGTCCTCCAAGAGCTGCAAGTGTGATTTAGCTGGGCTTCAGTCAGATTCATGCAAATCCACAGAGCCTACAGTGTCATATATGGCCACTTTGGATGGATTTCTGACTGTGGAAACCTTCTTTTTCAAAGACCTTTAGAGATAAATGTAACTTACTGGGCTGTCAGTATTTCAGGACTTGCAATCATGAGGTATTTCTCTTGCTATGTCAATGTTGTGGACATAAGACAATTGTGGTGTATTTCAAATTCTATAATTCTATTAAAAAAAAAAACTAAGAGAGGAGGGAAGCAGCCAGAGTTTGTACATTTACTTAAATGATTTCTTCATATAAAATATTCGATTCATTAGTACACTAATTATCTGTATACATGTCTGTGGGTATGTACGAGCATGAGCAAGATTGTAGAGGTCAGAGGATTACTTCCAGGAGTTGTTGTTTTCCTTCCACTGTTGTGTCTCAAGGATCAAAGTCAGGTCATCTTGTTCCCTTACCTACTGAACAGCCCACTAACCCTTCATTAAGTTGTTAACTGAAAGCATGATAGTAGGTAGCCAGGGTGTTTAAATGACATGGAGGAGAACTAAAAGATGACGATCATGTGATTTCAGATGTGTCTTTATCACTCTTTTCTATATTTTTATGACGCATATAAGCAGATTGTTGAAGTTTAGAATCACATTCTTTGGATAAATTTTTATAGCCCTGGTATGATATGTGAGCCATAGCTCCTATTACACCTCTGCTGAAGAAGCAGGAGGCCTACTCAACACTAATGGCAAGTGTACTGTAAAGAAAATGATTGCCTTAAAACACAGAGAGAATCACAGGATTTAAATTTTATGAAAAAGGCATAAAATGTGAGTTTCTGAAGGATGAAAATTAATTCATAAAACAGACTAAATCATTTGTTTATGGCTTTGTACTTTGACATGTGTGCTTGCTAGCTTTTTAAGTCTTTTGTTTTATGGAGATAGTTCAGTAGCTTAGTAATAGGACCTGTCTTAATCAGTATGCAAAAGGATAAGTGCCCATGTCCATCTGATGTTTTTATCATCTCTTTTAGAGGAAGAATGCACCATAATATTGAGAAAAGACAACAGACATGAATCCATTGTATATTTAACAAAAATGTCAGGTCTCCTGCTGAGGCATGGAAGTTTACCAGGTTTCTGCTATAGCAGAATATACAAAAATAAAGAAAATAGAAATTATTATTTGAAATGTATGTTTTCTCTAGAAGAAATGACTTCTTTTTAAATTAAATGTGGAAATTTTCTTTTCCTGGAAGAGCTTCACCAAGAACTTGGGATTTAATGCACAAATGAATGATGTATTTTGGAAGCACAAATAATAATATATACATATATATATATTCATTCTTGTCTAGAGAGAATTACTCACTGATCCATTGAAATGACTGGCCAGGAAACCATATAGGAGCCTTTCTTATGAATTAAATTGGCCAAAGAAAATAGAGAGAAAGCCAGCATCCAAGTAGGGAAGAACAAGAAAGTAAAATAATTTGATTACGTGGGAAAGACATAAGAAGTGTATAAATGTGCATGTGTGCAGGTTGTTGTTTAAAAATGCCATTAAGTGATAAAGATAACTCAAATACGCTGTTACTTACTGCCAGAACTGAAAAGGCACATTAATGCATAAATTAAATAGAATTCATGCATGATATAGCCATGCTCTCCAACCACCATAGAAAGGTTGAACAGGTCATGGATCATGTCTAGGAAGACATGAATACACAAATTCTGTCATGTTCCACTATTGTTTTTTCCTTATTTGATCTCCTTTCTGTGTTATTTTTGTTGCATATATTCTTCATTTGGCATTTAAAATTTTGAAATCTCCAGGACTCAATAGTAATCACTTTTCTCTATGTAATTTCCTCTGCCAATCCTGTTTCATAATTTAAAATATTATTTATTATTGACTCTTAAATCTGTGTCAGCATTCCTGAAATATCCCTCAATGCAATATTAAACATCTCTTTGAAATATAATACTATAAATAAAGTATGTCATCCTTTCAACACCCTATCCCTCACTAAAGTGAAATATTTAAAGCAAATCAACCAGGACCTTCCAGGAAAATAGTGAATAAATATACTTAAGGGTACAGGAAGTATTAGGACTTCTCTACCATTGAACAAAGTCACTATAACAAACTACAGATCAATGAATGGACATTGCTGTACATGATAGCCATCTCCTTCCATGCACAGACATTCCATCTGCCTAGATATTGCAGACCTTAAGTTAAATAACCCAACCAGTGAACACCTACTCTAAAGAAACTCTTAACAACCACTACTGCTGTTATGATATGGCTACCTCAACCACCCCACTCAGTACTAGTGTCTCTACCACCAAATTTCACACGAGAATAACACTGGGAAATTTAGGGAAGAAAGCCAGATTGATGAGAAGCAAACAGTGAAGAGATCTGAGCAGAGTAAACATGAGAACGCATGCATGAAGGGTGACCAGAAAGTCTAGACAAGAGATGCCAAGCAGATCAAACAGCATCCTCTATTAGCCACTGCGTATGTACACATGACCTGTGCATTAAAAGGGCTGTGATATAGAGACTAGTACTCTGCTAGCATACAAGATTACTCAAGTCATGAGCATTTCATACGTTTTCAAAGCCTGCATCAGAGAAATTCTGATTTCTCACACATTAGAGACAAGACTGCAACATGCTAAGAGGTGAATGTGTGTGTGTGTGGTGGTGGGGGGAACAGTACAATATGGCAAGGGATTCTGGTAAAAAAAAATTATCTATCCTTAAAGAAATCCTTATCTTGAAGGACATTCTGATTTAACTTTTCCAAACTCTGTTTTCCTCACACTATAGATACTGGCACAAATGGTAATCTGGTGGGAGGGATGAACCATGTTGTTCTAGTTATTTTTTTTGTCAACTTGAAAGAAGCTAAGATCACTTGGGAGAAGGGAACCTTAATTGGAAAATTGCCTCGATCAGAAGTATCTGTGTGTACCACTGTGGTGTCAGGTTTTGGTTTATTTGTTTGTTTTTGTTTTTTTGCTTGTTTGATTGACTGGTGATTGATGTAGAGGGGTCCATTCAACTGTGCATGATGCCATGCATGGACTTGTGGGCCTGACATGTATAACAAGGAAAGCTAAGCAAACTATGGACAGCATTCCAGTAAGCAGTATTGATCCCTGATTCCTGCTTCCTCTCCTATGCAAGCTGCTGCTGTGACATCCTTCAATGATGGATTGTGATTTGGAAACGTAAGTAAAATACGTAAGCCGAGTTACTGTTGATCATGATGTTTAACAGTGTAAAAGAAACTAAACAAATACACTTCCGAATTGTGTGTGGGGGGAGGTGAGAGATCTTTATCTTCATAGTGCTACTACCTTTCTATTTTTTAAAAAAATCTATTTCTTAATTTGGAAATTGGTCATTAATTTTTAATTACTGTGTTTTATCCAGTATGTGGGATTGATTGTCTGACTGCCCTTTATGTTAATGGGAACACAAGTGAAGTTTGAAATATATAATTGTTCCACTCAGAATGTGAAAGCTGGGACTGCTGGTAAATTAATAGGAGGTACAATTGCTGTCTCTCCCATAGACAGGAGCAAGAAATGCCACTCATAGTAAAGATAATCCCTCAGAAAACTCTACAAACTAAATCAAACAAAGGTACCGGGGGAAGAGGGAAAGGCAAAACTAAAAGGAAGATGTGTTTAGTATATATTCTGTATTTTTATATGTTCATTTTGCTCCTTTCATTATAAATCTTCATTAGAGTTACCACTAATAACCACACATCCGAGTCTCTACTAGGCTGTTTTGAGATTTCCTCTGTCAATGAAATTAATCCAAAAGTCTTCACTTTAGCCTCAGGCAGATTCTTTGGACAAAGACAAAAAACAGCAATGTTCTTTACCTAAATATCACAAGAATGATCTCTAGGGCACATGCTAATATTCTTCTCCTCCAAAACATTTTGATCAAGGCCTTCACAATTATTCAAATCACATTCAGCACCACAGTCTTTCATACTCCTCCTACTATGATCCATTAAACAGTGCTTAAAGCATTCCACTGTTTTCCTAGTCCAAAGTACCAAAATCCATATTACTCCAACTTCTGTCTTAGTTAGGTTTTCTATTTCAGTGAAGAGACACCATGACCACAACAAGTCTTATAAAGGAAAATCATGTTATTGGGGTGGCTCACTTAAAGTTCAGAAGTTCACTCCATTACCATCATGGTGGGACATGGTAGCATGCAGGCAGACATGGTGCTGGAGAAGTAGCTGAGAGTCTTACATCTTACAGGTAACAGGAAGTTGACTGAGACACTGGGCAGGATCCTGAGCATAGCAAACCTCAAAGCCCACCTCCACATTACCACGCTTCCTCTAAGATGACCATATACATTCCAACAAGGCCACACTTCCTATAGTGTCACTCCTTTTGAGCTTATGAGGGCTAATTACATTCAAATTACCAATAGACAGAAAACAGTCATTTAGCAGCACAAAACCCCAGCAAATACCTATTACTAACATAGAAGGAGGAACATTAACTTTAATAAACCAATCAACCAGAACATCAATTTTAAAAATTGAAGTGAATAGAAAAGTCCACTCAATAAGGTTAAATGCAAACAGTCTCCCAGCACCAATTTAACAACAAACCCGAAGGACTCAATTACTAAACAAGATCTGAGTAGTTACTCTCCTCCAATCAGGCAGCTCACAGAAGTGTACAAACCTGAGAGTTAAAGAATGGGAATTAATCTTGCAAATAACAGGCGCCATACCAAGCTGGTGTAATGATTTATATATCTTAGAAATTATTTTTAAAATCCAAACTAGCATTAGAGATAGAGGATGGTTATATAGTACTAAAAAGAGCAGCTCATTAGATGAGCATGTTAAAATATTTATTTACCAAAATCTAGAGTTTCTCATTCTGCAATAAAATCATCAAAAACCCTAAAATAGCACACAGCACATGACAGTATTAGTAGGAATTTCAGTACCCCATTAATACATTTAAATTGACCTTCTACAATAAGATCACAACACAACATCAAAATATCATTAAACTCTACCACAGATACTTATATTTAATGTATCTGTACAATCTGCACATGCATACACACAGAGACTACATTTTTTACTGAGCAATGGAGAGAAAATTGTCTAAAATTGATTACATTATAGGTCAAAAATCAAGTCTCAGAAAGAATAAATGAATAAAGAAAATGTATAGATCTTATGAAACCAGAATGTAATACAACTTGAAATCAATAATAGAAGGAGAAATCTCAGAACCTATACAAACACATGAAAATTACATTATACAGTCTTTAGTGAAGGGTGGTTTATTGAATGGATAAGGGATGAAATTTCTAAAAAAAAAATATGAAAGCATAAGTAACCTGAACCTCTGTGTTGAAGTTGAGACAATAATATGAGGAAGGTTGATATATGTAGTTGTTCACATTACAAAATCAGAAGTACTCAAATAAATAACCTAATTATGTATCTCAAGTTATTAGTAAAATAAAAAGAAATCAAGCTCTAATCTGCCCTATTTCAGATAAATGATAGAGACTAGGGGAGAAATGAATGAAACAGAGAATAAAATAAAATTATATATAATCGATCAATGAGAAAAGATACTTGGAAAATATTAACAAGACTCATAAACATTCAGCTAACCTAACAAAAAGAGGGAGACCCAAAGTAAGATAATTATTGACAAAATGAGAAGTGTTTTAAAGACTTCCATAAATTCCAGAAGATGATTTGGGAATACTTTGGAAACATCTATTTCAAATCATGGAAAATTTAAAACTAATTGATACATTTTTAGGTTCACATGCCCTTAACACATGCATTAAAACAATGAAACAAAAATTTAAATAGAGCCATGACAAGCAATAAAAGTTAACCCATAATTAAAGTGTTCCCATAAAGACACACATGTGGCTGTGATGTGCTGCCACTTGGAAGCTTAGGTTAATTGTGGATGTTTTCTGTTGCTTACCAACTCTTTTTCTTTTCCTTTCTTTCTCATGAAAAGTCTCTCCCTGAACTTGGAGCTTAATATGTCTTTTGCACTGGTTGCATGTCCACTGGATCCACCTGTATCTGACTAACTGTCTTGGGTTTAAAAATACCTTCCATCACTACCCTGCAAACATCTTACTGTCTGAGCTCTCTCCCTATCCTTCCCTCATCAAATGCTTTCTAAATCTTTATGGAAGACTTAAGAATGTTTTCTCTGATGATACATCTGATTTTGAATGTCTGTTTTCTAGGCTGCAGCCACTATTAACATGGCACCCTCTCTAAAACTTTACAACTTAATTCTCCAAGTTATCTATGATTGTATCTAAAATTTGAATTTCTTTTTAAAAAGCAATTAAGGACTTTGATATTTAATTATTTTTCAAAAGTGTCTGCAATACTACTAAAAGAAGAAAAGAGATAAGTGATATAAAAATATAAGGATCTCTATTTCAAACTCTGTAGTTAAATACCCAATTCCCACTCTCTGTTAAGGGAGGAAAAATAAATGAGACAGTATGGCCGGATTCTCTGCAGGCACACCTCCCAGCTTAAACTGTTTCATTTTCCTCATCAACAAGGAAAGTACAATAATTGTATTTGAAATATAGTGTTGTTATATAGAACAAATAATTAGTAATAAAATCATTAACAAGCTATACATACATATTCACTTTTTTTTTTTTGGCTAATGGAAATATCACAGAATACCTGAGTTCCAAGGAATGGAAATTCATCAAGTTCCACTGAATGGCCATACTCACACAATTTCTATGGAGGCCTAGGAAACACCCTGAATTCTTACAGGAATCCGCACGCATGTTGGCCCTCACTACTTACATTCATGATCTGATGTGTCTTAATTTTTTCTTATCCTAGCATTCTTCTGTATTGAAGCATCCCACACTGACACTGCTCTTTATGGCAAAGGTTTTAACATCATAGACAGATTATTTATTGTAACTGTTCATGTTTCTTTCAGTAAAACTCAAGACAGATATCCACATGTCTGCCAGCATGCTGAAGACATTTTGCAAATTTTGGCTTTTTTCCCCCAAGATTTTATTGGACAATTTATACATGCTGAGAGTCAGTAGAACTTTCTGTAAATGTCATCTTGATAACAGATGTAATGAATGTTACAATTTTGACTGTAGACACAATATAGATGTTTAATGCATTTCCCTTTCTCCAAAAGAAATCTGAGTATTGTCTTCTCTTTGCGCCTTTAATAAAACTCAGTTATTATATAGATACCCCAAAATGCTATATTTCTATAATAAAATGAATTGTTTAATATTTGTTTTTGAATTTTATTTATTACTATCTCTGTGTGTTTCAGAGAGAGAGAGAGAGAGGGAGAGGGAGAGGGAGAGGGAGACAGAGAGAGAGAGAGAGAGAGAGAGAGAGACAGAGAGACAGAGAGACAGAGAGACAGAGAGACAGAGAGACAGAGAGACAGAGTGTTAGGATTTATGCATATGCCAAATGCTCAAGTGGAGATCAGATTACAACATGTGGTGGCTGGTCCTCTCCTTCCATAATGTGTTTCAGGAATCAAACTCAGGTTGTCAGATTTGTGCAACAAGTTTTTACCAGGTACATCCTCTCACTAGTTTTTATCATAAAAGGAATTTTTTAAAGGAAGAATCTATTACAATATATTTTACATAGATGTAGGTATACTTTTTCACCACTAAGATTTTAGAAAATTTTATTCAGTTCAATGAGCTATGCATCAAGAAACAGTCAAATTTGAGGACATTCAGTGTATGTGTCAGCACTGCCCAAGCTGTGACCTATGAACAGGTGTTCACCATGCCTTGGATCTGTTGTTCAAGACTTGCCCCATGTAGCATTTCAAGTCAGTGTCATGTGACCGAAAAGATATCCAAACTCTTTTTCATCTGGAATGCATAAAAGTAGGAACTCTTCAAAAGAGAAATCTTATAGTAGGTCAGAAAGTGATTAAATGGACTTTGAACTTCCTTGTCTCTAAAATCAAGTTGGTATTAATGATGCATATTAGGATAATGATACAAATGAACACACAAAATACAGAATGAAAAACATTATTTTTTGGAACCTGTATCAGTTGGTGGTAAAAAGAAAAAAGTGAGAGTTTTAAAACATGATAGCAGTCATTTCTGTCTAAACTATGAAGAAGAACAAAAGTTGATGAAAACTATGTGAGAGTTTGGTCCTTTTAGTATGCAGATTTTCCATTAAATCAGAAAAATTACAAAGCCAAAAGGATTTGGTTACCAGAGAATAATGGGTTAACTTTGGAGATCTGTGTCAGCTATTACTCAAGAGGATTTTTTCTTCCTAGGCAAACTTGGGTACCCCCTGCTTCATCAAATATACAGGAAATTTCAGCCACATACAATGATCATTAGAAAAAGGGATTCTACTGTTGCCCATGGAGAATTCCCTCGCTTGTCCATTGCAAACTGTATAATCTTGTGACAGAGGAAGGAAGTCAGCTTGTTTGTCTCTAAGCATATATTTATATGGTCACGACTTGATGCTGTAGCCATTTCTTGTGCTCATTTGTGATCTTGAGTAGGAATAAATGTCACCCAGTCCTGAAATATTGTAAAAAGCAATTCAATGTTTCTCTAAATATGACAGGCAGGAAATGTGAATGCATTCTCTGAAGAATTCTCAGAAGTTTAATCATTTCAACTATAATATATTCCCATTTATTTAAATGCGCTGGGGGAAGGGAAAGCATACAGCAAGATAGTCAGAATTTTTTATGGATTATATATATGAATGAAAACGTTCAAATTAAATCTGAAAAAAATGCAGCTCAGATCCTTACTTCCTTCTAATGAAAATTAGATGTTGGAGAATGGATTGTTTTCAAAGATCACTGTTTCATATGCATTTTTTGTTCCTTCCTCTATACTGAAACCTTGCATTAGCAGCTTGCTATCGTATTTTCCAAATCACAGCATAATAAATCACCTCTAAATCTATTAAGTGATGTCTTGATATAAGGATAGAGATGTCATGGGTACTGAAAGCTGGAGTTGACGCTTGTTCTATGTTGTGCTTATGGTATTGTTTCTTTAACAGGGATAAAACCGTGTGATAGAGTTAGACCAATTAAGCAGAAGTTGCAAAGATACAAAATTGGCCAAAAATGTATTGGTAGAAGTGTCTAAGAATGTAACTATCACAATAGCATTAATATATTCCAAAGCAAAATACTTAGACCTGTTGAAAATGGAATGAAAAAATAAAATTAAACAAAATTTAAGAATTTTCTTTCTACACTCTATAGGATTAGATATTTCAGCACTGAAGAAATTGTGAAGAAATAATCAAGAACTGTCTTCATATTACATTACATATATAATGGTTTACCTTTGCTTAAAACTATACCAGGTATCAACAAAAAAAAATTAGGTTTACTAGTGGAAGATGCAGGAGGCACCCAATGCACACATCTGTGAGGTGTAAGGTCTATTGGAGGCACAGTGACCAAAGCAATCAATGCAGAGTGGATCCATGAACTTACAATTAGCTCTGGGCTTTGAGCTATAGAAGAAAAGTACATTATTACTACTTTTTTTATTTAAAGTATTTAAATTTTTTCCTTGTATTGGGAATAGAATTTTTATATCACATATTATGTCCTAATTACATTTTCCCTTCTCAATACTCCTCCCAGTTCCTCTGACAACCCTTCCTATCCAGATTCATTCATTTCTCTTACTCATTAAAAAACAAATGGGCCTCTAAGGGAATATTATTGATATGATAAGATATGATATGATATGGTAAAACATAGCACAGTATAATAGTCCAAAAGAAGGAAAAGTGTCCAAGAGAAGGAACAGAGATACATTTGCATTTGTTTACATACTCAGGAATTCCATAAAGACACTAAGCTGGAAGGCACAATATATACCCAAATCACATGGGTGGTAAAAATGAGAATATATATATATATGGAAAGTAGAAAGTGATAAGATTTCTTTTTTTAAAAAAGGAAAAATTCTTACATGACATTATGAGACAAAGGTTCTCCATAGATGCTACTGAGTTGGTTTGCTACTGTCTATCTACTGCTGGGCAGACTTTCTACCTGTAGGAGTAGTTTCTTTGCCCAGAGATACTCCCTTGGAGTAAAATAAATTTTCATTTACAAGAGGTTCTTAAAGGGAGATACCGTTTTGGTTAGGGATATGGGCATGTGTCCACTTTTCCTTTCAACTCTAGAACCCCATCCGGTGCACACCCATGTAGCCCTTGTGCATGCTGCGTCAGTGACTGAGAGTTAATATGCTTTCCTGGCCTACTTGCTTCTCTGGCATGCTTGTCTTTTAGGTCTCTGGGGAATATCTGACAGATTTGAGGACTGGATAACAGGATGAGTGTGGAGGAAGTTTGGAGGAGATGACCTATGTGTCCTGCTGTACTTGGAGACAGAGGGGAAGGAGAAGCCACAGAAGTAGGTCTGCTACAGAGTTGAGGTGAAATAGGGTGAATGGGTTTAGAGGAGAGGAGGAAGAGGTGTATATCTGCAATTAGGCTATCTGCTTCCCTGGTATGAGTCAGAAAGGTTTTTAAATGAATAAATAATTGGATAACGATAGTATTTCTAGTGAATCAAGAATCCAGAAATGTATATTAGGAGATTTTGAATGTTAATAACCATAGTTTCAAAATTAATTGATTATCTGAGTCTAATGTATATGAATACAAAGAAAATATTCATGCATGCAAATGAATTAAATTTAATCTGAAAACTGAAACACTAATTGAACTCATAGCTAAGTATATTTGAATCAAGTAACTTTATGAATAGATTGTAATAGATTAAAACATATATATTTGAATTTTATAACAATTTTAAATGTTATACATGTAGAATCCTAACTTGTCCAATTAAAATAAATAGCAAAAAGTTTTCTATAGAGATGTAAGTAAGTGTGAAATAGTATTTTAATTTCAGTAATTCAAAATTTCTTTTATAAATTTATTTTTTTATTTAAGATATTT
This sequence comes from Peromyscus californicus insignis, assembly GCF_007827085.1. Lineage (NCBI taxonomy): Eukaryota > Metazoa > Chordata > Mammalia > Rodentia > Cricetidae > Peromyscus > Peromyscus californicus. The sequence goes on from NW_026294595.1 coordinate 73,778,348, forward strand.
TCCCACTCATTCTGCATATCAACAACAGATCTCCTCTCCATTTCATTTAAATTTCTCATTATAATTATGAAATCAACCTATATCTGAAGTTTTATGTATTTGCAAAGTGAAACATTTCATTCAAATATGAATGTATAAGTAATTACTGGAAAGAATATGGTCATAAGATGAATTCATTCCTGTAACAATCAAGTTGCTATCCTTGAATTATAGGAATTGCTAGCTAAAACGTGAAAGAACAGTTAAATTTGGTTCTAAATAATTACTGAAACTCCTCAGAATTTCTTTCACTCTAAATGGGTTAAAAATTCCCCTCTAGTTGATAATTGTAAACTACATTATCATTATCAATCTTTAGTCTATTATATAGCATTTTTAAAGTATTTATTTCTCTGTGTATGTGTATGTTTGTGTGTGATTGTGTGTGCTTGTGTTTGCAGAGACATGCTTGTGACTGTCCTCAGAGACCAGAAGAGAGTATCAAATCTCTTGTTACTGGAGTTATAGATGGTTGTGAGCTTCTTGATGTTAAGTTCTGGGATTTGAACTCAGGCCTCACGTGTGAATAGCAGGTGCTCTTAGTTGCTAAGTCATCTGTCTTGCCAAATGGACTAGATAAAATAATTCTTAGATTATATTTTGAATTATAATTGACTTTTTAAAATAAATCAACTAATGTCTCTAGAGTTGCTCCAATTTTGCTTTTGTATTTTACCTACCAGTTTGCTTGCTGATTATCAGTCTATGTAGAAGGAAACACCAAACCTGCAAGTATCATAAATTGATGGGCTTCAGTGTAGATTAATTACTGATGTCCCCATTAGTTGCTCCAAAATGCTTTACTTTTAAAGCATGTTGTTTGTAAATATTGTCAAGAAGTGGGAAGAGATGCCATAAGTTGTGTAGTAAAGGAGTTTTCAGAGGCATATATTTGTGTTTTGGAAATGTATGGGTTTGAGCTGGGCATGTTAGAACACATCTATAATCCTAGCATTTGGGAGGCTGGGACAGGAGGATTAACTATGAGTTTGAGGTCATCTGAGGCTAAACAACAATGCTGTCTAAAAACAAGTCTGCAATAATCTAAAACCAAGTTTGCAATAATCTCTGCTTTATGAATTAAGTCAACAAATAAAATAAAGTAAGACATAAATATTTTCTTTTAGTTTAATAATAGCAATAGGTTCAAATTGTTCTTTCAATTCAATGGCTAATTTTAAATTTAGTCAAAAGTCTAACCAGAAGTCTTATACATTGTAGGCAGAAGTTTCTCAGTCCCCCTGGCCTCATTGTTCCTGACCCTGTGGTCCTTTAGCCGCTTATGAATAATCACTCACAGACTTATATTAATTATAAATTGTATGGTCTCATATCTCAGGCTTCTTACTAGCTAGTTCCTACAACTTGACTCAGCCCATTTCTATTAATCTATGCATTGCCACGTGGCTTTTTGGCTTACTGGTACTTTCATATCTTGCTTCTATTAGCAGAGGCTCACAACATCTCTCTTCTTTTTGATCTTCTTCCCTCTGTATCTCTGCTTAGATTTCCCACCTGGCTCTAAACTTTCTTGCCATAGGCCAAAACAGTTTTATTTATTATCTAATGGGAGCAACACATATTCACAGCATAGAGAAAGACATCCCACAGCAACACATAGCATGTGATGTAATATAAGTATGAACTTTTCCTTATCTTCTAATAAATACTGGAGAACCATCACACATATTTGCTATTCAGATGTCCAAATCTGAGCCTACCTCTTCACTTAAAAGAAACATGAATGCAAACAATTGTATTTGTTTCCTTTCTCAATAGATAAAGTACACATTTTTTCCCCCAAAGATTGGAGACTGGTTTGGAAATTAACTGATAATCTCCGTTCAGCCAATCTATCCTTTTTTGTCATCTTTTTCATGCCATTCACTGACATAAAATATATGATCATAATCTTTGAAACTCACCTTAGCTAAACAGCAGCAGATAGGATCAGAGTGGAAATAAGTAGAGACAGCAATTGTGTGTTTATGGCATTCTTTTGTTATTGTTTAGCTGTTAGTTTTTCACAGTAAAATTAGTGCTCTAAAAACTAGCAAAACTTTTCATCATGACATTTTTAAGAGTGTTCTTTTTTTTTTCATTTTCTATATAGCTAGTGCTTTGTTGACTGTAGTGGGAAGCTATATTTGGGTCATGCTAACTACCTTGTGCCTGCTGCTTGGAAACTGAGACTTCCAATAGATGAACAAGTAAGAAATGGGATGTTGTCTAGATGTTGATGACTTAGTGATAAAAAAAGAGTAAATTTTTAACTAACTGGAATTTCTGTAGTAGTTTTGTCAAGGGACACCACACAGGAAACATCCTTTACACTCAGGAAACCTAACCTGAGTAAGGTTTGAACCTAGTAATGGCTTACATATGTTTCCAAAATTACTTTCCATCTAATTTTCCAGAAAGATAAAAACAAAGTATGATCCAGTGAGCTAAATTCTCAGCAGGGTAAAATTTTTAAGTTGGTTGCCATGGCAATTCCATTCCTGTATGTGATTCCCACTCAACTTAGCTTGATAGCATTTGGGCTGAGTAATGAAATGGAGGGAAGGAGTTATGATTCTTCCAGGTTTGAAAATACCCTCTATTAGATCCGTGCATCTTTTGCTCCTTTATTTCTCTGCTCATTTTTCTTTCCTTTTCACAAAACTACTACTTTTTACTTTTTACAGTGAACAGAAAGACAAGAATTCAATCCACCAGAATCTACTGCCACAGTCCATGTCCTGAGCACTGATCAGGAGGACGACATTTTTAAAGTAGGCAGCAACTTTATGCTTTATATTTCAATTGTTCTTAGAAGTAATATAAAGGATTCCTTTAATATCAAAATTGAAATACTAATCTCAGCTCCTCAAGCATTAGTGCACATTTGAATTTCATATCAGTACTCTACACGACTAAAGTCATGATGAGTGCATGACCTGTGAAAAATTATCTATTCCTATGTGCTATTGCTTCATAGTTTCCAGAAGTAAGATACTGACATGTATATTAGAACAAATAAAGCACAGATGGTTATGACATGTAAAAATATAGAAAATAAAATGGATATTCAAACTCAAAAACACATTCATTAAAATTTTGGTCATAATCTGGTGAAGATTGGGAGTAAATTTGCCCCTTATAATATAGATTTTGTCTCTTTGAAATTTATATAATTCCATACATAGTATGTGATATTTATACAAGGAAAGGTTGATATATATCTGTAAAAAATATATAGCTCAGAAAACATGTTTTCTTATAATTTTAGATGGATGGCAAGCTATGTTCAATTTTGTATTTTGCTGTGCCCTATATTTAAATCTGTCTGTGCAAGGATCTCCATGTGTTTGAGAAAGTAGATGAGGCAGAAGGATTATACCTTCAGAGCAGATGAACACTGTGTTCTCAGTGGTTACATGATGTCAATGCTAAAACTGGGTAACCCTATGCCATTTAGTTCTATTTTGTTAACCATTGTATTTCTAGGTTAGTAATTCTTATACAAAAGGCAACTGAAAGCTTGCCTGATGGTTATAAATCTTCACCACAGAATCAGAACTATATAAATATAATTCTAGAATGGATTATAAGTACATTTCACAAGTAATAAACAATATTTTGTTTTTATTTTTAAAAATTGTGGTTCTTTTGGTCTTTAAGAACTTACTGAGGACATAATGTGATTCATAGAACTTTTTTTGATCTTGCTCTATATTTTCAGTTCCTTAAATTGTACCTAAGATTGTTTGTGTGACATTGAATTTACAATGTAATCCAATGTTCCATTTTCTCTCATTCTTACTCTATTTGTAGATCTATCCCACAATTTTGTTAATTTTGAATTTCCATGGAGATCATACTCTGTATGCTATATAGAGTGACTAGTGATATTCTGTAAGATTTCTAAGGGAAGTTCTCTCAAAGTTCTATGCTTCATCCTTGTAGCACTCCTATAGTGTGTGAGTAAACAAGGTGTTCTGTACCCTTTGCCCAGAAGACTGACCTATTCACTTGGATCTAACATGCAAAAATGGACCTTTATATCTGAAGCACTGTTTCATCTCTTGATAATGACATCTCAAGACTTATTTTTGTTTTAATTGTTTATGTCCACAGTAGTTTAACTTTCATGGACACCTAGAATTAGATACAAAATTAGCAGAGCCACTATTGAAATCATGACCCAAGGAGCCAATGGTAAGTACAGACTATACAGCACTTTTTTTTCCCAGATTCCCTAAATTTAGGTTTTACTTTGCATGATTACTCTTCTTGTTTCTCTTGGTTTTTTTTTTTTTTGTTGTTGTTGTTGGTTGGTTTTGTTTTGTTTTGTTTTTTGTAACAGGCAGAGCTTTAACTAATATGCCCACTGCAAATGATTGTTGATTTCAGTTTCCGAATGCTTTTCTTCAGCTCAAGGGAAAGTCTGCTTAGATGTGCTCACTAGAATGCTATCCTGGGAGCAGCAATCAAACATTTCCACTTTTTGCTTTGGTTCTTCCTGTAAATCTGTATGGAGCACTATACCTTGGCTTCCAGTAGTTACCTTTTAGGAATTTAGGCTCTAGTTCTCTATCAACCTTTCCTCCTCATGCAAATATCACTTGGTATCTCATTCTACTGTTTTAATGTCGCCTGTCTATCCATTTCCTTCCATTTTATAGTTAATACTTTCTTACAGTTTTATTATACTATTGAACACTTCATTTTTTGGTTAAACTTTGTTTCTGCTATATATTTTGTATCTTGTGTTATACATTCCTGTGATACAAAATCCCCCCAAACACTGCTAATCTTTTGTTTGATTCATTATGGTTTTCTATAACAGAGGCTTACAGACATTTTCTGTGACGTGTCAGGCAGTAATAAGTTAAATCAGTGATGTCAATGTTTACTGTTAAAGCTGCTTTGTGGTAGCTATGTCAAAGTATTCTTATATAGTTACTAAACTAAATAAACATGCATTTTATAACACTAAAATATTATTAATGAAACAAAGAGGCTAGAGTGTATATGTGAGCACAAATTTGCTGACCATCAGGTGAATAACTGCTTTCAATTTTTCCTTCTCTTGCATCTATTAAACCCAATTACACATTTATTCCATTTTTGGAAATACTGACTTACATACTAAAATTCAATTTTTTTAAAATCTTATTTTTCAACAATATTAATGTTTCCCATTTAACTAAGATTTGTAAGTACTTAATGTTGAGGCTTGATTTTCAGCTGACTTGTGTCTGGCTAATATTTGTGATCTCTTTCCATTTTCTTTTATATTTCATTTATTTTCAAGAAAGATATAAATTTATCATCATTTGCTGATAACATGATTGAATGCAAAATCTCAAAATATGCACAAAAAGTGACTATAATTAAAACACTGAACTGACATAAGAAATGGTTAAGTTTCTACAATATTTAACACATGTAAACCAATTTTAAGGTACTATTCACAGTAATTTCAGGGACAGTTTATGCTTATCTATAGTTCTTAGTAATGTATATGACAATTTGTATATTGGAAACTAACAAGCACTAGCAAGAGAAATCAAATACACACGTAATTATACAGAAGAACAACCCTGAGGTTTCTTTTAAAGAGCCCTGTCTGCTTTTCATCAACCTTCATCTCAGGTGGATGAACTACTTTGGAAATCTTGAAGGCATTATCTATATTCCTCCTTTAGTTCTTTGAATATAGCCACCTATCAACCCAGCCAATCTGTTGATTTACTGTATTATCCCAAAGACATAGAGATTTTTATATTTTATTTTTCCTCGTCACTTTTAATTTCTAAAGTTTAAATAGTATTGTATCACTTACACTTTCCCTGTTTGACAGTGACTTATGTAGAATAATGACTTCTAAACAATTTGAACAGGTGTAAATACTTAGTTTTCCAAAGAGAAATGACATCAGGCCTGTGTTTCTCTTCCCACAAATAGTGGATTATTAATTTTTTTTTTGTATGAACAAGACCTCATAGAGTTTGATTCCTTTTCCCGCCACTTACAATACAAAGATTATAAAATATTCTTTGGATGGTAGACAGATAATTAGACACTTGTTTTAATAGGCCTAATCACACTGATGAGCTTCCTGATTGTTGAGATAAGTTCATATTGACAGAATGTTGGTGGGAGTGGGAATATGCGTCTCAAGATATATGTTAGCAGGCAGTTATATAAATTATGCTGAGGAAAAAATGTTATTATAAAGGTTATTATCAAGGTTTACTTGACTTTAGACTGGGAGATCATGCAAAGTTTCTCTGAGGAAATATCAGCTGAAATAACTTTAGTAAAGATCAGGAGAAATGATATTCAGTTATTTTTTTAAAAAAATACAAAGAATTTTAGGAAAAGGAAATAGATGACAATAAAATTATGTCTGAAATAAAGAAATAAGTCCAATGTACCAGGTGATAATAACTATCATATGTATTAACAGGAAAATATGTCACCTTTAAATCAGATGTCTATGCATTTATATGTTTGTATGTGTGTATACATGTATGTATTTCTCTAATCATGTATGCATTCACTGAACTCAGAAAAATTGTTCACATAAATAATTGAATCACACCAGTTCCACTACCGTCCTGCTCTGTTAGAGGACCTATTAGTAGATTGGTGGTCGTGAAGGATGTGCAGGTGGTGGTTTTGGTGGTGATGGTGATGGTGATGGTGATGGTGATGGTGATGGTGATGGTGTGTGTGTGTGTGTGTGTGTGTGTGTGTGTGTGTGTGTGTGTGTGTGTATTTTCTTCTCTTTGGCTTTAATATTTACAACTTAAGGAAATCTCGAAACTATCAAAGCTCCCAGTTGGTGTTCTACACACATCAAATAATAATGAAAGAAAGCTTGAAGGTGACACCCTTCTATTTCAGTTTACATGGACAAGTTTGTTCTTGCAAGAACACAAGATGAAACTTTAATAATTTAATAACTTTGTAAAAGAAAAAATTTGCCTGTCTCTAGAGTTATAATTTTGTTCTTGTTCTGATGTCTCCTGAGGGATTTTCCAGTGAATCTAGATTTCTTTTAAATGTAAAAATGTGTTCTGCGATGTTGGACCCAGAGAGGAATATGAGTGTTTGTTGTGGCTGACAGCAGTTGGATAATTTCCAAGATGGGTGTGGAGTGCAGGACTCAGAGTAGCCTGTTTTCTCTGAGGAACATGTTTACATAACATTCTACTCTTAAAAAGCCAGCACAAAACTTCATTAAAATAATAAACAATCACTATGAATAAGTGGATCAAAGGAGAATGGAATCATTGCTAATGTTTGCTGCAGGAATGCATATTTTGTCATAATATTAATCACAACACTCTCTAATTTATGGTTTCTGGGAATATCATTACTAAAGAGCACACACACACACACACACACACACACACACACAAACACATATATACACATACATGGTATATGTATCATGTATGTATGTTTCCAGGGCTGATTGTTTGGCACTAGGCAACTAACTGGTTGGTAATCTTAAAGAACAATATAAATAAAAAGGATTTGAATATTTTCCCAGTGTAAAAACTCATTCAAAATTGCCTTACATGCTTCTTCAGACCTAATTTGTGTGTGTGTGTGTGTGTGTGTGTGTGTGTGTGTGTGTGTGTGTGTGTAACTAAATATATAGATACTATTTCCTTGGTCTACATTGTGTTAATTGAGTGTGTAGGATTTCAAAGCTGAGCCCTTGCATGTGGATAACTAATGGGGGGGGGGTGGCTAATGAATTATACCTTGGAGAAGACAATGATTACCACTCTCAGATTTCCTTAGTTAACTGTAGTTCTTTGTCTTGGTCTTTTTGAAACACTCAACTTAATCTCAAAGTTTAAATCTTAATGTTTAATTATTTGTTTGTTTATTTATTACTTAAATCATTTTTTTATCCTTGGAGTTGAACCCAGGGCTCTGCTCATTCTAGGCAATGCTCTATCTCTAGGCTATAATTCATTGCTTTCTTTGATGTTTTTCAAAATTTGAGAAAGATCCTCACTAAGTTGTCTGGCTGTCCTTGAAAGAACTGTATAATCCAGTTGAGCTCTGGCTTTATGACCTTCCTGCCATAGTTTCCTAAGTGCTTGGGATTATAGGACTGTGTCATTAGATCTACCCCTAAAATTTAACACTTGTACAATAGACCTCATCTTGATTTTGTACAAAACCACACAAATTCTTCTCATTGTATGCTAGGACCTTTTGAGCAGTTTCTCATTTTAGATAGTTGGAAGAGAAGCACTTTACAGTTGCAAAATGCAAAGAGAATTTGTGCCTGAACTATGTAAGCTAGAGAATTTACTTGGTCCCATTTGGGAGAAGGCTGGGCCAGAGCGTGTAATTGTTTGTACTTTTAGAAAAGTGATTGAATCTGTCACTATTCTATCTTGAATTTCTAAGGTTAAAAGACCTTAAATTATGTTTGATCACCCAGCAAATTGTCACTTGTTCACCTCCATGGGGTGCTGCTAATGCAAGGTGGCCATCTGTTTCTTATTTTCAGTGCCAGCAACCTGACACTTGACAGGGCAGAAGCCATGAGCATTTTAGGTATACTTAAAGGCAAACTGGCTATTTCCTTCTCAGTTTGAAACCATGAATTATACTGTTTAGCTGCAGGACTCAGACTGGCAAATAAGAAATGTTTTATCTATTTCTGTCAACTTGATGTCTCAACTGAAATTATTAAGGCACTTAACACTTGTATACTGAAATACAAACTGAACTCAAGCCTACTTTTTGTTTTTTTCCCCTAAAAATTTTAAAATTCATTTCTCTGAAAGTGGCATGCTAATGATACCAATTTCATTTTGAGTGCAAATTAAAATGAGCTCTATTTTATCTATGAACATTATCTTAGTATTAAATTTTTATTAGGGTCTCACTGTAACAAAATGTTATAGAAGAATGCTACATCTATGTCACCTGTTATAAGGTCCGAGAGTATGAATTAAGTCCTATTAATTTGTGGAAAATTTGGTAATGTAGCAATGCAGTCTATGCTACAGCAGCATCTGGTTAAGGAATTCAAGATCACTATGTTGTATTAAATTGGAACCCATTACCATAGTGAGTGGGAAAGGAGTTTGGAGCATCTCCTAATACATTAGGTACGATTCTGGTTTCTGAGACTTGATTTTCCCCTGTTCTTTAAGAAAAACTTAGATCCAATCATGCTTTTCTATGTCATCTTCATGTTCTTCTGGAGACTTTAAAGCACCCTGCATGGTAGGTGAAGAAAAATATCAACAAATTTTGGCATTTGTCTTCAGGTCTGTCCTCAGTTATATTCTACCTTAGCTACTTTCTATCATCTCATCCAAACATCTATGTCCAGACTAATTTCATGTACTATAAACAAACAACAAGTTTAAATCATAGGATAGGTCATGTCTGTAATTCAGTTTCCTCATCACATAGAATGTGCTCATTTCTAAACTTTACTTTCTGTATAGTATTTTTTTTATTCAAACATATAATTTTATTTAGATTCAAAGTGACCTTGACCCTTGCAGTTGTGAATCAGGACCCATGTCAGAGTCTTGGTTTATAGGAACCATCCACAGCAATCTTGAAAGAACAATAAAAATAAAAATGGTTTGATTATTTTCCCAGGGGAAAATCCACTTAAAATATCTTACATACTTCTTCAGACCTAGCTCATAAATCTTTCCAGTTCCATCCATCAATCATTCCTGAAACTGACAGCCTCCCATTTTAATAACTCGGTATTAAGTTCTGCTAAATGAAGTGTATGCATTAATCATCATCTGATACGAATAACATCTGGCATGGCTTCATGAGTGATTCAATTTCACTGTTCAAGTTCAACACTCTAGAGTCTTACTACATTAAAAATTACCCTTGTAAACACTTCACTAGGTGATGGTTGGTAACATAACATTTCCAGTCAATTGCTTCTATCAATGAAATGTGCAAGGCTGTTCATATATATGTTCTTCTCTTTTCCATGTACCAGTGTTAGAGTGGTATGTACATGTGTATGGAGTACAAAGTAAAACACCCAATATCCTGCTCTGGATATGCCATATGTTTGAATAAGCACCGGCACCAGAATATTCCTTTGTGCACTACATATACAGTTACCAAACACACACACACACACACACACACACACACACACACACACACACACACACACACACGATAGAAGGAGATGTGAGAGAGAGCAGGGGCAGAAGCATAATTTTGAACTTTTTTACTCTTCTTAAAATAACAAAGCAGAAGTTTGAAGGTTGAGGCTATGCTGACTGTCCATGTACCTCTCCTTTGTTCATTGGTGAACTCTTAGCAATTAATTATTGAATAGCAGAAATGATTGATAATATAAAATCTAACTATTGGCAAGTTAAATGTGCACATTGAGCCTGCACACTGGAATAAAGAGTTTATTGTCTTGTGAATCATTTTTAGCTGTATTCAATTTCTGAGAACTTGAATGAAAATATTTATCACAGTTTAAGGGTGGTTACACACTAATATCATTGAGGTCAGATATCAGAGAATTCAAAATTAAATATTTTGAGTAAGAAAAAAGTGGAACAGTTCTGATTTTAAGTATCACCATTTATATTTGAAGAGTAACGATCACAGAATACAGATTTATAAGCATAAAAACAGAGAAATTACAGTATTGCATCTGGGTTGCCTCACTCATAATGATTTTTTCTATTTCTATACATTTACCTACAAATTTAATCATGTCATTTTTTTAATAGCTGAGTAATACTCCATTGTATAAATGTCCCACTTTTTTTTTTCTTTTGCGTTCTTAGGCTGAGGGACATCTTGGTTGTTTCCAATTCCAGACATTATAATAAAACAGCTATGAATATAGTTAAATGAGTTTCCTTGTGGTAGGATGGTAGGATGAAACATCCTTTGGGTATGCACCCAAGAGTGGTATAGCTGGGTCTTGAGATCTATTCCCAATTTTCTGAGGAACTGCCATACTGATTTCCAAAGTAGCTGTACAAGTTGGCACTCCCACCAGAAGTAGAGGAGTGTTCCCCATGCTCCATGTTCTCACCAGAATGAGCTAAATTGATTCTGTGGGTGGAATGGGGCCAGGTGGCAATTGAAAGAGGAGAATAAGGAAGGGAGGGAGATAGATTGAGAGAGTACTGAGAGAGACAACTGGAACTGGGGGGCAATAGGAAAACCTACAGCAGTGGAAATTCCCTGAAATATAAGACAATGACCATAGCAGAGTCTCTTAGTAATGGTAAATATGGAGCTTGAACACCTTCTATAATCAGCAAGAATTCCAGCAGTGGGACTGGGACATAAGCCAGACACAAAATCTTGGACCTACTATCTGTCCTGCCTATAAGATATGGTGGGGTAATGGTGGTGCAGAATTTGTGGGAATAGCCAACCAATGATTTGTCAAACTTGCAGCCTATGCTATGAGAAGGAGCCAATGCCTGATACTGTCTGGGTAACCAGAAGCCAGAGGAAGGACAGCCCAGAGATCCAGGATAGAACTAAACTTGACTAGAAAAAAAAAATCAATGAAATGATTCCTGATGATATTCTGCTATACTCACAGACTGGTGTCTAGCCCTATTGTTTTCAGAGAGGCTCCATCCAGCAACTTATGGAAGCACATGCAGAGACACATAGATAAAACCTAGTTGGAGCCAGGCAAACCCCTCAGAAATGGGGATAAATACTATAGGAGCCAGAGGAGTCAAGAAGACCATGAGAACATGGTCCACAGAATCAACTAAGCAGGGCTCAGAAGGGGTCACAGAGACAGAAGCAATAATTATAGATCCTATATGTGCCTGAGCTAGGTCCTCAGCATATATGTTATGGTTGTTTAGCTTGGTGTTGTTGTAGGAGTCCTAACAGTGGACGTAGAGTGTCTCTGACTCTTTTACCTGTTCTTGGGACCCTTTCCTCCTACTGGGTTGTCTCATCCACCCTTGTTATGAGGATTTGTCCCTAGGCTTATCATAACTTATTATGTTATGCTCAGTTGATATCCCTGGCAGGCCTGGTCTTTTATGGGAAATGGAGGAAGAGTGTATCTTGAACAGAGGAGAGGCAGAGGAGTCCTGCAGGGAGGGGAAACTGCTTTTAGAATGTAATATATAAGAATAAAAAAAAGTTTTAAAATGATATTACAGCATTGAGTTATATTCACAAGTATAATATATTGGTCACACAAAATTCATGGTTTTCTATGTAAAGATAATTACTCATCTTTACATAGAAGTAAAATGTATCTTTTATCTTCTTTTGTAATTGTATTTTAAATAAATCAAAAAAGAACCAGGGATATTTACATCCCCAACTCTTCTAACATTTAATAAAAAAACCAAATTGTGTTCATGAGGGAAGTCCTGTGAAGGAGGTAGCCATTCCTAATGAAGGGGAAAGAAAAGAGCCTGACCTTTGGCATGAAGAACTGAAGAAATCAAATTAAGTCCTGTGTTCTATATAGAACTCCCAAAGAGCAATGAACTTCAAACATGAGTCAAAAGATTCCCAAGTGACTTCATATTTCATCTGATTTAAAGCCATTCTGTCTAGGCATAATGACAAAAAGTCAGAAATTTACAGATTGCCTAGTGAATGATACAAAGCTGAAGAGTTAAGAAAGAGGAAGTGTGAATATAGACCAGTGACAGGACATGTCTAGTATGATAGCCCCATATAGCTGTGCATTAATGCAATGTGCTCTATTAGTGAGAACATTTGGATAGCATATAGTCTAATAAAATGTTGTGTCACAATATAGAAAGAAGTATTAAAGGAATTTAAATCCAAAAGTCCTTGCTACATAAATGAGAAATATACACATCAAAAATTACAGTATTATTCATCTGTGAGTATTAAGAAAACAATATTATAAATTAGTATTATGTCTCTACTTCTAGCAGGACTGCCTGAAGATTGCAAAATGTTTAACAGATCCTTTGTATTTTATTTTGCCCTGAGAAATTTTGTAAGTTAAGGAGGTTTAAAATTTTTTTGAAGCCAGGCGGTGGTGGTGCACGCCTTTAATCCCAGCACCGGGAGGCAGAGGCAGGAGGATCTCTGTGAGTTTGAGGCCAGCCTGGGCTACAGAGTGAGTTCCAGGAAAGGCACAAAGCTACATAGAGAAACCCTGTCTCAAAAACCTAAATACATACATACATACATACATACATACATACATAAATAAATATTTTTGACTGATATATAAAAGGTAAATATTGTAAATAATCATTTTAGTACCTGAATACACTGCACAATATTGATCACTTTATTTTGTTTTAGAGAGGGGGGTTATGTAGCCATGGCTAGCCTGAAACTTGCTATATAGACCACACTGGTCTTCAACTCTCAGAGAATTCCCTGTCTCTGCCTCCACAGCACTGGAATTAAGTGCATGTGGCTTTCTTTATAATATATACATATTATATATATATATATATATATATATATATATATATATATATACACAATATATAAAACAAGATGAACTTACTCTTGTCTTCAAAGATTCATCACTTCTTACTGGTGAAAATTTACAGAATTCTTTGGACAAAGTGTAAGTTTCTTGAGTAATGTCTGTACTGTCATCGTATTAATGTTCCTAAGCAAGTGGCCTCTTCTATTCAGCATTTACCATCTTTAGTTTCTTTCATAGCAAACATTCATACCAGGAGGGGTGATACCTCAGTGTTTTCTGATTTGCATTTACCTGGAGTTCAACGCTAGTATTTTTTCGTGTACCTTCTGTGCATTTGTGTGTTTCTCTTTTGAAAGGTCTATGTAGATCTTTCCTAATTTTGCAATTGGATTCGATTATTTACTTATTTATTTGTATTGATTATTGATGTTTGGATTCCTTTTGTTTTTAGGACATAAACTTCCTGACAGATACATAATCTGAAATATTTTCTCCCAATATGTAGATTGCCTCTACACTCTTTGCTGTGTACCAATTTCCTCTTAACCAGAAACATTCTGTGTCACAGGGAAGCTCCTTAAGACAGAAAGTAAACACTCAAAATAGCTTTAGAAAGTCCCTGAAAGTGACCAGATTAACTAGATCCCTCCCTCCTGGAGTAAGCCAAACTGCAAAGAACACTTTCAAACAAGCCAGACTGCCTGGAGGCAGCAGAGACCAGCAGAGCTGCCTGGAAGGAGTCAGATGAACCAAAGCTCCTGAAAAAAACATGGTACATCCATGTTGAGCTGCCGGCAGGCTCTTCAGTGTGCTCCAGGTTCCCTGCTTTGTGAGCTGTCATCCATGCTGTGGTGGGCTTTGGTGAAGCAGCTCTCTTTGAGTCACTTCTACTCCTGTGAGTAAACCCTCATTCATACTCTTGAAAGTAATACCAATGAAACGTATTGGTTTGCCAAGTTGAAATTTGGAGGTGTCTGTCCTTTGGTCTGTCCCCGGCTCCCACCTGTAGTGAGTTGCTGTCTGTGTTGCCTCTCCTCAGGAAAGGTCTGTCACACAACACTCTGCTGCTTGTTTCCCTTTCTGTGAAGAACAAACTATACTTAGCTAGCCAGAGCCACTGCAAAGTTAAAGGGACTGCTGTGACTTGTCACAGTTGCTATATTTATTTGTAGCTGCACCTGTTTAGGGAGAAGAGGAAAGCAGAAGAATACTTGGTTCAAATGTTGAAGAAAAAAAGAAGACAAACTACTGTTTTCCATTTTATTAAAAATATAACATTTTTTAGATCTGATTGTGGTGTTACATGGATATAATTCAAGGCAGGAGAAGGAGATTCACAAGCTTGAGGCCAGTCTGAGTTGTACAGAAAAAAAAAAACATAAAAAAAATTCAACAGTAATGATATTGACTATGATCCTAAAGTTTGACTGTAACTCAGGCTCTACTAAGTTTTTGTACTGATGTTATCAGATCTGGAAGCTAAAGTATGTTAAGATGTTTTAGAAAACACTAAAGTCCACAGTCTATTAACTAAAAACTTAAGGTGATTCAATACAAGGAGAAGCAGACAATAAGTATAGGTTAAAGGAGCAATTGTTTGGAGCTGATATCAAATCCTTGGAAGAGCAATAAGAAAAGGAGTTTCCTAATCAGTATATGTATGTATGTGAATGTTTAAGTATGTGAATTTATGTATATTTTGATAAATGTGTTGAAGTCAGAAGACAACTTTAATTGTCCATCATCAACCTTCCATCTTGTTTGAATCAGGAATCTCTTGCTCATCTCTTCACACTACAGGTTAGCTACTCCTGTCTGTACCTTCTGTATTGCCATAAGAATACTGAGATTGCACACAAACACACACACGCACACACACACACACACACACACACACACACAGAAAATACCTTTCTTAATGTTAATTCGAAGGATCTGAGGTCATGTCATCATTTTGTGTGATGAGCACTTTTCTCCTTGAGCCCCCAAGAGAAAACATTTATTAATAGTTACTGTTGTGCCACTGTGAACACAACATTTGATAGAAACAACTTGAAAGATATATTTTGGCTCACAGCTTTCAAGGTTTTAAGTCCATCCTGCTGGGGTAAGCATGGTGGAACAGCTCAGTTCATGGCATGTGTTAGATATAGGTCAGTTTATGGAAGACCGAGACAGAGTGAATGAGGCTGGAAGCATGGTCTGAGTGTCCTTGAAAAGGACAGCCCTATACACCCATTTCCACCAATGAGGTCCCACCTTACAAAGGTCTCACAACCTATCTAAACAGTGCCACCAACTTAAAAACAAGTATTTAATACTTGAGCCCCAAGAGGACAATGCAGATTCAAACCATAGTGTGTGGTTGGTGCATGTAAGCTCTTTTAGGAAATAATCTATATTAGGTAGACCTTAAGTGAATCACAATTTGTGTAAGGCAGAAATCCTCTTACTCACTGCTACCATCAGGGTAGCACCATCTGGCATAATGTTATAAATGGTAACATAAAAATATTTTTGCACCTAGATCTATGAATATATTCTTCGCTTTCTGTGGGATACATTCCTAGAAATTGCATGATTAGGTCAAAATTTAGATCAACTCTTTCACTTTTAACGTGATGATATTTTTTTCTTTTTTTGTGTTAAATCAACGGGACATCCAAAATGACAGGACTTGAGAGGAAAGTGGTATTTTACTTAGTTTTTTAGAAGAAAATTTAGTCTTCTACATGCCTTGGATGTCAACAAAAAGCTAAGACCTTTGCTTCAGAAAATGATGGACTTTTTAACTCCAGCTGTAGCTATTAACTTGCTGAGGATGTGTGACTAGAGCCAAAGGGATACTGCATATGTATTTTTGCCATAGTTGATGCACCCTGGGCTTAGAGAACATTAACTTACCTAGCATTTGAATTAGAAGAAACATGTGTTATACAGGACAGAGTCTTCCCTGAGATCAGAAGATAAATTTCATTTGTGTGTTTCAATTTCAGGAAGTGAGGTTATTGGGAGTGGCAGCTTCAGTTTCTAGTTTCCAGCTATTCCCTCCCCCTCCCCACCATACTTTGAATTACAACTGCATAATTCTCATCTCTTCCTGTCATTGAATGGCAATTTCATTATTCTGTCTACATTTTATAAGTTCATTTGATTAGTAGTCATGTTGGAATGGTGTCTATTGTCTTTTGATTTTTTGAAACACAGTCTCATTATAGTTCAGGTGGTCTGCAAGGCTACCTTTGAACTCATGGTGATCCTCCTGACTCAGTTTCCTACATTGTGGGATGACAGGTACTTGCAGAATAAATTTGAAATACCATCTAGTAATACAATAGATATTGATATCAACTATGATCATTCATTTTTCATAATTCTGGAGGCTGGAATAGACAGAATGACAGAACTGATGTGTGTTAAAGGGTCTTGCTCTCTTTTTGGTTTGCATTGGTCTACTCATAGGATGAAGACAAAAATCACCTCTCATGCCTCTTGTTATAAGGACACTAGTCACTTCATGAGAGCTCCATTATTAAGATGAAATTAATGCCCAGAGGCACTTTCTCCTAATAATCATTACATTGAGAGTTAGAGTTTCATTGCTTAAGTTTTATATTGTCCATTCAGTCTATAACAAGAGCTTGCCTCACTTACTGCTTTAATGTAATTATAATTGTAATAAACCTATTATCAATTAAAGTAACATCTGAGGTACAGAAAAGTAGCACTTCAGTATTTTCTCCTGGAGAATGATACTCCCTACAACAACAACAAATAGAAGATGAGAATCTAGAGATAATATCAGTCTGTCCTCACTATTTTGCTATGTATTATGCTTCCACTGTTCATCACACCTCTCAACCCTTCAGAAACATTTCTTAGTGTGGCATGAATAACAAACCCCAAGCATGGTCATGTCCTAATGGGGAAATTCCACAAGTTTATTTGAAGGTACAAAGGAGTTTATTTAGGGATTAACTCACAACAAGAATAATTGAGTTGGACCCAGAATCCTGGAGGGATGGAGCATGGATCAACACAGATCTCAGGAAAGCTCTGCCTTGATCCACATCACCAGCATCCAAAACCACCAGGTAGCTAAGAGAGAGCAAGCACATACTCCTCCCAAGTCTTAAGGGGTCCTTGTCTAGGCCATGCCCCTAGGGGGTGTCTGGTGGCAGGTACCTAGCAGATACCTGCCACCTACTAGGGGTGGTGCTTCAGGGTAAAGCACAGACAACCACTCCTACAATGCCCCTTCTGTTCTATATACATACGCCTTATAAATTGGGGTAGTCTTAATAAAGAAAGTCAAATAATGCTGTTTGGGTCAATTATTGATGGCATCTGAACTCTTAAAAGAAAATACAATATATTCAAGTTTCATGTTTCATTTTATGCAACTAAATTCTGAGACATGTCATGAAGGTCTAGGTTCTTAAAAGTATCCCTGTCTTATGAAAGATTTTCTCTGTTCGTGATCTCTGTCTCTGTATCTCTTTGTTTTTCTCTCTCTCTCCTTCTTTACACACACACACACACACACACACACACACACACACACACACACATACTCACAGTCACCAGATTTCTGTATCATCCGATTCAATCAGCAGTAGGCCAAAAATAGTTGAAAAAAATCCATCAATAGGTAACATAAACATACAGGCATGTTCCCTTGGCGTTATTCCCTGAATTGTTGAGAATAACAATTATTTGCATATTGCTTCCATTGCATTATGTGCTGTAAGTAACAATAGTGAAGATTTAAAGTATATGAGAGTGTGTGTATAAATGATATACACAAATACTAAACACTTTATATTACATACAAATTTGAGTATGCACAGATTATAGTTTCTGTAGGATATGGTGGACCAAATTCTGAATAATCCTGAGGAAAAAGGGTATACTGCAATGAAGGACGTTCATCTACCTTAAAGAACCTGAATGTTTTTTAATCAAACTTTAATGTACTTTTTCTACTTCCATCTGTTTTATTAGACAGAAACTATTATAAGTACAATACTTTTTAAAATAAAATTATCTACTTAAAATAAATGTAATATGGATATATTCTTTTTCTTCTTTAGTGGAGTACAGCCCTTTGTGATTAATAAAAGAGAGTAGAAAATTATTTTTCTCTATTCTTTGTCATGTGCAATTTATTCATATCATTTGACAAATTACTGAGAATCTCAGAATCCCCCTGGATACTTACAATGTTAATATTGAGATCAAAAGATTTCTAAATATATTTTCAGGGAGCTTGACATTGTGTGATCTTAAAGAGAAGCATGCTCTTCTCCCTCTTCCCTTGGATCCAAGAAGTTCTCACCATTGAATATGAGATTCTGGTTGTTATGGTGACTGTAGTTGATTGAATATAATCTGGAATACAAAAGGCATTCAAAGATTGGAAAATATATTAAATCAGTATCTAGAATAAATATACAGACTGAATTGTCTTGAGAAAGATATGATTACACCCTTAGTAGGTGATGGTGTCTCGTAAGAAAGTTATATGGTGGTGACAAAGCAAATTGCCCATACCTTGAAGTAATTAATACATTTTCCAAAATATGTTCTATTTCAGTTTATTGTTGTTTTTTAATGCAAAGGCATTAAAAAAAAAGCAAGGTGAGGGTGCCTGAACTGGCCAACACTGGTAATCAGATTGGTGAATACCTTAACTGTCATCATAGAGCCTTCATTCAGTAATTGTTGGAAGCAGATACAGAGATCCACAACCATGCAGCAAGCCGAGCTCTGAGAGTCCAGTTGAAGAGAGGGAAGAGGGATCATATGAGCAAAGAGGGATCAAGATCATGATGGAGAAATCTACAGAGACAATGGAACCAAGCTCAAAGGAGCTCACAAACTTTAGACCGAGAGCTGTTGAACCTGCATGGGAGTGGACTAGACCCTGTGCATACGGGAGACAGTTGAGTAGTTGGGTTTCTTTGAGGGTCCCCTGGCAGTATGATCAGGATCTATTCCTGGTTCATGAGCTGGCTTTTTGGATCCCATTACCTATGGTTGGACACCTTGCTCACCCTGATAAAGCAGGGAGAGGTTTGGTCCTGCCTCAACTGAACATACCATACCAGGCTTAGCTGTCCCCTCATGGCACAACTTACCCTGTTGGAGGAGTGAATAAAGCTAGGAGGGGAGTAGGAGGGAACAGGAGGAAAGATGAGAGGAGGATCTGTGGATGGTATGTAAAATGAACAAATTACTATATTTTTAATAATTTTTTTTATAAAATAAAAAATATATTGATATGTTTTTAAAAGATGTTAAGTTTGAATTAACAATACCAAAATAAAATTTCTAGCCAACATATTTCTTGTGACATATTAGAATAATCACTTTCATAATTAGAATAGGACAAAAATTACTGATTATAATTGACAGGTACTTAAACCAAAGGCTGCACAAAATTAGGATTTAAAGGATGGAACAAATAAAAGTGGGTTTGTCATAGTATTTGGAGTTTCAAGCAATCAATTTATGAAAAAAATGAAATAATGATTTAATAAAACAGTTAGGGTTCTGGGAGGCCTGTTGTACCTGCCACATAAGTCATGAGGCATGTTGTGTTCACTGCTGCTTAAGAGACTCTTGAAGCTTAAGTAGCACCTGTCATGTTTGCTATGGCTGGCTGCTAGAGTAGAACATCAATTACAATTGATAATTTTGGTCCTATTCTAATCATGAAAGTGAATATTCTAATATGTCACAAGTAGTATGTTGGCTAGAAATTTTATTTTGGTGTTATTAATTCAAACTTAACATCTTTTAAAAATACAATTACTTTCTATTCTATTAAAGGACTATATTTGTTTTATGGAATTGATTCTGTTAAGCTCTTTGGCATTTATGCTGCTTTGTTTACTTGGTGTGGGGACATAATAGAGTTTCTATATGATTATTTTGTTTTTACTTGAGTTATTAGGACTGTAAATAGCAAATCTACTAACAGAATTTTTGTGGATTAAAATTTGTAATTGTTAAGACAGGTTCATTCACAAGAATTAAGTTTTCACATTATTTTTTAAGCAAATATTAATGTCTTCTAGGGAAAAGAAGGATGAAATATTACTATAGCTAGATGATAAGTTCTTAAACTACACAAGCTATCTCGACATGGTATATGTGGTATAATCAAAATAAAATTTAAAAATAGAAGAATTCTATGAGAGAACTTAGATGTGGGTTTATAACAATTTAAATTTACCATCTTTATTCCCTTGCTTTGATTAATCCAATGCTAGCACTAAAAGGCTGCAGTAGAGTTTTGCTCTCACAGGCAATTTTTGGTGACTATCACCTGTGTTCAAACAAATAAACAGCAACATATCCACAGCTTGAGCCTGTGCACTCGACTTCTTCCTGACAGATCTACTTTAAGTTCCTGGCTTACAAGAACACATTGCATCTAAAGTGGGCACTGCCTGTGAGTGAATTTCAGAAAACAAAAATATATGAAGACGGAGACTGTCTCAAAATAATCCCTGCTGGTGAAAATAGTAACTCAGGCAACAGCAGCAAAGGGATAACAGCTCAGTACAATCTGCAGATGGCTGTCTTGAATACACATTCCAGTTTTTTGCTTCAGATTTGGCTGAAGCATCTCCATAGGGAATGAACTGACTGATAACAACCTCTCATACTAACTGATTCTGCCAGGCAGTGGTGTGTTGTTTTGGTTCTTATCAGCTCAAATTTGAAAACTCTCCCCATCATTTATATGAGTCACTCTGGAGGCATTCTTGGACAGGGTTATTTAATGAAAATCACTGTGTATGTTCTTTCCATCTGGAGTTCAATGTCTGTCAAGGCAGACAGAATATATTATTATACCATGGTATCCAAGCTGATAATAATATTTAATAGTAGCAAGAACATTACTATGAAATCCAAGAAACTGAGACTATATGTGACTTTACATTTGAATATAATGTATTCCATATAAATTGTGTGAACATACATAGTCACAATTTTCTTCTTGGATTTTAGAATAATATAAAAAATGTGAAATTTCCTAAGAATATTTTAATTGGTTTTAAAGAACAATATGTTATATTTACTATGGGGGAGCATGTACCTTGGTTGTAATTAAATGACATACCTTACATGAAGTCAATTTCCAGTAGTAATACGCTAAATGGACTATATGCTTTTCATTAATCATAAGAAAATATGTTACACTGGAGAGATAATGTGATTTAGTGATTTAAAAAAATGTATTCAAGAATCAGCCAGGCTACATTCAATATTTTTCTTCCTCTTACTAGGCTTGCTAAGTTATTAATTGTGTTACCTAAATTTCTCATCTGTAAAAGGATAAAAGGGATATTTATTCAATAATATTATTATGAAAACAAAACTGACACACTCAAAAAAAGAGAAGGAGAAGTAGTAGTAGTAGTAGAAGAAGAAGAACAAGAAAAAGAAGAAGAAGAAGAAGAAGAAGAAGAAGAAGAAGAAGAAGAAGAAGAAGAAGAAGAAGAAGAAGACAAAGAACAAGAGGAACAAGAACAAGAAGAAAGCAAACAAACAAAACCACAAACCACATGGAGTCCATTGGACCAATCACTCCTGGACATGTCCTTGAGTGTGGTGATTATATTCAGTGACACGGCTTTGGAGAAAACCAATTTTTCCCTTTCTCAGCAATTATTAACTGCAAATAATTTCTTGGTTAGGTGTGGGATTTTGTGACTACTTCCCCTCTCTGTGCTGGGATGCTGTGTGGTCTGAACCTATGCTGGCCTTGTGCATGCTGTCATGGTCCCTGCGGTTTCATACGCAGGTTCTTCCCAATGTGTCAGGAAAACACAGATTTGGGTCATTCACCACTTCTGTCTAATTGACTTCTTCTGAATCAATCCTTGAGGAAAGGGGTTTGCTAAACACATTTAAGGCTGAGTGTTTCAAAGTTGCCCACTCCCTTCAAATTGAAAGTTGTATACATCTGTGTTAATCCTACTTCAAAAAGACTTCTCTGATGAGGACTGAATGATGCTTTGCTCTGTGGGTATAACAAAATGCCATTTATTGCTGTGTAACTTTAGAAGAATAATGTAGTACACTGCAGTAGTAAGTTTTTCCTTGGCCTATACTGAATTTAGTTTCAGGTTCTAGGTTACATTATCAGTGCCATGCTTGGTTTTCTTTGGTTGTTTTTTTTTCACCTTATTTATTCAGTTTACATTTTTTTGAGAAACAAAGTATATGAAGTTGGATAGGTATGGAGGTGGAGAAGACTCCTGAGGAGCAGGAGTAGGAATGAATATCAAAATGTATTTTATGAAAAATTTAAATGATTTCCAATTTAAAACAAAAAATAATAAAGGAAAAGATTAGCAATTCATACAAAAGGAAAGGAGATTGTACTCTTGCAGCATGGGTGACTTTACTTATCATAATGACATAAAGAGCTATTACTCTACATTGATACCAGCTTATTCTCAAGTCATGACTTACTAAGAAAAAGTTGGATTATGTTGGGAGAAGATATCCAATAAAATTTTTGGGGACTTATTTAAAAATATTGTGTTTCTTGTATATAGTATTTCTGAAATTGTAATCTAAATTAAACAAAATTATTCATTTAGCAGATTCTACTAAAGTTATAAATAAGTATATGAAAATGTCTTTTTCAATAAATTTGTCTATTTATTTATGCCACAGTTTCCCCTCTCTCCTCTCTTCCAATCCCCTCCCCACCTCTGTCCTATTCCTACCCAAATCCAGTCCTCCTACTCTCTGTTTAGGAAAGGGCAGGGCTCCCATGAGTATCAATAAAATATGGCATATCAAGTTGCAGTAACACAAAGAACTTTCCCATGTATTAAGGCTGGATAGGGATCTGATGACAATTTGGCTAGGCATAAGATGTTCACAGGAGATGACCAGTTTACCTTTGCTCACTGAAAATAACTTAATCCCAGAAACTCAAGGTGAATGTTGTAAAGTCTTTATTTTAAAAGTTTGAACAAGTCACTATTCTGGCTTTTTCTGCTTTTCTGCAAAAATAAGGAAAGGCTAGGCTTGGTTGTGTAGGTGTTAGGGACTATCCACATCAGCAGATGGCTTTCTGTTCCTTCTGAAGTCAACTGAACTTAACTAGAGCAACCCAGAGCTTCTCTTATGGAGTCATTCTTTATAAGCTTTAATTTACCCCTTTCTTTATTTTGCTTGATTCTGATACTTAACATGTTCTTCCTTGGTGCATAATCCTTGTTTGGTCTTGCTCTCATTTCATGCTAAGCACCTGTTTTTGCTTTCTGTGATTGATGATTGGTAATAATTCAACAATGAACACAAAAGTACATAAAATTCTTTCAGACACACACACAGTGGAATTGAAGAACTATGTAATATATGTAGGTTTTATTATATTTTCTGTTTAAAACAATATTTAAATTTAAATATATTTTGGTCATATTCTTCCCCTCCTCCAAGTCCTTCCAGATGCTCTCTCTCTACCTACCCAGTCAACTTCAAGTTCTTCCTCAAAAAACAGACAAAAGCCCACCACAACTAACATCCCCCAAATCAAGATAACAAAATAAAACACCCTCCAAAAACAAAAACAACAAATAAACCAAACTGCAATGAAATAAAAGCACACACGCGTGCGCGTGTGCGCACATACACACACACACACACACACACACACACACACACACACACACACACAAGCAACAACAAAAACAAAAAACTGTGGTTGTTCAAATACTCCTGAATATGAGGCCTGTTGTAGAGTGTTTTATATACCCAGTGTTACTCCACTGGAGAAAAACTATTTTTCCTCTCTCATCATGTATAAAAAACAGTTCACTTGTTAACTTTCACACTAATGGCAAAGTTTCATTCAATCATTCATTTTTTAAATTTCACAAATTAAATATAAGATAAAACAAAAACTATCACATCAAAGTTGGACAAAATGATCCAACAGAAGGAAAAGTGCCCAAGAGAAGGCACAAAAACCAAAGACACACACATTGGCACACACACACACATTGTCACACTCAGGAATCCTACGAAAATACTAAACTGGAAGCCATAGTATGTATTCAGAGGACCTGATGCAGATCCACACAATCCCTGTGTATAGTGCTTCATTTTTCTGTGAATTCAGATGCACTTTGCTCATGTTAATTTAGAGGTCACTTGCATGGGATTCCTTGAACTCTGAGGTGAAGTATTTGATGGAGATATACCTTTACGCACTGAGTGTTCCAATGCCTCTCACTCTCTTAAAATGCCTGGCAGTGGATCTATATATTTGTTTTCATCTGCCTTAGGTGGAAAGTTCTCTGATGATGGCTGAACAAGGCACTAATTAATCTGTGAGTATAGAAGAATACCATTAGGAAACATTTTATAACTATATATTTTTTCTTCTTTTAAACCAGTATTTTTAAGTTTTACATTAGGTCCTTGGCCTATTTAGTCTTGGTCACTCAAGCAATGGTTTGGGTTCTATCTCATGGAGTGGGTCTTAAGTAAAATCATTTATTGGTTGGTTACTCCCACCAGCTTTGTGCCACCATTACTCCTGCATATCTTGTAGACAGTACATCAGTGTAGACATAGGGTTTGTAACTGGCTTAGTGTTTGGACTTTTCTTTTGATAACTGTGCAGAGTACCTTTGTGTACCAAAGAACACAGGAGTGAAGGCTATTTGTAGGCAACAGTTCCACATCTGTATGTTCAATCAGTTGTGTATGTGTTGTCTTCAGCATGGGGCCCTTGTCAGTTTGTGGAGAACAGTCTACAGCCTTGGCAACAGCCTGGGTCTTTTGAGGATTCCCATGGGGCCCACTTGGCCAACTACTAAATTAGACATAACCCAATTCTTGTACCAGAAGCTTCATTTGATGTCAAGGGATGACCAACTGGGACTCTGCTTCTCTCATTATTTGGAGACATCATTTAGATCACCTTCATATATGTATATATTTTAGGAAGTTTCTCCTGTATTAGGTTACCAAGTTCTTCTCAAATCTCCTTTAATTTCAAATATCTTTATCTGTATTTCCTCCAATACCAACTTCTTCCCCTCCCCAGTTTATCCTTAAATGCCATTGCCTCCCCCGATATCTATCAAAAACTACCCTATTTCCCCTTACTAATAAGAATGATCTGTTCTCTCTAATCCATTACTATACATCTACCCTCTGTGGTTATATGGATTATAGCTTGGCTACCATTGACTTCACAGCTAACATTCACATATGAGTGAATACACACCATATTCATCTTTCTGGGTCTGGGTTACTGCACTCAGAATGACTTTTTCAGGAAGATGGGAATCAATCTACTTCAATATCAGGCTATGCCACTCTTTGGCATATACCCAAAGGCTGCTTCATCCTACCACAGAGCCTCTTGCTCAACCACATTCATTGGTGCTCTATACATCATAGTTAGAAGTGGAAAACAACCTAGATGTCCCTCAACAGAAAAATGGCTAAAGAAAATGTGATGTATTTACACAATGAGCTATTAGTAAACTGAAAAAAAAAAGACATCATGAAATTTTCAAGCAAATGGATTGAACTGGAAAAAAATCATCCAGAGTTAGATATTTCTACTTTTAATTTGAGAGGCCTCACCAAAAGGCCTATATATGCATTACTAGCTTCAGAAATTTTCTTGACTCTAAATATTTAAACACTTGTTTATATATGCATACATATACATTTATTCATATATACTTACATATATTTATATATATACATATGTGTGTGTACATATATATACTCATGTACATGTGTGTGTGTGTGTATATTAGTGTATGATAGTGACTGTCTTACAACGTGTGATATGACTTATTGAGGGGGGCCTTGATTTGTCTTTTCCTGAGCTCTTAGGATTTGGAACAGGCCTTCCTATATGTAGCTTGAGTTTTCCTGCCTGGCCCACAGTCAGGACAAATCTCTGACACCTGCCAGTCCCACAGTCACTCAGACCCGACCAAGTAAACACAGAGACTTATATTGGCTACAAACTGTATGGCCATGGCAGGCTTCTTGCTAACTGTTCTTACAGCTTAAATTAATCAATTTCTATGATTCTATACCTTGCCATGTGGCTTGTGGCTTACCGGTACTTTACATCTTCCTTGTCCTGATGGCGGCTGGCAGTGTCTCTCCCACCCAGCTTCCTGTTCTCTCAATTCTCCTCTCTCTTAGTCCCGCCTATACTTCCTGCCTGGCCACTGACCAATCAGTGATTTATTCATTGACCAATCAGCAACACATTTGACATACAGACCATCCCACAGCACTTCCCCTTTTCTTTTCTTAACAAGGATGTAGCTAGAGTTTTCCTGCCTGGCCCACAGTCAGGACAAATCCTTGACACCCGCCAGTCCCACAGCCGTCAGACCCAACCAAGTAAGCACAGAGACTTATATTGGTTACAAGCTGTATGGCCGTGGCAGGCTTCTTGCTAACTGTTCTTAGAGCTTAAATTAATCCATTTCCATTAATCTATACCTTGCCACATGGCTCATGGCTTACCGGCATCTTTACATGCTGTTTCTCATCATGGCGGCTGGCAGTGTCTCTCTGTGTCTCCGCCTTCCACTTCCCAGTTTTTTCTCCTCCTTCTCCCGCCTATACTTCCTGCCTGGCCACTGACCAATCAGTGATTTATTTATTGACCAATCAGCAACACATTTGACATACAGACCATCCCACAGCACAAGGAAGGTTTTAACCTTTACACATCTCCAAAGTCAGCTTGGTATATTTGGGAATTTGGGCGTAGCTTCTCTTACTACTTCCTGTTGGAGGGGGGCGCTGTATCTTATAGGGAAACAAAGAAAATTTTAGGATCATGGAGTAGTCCGTGAGTCTGTATTGTCTGAGCCAGTTGCCTTGAAACCATTCTGGATGTTGTATCATCTGGGCCTTGGTGTCACCTTTCAGGGGGTCTTGGCTGGTCAAACCTGATGTATCTTAATCTGGAACAAATCCATAGCCTCTGGCTTTCTGTGGAAACAAAAGCAGAATCTCCTTTCCAAAGCAACATATCCTTATATCTAAATTTTGAAGTCAAGGTACCTTTAAAATATACATTTTGGCATAACTCAACAGCTTTTGTAATCAAATGTTTTTTTTTTAGTTACAAATATCAAAGAGAACATAATCCAGATTCTCTGTGTGGTAGCCATCTTTACGTGGCTTATTTTTTTATATTAGCTTGAGCCTATTGTTTTGAACTGCAGCCTTCTAAGCCTGAAATGGCACTGGCGCTGCTGGCTCCGCCCACTTCAGCTTCCCAACATGGCGGTGATACGTTTTCCGCCAGGTCTGGGAGCCATCAATTTTCAGAAATAGTGGGTCTATGCTTTTATCAAAGCAGCATGTAGCCCAGAAACCTCTTTTTTTTTTTTGTACTAGCAAAGTCTAAATCCACCATGCAGCTTAATGTTCCACTTGCAGAGACCTCATTCCCATCATACTGTAGGTTGAGCATGCACGCATGCTAGGAACCCGCCAGTAGCTCAAACAAGCAGCTGCCGCTCATTTGAGAGAGACAATTAGGAAGCTGTTTTTAGCTCCATTTTAGAATCTTTTTTTTTTAGTTTTTAGGTGGAAACTCGTGCCCCACGTTGGGCGCCATTTGTAGCTTGAGTTTTCCTGCCTGGCCCACAGTCAGGACAAATCTCTGACACCCGCCAGTCCCACAGTCACTCAGACCCGACCAAGTAAACACAGAGACTTATATTGGTTACAAACTGTATGGCCGTGGCAGGCTTCTTGCTAACTGTTCTTACAGCTTAAATTAATCCATTTCTATGAATCTATACCTTGCCATGTGGCTTGTGGCTTACCGGTACTTTACATCTTCCTTGTCCTGATGGCGGCTGGCAGTGTCTCTCCCACCCAGCTTCCTGTTCTCTCAATTCTCCTCTCTCTTAGTCCCGCCTATACTTCCTGCCTGGCCACTGACCAATCAGTGATTTATTCATTGACCAATCAGCAACACATTTGACATACAAACCATCCCACAACACCTATATTTGTGGTCAGTTTTACTTTTAGGTTTGGATAAATTTCTACTTATATCCCTTACCACTATCAAGTTGGGTTGCTTCTTTTCTACTGAATTGTAGGTTTTATAGTGTTGTTGTTGTTGTTTTTAATAATAACTGCTCATCAGAAAGATGTTTTGCAAATATTTTCTCCTGTTCTGTAGGTTGTCTTTTTACTTTATTGATTTATCACTTTTGTGTGAAGGACCTTTTCAGTTGGATGTAGCTTTGCTTGTCTATATTTGGTTTCATTGCCTGAGCTTTTGGTGTCAAATCCAAGAAATTATTGCCAAAATCAATGTCAGGAAGCTTTTCCACTTATAAAAAGCACTTGGAATAAACAAATTCATAGAGACTAGAAATGGTTGCCAAGAGCTAGGAAGAAAAGTGGAAAATTGTTGCTTAATGAATATTAAGGCATGAATAAGCCTGGAATGTGCTGAATAGCATAATATATATATATATTTAAAATGTAGCTGTATATTTAAAATATGATGAGACGCTTGAACTCATTTTAAGTGACCCTACTCAATTTTAAGTATTAACTACAAACACAAAAAGAAATATGTAAACAACAGATTGCTTTCAAACCTTGAGCATGATGAAGCTGTCACAATATGTGCAAGAGTTTAACCATAAAAATTGCTCATATTTCAACCTGAATGCTATGAACTCAAAAATGAAAGTATCATGTATTTTTTTTTAATCTTTATCTCTAAGACTTACAATCTTTCCTCAAAAACAATAAACAAAATAGATATATGGTCTCAGAAGGGTTATATATATATATATATATATATATATATATATATATATATATATATATATTACTACATATATTTCTAATTAAGGACTTCCTTAACACACACATTTCATTGTATAATTTTTAACTTCTCTGGTGACTCATTGTCACATTTACATGTATCAAGAATTCAATACGTGAAAAAAAATGCATTCATTGTTATACATGCATTACCACACTTTGGAATTTAATTATAGACTCCCTATAATCTTTTCTATCTATTAGTGAATAAACCAATCCTTAGGTATATAAGATTATATCTCATGAGTGAGGAAGAATTAGAGCCAGGTATGACCCAGGCTTATTCTTGACTTGTCTGGTTGGAGTGAGTGACTTGTGAACACTACAGTTTGCTTCAAAGGAAAAAGCTGTTCATAAACACTTTTTTTTGGTAGAATTATGTCTTTTCACTGTTTGCTTGCTGCCTACTTATTTCCTAAAAATACACTTTTGATTGTTCTAGCTTCAGAGGAAATCACTTTTCCATAAAGTGCCCATTATAGTGTGTCAATGAATGTGGTAGCATGCATAATTTACCGCAGAGAAGCATGTAATTAGAAAATTAACCTTTTACTTTTTCCTTGTTAATCAGTTATAGGAAAGGATGGAAGAATAACACATTAGAAACAGTGTCTACTGTGCTATTGTGTCTTTTCATTACTAAGTTATTAGATAATGACAAAATTTTCAAAGATACAGGGTGGAACATGTTAGACAGAAGTGGCATTTTGCTTGTACAGCATGACCTATTTCCAATGTGTTTCACAACTTTAAAAATAGCTATTCAGAGCTTGAAGTTTCCTTAAATCAGGGAGTATGCAAAGAATTCTAATTTCTACATCTAAGATTATAACCATACATCTCATAAGATATGACATTAGTGCATGGCATTTGTGAGTTTTTATGATTGTATCACAAGCTTGTGATGTAGGAAATTTATGTCCTGAGAATTTGAGATATATCAGAATCTATTACCAACTGTTTTCTCCTCCATCCCCCAGAGATTCAGAATAGCCTTCTTAAGTCTACCCCTCCCCGCAGAAAGTGCCTAGTACTCTAGAAGTCAAATTCATGCTCATAGTAAAAGCTTTGACACTTTCAAGCATGGCTCTGCAGCTGGTCAAAATCTTAGGAACTTATATAAGGTCTCAGAGATGCACAGATGTATGAGAAGGCAAACTAAGCAGTTTGTATTTTTGTTTTCAGGAATATGTATACTTACATTATTTAACAGCGACTAATGGAAAGTAGGTCGTGAATTGGAAAGAAGGCAAGAAGGAGGATAGGGGATGGTTGGCAGGAAGGAAAAGGAAGGGAGAAATGGTATAATTATATAATAATCTCAAATCATGAAGAAAAGTGTTTTCTTAAAGAAAGATCTCCACTTTGGCGTGTCCATTTCATTCTTGTTCAGCGCACATTTGGACACTTACATGGATGAGACTTTATGGGTGTAGCTTCTGGTAATATTAGGAGACAAACTCAGAGAAATCACCATGATCTTATGGATCTTATAATCTTTCAGTCCCTTCTCCCTCAATGCACCCTGAGACTTGGGTGCTGAAGTGTTCTGTGGATGCATCCACTGATATGTGGTTCCATAACAGCATTTAAGAAAGCAAACCAAGGAAGGCTGGAGGAGCTAGTCAGTAAGCAGCATGACATTCATAGTCTCTGCCTCAATTCCTGCCTCTAGGTTCTTGCCTTGATTATACTCAGTGGTGGACTATAATCTCTGAGGTGGAACAAACTCTCTCTTCCCTAACTCTCAATAAAACAAAACAAAACCTAGATCTCTTAAAAAGTTATGTGCTACAGAGTAAGGTGATCAGTCCTGAATTTGTACAGAAAACTGATTGATTATGATCTTCCTGCCTATTTAGTTTTGCCTATGTAATTTATGTGCTCAGAGATGTATTCATTACATTTACAAAATGAAGACTAATTTATACTTCATTTCCAACATAATTTCTAAAAGTCATACTGAGATAAAGACATATGTGCATTAAATGTAACAATTGTAATTGTGAGTCTATGAAAGTGAAACTTTCCTTTGTATTGCTACTTTTGAATGACCCAATTTTATATTTGACGGTAAAACTGAATAAAGGAAGCTGGGCGTTGGTGGCATATGCCTTTAATCCCAGCACTTTGGAGGCAGAAGCAGGTCTGTCAGTTTGAGGCCAGAATGGTTCACAAAGTGAGCTCCCAGACAGGCTCCAAAGCTACACAGAAAAACTCCGTCTTGAAAAAGAAAAAAACAAAACAAAAAAATCAACTAAATAAAGAAAACATTGTTGCTTAAATTTCTAATGAATGTAACTTTTGATATTTGGTAAATTTTCAATAGTTATTTAATTTAGTGTTTACTCATTGAGCAGCCCGTGACCATGAAATTGCGTTTCCTATTTCAGATGACAGATAAGTCACATCTGCGAGAGGCTGGTTAGTCTTTGGAGACATCTATTATCTGCTAGTACCAGAGGATACTGGATATTACATGAAACAGAAAAAGGATGTTCTCATATATGAGTTGATAAAGATTTTTGAGATTGAACAGTTACCCTATATTTCCAAACTGCCTTCAATACAGTCCTGCTAATAGTTAATAGAGATTCCAACACAGAAGTGGAAAAGACGATGTGATAACTGAGAGGAGTGATGTCATCCCTTACAAGTCAGAGTGAGGTGCAGATATCAGAATGTCAGAATGTAACAGCCTCACTTACAAGTTGATCTCTACCCTATGAAACCAATTTCATTTCTGACCTCCAGAACTTTGAAAGAAGAAATGTGTACTGCTTAAACTCAATTGAAGATCATTTGTCCCAGTAGCAAATAATAGGGAACTAATACACTTCCCTGACGATCACCTCCACAAATAAAAACCAAATAGATGAAAACTTTTTTCTATAACCCCTGTTTGTATCCTACAACTCTGCTTCAATACAACTTCTAGCTCCAAAGTAGTCATCTAGAAACATGAAAGCCATTTTACCTTCTCAATACAAACCTTATTATGTTAATTATAATATAATTGTCCCTTTGCTCTATAGACTATTTCTGATACAAATGGAAAACGTTCAGATGATGAAGACTATCAGAGTTAAATGATTTATAAAGTATGAATGGGAGTCTCTAAAGCAAATTTTGTGAGGTTAATTATTCTTTAATGGTATGGTGACAAATTTGGTTATTTTTAAAGCTTTAAACTTTGCATCTATCTATCTATCTATCTATCTACCTATTTACACATATAATATATTATATTTTTGTGTTAAGCGTTTATGTGCTTTGGGTCGCATGTAGTTGGCAGAGGATAATCTGTGGGAATTGTTTATTACTCTCCTTCCAGTATGTAGCTAAGCTCACAAGTCTTGACAGCAAGCACTACTGCCCATTGAGCAATCTCATCAACATCTCCCTTTTGTATACTTGTATGTATGTTTATGAGAATGTGAACCATAGCACTTGAGTAGAGGTGAGAAGAAAATTGATGGAAATCAGTTTTCTCCTTCTACCATGCAAGTTCCAGGGATTGAACTAAGAACATAAGCCTTGACACTAGGCAACTTTATCTGCTGAGTCATCTCATTGGCCAAAAATTGTTTTTTTTAAAATATTGATTGAAAAGGTGAAAGGTTCAACACACTTTGTTCTTTTAAAAGTTATTTCCATTGGGTAATTAAGACCACTATTTCTTTTGGAGAGTAGACTAAAACACTTAAACACAAGGGTCTTACATATTGCCACATTAAAAGAAATAAAAAATGAGACACTTACAAATTATTTATTATATATAATATATATAATTATTTAGTCACTGTGTGTAAGACAGAGAGAGAGAGAGAGAGACAGAGACAGAGACAGAGACAGAGACAGAGAGAGATACAGAGAAAGACAGAGAAAATCATTTTGTCCTAGTTCATTTTCCTTGTAATCTTGACAAAGCGTAGAATCTTCTGAGAGGAGAACCTCAATTAAGAAATTGCTTTAACCACACTGACCAATGAGCATGTCTGTGAAGTGTTGCCTTGATTTTTGACTGACGCATGAGGATCCAACCCACCGTGTGTGGTGTCATCCCTAGGGAGATGGGTTTGAATTATCTAAGAAAGCTGAGTATAAGCCGGCCTGCAAGTCAGCTGGAAATCAGTATTCTCAATGATTCCTGGTGTACACAGAGCCAATACTATGTCAAATATAGGGCAAACATGCCTTCAAGTTCCTGCCTTTAGTGCCTGCTTTAAATTCTCTCCCTCAATAGACTGTGATCTAGAATTGTAAACTGAAATAAACCCTTTCTTCTTTTAAAATGCCCTTTGTCAAGGTTTTTTATTATAGCCAGGGGAGTAATGTTAGAATATGTATTATCCAAATTAGTTATTTTTGCTTCATTGGCTAAGCCATTCTTCCCTATATAGGCTTATATGCTGTTGGTTTTACTAGTCTATATAATTGGCCAGCCATGGAAAGTTCTTATGAGAGGATTTACTCAGTTAGTTTCAGATGAAAAATCTTAGTGAAAAGGGCTATATATGGGTGGATATAGAATTAAAGAGCTATTTGTTAGAGACCTCAAGAGAGTGAGGGATATTTATAATTGAGTATGAATGACCTCACAGATGTTTAAATATCTCCTCTACTATTTCAAATAGCATTGTTTATATTGGTCAGTTTTATTTTAATTACTTTTTTTCAGTTTTAAATAAAGTAAGAAACTTTGGCCCACACTTACAGAAACTTCTATCCATGATTGTTTGACACTATACACTTTCCTAGTGCAATTATTTGTTGTGTGCACATTCACAATTCTGTTTGCTAGCTATTGAGATAAACATGGAACTCTTGCTGACTCTATCCATCCTGTTGTGTGGTAGAACACTATAACTAATATTTTTACCTAACTAAGAGGATGTACCTGTTAAGCCACCTCTCCCTTCCCTATATATCTAAAGTTTTCATCACTTACAAACCAAAACATCAAATTATAGATGTAAATATCTACCCTTCTTTTATGAAATTAATAGAAGAAAACTTAAAAGAAACACTTTAATCAAGCTTTTAAATGGAAAATTGTGCTGTTATGGTCTCATAGTTTTATAATGTTTATATGTATGAATTTTTAAAGTCTGTTCAACTATTAATGGACATTGAGGTTAATTTAATACCCTGGATACCCTGAGAAGTGCTATGAAAACAATGGTATGCCAATTTTCTTTGGGGTATTAAGGAACTGACTGATCTATAATGACAATTTAGTTTAAGTTCTGTGAGAGACCTCTATATTTACTTCCAAAAATCCATACTACTCTATATTTGTAGTGAAAGTCTCTGAGAGTGGTCTTTCTTCTGCATTCCTGCCAGAATGTATTTACTGTCTTGTGATAAAAGCCAATACAGGGAATAAACATTGTGCAGAGGTTTTGTTTTTCAGAATGTCTGTCTGGGACAATTTTAAATCACACTGTGTGTTTACTTACTATTGAATTTTTGAGTTCTTTATAAAATTTGACAATGTCTTGTGAGAGGATAGTTTTCAAATACTTCTCCAAATTCTGTACATTTTCCCTTAGCTCTGTTAAGTGTGTTCTTTGCTATATAGAAGATTAAATAGTTTGACACCAATACATTTTTCTATTTGCCATTTTATTTCTTGTCTCTGTGCTTATAAAATACTATCCCAAAAATATTTTCACAAGAAAATGTCTTCAAGTGTTTCTTATATGTTTTCTTCTAATAGTTTCATAATGTGAGGCCACACATTCAAGTCTATAACCCAGTTTGAGTTGATGTTTGTAAATATAAGAAGTTTAGTTGCAGCTTCATTCTACATATGGACATCTAGTTTCTCCATCACCATTAAAGAAACTTGGTTCTTTGGTCCTTTTTGAAGAAAAAGAAAAAGAAAAAGAAAAGAAAAAAATCAATTGACTCTAAATGTTAGGGCTATTTCTGGACTTGTTATTTTACTTATCATTTTTGGTCATGATGATTGTATTTTAGTGATAAAAGGTTATGTTGAGTAGTTGTGGCTTGTTCTGCTTCTCTGATCTTCCAGCCTTCACCCTAATAAGTGGCCTCAGGTTTGATTTTATTAATAAAACCTTCTAAGATTCCTGCTACATTATGTAGTATATTTTGAACTCAGATAACATGCCTTTAACTTTGGTCTTTTTATTTTTCAACATTGCTTTTGGATATTAAGGAAATTTTGAAGCTCAAAATTGTAGCTGAAAGTCTTCCTGTGTCCCACCCAGTTCTGCAGCCCCAAAGTCAGGAAAAATATCTCTCACCTGCAAGTCCCACAGCTGCTTGGACCCGAATAAACATACAGAGGCTTATATTATTTTTAAGCTATGGCTATAGCAGGCTTCTTCTAACTCCTATATCTTAAATTAACCCATTTTTATAAATATATATTTTGCCACATGACTTGTGGCTTACCAGCATCTTTAAATCTTGCTTCTCCTGGAAGAGGCTAGCAGTGTCTCCCTGCTCTGTCTTTTTCCTTCCTCTAGGTACAATGTCCCGCCTAACCTCATTCTGCCTCACCATTGGCCAAACAGCTTTATTTATCAACCAATCAGAACAACACATATTCACAGCATACAGAACAACTTCACCCATCACAAAATAAATTTCTTAATTACCTTTCTTATTTCTGTGAAGATTAATATTATTATTTAATAAATATCCTTGTGGCAAACTCTTGAATAATAAGGAAGTTTGATTTTTCCTAAAATTATGTATGTTTATGTGATAGCTGAGTCTTTTCTAATGAATTTATGGGAACATGCATATTTAATTTACTGTTGGAATAAGCTTTATCCACATTTCTTACTTATTTATGTTCATGAAAAATTGGCATTCTGATAAAAATCATTCATCATCATTAAATAAGCTTGTGATATTAAGTATGTGTTCAGCAATATTCAGATACCTTGAGAAGAAATTTTATATGTAAATTTCTTAAGTTAGGAATTCCTAGTTCTGCAGATTACAAATATGGAAAGAAGTACTAGATTTGCCAAAACTTTCTTGAAATGACTATGCAAATTTGTACCAGAAATCTTACTACTGAGTGTTAGTTAGTCACATTTACATGGGGAAATATATAAAGGTCCAAGGTAGAAAATTAGGGGTTAAGGGAAACTTGTGCATCAAAGTAGAATAGGAGAAATGTAAGAATGGGAGTACATTTTCATTAAGATAAATAATAAAAGTATTTCCATGAGAAAGCTAATAGAGTAATGATCATTGGTGATAACGTATCAAGGGAGAATGGGTAGACTGCATTAAAAGAGAGCATATTCACTCAAGGATCAATGTTGAGCTGTTTGATTAGAAGAAATTCATCCCCAAACACTGCTCTGGCACTTTAAGTCTTCCTACATAAATCATTTGTGCACATACCAATTTATTTATTGTGCTTTATATATAAAATAATAAAGCTATTGACCCAAGGAATGAATCCATAACTGAATTTTTATTCACACTCAAGTTTTCTTCTTAGAGGTGTAAAATTATGTACTAATACATGATGAATATTGTCATATCTCCACAAACCCAAACTATTTTTTAGCAGTCAGCTCTTTACTCAATAAAAGGAAACAAAGAACTATGTATCAAGATTGGTCTTGATTTACCCTAGTAAATAGAAGCAGACAAATTCAAAGAACAAAACAAAGGATTTCAGCAGCCTAGAAGAAGTAAACTAAAACATGGATACAACATGTTGAACATGATGCTGTAGAAAAAATAAAAACTCAAGAAACATTATGGACCAGTTCTAGTGAGCTATGCTTGCAATCCCAGAATTTTGGAGGCTGAGGCACAGGGATTTCCCTGATTTTGATGTCCGTCTAAACTACAGATTGAGACTCAATTTCAAAAAAAAAAAAATCAAAACAACAATAAAAAGAGTAGAAGAAAGAGAAGAGGAGAGTGACAGGAAAGATGGGGAAGAGTAGAAGCAATAGGAGGAGAGTTGCTTATTTATAACAATGTAAAGTGTTCTCCAGGGTAAGGATACATGGAAAGGTCGTTTAGATACATTAGCAGATTAGAGTATTAACAATGGCACATTTTCAAAGGCAAAAGACCACAATTTGTATACCCCCCCACACATATATCTATATATCTATATATTTATATATAAAAAACAGAGAATGTAATATATATGTAGTTCATCCAAAGAATCAGAATAATGTCTAAATCATTATTTATGATACAGTAAAAAGTATTGAAATATTTAAGGTAAATAGCAGGCCAGTGTTCATGTCTTTGAAATTCATTGGCTGCAGTCAAGAAGCTGACTCACACACAGCTATTGAAGTACTGCAGATGAACGATATTAGTACTTTGTTCTCAACTGGATATCATGAGAGAGAGAAAACACTTCAATTCTGGAGCAACTTCATTATACCTTTTCTGGTTTTCTCTTTTTTGTACTAAAGAATGGACTCATTGTCTTGCACGTGGTATGCAAATACTCTAAGTGTGAGCAACATCTGTAGCCATCAAGATTCTTCTGTTTCTGCCTCCCTAACACTCTGATTCCAGTCATGCCTCATCACAAATGGTTTAATAAAAGTCTTGATATTGTTATATACATCGAATGGGAAAGAAATTCTCTTTCTGGCATGTCTATCTGGATCCATGTTTGAGGGATTCAAGAGATGATAAAGCTGAAACCAGTATATAATATTTGAAATTTAACTTGAGTTTAGTTTTGGGAAAATGATGACAATATGTTTATTTTATTTTTGTTTTAGAAAATCCAAGCAAGGATGAGAAATAATTAAGTTAAATCATAGAGAGTATGTTATGTACATCATAACCTGATGGGACTTAAAAACACAGTGATTGAGATTAATTTTAAAAACATGTGAAGTGTAAGAAGAGAGCATAGGTCTGAGTAAAAAAAAATCTTTGACAACAGAAATAATTAGAGAAAAAAAAGCAAAACAGGGCATGGAATGGAGAACACGGCTCTATCTGAAAAGATTTAGTGACTATTTTGAATGTTGCTCTGAATTCACCAAATTGGGGTTTTCAAAAAATTTTATTTGCATTTAAAAATATTCTATAAGCAATGTGAGTTCAGAGGGTTTGGTTTTAAATTTTGATGGTTAAACTGTAAGTATAATGAACAGATCATATCCTAAAGTTTATTTGTGAATGTATAGAAATATATATGGAAGCAATTAAGTAAACATGAGATTATAGACCCTCTGTGACTATGGACTGAATTGAGAATGAAGTTATGTACAGAAGCCTGATTGATCACTCCTGTGATGCACACAATAAGAGAAAGTGTCAAGGTATAACAGTGGAGTTAGGAATTAGAGAAGTCAGAAACTGTAAAAAGTTGTAAAAGTCTGACATAAGTCATGGGCTGTGTGTGACGAAGCTAATAAACCTGAAAAATACAGAATAATTGCCAGGCCTCATTGATATTGCTTTTGCTTGGTAATCACAAATCTAAAGTGGAACCAATCTGTAGTTTGGTGTGACTTTCTCTAGTACAACATGGTTACTTTGATTGTGAATATGATAGATGAAGAATAGAATAGATATGTCGTCTGAAATACATCTATACAAAAGATAAAAATGAAGAAAGATGTGGTAAGCTATAGTACTGAGACATGTAAAACTGAAAGGATGGACTGCAGACTTTCTTTTGAATAAGTAAGGAAATTACGTTATAAATAAGTGCATTTTTTTTTCTACAGGGAGGCAAGGAAATTTTCTGAAGATGTGAATATTATAATCAGGGATAGGGAGAGGCTCTGATGGTAGAGTTCTTGCCCAGCATGCATGAAGTTCTTGGTTAGATTCCCAGAAATGCACATAACCAGGTGCACTGAGGTATGCCTGTAATCCTAGCACTATGATAGCAGAATCAGAAAGATTAAAGATTAGGTTTTCAGCTTCTAGTGGAATCAGGGTGAATCTGTGTCACATGTGACCCTCTATCATAGGAAAAGGACATGTTCAGATAGGAGCATGTGCTTCAGCGTACAAGAGTGTAGTGAAAGGTGAAGCAGTCGTCACTCAGCTGTTTTGCTGGAGGCCCTACACAAATCTACTTTCAAAGTAGCAGTGCTGAATTGTATTCATTCCCCCATTTAATACAGTGAGCCACTCTGCATTCATCTTTTTGAAGAACATATTATTCAGAGTGAATTGAGCTCTTGAGCCGCCTAGCTCATTTCATTTTAGATTTAGAGAAAAATCTTACAAACACCAATGTAAGTTTAAGGTGAAATGACTTACATCAATACTGTCAACACGAAAAGGGTGACTGCAGTCCAGAGAAGTGAAATAGCCAACAAGATCACAACAATGCTAGAAGAGCTATAAAGTATGAGGACACATATCAAAGCTAAACTGAAACTCAGTCTGGGGCAATATCCCAACTTAATAATCACTGACAGAATGTGCCCATTGTTAGTAAGTTGGAATCACAATAAGTCATCCAATCCATGTAATTTCACAGAATTAAGTTATATTTAGGAGGTGATAGAAATTCAAATATGGTGGTAGCTATTTGGTGAAATTATAGTATGCGTGTGTTTGTGTGTGTGTGTGTGTGTGTGTGTGTGTGTGTGTGTGTGTGTGTGTGTGTGTGGTGCATACATGCATATTATGAGCAGAGATTAGTGCTCAGTATGTTCCTCTGTTACTCTGCTCTCCATTAAATCTTTGGAGACTGACCTTTTGTGGAATCCACAGCTCCCTAATTTATTGGAGCTGGCTGCATGAGCTCTAAGGATTCTTCTGTCTCTGTTGCCTCACATTGGAGTTAAGGAAAGTCATCCCTAGCAACGCTTTTTACATGGTTGCTAGAATTCTGATCCTAGATTTTCACATGTGAGTGGAAAGCATAATTCACAGGAAGCCATTAACCTATCCCCAGTGTTCCCTCAATTTTAATCCATTCTGTAGTTGACATTTCATATGAGATATTCAATTTTAACTTTTAAAGAAAAGCAAACAGAAATTAACAGTCAAGATAGTAATAAATTAGTTCTTCCTTCTATCTTAATATTATATTGAATTGATCTTAGAAAAATTATTACGTAGATAAATCTGAAGTTTTTACATTTGCAATAAGAAACATTCTGACATTGAAAAAAAGATTAAACAGTAGTGATTTTCATCCACTCTTTCAGGAAATACTTTTTAATCTTCGGCTTAATAATTTAGAAGTATTTGCTTTACAATGAAGATAGCCCATAAGTTTAGATCAAAATCAGACTAATAATTAAATAAGACATAATAAATTGCAGGGAGAAGGAATAAAAGTGTCTATTTTAATTTCAAAATGTTATGTAAAGTGTTACTATGCAACAGTTTAGATAAAAAACCCTTTTCACTATTTATAAATTTAATATATGCATGTGTATTACACATGTATATAATATGCATATATTATACAATATATATATATATATATATTTATACACACATATAATACACACACTTATAATGCACATGTCACTCTTATGGATGGTGGAAAAGCCATGTATTGACAGAATATTTCCTTTGATTCTTCCACTTTTTGCATCTTCAAATGAGACCAGCTGAGTGACCTAATGACCTAATATAGTTTTGTCATTCCAGTTATTCCTCTGGTTATACTTATTTAGTATACTGCACTTGCCCTATTGCAAGACATAATTTCTTTTAACTCTTTTTAAACAACCTATGCATTCTTCACAAATAGTTTCCTAACTATAGTAAGTATATTATCAATTATTTTTCCTGAAAAGTACTAAGAAGTTTTTCTTTTTAGTATGATATTTCAAAGATATTTTTGAAGTTCACTGTTGCAGAATATTACTTTAACTATGTAAAGGTGTGTTACATTTGTTTATGCTGCATTTGTTTAACAATATAAAGATGTGTTGTCTTGCCTGCCTAAGGCACATGATTGGTCTAATAAAAAGCTGAATGGCCAGTAGGTAGGCATTAGAAAGATAGAAGGGGCTGGTAGGCAGAGAGAATAAATAGAAAGAGAAATCTAGGCTTGAGATGGAGAAGAGAACCAGAAAAATGAGGGAGACAAAGAGGGAGACACCTGGGGCCAGCCAGGCAGTCACCAGCCAACCAGATGTGGAGTAGGACATACAGAATGAAAAAAAAGGCAAAAGCCCCAAAGCAAAATGTTGATGAAGAGAAGCAGGTTAAATTAAGTTATAAAAGCTAGCCAGAAACAAGCATAAGATAAGGCTGAGAATTTGTAATTAATAATAAGTCTCCGTGTCATGATTTGGGAGCTGGTTGGCAGTTCAAAGAAAGCCTGCTACAGTTTATGCAAACAGAAAAAAATGATCCACAAGGTTAAAGATTCTCATTATCCACAAACATTAATCCTGGTTGAAGTAGGAATACTCACCTATCAGTAGTTTTTTGCAATATGCTTGTATAAACTAATCACTTATTTTGAGTATACCATATTTCAGAGTAGTGTAGTTTCTTTTAGAAACTACTCATTAAACAGCTAGGACTTCCAAACATGATAAACAGAGCTAATTTTACTGCTACAGGGAATGTTTAAAAGTGTTAATAGTGGTAATCAAAACATTTGTGCCAGTTAAGATGCATTCCTCTCAAACATACTCATAAGCTCTAGTCACGGTTGATGATATTTTAATAACTGGCTGAGATAATGTCCAATAGTGAAACAATAAAGATAGACCAACCACCCCTGTCCATTATGTACTGTA
Source organism: Peromyscus californicus insignis (assembly GCF_007827085.1). Taxonomy (NCBI): domain Eukaryota; kingdom Metazoa; phylum Chordata; class Mammalia; order Rodentia; family Cricetidae; genus Peromyscus; species Peromyscus californicus. The sequence goes on from NW_026294595.1 coordinate 73,820,444, forward strand.
ATAGCTTAACTTTACTTAAAAATACAGAATTCTCCTACTTCTTACTAATAGCTGCACAATGGACAAAGAACATAAAATTTAACCTTATCAGCTTCACTAAGGAGAAGAAGTATTTACTGTTTCGTCAAAGATGTGTGAGTAACAACTCCAAACTAAGAAGTTTTGACTGAGAATTTTGTTTGAATCTGTAATTCATTCTTGCTTTTGTTTCTGGAATTATCAAAAGCACAGAAGATGGTGCCTAACACCATAAAATGATGTGGAAATTTCTCTTTAATGAATTGAAACAAACACGTGCCAATTCTGGGAAGACTCACTACTGTCATTTTGGAAACCAAACAAGACATCCAGCAATGGCTAAACATCGAGCATTGCTTTAAAACATTAATGACTTAGGGAGTAAAAACCCAAAATGGGCAACTATTTTATCAAATATTTATTTCTTGTTATCAGCATTTTCAGGAAGTAGAGGCTTTCTACTATATTTTAAAGATGTAAACAGATAAGGAAATACTTTATACTACACATGCTGCATTTACTCCCATTAACTCTGAAATAAATGATGTTTGGAGTAAACATCTGATACAAGCCTTGCTGTTGGAGTGCATGTGTCTCTGATTTTCTATTTGATCTGATATCTCCCACTGGGAGAGGTTTTGCAGGACACTACAGACTCACCATAATAGACATGGGAATACAGTTGCTTTAGGACTGAATTTCAAAAAGGGCTTAAAAACAAATTCATGAAATTGTTCAATCAGAAAGCAGCTTTGAATAGATATTTGTTCTGGTTCCAACATTCAAAATCCTAAACCGTACACAGGGGTACTCTTGGTGGAACAATGTTTGAACAGAAGCAATATCAGTGCCCATCTGAGAATAGTAAATAGTAAATAGCTGATGCCATCACCAGCTTCAGATTTCTAATTCCCTAACACATGTTTAGCAAACAGTGCATAGTAATAGGGAAGTGACATATTATCATCAAAATACAGCCAAACTCATGTGTAATAAATTCCAATGATAAGTGGGACAGAGGTTCTAAGAAACTAAAGTGGTAAGAATTTTGACTCTGTACAGTAAAATTAGAACATGACACACACACACATTTAGAGTTCTTTTGAAATAAATCATTATTAAAGTATCACAATTGACTATATATAATATTGAAAATGTAATTTTATATATAGCAAAATTGAAATAAAGTAAATGATTCATATGAAGTTTTCCAAACACATTGAAGAGAAATTTATAGATACATGTATAAACAAAAAGAAAGAGCACATTCACACTGACCTGGGGAGATACTTGCAACATCACTATTCAATATAAATACTTTGGAAATTTGTTTAAAAAATAACAAAAGAGCCGGGCGATGGTGGCGCATGCCTTTAATCCCAGCACTCGGGAGGCACAGGCAGGAGGATCTCTGTGAGTTCGAGGCCAGCCTGGTCTACAAAGTGAGTTCCAGGAAAGGCGCAAAACTACAGAGAAACCCTGTCTCGAAAAACCAACAAAAAAACAAACAAACAAAAAAAATAACAAAAGAAACAAACAAAATAAAAGTAATATGACAGAAAAAAAGTAAGATGAGAACAACTCTTACTTTCACAGAAAAGTACAATATTATAAACAGGAAGACAGAAAATTCTGACTAATAGATAACATAGTTTAGGAAAGACAGACCTTCCACTGTCATCAAATATGAAGACCTTTGATAAATATGAATTTATTAAAGTTAAATATTTTCTTTGCTAGAGAGAAAGAGGACAGAGAAACAAATAAAATGACATAAGGGTAGGAAAAATTACTTCTGATATAACCTAGTTAAAAATACCTTAAGCATACTGGAAGCTCTAATATATTAACAAGGAAAATAGGGAGGAAAGGAAGATAATCATATATAAAATTTGAACCATATTGAGTGGTTTTGTATTTTTTTTAATTTTAGAGGCTGATATTGAAATATAATCTGCAGTTTAAAATACTAAAATACATACCAAGCCTGTTGGCATACATTTGAATTGTGAATCTCAAGTTCAAGGTCTGCAAGCCCCAAAATAACACTAACTGGAGAGCACCCCCTCTAACAGACAGACAAATGGATGAATGGATTAAAGATCCATATCTAAATTAGTAAATATATATTATTATTTGGAAGATGACTTACTATATAGCTTGTATGTGTGATCAGGTAAAATAAGCATGATATTAATAGTCATTGCTTGTTATTACAAAGGTTACAGAAATAAAGATAGATTAAAAAAAAAAAAAACTTCACATGACAGCCAAATATCTCATAAGTTAAAGGTACTTGAGATCAAGCCTAATGACCTGAGTTTGATCTCTGGGACTCACATGGAGTAAGCAGAGAACTGACTCCTGAAAGAGTCCCCCTCCACTTATACCTACATTAGCCAATAAGTGTTATTTTTTAAATATAAAAATATCCTATGTTTAATAAGTATTTTGATATGCATGGGGTTAAGTTTAAGGAAACGTTTTTCTGCCTATTATTTTAAAAAGAAACTATAAAATATTAAACATTCCCTTTCCCAATCCTTTGTAAAGTTTTTTTTTTTTTAAATTCAAAGTGAAACTTAAATAATGCTTGTGTGCTTAATATCCATTTGCTGGAATTATACATTTGTGAACCAAGGGGGAATTTTTGAAAATATATAGAAAGAGATACAAAAAATAATGTTCACAGTGGTCTTATTTGTTAAAGAAAGTTGGAAGGAATGGTGCGTATCCCTCCCAATGCTAGGATATAAGCTATAACCTAAATGCCTGTCTTGCAACAGACTGAACATAAGATTTATTTATACAATGTTCTGTCTGCATGTATGCCTGCAAGCCAGAAGAGGACACCAGATCTCATTACAGATGGTTGTGAGCCACCATGTGGTTGCTGGGAATTGAACTCAGGACCTCTGGAAGAGCAGTCAGTGCTCTTAACCTCTGAGCCATCTCTCCAGCCCTGAACATAAGATTTAAACCAAATTGCTATTGCATTGCCTTGATATTCTTCCATGAAACACAAAGGTATTTTTCTCATTCCTCTTCTATCAAATTCTTCTTAAATATCTATAAGGAGTTTTTAGGTATCATATTTGACAATCTGATTGTCCTGGAAAACACCTAGGAAGTGACTACAGCATACATCTGAGTGTGACTTTCAGGTTGTTTTGGTGATAACTGACACGGGGGACAGCAGCTGAAGGAAGAACACCCACACCACACATCGGGGGTCCCATCCAATACCATGGGGCCCTGCTACACACGAATGGAAACAGCAGCCTGCCAGGCCAGCTTCCTATCTCTCACACTCTCTGCCTCCTGCCACTATAAGTCGGACACAGTCTCCTGTAACAGACATCCTCTGATAGAGCGCTACGACCCAGAAGTGGAAGGAGCCAACCATCAGCTGCAGTCTCTGAAACTGTGAGGCTAAAGGAATCCTTATTTCTTTAAAGAAGTTGCATTTGCCAGCTCATAGTGATGAAAACAACAACACCCGACAATAAAAATACTACCACATCCGACAAGAATAGAGCTATCCTTCATTTGGTTTTTCTTAGTGCTTTCATCAGCAAAACTATGTCCTCAGTGCATGTGCTGGCTGTTTATGTTACTTTTATAAACTAAAGATTATCAAAAATGAATACTTCCAATCTAGAGAAGCATCACTTAAATAACTGTGCACGATAATGTGGGCATTATAGGTTTCTCTAATTTTGAAGATGATGCAATGGCTTCATTTATGTTTTAGTCTCATTACAGTGGAGTACTAGGGACACTTGGCTCAGCCTGGGAGGAGGGGACTGGACCTGCCTGGACTGAATCTACCAAATTGAACTCAATCCTTAGAGGAGTCTTTGCCCTGGAGGAGATGGGAATAGGGAGTGGGCTGGGGGGGAAAGCGGGGAGGGGGGAGGGGGAGAACAAGGGAATTCGTGGCTGATATGTAAAATTAAATTAAATTATAAAATAATTTTTTTAAAAAGGAACACAAATCACAACAGTTATGTTTTGTTCAATTTTTGAAGTGCTATATGGTAGTTATCACATTACATTAGCATATCAGTTATCATGTGATAGCAACTTTTTTCCCAGATATCAGTGATGATATTATGTAAAAGCATGGTTGAAATTGCACATTCCTCATGCTTTGGGTTAAGAAAGCATCAGACTTTTTTCTTCCTTTTAAATTCTGTTAGCATGAGAACCCTGGTGCCTAAGAACCTACTGTATCAACTTTCCCTCTCAAACGTTCCACTTCAAATAATCATTTTACAGACTACAACGATGTGGGCATTTATCATGATTCATATTCAGATCAACAGAATTAGAAGAAGGAAGGACAGCGAGAAATGTATTTGTGTTATAACACAAATCATTAACAAGATTGATAAAACATAATCACCTAAATTCACACACACAAAAAAAAAAAAATTAGGAAACCAAAACCTCATTATTGTGGAAAATACTACTTAGGTTGCCATAGCATCAGGAATGAATGAATTTAAAACTTTTGTTTTACTGTTTTAACAAATACTTTCAAGTACTATTGAACTTTTCAGATTTAAAATGAAAATCTATTAACCCTCTGTATCTCTGTATCGGATAAAAACCATGTGATCAATGTAAACGCTGATTTTTAAGCCTCTATTATTTCCTCCTATAATTTTGCTGTTACAGTCTCAGAAGTTGCAATGCTAAAAGTAATCCTAAAATAGTTGAATAATAATCCAGAAAGAGAAAGAGGATTTTTCTTGTTTTTTTTCCCCCTCTTTCTCTATCTTTTCTTTCTTTGTTTTGTAGCTCTTCTGACTCCGGATATAAGAACATAAATTGCATTCCTGTTAAGTGAGATGATATGAGCTAATAATGATTCCCTTTTTTTTTTTTTTAAAGATTTATTTATTTATTATGTACACAGAAGAGGGTGCCAGATCTCATTACAGATGGTTGTGAGCCACCATGTGGGTGCTAGGAATTGAACTCAGGACCTCTGGAAGAGCAGTTGGTGCTCTTAACCTCTCAGCCCTTTTAAAATTAAGTCATAAGCAGGATTATTTTACTTTCTCTGGAGAAATAAAATCCTCTCAGGCAAATTGTGCCTTCTGGTTCTAGTTAGTTCCAGGGTGTGTTAGCAGTGATATTCTTAGCATCAGGGGCAACATCAAAAAAAGTCCAGGGGTGAATTACTGGTGGAGTTCATAGCATTGGAGGCAACATTCCCAAAGGTGAAATTTTCTGAAATAAGTAATGAGTGAGAGATGAACTATAAATTAAAGACATTTACATTTCAGGTCTGGTCATTTCTTTGCTGTTAGAAACTAAGGGATACTCTTGATAATTGCTTCTGGACCCAAGACTTAATGCCGCACCATTGCTTTGTCTTATACAGGCAAGGACACATTATCTTTAGCTCTCTATTTCTTTATTCCATTCCTATTATCTCTCCCTCCCACCAAATTCGACTAATCTTATTTTTATACATTAAGCAAAAAAAAAAAATAGTGAGGAAATGATAGATTTTTCTTTCTGATTTGGAAAACAGAACATACCCTCCCCTAGGGCTCTTCCATACCTACCATGTGAACAAATCAATCCTTCCTCTGTCTCACCACCACTAAACATCCAAATGTTTCTGTCAGTACACATACATATGAAAATACTGGTACAGAACAGTGATTAGAAAGTGATTAAAAAAAATAATAGAATTTGGGTCCCGGAGATGGCTCCTTGGTGAAAGGCACCTGCTATGAAGACTGATGACCTGAGTTTGTTTGATCTAATGAACTCACATCATAGAAGGAAAAAATAGACAATCAACTCATAAGGGTTGTCGTGGTGGTTTGAATGAGAATGTCAAACTTAGACTCATATATTTGAAAGCTTGGTTTTCTGTTGGTTGACTGTTCCTAAATATTACAAGGTATGGCCTTGTTGATGTGGCACTGGAGATGTGTCACTGGAGGTGGGCCTTGAGGTTACAAAAGCCCACAAGAGGGGTATTCTCTCTGTTTCTGCTTGCTGCCTATGGATCAAGATGAATAATCTCAGGTTCTACACCCATCATCCTGCCATTCTGCTTCCCTCTGTAAAGATGGTGGACTAACCCTCTGAAGCTGTAAGAAGCCCCTAATTAAATGCTTTTATTTATAAAGCTGCCTTAATCATGGAATCTGTTCACAGCAATAGAATATTAACTAGGACAGTTGCTTTATGATCTCTCTACAATGTACATGTCACATATGCAGGTATGTACACACAGGCATACACATGAATAAAAAACTAAACATAAATATTTGAAGAACTGAATGATACTAAGAGGAGACTGAATTCTGTCTGTGATATTTATTAGTAGTTAGTCTGAATTCATAACATAGCCTTGTCTTACTTGCATAATATTCAAAAGAAATAGGAAAAATGAGAAATTTATTGAAGAAAGGGAAAAAAGTCGTAAAACATGACAATGATGTAGTCATTCAGATATTAAAATATATTATCTAATAGTTAATATATATTCAATAAATTTTGCTGAATTAATAAATGAAGTTTAAAAGCAGTGTAATTATTAGCAATTTAATGAAGCGCAATAACCTTATTAAGAAATTAGCTGCCTCATTTCTTTCCTTTAGGCATCTCATAAATAATAAAGTTTATGTTGCCTCTCCATTCAGGAAGGGTATATAAAACTGATTCCTTGGAGTTCCACTGGCACTGAAAATCTTTTGATTCTCAGTGTCTCAGAACTGATGGGTATTGATTCCTCTTGTTCAATACTGAAGGGAAATTCATAGAAAATAAAATACCTGAACATGTAATTAAAAGTTGACTCAAAGTAATTGAAATAAATGAAGAAATAAGGTTAAATTTGTTTTTATAGAACCATGTATACTTAATGCATATATTTGCATAGCTTCATTAAAAGAATGCCATGAATTAAATGGTAACTTGACTGTGGGTTGTATTGGCCACACAGGTAATCCAGGAAGTGCTGTATTTGGAGATATTATACTTTCTAAAAACCTAAAGAAAATAAAACTATATATATATATAAGCTAAAATATCACCAAGACTTCTTAAGCCATGACTTGACCTTCGGAAAAGTCCTTGACTTTTCCAAGTAGTAGCCTTTGTGATAGTAGCTGAATTCCATTACATTTCCCTGTGGATTGCAGCATAGTTTATAATAAAACCTTGAAGATTAAGTTTGTCTTAAGGATAAGGTGAAGGTTAGATGAGGAGACAAAATAACTACATTAGCATCTGTAATATTTGATTATCTCTTTAATATTGTGAATATCCATCAGGACTTCTGATAGTTATAAGCATGTAAAGAATCTTTCACTATGTGTAACTATTCAGTACTTTATAGATTAGCTACCAATGATTCAGTCTTAATGAGAGCCATAATTGTCCTTATCAATATTGCTATAAATACTATATTTAAAAATTACCAATGTGTGTCATCCTCACATATCGGTACTGGCTGAGGTACATAAACATGAAGAGATATTGTTATCTGGGATGAGATGATTTGATAAGAGTAGTTTCTTGAAGACAAAGGTAAAGGAGCTAAGACACATAGGACTAACACATAAATGCAGGCATATCATCACAGTTCACCTGGAGTACATGCGAATATCAAAACTAAACTGAATATGTAAATGTTCTGGGATTCCATAAGCAAGTTTGACAACAAGTGATTGACTGTGACCCTAAAGATATTTGCTTTGGAACAGACTTTGTATGCCTGTGTAAAGGTTCTGAAAGTGGTTGGTATGAAGAATGGAGACCAGTGCAGAGAATTTCTCCTACATATAAATACAACTTACATTGATTCACTAAGAGGTTGGATAAAGCACAGGGACAAATAGCCAAACGAATGGAAACACACGAACTATGAACCAATAGCTGAGGAGCCCCCAACTGGATCAGGCCCTCTGGATAAGTGAGACAGTTCATTAGCTTGATCTGTTTGGGAGGTATCCAGGCAATGTGAGTCTTTGCCCTGGAGGAGATGGGAATGGGGGGTGGGCTGGGGGGAATGTGGGGGGGCAGGAGGGGGGAGAACAAGGGAATCCGTGGCTGATATGTAGAATTTAATTAAATTATAAAATAAAAAAAGAAAATAGATTCATCCTATGCTTTCATTTTTACTAGAGAAAGAGAGAACGTTGATAGAAACATTATCTTGAATAAATACATCATTTATGGCTACTAACACTAGCACTATATCACAGCAAAAAATATTTGAAGAAGCAAAATTCATGAAGATAAATTTCAAAATACCAAATGAGAAGAAAGAGTATCATTTTGGGGTCTGAGAATATGAGACAGTGAACATATAACTAATTTAGAACAAAAATAATTCCAATGTCTAGGTTGGAAAAGAAATGAAAACAAAACAAACTAGGTAAGAAATAAAATAACCCACAGATAAGTGTAACTTCCATTGCTCATCAAAGAAACCTTTATTCACAGGAAATAGAGACAATCCAGAAAACCACAGCTGAACACAATGCAGAAAGCAAAAGTTTCTGGGGAGCCCAGGTCCAATGGCTGTATATACATTATAGCTCCTGCATCTACAGGTCAAGGAACATCAGAGGAAGAGGGGCCAAAAGAATGTAAGAGCCAGATTACCAGGAAGTATATTTTGAAGCAGTCTTTCTTACAACGGCTGCATAAGCAAGATTGCAATCATGGTACATCAATGATCATATTAGCATGGAAAGGGGCAAATTTCAGAGGGTTCCATCCATAGTTGAAGAACTATAGGAAACTAAGGCCTGCTGGGAGAAGGAGAATTAATGTCTCCAACATATGAGCCCTTGATTAATTGTCCAATACAGAGCTGTCAATCTTGAACTGTATAACAAGGACAGCAAAAGAATCAGCAGGTTGTATTCATAAATATTTGTGCATATGCATAGCATACTTACATACACACACACACACACACACACACACACACTCATGTGTGCACACATACACACATGTGCACACACACATTTAACAGTAACAATAAAAAACAATACTATCAAATTGAGAGTGAGCGGCATGGCACGGAGAGTTAATGGGAAGAGCAAGAGAGAAGAAAAGGAGGGATAAAGTAATGTAATTCTATTTCAATTAAAACTATATCATAAAATAAAACAGAACCTGTAGACCATAACAATAACAACAAAACCAAGTCAAGTTAAATCATAGACAATTTAGAATACTCTCACTTTTTCTAGAAAAAAATAATAACCATTTGGTTAAAGGTGAGGAAACACATTTAAATATATGTCTCAACATGCTTCAGATGCCTTAAAAATACTGTACGCTATGTGATTTAACAAATTCAAAGATATTTCCACATTTGAGGAGACTAGAACTGCTGTGGGATGGTCTGTATATTAAATGTGTTGCTCTGATTGGTTAATAAATAAAACACTGATTGGCCAATAGCCAGACAGGAAGTATAGGCGGGACAAGGAGAGAGAATTCTGGGAAGTGGAAGGCTGAGACAGAGGGACGCTGCCAGCCGCCACTATGAAAAGCAAGATGTAAGGTACCGGTGAGCCACATGGCAACATATAGACTAATAGATAGGGGTTAATTTAAGATATAAAAACTAGATAACAAGAAGCCTGCTGCAGCCATACAGTTTATAAGTAACGTAAGTCTCTGTGTGTTTACTCAGTTGGGTCTGAGCGACTGCAGGACTGGCGGGTGAGAGAAATTTGTCCTGACCATGTGCCAGGCAGGACTGGAGAAAACTTCAGCTACATAGAACTATTGGCAAAAATGTTCCCAGCCAACAACACCCTTTTGAGGTTTCATATAAAAGCAAAGACGGTTCTATTGAAAACTGGATGAAAGATGACCCTCATGTCAACTGGTAAATGATTTGATAACATTATACTCTTGTTCTGGAGACTTGAATCTAGACTCTTTGTGTAGGTCAGAACCTATTAAATCAGACATTTACCTGAAGGAATTTTGAAGCAAAATGTTATAGGTATTGTGTAACTTTCCTTGAATACCTATAGTACATTGTAAAGAGAGAAAAAATATTTGAGAATGAAAGTTTAATGAAAAGAAAGAAGAGGGGTTGGAGAGAAGGCTGTGGTGTGAATAAGAATGGCCTCCATTCTTATATACATTAAAATTTATATAAGATCACATATTAGAATCCTTGATTACCTGGAAGTGGCACTATTTTAAAGGATTCACACTTATAGTCTTTTTGGAGGAATTGTGTCACTGGGGTTGGGCTTTGGGGGTTCAAAAAGCCTATTTTAAACCAATAGTCTCTTTCTTCCTGCTGCCTGCTGATCCTGATGTTGAACTCTCAGCTGCTTCTCCAGCACTATGTCTATCTGTATGCCTCATGCTCCCTGCCACGTTAACAAAATGTACTAAACCTCTGAAACTGTGAGGAAGCACCAATTAAATGCTTTTCCTTATAAGAATTGTCATGATGCCTCTTCACAGCAACAGAGCAGTGACTAAGTCAATGGCTCAACAGTTAAAAGCCCTTGTTCTTGCCGAGTACCTAGCTTCAGGTTCTGGCATGCAAGCATGTATGCCCATGCCACCCTCCCACATACAGGGTGGCTCACAATCGTAGGTAACTCCATTCAATGGGCATCCAACAGCTTCTGTCTTTCCTGGGCATCAGGCATGCACATACATGCATGTAAGAAAACTCTTATACATAAAAAATAAATAAAGATAATCTTCAAAAAATCAGATACTGAAATTAAAAATTGTCTATCTACATTAAAAAAAATGAGAAAGCTCGTTTGAGACTCTAAAGTTTTGTAGTCAATATGAGATTAGATCAAGAGGTTAGTATAGTTCTGCTAATTGTATCGAAGTTGGGTGCTATTCATTATGGCAGTAGGAGAATGACTCCACAGGCATTTCAGAGATATTTGAGGAGGCTCTCTGTCCCATCACAGACCCCAGTACAAATTGTCGTATTGCATTTCCTAACAGTGTGCTCCTCATTTCATTCTGAAATTACAATTCAATATCATTTTAAAGTCTGTGTTTCTGCCTAAGTTCTGATCACCCTGTTTAAATATTTTTTCTACAAACATGAAGGTTTTTTTTTTTTTTTTCTGTAGCTCTCTTCTTTCCTGTATGGGTTTTCCTATAATTTCCTTTAGTGTTTATATCACAGCCAACATTTTCTTCATTGAAACACAGGCATTTTCTTACACACACCTCTACAATGTGTTCCAAACTCTACCTTTGATCCAGATCCATAGCCACTTGCACACTTTGAAGTACTTGTTGCACCACTATTTTACTTCTAAGAAAGAACACTTGCTTGGTCTGGGATACCATAACGTAATTTCATCAATTTGATGACTTAAAGTAGCCAAAATTTATTTTCTCACATTTTGTAAAAGCAGGAGTCCAATTTTAAGTCTCCCACAGAGTCTTTGTCTGATGATAGCTAGCTCTCTGCAGGTAGCCATTTCTTTGTTTGGTCTACATGACAAAAAAAGAAACAAAACCAATTTGCTAAGGACTCTTCATAGAAGGACACTGACAACCCCATCATTAAGAAACCATTTACTTATGCAATGAGCACAAGATCTGGTTCCACTGCCTGGATGCCTCCCAAACAGATCAAGCCAATCAACTGTCTCATCCATTCAGAGGGCCTGATCCAGTGGGGACCCCTCAGCCATTGGTTCATAGTTCATGTGTTTCCATTCATTTGGCTATTTGTCCCTGTGCTTTATCCAACCTTGGTCTCAACAATTCTCGCTCATATAAACCCTCCTCATTCTCGCTAATTGGACTCCCAGAGATCCACCCGGGGCCTAGTCATGGATCTCTGCATCCAGATCCCTCAGTAGTTGGATGAGGTTTCTAGCACAACAATTAGGGTGTTTGGCCATCCCATCACCAGAGTAGGTCAGTTCGGGCTGTCTCTCGACCACTGCCAGCAGTCTGTTGTGTGGGTATCTTTGTGGATTTCTGTGGGCCTCTCAAGCACTTTGCTTCTTCCTATTCTCATGTGGTCTTTATTTACCATGGTCTCCTATTCCTTGTTCTCCCTCTCTGTTGTTGATCCAGCTGGGATCTCCCGCTCCCCCAAGCTCTCTTTCCCTCAACCCTCGCCTTTCATTACCGCCACTCATGTCCAGGCTGTTCATGTAGATCTCATTCCATTTCTCTGTCATTGGGTGATCCCTGTGTCTTTCTTGGGGTCCTGTTTTCCAGGTAGCCTCCCTGGTGATGTGAGTAGCAGACAAGTCATCCTTGTTTCATGTCTAGTATCTTGCTATGAGTGAGTACATACCATGTTTGTCTTTCTGAGTCTGGGTTACCTCACTCAGGATGATTTTTGTGCTCATTGCATGAGTTGGCTGTTTGAAACCTGGGGCCTATGCAGGATTGTTTGGCTCGGCCTGGGAGGAGGGGACTAGACCTACCTGGACTGAGTCTACCAGGTTGACCTCAGTCTGTGGGGAAGGCTTTGCCCTGGAGGAGATGGGAATGGGGGGGGGGTTGGGGGGAAGGTGAGGGGGACGGGAGGGGGGAGAACAAGGGAATCCGTGGCTGATATGTAGAACTGAATTGTATTGCAAAATAAATTAATAAAAAAAAAAGAAATAAAAAAAAAGATATAAGAACAGTTAGAAAAAAAAAAAAAAAAAAAGAAACCATTTACTTTAATTCCTTCCAAAGGATTCTGTGACAAAATGAAGCCATATTGCTATTTAAGGCTTCAAAATAGGCTCTTTGAATGGTCACTGTAGTAGAATATTATTTTAAGGGGTGTTACTTTTGTTTATGTTGGCATTTGTTTAACTCTGTGAAGCTGTGTTACTGTGCCTGTCTAGGACACCCGATGGCCTCATAAAGAACAAGACAATGGCAAGGTAGGAGAAAGGATAGGCAGGACTGTCAGGCAGAGAGAACATATAGAGGGAGAAACCTGGAAAGAAGGAGCGATCTAGGAGCCAGAGAAGGAGGAGGACTCCATGGACCAGTCACCCAGCTACACAGCAAGCCAAAAGAAAAAGTAAGATTTACAGAACTAAGAGAAGGGGAAAAGCCCAGAGGCAAAAAGTATACAGGGCTAATTTAAAGTTAAAGAAAGTAAGCCAAGCTAAGGCCAGGCATACATAATTAAGAATAAGCCTCCATGCATGGTTTATTTCGGAACTGAGTGGTAGGCCTTCCAAAAGAGCAAAAACAACAAACAACAATTTGGTGCCCAATGTGATGCTCTTGAGTATCCATCCAGAGCCCGAGAAAACTAAACAAACAAAAAAAGAGCATACGGCTCCTTTAAGAATTTCTGCTGGACCATTTCCACCTGTCAGTGAACAATTGAGCAGCTAGTATGTTAAGTAGGAACACAAAACTAAGTAAAAATGCCTGTTGTAGTGCAAGCGTTGGCATTCTAGAGCTTAAGGAAGGATGAATGCAGTTCCTGGTCTGACAAACCCACTTCACACTTGGCTTGCACTACTGGAGAAGTGGGTGGAGTCAGCTGAGAGCCCCACATGGAGAATCCAGGTGTAGGTTAACAGTTTAAATGGTTGCTCACATGGTCAAAAAAGACTAGAGGTAAGTAGTAGAGGAGATCCAGATGGGAAAAAATACCTCAAAACAGGTTCCAGTGTGTTTTACAATATGTGTAGGCTTAAGAAAGAAAGAAAAGGGGTATGGACAGTCATAGAAAGAAATAAATTGTTCAAAAATGGTCTTTAACGAGAGAGTGAAACTAATATATATATGCCACATAAGATTAGAAATACACTGGTAGTCTGGATCCTAGATGTGTTGATTTTGAATTTTTTGACTGTTGAGAAGCAAAAGACAGCTGCTAGGAAACATGGGACTGTGAAATGGATGGCTAAATTCAACCAATCTAGATATTTTAGAAATGCCTTAACTTTAAAAAAGAAGTCAAAAATATATTTGTCAAATGGAAATAAAAAATGCTTTAGAGTTTTGTTTCCACAGGAGATGAGAGGCTGTGGATTCCTTCTGGGTTAATATGGATCAGGTTTGATGAGGTGAGGCCTCCTAAAACTTAACAGGTGACAACTATTAGCAAAGGTTAAATTTAAACCTGGTCTTTTCAGGACGTGGTCTTCCCAGGACGTGGTCATTACCTCAAAATATTCTCTCTGGGACCCGAAAGATATTTTGTCCACAGACAGCAGGAAGCAGTATGGAAAAAACTATGCCCACACTGCTGAGAATTGGGGAGTATGGGTGTTTTTTGGTTATTTGGTGGATTGTGGATGTTTGTTATCTTTTAGGAGAATGTAGTATACTGATACAAATAACAAAAGTTACTTTTGCTATACTGTATATATGTTTCTACGCTTGTTTAAAGGATTTTTGTATATTGATAAAAGTTAAGGTTATTTTTGTTAAAACATATTGTATATATGTTTATATTTTTGTTTAAGGTATTGAACCTATGCAGTTTATTTTAAAATATAAAGTCAAATTCTAGTTTTAAAAAACTGTTATTATAAACTATATAGGATAATCAGGAAACATAGGTTAGTGGCTAATCATTTATAATAATCAAATCTGTAGATATGGTAGGTATGCTTTACAGATCACATAGAGATATATTTTAGATAGTCAGATAGTCTTCAAACCTTTCAAAGTCCTACAGAATATGGTATTTAAAATGTTTTGTTAACTTAAGATTTTTCATGACATTGAGACACATCTGATCCTGGCAGCACTAATTTACTTCAGAGATGATGGGCATTGAAGAAATTCCTTATGAAGTTTGTTTTCACTGTGGCAAGGTTAGTTACTGGGCAAAGAAACTGCTTTTGTCTTTGACTGCTGACAATGTGCGATGTAGACTGGACATGCAGGACACACAGGAAAAAGACTGTTACATTTAAATTTGCCAAAATAAGGCAGGACAGTCCTACAAAATTTCTGCTCCACAGAATGGTTACCAGATATTCTGTAGTACACAGAGGAAAATGGCTGATAAACTTTGACAAAACAAGGCAGGACAGTCCAAAAATTCCTGCTTTACAGAATAGTCTGCCAGATACTCTAGGTCTCTAGGCTGAAAATGGATGCCCCAATATTGCAGAGGAATTTTGGGTGACTATCCAGGCAGCTATAGTCTCTGTTGTTAGATATTACATCCTTCTAGGTCTTTGATGGAGTTGAAGACTAAATAGTTACAGTTGCTATTTTCCTTAGTTATGATAGAAAGTAAATTAGGTGTAAAATTTTGGATTCACTAAGAGAGGAGAGATAATGCATTTTTTGAATATGCTAACTACAAATGGACTGAATATTGTAAATTAATTTTTACTTTGATAACTGTTTTCATTGTTTGTAGTTACACTACGTTAAAGTTAAAAACCTTTATTTTTATTTAAACAAAGGGGGGAAAGTTGTAGAATATTATTTCAAGGTGTGTTACTTTTGTTTATGCTCTGGAACATTTGTTTAATAATGCAAAGATGTGTTTGATCAAATAAAATCACTTACAATAAGGAGACTGAGTTAGTAACTAACTGACCAGAAGTGGTAGGGAAGAGCCAGGTGAAAAAGTGTTTATAAGGAGGGACAAGGAAAGAGGGCTTTTTGGAGGACATGAGCAAGGAGAGGAGGTGAGTTACTACCTATTCAGCCTCTCTGAAGAGCAGAATTCCACCTTAACCTGTGAATCTTGAGTTCTTTAGAGGGAGAGAGGATTAGTTAAGTTAAGTTCCGTGGTGCATGGGATGGCTTTTGGGAATCCGGTGCCTGTGGTGTGACGCCTTGGTGCAGTGGGAAAGGGCTTGAACTTGCCTAGGTTCGGTGTGCCAGGCTAGGCTGACTCCCCATGGGAGACCTTGATTTGTGGGATGTGGGGATGCAGAGTGGCTTGGGAGAGAGAGCTGGGGGTGGGAGGAGGGAGGAGGTGGGATCTGTGGGTGGTATGTAGAGGGAGTAGAAAATTTCTTAATTAAATAATGAAAAAGAAGAACTATAATTCAAATAAATTAACAGTATGTAAAAAAAAAAAGTTCCCTTCATAGCTTTGCAAGAGTTGGGGCCCATGGGAACAGATTTCCTTCCCGCTATGGGTCTTGCAGCCTAACCACTGCTAGTAGTGGTAAGTTGTAGTTGCTGATTCAAACAGCCTTGGTTTAAAAGTCAACAACCATTTAAAGAAGGACAACAGGTCACAGTTAAGTTTTATAACAATATACCAAAACAATGAACTTACTTAAAAAATCACCAATTTTTTGCAGTAAAGGGATGACTCTTAATTATTGTGGAAAAAGGTATGTTTATTCTTGAGAGAATGTAAATAGACTGAGGGGTATATGGTCGACTTAAGGGTACAAATATTTTGTGACATGTAAACTTAGTGTCCCACTCATTTTATTGAATTCTGACCTTGTATTTGTTTTCTGGAGAGATGAGGGGTGAAAGCAGCCCCCCAATGCCTAGTGCATATTTATTGAAAAAGTAACAAAAGTATTTTATTTACTGATCAGGGACAGACTAATAAATGTAATCAACTGACAGATGTCTGTCATATTTTATTCATAGGCTTAGCATTTCCAAACACAATTTTATGTCACATGGGAAATGTGAACAAAGAGTCAAGTGACCCTAGATAATTCATTGTTTGAATCACTTACTCATATGTAAAAAAGAATGCAAATATTGACAGAAAGATCAAGATGGAAGAAACTGAGCTCATGAAAGGAGAAAACAGTATTTAAATAAAATAGACATTGAGTAACCAAATACACTAAACACAGTGGTGAAAGAACAAAAATAACAGAACATTTTAATATTTTAAGCCATTAAGGAAAATCTGTGATTACTAATCTAAAATATAGCACTAATAGCAAAAAGCTCAATTGGCCTAGATATATATTTATACTCTAAAAATTTCCAAGAAATGAGAGCAAAAAACGAAATAGTATAAAAACAAAGTAAAATTTAGAAGAAAAATGTACAGAGATCGAATATTTAAATAAACATAATTTAAAGATTGACAATAAAAATGGAAAAAGAATGATCAAATAAGTAAGTAAATAAGTAAATAAATAAATATTACATGAGAAAATGTTTCAGAAGAAAACATCTTAAGTACATTCCTGTACTAAAATAAAATACATGATGTGGAAATCTAGATACATATGAAAGAACATCATTTTGAAGTTTTAACATTAGAACAAATTGATGTTGTAAATCTTTCTAGAAGGAAAAAAAAGATCACATTATGTACATTATTTTAAGCATGGAAACTTCCAATGAAACACATGAATAGTTACAGTTATTTTACCAGAATTAAAAGTAAGTGACTGTTGAATACTCAGTCATAAATAAGAAATCTATTGCAGGACTCTGAAAACATATTTGAGAAAGAGGCTTCAAGAATGTGAGAGCCAGAAGAGTGTTGTGGTTGTTATCTTGAGGCCATGAAGTGGCCTTTGAACTTTTGATCACTTAGCAAAAGTAAGACCTGGATAAGATAGGACCTGTCAGTTTCTCTTCCTACATAGGAAAAGGGGCTCAAAAAATCTAAAGGAAGTTAATTGTTGCTATGGAAGAAATAAACAATTACTTTAGTAGTATAACCACAAGTAAGTCATCCATGGTTTTAGAAGTACCTTGCACCAATCCTCATATAGGTAAGCCTAATTAAATTCATTTACAAAAACAAAAAACAAAGAAACAGTGACAACAAAAAACCCAGAACAAAGAAGAGGATGGAAAAATAAATAAAAGAGCAAAAATGAATAAAATTAAAAGTATCTTTTCTGAAAGGAAAAATTCTTTCACAATATACAAAAATCTATGTTTCTCTTATGTTTCACAAGATCAACATTAAAAGCTAGAAAAAAAACAGATGATAATCACAAACTTTCCCCATTGTTATCAATGTGGAAATTTATGCCTATCCAAGTCAACAATTACATCCATGGTTACTGTGAACAATTCAGCAGTCTAAATTTCAAGAAACAGACTTTTTTCTTGGGCACTACTACAGTCTGTTCCAGCAACTTCTTCCTCTATCTTTCTCTTATGCTATATTGGAGAAAACAAACAAAACTGAGCATTCTAAGAATAAGAAGAGGACCTAAGAGTTTTGAAAAATATACAGGATGATCGTGATGAAGCCCCTCTAATCAGAAGCAAAAAAATTATGGAAGAAATGAGTCCAGAGTAGACCAACCAGAAAAAGTATGAATATTTATTAATATTTTTAAAGGATGCTCAATCTTCTAGAGATAAGTTATTACAGTAATTTTATTTTTGGAAATAAAATATTCATTTAAATTTAAATATTGCCAGCAGGTGGTGGTGCACAACTTTAAGCCCAGCACTCAGAAGGCAGAGTAGGCAGATCTCTGAGTCTGAGACCAATATGGTGTACAGAGAGAGTTTTAGGGCAGAAAGGGCTACACAGAGAAACCTTGTCACAAAAAAAAAAATAAAATAAATAAATACATTAACTAATATTATTTAATTTTTAAAAATTTATTCAGCAAATATTAGCATATGGTGAATGCCAGCTTGGCTTAAGACACTACAAGAGAAACAGACGGCGCTGGAAGAGTGAAGTCTCATTTCATTTTCATGATCCACTGTGTGAATCAAAAGTCTCCTAATTACTTGCTTCATCAGGTAAAGCAGGCATTTAAATTGTGGATATGGTTTTTAATTTGTGAAGCAAGGATGATAATCTGTTTTCATTTCTATTTTCTCAAAATAAGTAATGTGTATATTGCCCTCAAAAAGGCCTAATAAATATTCTTAACTGTCTTTTGTTCAAGGTATATACTATGCTTCTCTATGATTAATGAAGACTCTGCCATGAACAAGTTTTTCTTCATTGAAGTAGATTATCTTCAGTTACTTTTTGTTTAATTCTTGAAACATTCTTCCAAATCTCCAATTGATAATGAATGTAAGATACAGACAGGTATGGTGATAATATTTGCCTACCATCCCAGAACTCAGGAGCCACAGACAAGAAGATCAGGAGTTTGAGGCCAGTGTGAACTACATAGCGGAGTTCACGAAAGACTGGTCTAAAATAATAAATATATAAACAAACAAAAATATGAATAATATGTTTCTGCTGCTTGCAACTATAAATAGTAAGAGTAGGATTATTGAAATGTAGTACTTGACAATTTAAGTGAGAGGAATTTTTTTCATCATATTTTTTGGAGATTATAATATATTTACATCCTTTCCTCCCTTCTCCTTCCCCTTCTTCAGAGTCTCCCATGTACATCTCCCTTGCTTACTTTCAATTTCATTAGTATGATAAATAAATCCTCTTTGGTCATTTTTAGGGCATTTATATTTTAGGCAGTTTTTATTCCATCTTTTGTTTTACATATTTTATTTGAAGCTTATGTTTATAAAAATTTAGAATTTAATTGAAAATTCAAATTTCTTCTGAGCTTATCATGAAATACATGTGAATTAAATAAAATGCAAAAAACTTATAGTGTGCAGAAATAAAGTGCCTTATGAATCTTATTTGAAATATTACTGTGTGTTGTTCTTATAGTTTGGTTCATGAGGACAATTTGTGATCACATGATTCAAAACAATTATAGGACCTTTCACATCAATTAAACAACTCCAAGTAGTCTTGGGTGATGTTAATTTTAAGCTTTATTAATATAATCAGATTCTAGACCATATATCAGACATGATCATTTCTATTTCAGTGCATAATTCAATATGATTTTCTTAGCATTTTCACACACACAAACACATACACACATAAACACAAACACTAAACAGCACAGAGAAAGAGAGAGGGAGAGAAATACTTTTATAGTTTAACTCAGTACCTGGGAAAAATATTATTTTACAAACAAACCTTAAAAGTACCCTTAGAAATGCTTAAAGACTAGAAAACTTGATCAATAAGTATCCTTTTCACTGTAAAGTCTACTTTAGCAGCATTCATAAAAGTAAATGCAGGCATACATTATGCAGAAGTATTTCTGACAAGCTATGTAAGTCATATCCTATTTTCTCATTGACTACAAAATAAATTCCAAGAGGTTTTAAAAGCACAAATTATGGAAATTATTTTAGAAGGCTGTAGTTCTTAAAACTTATTTTTAAGTCCTTAAATACTAGGCAGAAGTCTAGGTCTCAAACATAAAAAATCAATTCTAACTTATTTAAGCATAAAAACTGTTTATAAAAAGAATATTGGGTAGTGCCAAGGAATGTGAAGGTGTTGGAAAAACTTAGGATATGAGCATGAATGGTACAGGCCAGGTAGCAGTGAGGCACAGATCTGGTCCTATAGCCAAGACCAAATATATAAAGGGTGTTCTTGCCACATCTTGTCAAATGCACTGAATTTGTCTGCTCTGTTTCCAACAATTTCTACAATTTAGAGTCAATGGCTTGTTGTTCAGTTTGAGTACTCAAGGAAAAGTCAAATATATACTTCCTAGAACTACAACTTCACCCCCCCAAAAAAATGTTAGCACAAAAGGAATTTCGGATACTCATGACTTCTGTATTGAAAGACCGTTCTGTACCTATGAAGATTCCTGAAGGTAAATGATTCAGTAGTTATCGAATTCATCTGCTCACAGCCAACGGATGACAATGGTCACACATCTTCTGATCATATGAGTGCAGCAACCAATCACTTTTAAATTAGCTCATTTCCCAATAGAGCATAACAAACATAAAACTTTTAATTGCTATATATGTGCATAATCTCGGGTTCCATCCATTAATTTTTCAATTCTTCAGACATATCATTTATTTAATAGTAGAAAGAATCATAATCTTTAATATAAATGCTACCTGAGATGTATCTATGCTCTTCAGTTATTTAATCATCCCTACTTACTGACAAACGCTGGTTAAACACTCATTTCATATGATTTTTTTAAATATTTTTATTTTATAATTAAATTTTACATATCAGCCACAGATGCCTCTGTCCTCCCTCCTCCCACTCCCCAGTCTTCCCCCCCCAACCCACTCCCCATTCCCACCTCCTCCAAGGAAAGGTCTCCCCTGGGGAGTCAGCCCAGCCTGGTAGATTCAGTTGAGGCAGGTCCAGTCCCCTCCTCCCTACACCAAGGCTGAGCAAAGTGTCTCAGCATAGGCCCTAGGTTCCAAAAAGCCAGCTCATGCACTAAGGACAGGTCCCAGTTCCACTGCCTGGGGGCCTCCTAAAGAGTTCAAGCTAATCAACTGTCTCATTTATCCTGAAGGCCTGGTCCAGTTCCATGGGAGCTCCTCATCTATTGATTCACAGTTCATGTGTTTCCACTAGTTTGGTTATTTGTCCCTGTGCTTTTTCCAATCATGGTCTCAATATCTCTTGCTCATATAATCCCTCCTCTCTCTAGCCAATTGGACTCCTGAAGCTCCACCTGGGGTTTGGCTGTGGATCTCTGCATCTGCTTCCATCAGTCACTGGATAAGAGTTCTATCATAACAGTTATGGTGTTTGGCCACCCGATCACCAGAATAGTTCAGCTCAGATACTCTCGACCATTGTCAGTAGTCTATAGTGGAGGTATATTTGTGGATTTCTGGGGACCTCTCTAGCATTCTGCTTCTTCCTATTCCCATGGGGTCCTCATTTATCATAGTATCTCTTTCCTTGTTCTCCCATTCTGTTCCTGATCTAGCTGGGAACTCATGCTCCTCTAAGCTCTCTTTCCCTCGACCCTTGCCTTCCATCACCCTCCCACCCTCAGTTTGCTCATGTAGATCTCATCCATTTCTCTGTTGTTGGGCAATCCCTGTGTCTTTCTTAGGGTCTTCTTTACAAGGTAGCCTCCCTGGAGTTGTGAGTTGCAGTCTGATTATCCTTTGCTTTCTCTGAGATACCATCTTACACCTGTCAGAATGGCTAAGATCAAAAACACTGAAGGCAGCTTATGCTGAAGAGAATGTGGACCAAGGGGAAGTCTCCTCCACTGTTGGTGGGAATGCAAACTTGTACACTTTAAACATTAGTATGGTGCTTTCTTAGAAAATTGGGAATCAACATCCCTCAAGACCCAGCTATATCACTCTTGGGAATATACCCAGGAATGCTCAATCATACCACAAGGACGCATGCTCAACATGTTCATAGCAGCATTATTTGTAATAGCCAGAATCTGAGAATAACCTAGATGCCCTTCAACTGAAGAATGGATAAATAAAATGTGGTACATATACACAATGGAGTACTACTCAGCAGAGAAAAACAATGGCATCATGAAGTTTGCTGGCAAATGGATGGAACTAGAAAAAAAATCATCCTGACTGAGGTAACCCAGACTCAGAAAGACAAACATGGTATGTATCCATTCATAAGTAGATACTAGACAATTTATTTTCCAGCAGCACAAAGAAGAAATAAAAACCACTATAGGACTATCATTACGAGTCCCTCTTCAATTTTCTTGCACCCTACATCTTGGCAAATTATCTGAAACAAACAGAATATCAGCATCCTCTCAGATATAGGCAGAATTATTTCAGGATAGAATAAGGCTAGATGGCATCTTAATCAATTTGCTCCTCTTCTTACTATGATTCAGATGTTACCTATTTCTTTAAATGGAACTCATATCCTAAATAGACTTCCAATAAATTATCTTTCTTGACCAAACAAATGCTATTAGTTTTCAGTCACTTGCACCTTTTATCACTGTGGTCCTCAAATGAAACTGAAGTTCAAATCACCCACTCTACTGAAACTTGGCAGTCATATCCTCCATCACCCCTGTTCCATTCTCCAAGTATGAGT
Organism: Peromyscus californicus insignis; assembly: GCF_007827085.1. Lineage (NCBI taxonomy): Eukaryota > Metazoa > Chordata > Mammalia > Rodentia > Cricetidae > Peromyscus > Peromyscus californicus. Next base: position 73,843,230 of record NW_026294595.1, read on the forward strand.
ATAGTGAAAGACTTTCTTTCATTCCTATCTCTACTGAACCATCTAAAAGGAAATACAACTCAAATAGGACAAACTGAGCAAGCAGTTTCATGTTATATTGTATTATTCTGTTTCTTGCTTTTGAAAGAATGAAACATCTCATTCTCTTGGGACAACTGTTCTGAATCTACAATAGAACAGAAAATATAACGATAGTGCCAGTAAGCCCAGAAGTAAAGCATCTTTTGGTTTCCCGTTGCTGTAATAATAGAGTTTATGATCTTGGCTAAGTTATGGTTCATGGAATCATTAGTGTTTCATTCATCCCTATTACAGATAGGCCAAAAATTACAATTGAACATGATTAAAGAAAATTTAATCTATTGTCCTACATCCTTTAATCAAGTCTTTTGAGAGAACCATTTGTATGTGAAGACTTTAAACCCCAATCATAAAAATTATACCTGGTCCCTACTAAACAACCTGAATCTTATGTATAAATGCTAAAACATAAGCCAAGTTGATAGTTGAGAAGTATCTATTTCTTTCAATACAAGAGTTAGAATTGATCATGTTATTATATTATCATGATATCCTTGTTATCAGCTTAATACACACTTATTTGGCATTTTGTTATCTGATATTTGTGTTTTCTTCTCTTCCATTGGACACTACATATTTTCTAATTAGCACATTTCCCATATTTATGTGTAAGAAACAAACACTATTATTTTCTCAGTCCATCATTAGAGATTCAGCAGACCTTTTCTGAACAGCAACTGTAATGTTAGATCCTTTGCATGGCACTCAGAAACATATGGGAGATGGAACAAGTTACCACATCCTTGGTGTATGTCAGAGAATAACTTACAAATTCATCAGGGATTTTGTCTTGAAACTGAATTTTTCTTAAAACCCTTGATTTCTATGCTAAACACCAATGTGACTATGAAAATAGAATTCTCCTTTGGTTACATTTATTGTAAAGTAATTTATAATCAAAATGCTTTTAAATGTGTGAAGATCACATGAGATGTTTGTGATAACACTTTGAAGTATAAAAAAATGCTACAAAATACAAGATACTGTTGACACTTTTACCCATAATAATCAAGAATAAATTGTAGTTTAAGAAGATAAAAATATCTCATTGTTTTATTCATTTCAAATTTCTAACACTTAAAAAAGAGAGTTGACAGGGTTCACCGTTGTGAAGTCCATTTCCATGACAGTTTGGATCCATTTGTAAATGAATCTAATGGTAAATGCATTTTCAGACACACTTTTATATCTTAAATAAGAACACCAAATTACAAAATGCCAAGTATTATAACAAATAAATGTATCTTAACATGTATTTTAAAATCTTGTCTTAAAGGTTACTTGACTCTTGACTCTAGGAAATCGGATGGGAAAAGGTGTACTTTGAGAACCAGTTCAACATCCTCAAACTTCCATTTGATTCTCTCCTTGAACTTTGACCCCTGAGTATCTGGAATTTTGTATTTTCTGTCTCTTTCCCTGTCTGAACAAGTTTTTTGTTTTTGTTTTTGTTTTTTTTTTTTTACTTTCTTTATATCTATTCTTTGTCTACTAAAGATACATTGAAATCCAGTTTAAGTTGGACATTGGCCTATGTACTGAGGATACAACAATGAACAGAGCAGATGGGATTTCAAATGATATACAATATTAGCAAGGTGAAATTTTACCTTAGGCTGTTCTGGAAAATAGAAACAATTCAAAACCACTCCCAACCTTCTGATTTCTCAAGAAAGACTGCTGCTATTCACCATCCTTTTTAATAGGACTTATACAATTTTCCTAAATATTTTTTGTGTTAAGCTATGAAATATCCACATAGAGGCCCCAAAATTGCAGCTGAACAAAGCACTTAGTTCCTTGAGTTGACCAAAGTTTAACTGAGATTTTTCTCCTTATCCAACCCTTTAAATTTAGAACTATCCTTGGCTAGAGCCAAACATTTTTGTGGAATAGGCTTATTTTAGGATAAGTCTTGAGAGGAATCCTGGTTGCACACTCACAGGCACTTAGTCCTTTTAACACAATTTACATTTCCTACAAATGATAAGTGCTTTTGAAATCAGTGTCTTGAATATATCTGGTTCTCATTGATAAATTTAGTTCTCATGTTCTGAGTACATTCTGTGAAATCCTCCTCCTCTTAGTTCATAAACTCTGATTCTCCATCTTAAATGATATTTCTGACTCTAGTAACATCATCCTGGACAGTGTTCATTTAATAGCATTTACATACAAGGCAGTGATTGGTACTGAGCATGATGAGGACTCATAATGTTTACTCATTAACACAGGATACAATGTTCCTCAGAAAATGAAAGTTTGTTAATGTTCTGTTAGAATATTATGGGTGACCATTGGTTATTTGACTAGATGAAAAGATTTATCTCATGGACCACTTATATCAAATTGTGATGTCTATTGTAAACCAGTATTTGGAATTACAGTCCCTGAATCATTCTCAGGAGGGAATAATTCTCATATATGTGTGCATGTGTGTGTGTGTGAGTGGTGTGTGTGTGTGTGTGTGTGTGTGTGTGTGTGTGTGTGTGTGTGTGCGTGCGTGCATGCTTAGCCTGTATGTGTTCATATGAGACACATGCACCAATGTTTTTAAGAGTAAATCTTGATCTGCCCAAAGACATTTCCAAGTTTCCCAAACATTTGCATCTCATTTTCTGGTTCCATTTGATGAAAGCATGACATCTCTTCCTTTAGTTGCCTGCTGGCTTTTCTACAATGTTTCTTTATACACAAAAAAATTAATCTATTTTTTTTTTCATTCTCTCTTTGTATCTTACACAAACACACACACACAAGCATGCACATATGTACACAGTATTATTCCTTCTAAGTTAGCTGGAATCTTAGATTTTGTTCATAAATTGAATTCATTTTTTTTTTTTGCTTCTTTTGGCCTATATCAGAAAATGTTGGTTACTTTCTCCTGAAACAAACAAACCTATGAAAATCAAATCACCTCTTCATAACAAAACCATAACTTCCTTTCTAAACAATGGATTTGCAAGACCATTGTCATTAGTTGTTACCAACTTTATTTTCCTTCTAACCTGAAATTTACAGTTCCTCAAAAATTGTAGAGTGGAAACACCTGGTGAAAACTAGTACACTGTTAAGTTCATATCCTATAGGCTGGGGTTTTACTTGGAATTTATATACAAGTTTTGTGTTTGTGAAGGATCTTAGTTTATCCTTTTCCAAAGAAAGTGAACTATTGAAACATCAGTGTTTATTAAAAAAAAAAAGCACAGAAAAACCCATAGACCTCTTTCATATTCATCTGTGTGCTTACTTGGAAATAAAAGGCTACTGTAAGTGATGAAATACAGACTAAATGAATCATAGGTAAGAACTACCTCAGTCACCATTCCTTTTACATCAAAAGACCCATGGATTGATGTTCTGTCATTTTTCACTGCCGTTCACACGTGTTCCCTGGACCTCACTCCTCCTCTGAGTCTCACCTTCTGTCAATATGAAAAATGAAATGACAGCAATAGTATTTCCTTTTTTTTTCCTTTTTGAGATTTGCAAAGCATGTGAGAATAGGGAACCATCTGCTACTATCATGTAATCAGACCCAAAGGGCTGGACAGAGGAGAGAGTGTCTGGCATTGCAAGTGTATCAGCTGGCCCAGATCTCCAGCAGGCTCTAGCCCCAGAAGTGTGGAGGACCTGGGGACAGCGATTCTGGCAAGCATTTATGGGCATGCTGTTGTTCCACAGAACAAGAAGAAACAGCTGCAGAGAGCAGGAGTGGTAGAGCAGGTTGGGAAATGAGATACGGGCTTATGTCAGAGTCATTAAGCTTTTCTGATAAATGGGCTGCAAATTAATTGCTAGTCTCACTAATTAATTTATTTAAGTTGCTGAAATCCTCAGACCTGGTTATGGTTGTTAATAGCATAGAGTGATACTTCAACACAGAGAGGATTTTTGTTTTTGATTTTGATTATTTTCCTCCAAAGGAAGAATTTGGATTCAGACTTACTTATGAGGCTTTTCAAAACAGATCAGTAACAATACTATTAAACCACTCAAAGACACATTAATGAAAGTTAACACTTTAATAGTGATATTTATAATAAGAAGACTAATAACATTGCCGATCATCTTAATTTGTATTGTATGACATGGGGAATGCCCAAAGTCAGTGATAGACTTTCGCTGCTAAGTGTCTTTCTCAAGCCTAGTGTGAAATCTGAGTATCTAAATGTCAGAGAATGTAGATAAATGTGTTCATCTGCTTTTGAAATGGACTCTGATGTGTGCATACAAACATCTAAATATATATCTATGCAAATGCATAAGTCATACATGATACCTATGCATATGGACAAATGAACACAGCATCTTCCTTTTCTGTTCTGTTCTTTTTTTTTTTTTCCAAGACAGGGTTTCTCTGTGTAATTTTGGTGCCTGTCTTGGATCTCACTCTGTAGACCAGGCTGATCTCGAACTCACATAGATCCACCTGTCTCTGCCTCCCTAGTGCTGGGATTAAAGGCGTGCACCACCACCACCTGGCCATCTTCCTTTTCTTGAAAAAAAAAATATTGTCTAATCCAGATCAAAGTGCCTCAGTAACTATAAATTAAATGAAGTAGAACAGAATAGTATGGCATTTACAGACATAAACTAAAGTCCCCTTGTCCTAGTTTGCTGTTCTGTTGCTGTGATAAACACTATGACCAAAAGCAACTGGGAGAGGAAAGCTTTTATTTGGCTTCATATAATAGTTCATCATGAGAGAAGCCAAGACAGGAACTCAAGTCTGGAGGCTGGAACTCAAACAGGCCGGGGGAGAAACAATGCTTACTGCCTTGCATAGGGACCTTCCTTATAGAGCACAGGCCTATGTGCCCGAAGTGGCACCAACCTCAGTGCCTGGTCTCTCCTCAGTTTATCAGCACTCAAGAAAATGATGCACAGGCTAATCTAATAGAAGCAGTTCTTCAACAGAGGTTTCTTCTTTTCAAGTTCATTTGCTTTTGTGTTTTGACAAAAATTAAGTATGACACCCCTCAATATATATAATACCAAAATAGCTACAATTATGTAATTTAAAGTATATTATGTATATTGTTTTGTCAATCTGTATAGTTTGACTTGAAAATGATTTTCCTCTCTTAAAAAATGAAGAGAGGAATGAGTAAAAGTCGAAGCAAGACGTCACTTGTTCAGAGTGATAACCACAAATTAACATATTCTTTTGAATGTGAAGTATTCATGTAGATCTACAAACAGATATTTATGTGCATGAATGTATTTTTAGGAATATGTGTATTGATATGTGGCACATATTATGCTTTTTGTTAGCAAAAATCATTTTTCACGATAGCTGATTTAGTTTTTTCTTCCCTTTTAGTCACCCTAATTTGTTCCATTTTAAGCAAAATAATAAATTCAATTTAAACACATAAATAGACATGACGTGTTTTCCACACTTTCAGCTATTTTAGTTTTTCATTGATAGTCTTAAATTACATCTACATAGATAAGATGTAGTTCAGTGTGTTAGTTATTTCTGCGTCAACTTGATACAAGTTAGAGTCATTTGGGAAGAGGAATTCTGAATTTAATTAAAAAAAAAACAGATGCCTCCATAAGATTGAAGTAAAAACAAATACGTTGATTACTTTCTTAATTAATGAATTAGGATCACCCAAGGTTGTGCCAGCCTTGGACAGGGGTCTATTCATGGGGATAGAGCTTGTAAGGTTCAACTGAGCTATTCATGGGGACCAAGCTTGTAAGGTTCACTCCCTCATGGCTTCTGCTTCAGTTCCAGTCTCCAGGTTCCAGCCCTGAGTTCTTGCTCTGATTTCCTTTGAGGATGGGCTGTAATGTGATGTGAAAGCCAAACAAAACCTTTCCTCCCTGTCATAGGGTTTCTATTGTTGTGAAGAGGCACCATGACCAAGCCAATTTTTATAAAGGAAAGTATTTAATAGGGACTAGTTTACTGGTTCAGAGGTTTAGTCCATTATCATTATGAAACAAAGCATGGTGGTATACAGGCAAACATGTTGCTATAGGAGCTGAGAGTTCTACATCTAGATCTGCAGGCTGCAGGAAGAGAAAGATAAACTGGTCCTGGCTTGAGCATTTGAATCCTCAAAACCCATACTTCCTCCAACAAGGACACCTCTACTCCAACAAGGCCACACCTCCTAATAGTGCCACTCCCTATGAGCCTATGTGAGCCATTTTCATTGAAACCACCATGTTCCCCTCCTCTTGGTATTTCCTTTGGTCATGGTGTTTTATCACAGCATTTGAAACCAGAGGACACTCACTGAAGGAGCTTAGTATAGTCAAGGTACTAGGACATATCCTTAGCAATAACAGGAATCTAAAACAAAACCAGCTCTGTGTGTGTGTGTGTGTGTGTGTGTGTGTGTGACACACAATTCCTGTAGAATGAACTGTTTCAATTAGAATGGTCTTCTTAAATTACATAGGTTTTTAATATGACGCTTAAGTAATGAACTGTTTTGTTCTTGTTAAATGCCCTGATTAGTTAAAAAAAAAAAAAAGTGGAATGTGTTAAGCAGAAGCACTTACAATAGCAGATCCTATTGTGTTGATATTCAGCTCTCTCATCTACCTTTTAATAATTAACCTTTATTATATCTAATTACAATTAGCCCTCCATGAGAAGCAGTTCTGTTTAAGGACACGTATTATATGTTTGTTCTTTGGATAATCTAGAATAAAATGGACATCATTACTTGAATACAGGTATGTCTAATAGAAAAGACCAACTTCCTTTTATGATTCTTCAATGATTATTAGATACAAAAACAATGATATTGGGAAAATCAAGATAAATTCCAAAGCCTGAATTGTTGACTAATCTTTACTTAGTTTAATAAGAAATAAGTAATTTTAAGAGAAATGTGACCTAACTATACTCAGATCTCCGACACAGTAAATTTTTTTAAAAAATTATTATAAATGCAGCTTTACACAGGATATAATAACATGTTTATAATATTAATAATATTGGATAAGAAATGCATTTGATTTACCTAAACTGCCATTTATATGTGACAAATACAGTACTCTGTGGATAGCCACTTGCTTACCCTTATGGTTTGTGGCTATGTAGATCTCCTGCTCAATATCACAAGACAGTATTGTTTTATATATAAGTAGCCAGGCCCAATGGTTAACCTTACAGAGAAGCACCTAGGAAACTAATAAAGGATGCTTCTAGGAGAATCTATTAGGGAATTTTCTGAGAATATAAACTGAGGGTAGAACTCTAAAAGCCTTGAGCACCATCATGTGGGCTGGATACTAGAATGTAACAAAGGGGCGTGGGGATTGAAAGAGGCAAGGATGGCGGATATTCTCTCTCAGCTTCATGGCCCTCATGAAATAAATGAGCTCTTTGCTTCACAGTATATCCCCTTCCATGAAGCTCTGCCTCATAATAGTCCAGGGGAATATATATAAATGGAAGTACCATGGCATGAAACCTCATAACATGAGTCAAATCTATTTTACTCTCTCTTAAGTCATTCTACCATGTATTAGTCACAGGAAAGAAAGTCTCACTAACACATCAGGGAAAAGGTCAAAATTCAAAATACAAATCACTGGATATAACAAATATGTGTCATTTTTTCAACATATTAAAGATAAAAATGTGCATGTGATAAACTCAAGTTAGGGAACATCTGTAAGACGGAAATAAGATATTCACCTTTCAAGAGCTACTAAGTACACAAATATCTTTTTTGTGTGTCCTAACATGAATAGAGTCTAGCTAGCATTGTCATATTTTGGAGAGCAGCTGACATTCTGTATGCTCCAAAATGTAGTAAAATAATAAAATTATTAAACATTTGCATCAATGCAAAGTTGGCTTGTACATATTTTTGTAATTGTATTCAAGGATTGCACAAAGATTTTATTTAATGCATCTATTTGCTTTAGATAGAGCCCATCTTTCTTTCCAACAAATCTATGTTCTTTGTCCTTCCTTTGTTTTCCATAAGTATCTACTGGATGGTAGCCATCAACACTGAAATTGAATAATTGTTCATAAGTCAGGAAGAATGAATGTTATTGGAAAGTTTTCAAGTTGAATGCTCTATTCCCTAGTCAAAGGTAGCTGGATAAAATTATCCCGGGGGATATTAACTCATAAGTTTTCCAATACAACACCTGGAGACTTAGCCAATTACCACTTACATTTTTCAAACAATGCATTGTTTTGAGTCTCATCCTTAATTTTAGTGATCTTAAACTCTGTCCTTGGATTGGTAGTTGATGAATGTGAAAGAATATTTGAAAGAATGTCTTATTCACAAGTTATTGACACACTAGCATATGACTTCCAGAAATTTATCTATCTTCCCAGTGGCTGTAGTTATATCCCTAAAGTCTTATGTAGCATCATGTCTGTCTCTTGCAATGTGTGCTCACAATGGCTTTCATATTATACAAAGTAGTGCAATATAGTTCACACAAAAGAATATTAAACTCTCTAAATTTATAGTTACATAACATTAGACAAGATATCCTCATTTCTTTGGGCTTTAGTTTTTCTATTTATAAAACATTGTGCTTAGCTTTATGAAATATATTCAAGAAAAAGGATGTTTTATTTCTGTTTTTATTATTTGTTTTGTTTTATTAAAATTACATGGATAACAATCTTTGTACTTTGGGAACAGAGTTTAAACAATAAATTATCTAGGGTAATTTATCCCATTCTATTAAGAAATAACGTTAAGTTTCATTTGTAAGTTAATTTATTTGTTGATTGTGTAATATGTTCTCTGATGAATGGTTTTGTTTACAGTACTTATCAAGTTTTCCGTTTTAGTGTATTAAAAGATTCCAAATTTGAAAACTATTCAGACCAATGCTGTACTTTTCTGTGTGTTGCCTCATAAAATGTGTATTGCTAATATTTTTCATTTTTTTCCTGTAATTCCTCTGAAGATAATTTTAAAAGCTAAGCCATTTATCTCTTAATTTCATAAGCAATCTATATTTCATGTTTATCGACTCTCTTGACAGAGTCTCTTACTGGTACTATTCCTATCTTCCAGACAAGGAAACCAAGGATCTTGAAGTTTCTTCATTTATCTATGGACATAATTAGTAGGTGTGAAAGTCACTGAGTTCAGGAGGTTCCTCTTGCCAATGCCCACCCCTAATCAATGTCTAGTCACCAAAACAATTTGACATAACTTGGAGAAATTATATTTTTTCAACTTAAAACTTACATTAATCGCTGTTGGAAGCACAGTTGAGTCTACTCATTTTACTCATTTGTGTTAGACACATCAAATTTATTAACTATTTGCTTTAATTCAGAGATATGCTAAGCAATTAAACATACTAAATTAAATTGTCTTATCAAAACAGTAACAATGTTCTTCTTTAAGAAATGTGTGGGATAAGATTATAACTCAACCTATTTTTTGAAACAGTGTTTCTTAAAATGTACCCCCTGAAACACAAAAGCTATTAAAGAACATATTTCGTGTTCTGGGATCAAATCCCTGGCTATTTCTATCTCTTGAGTGAATTCTGTGATATAAAAGAACAAATTGTTTTTTAACTTTTAAAGTTTTCAGCAGACAAATCTAATCCCATATGCCAAAATTTGATTCATTAGAAGACTTCTATTAGACAGTATCCTTATTCTTCTCATGCTGAACAACGTATCTGGGGAAATGATAATCCACAAAATTCTGCATCTCAGTGGAGGAGACTTGGTCTGTGAGTTGTTTTGATATGTTAAATTTCCCAATTTACTTCCCACTTTCTGACCCATCTTATAACTAGTAGCTGTGGTGACAATAAGGAGCCTTGTGATACACATCCATAAGGTATCATTTGCTGATGACTTTGCTCCAGCAGGTGTACAAAAACACTAATTCTGTTCAAGCATAGTAAACACACCATTGCTTTAAGACAGAACATTGCACACTTGCAAATAGACAAAGGGACGTTCATAAAAAAAAAGGTGTTGAGAACGAAAGAACAGTGAAAATAAGTCTGATATTCAATGAATTGAAATGCAGCATATACTGCTGTTCCAAACAAACAAAATGTTGTCACTCAAAAGTATGACAATGTTTTCTGGAAAACAGTGATCAGGCAAGGACTTGGGAAAACAAGAATTTCAATAAATACATGTTCAGTGTAAGAATAGAAGAAATAAAATGCTATGAACCTCACGTACACTACTGCCTGACTAGTCATAAAGTCTAGAAATAATGGTTCTGTCTTTATATTTACTCAGTTTGAGACAATCTAGTAATGTTTCAGTACTACCTGTTTGTGGAGTTTCAATCATTGTCAACAATAGCATCTTATTACTGAAAGACATTTATAAATAAAGCCTGATAGAAAACTTTAGGTTCTTGGTTTTAGATAGGAATTCCTTTGTCAAATATTTTCATAAAACCCCATACATCTGTCACACATATTTTTTTTTTCACATTCAGTAAAATTGCCCTAATAGTTCACAGGACTAGAATTCTTCTTGGAAACCAGTCTCTGATTTAAAGGGAATGAGTTGTTATTCATTTAAATGCCTCTTTCCCTAGAAATTATACTACTGGTAATAGTATCCTTGCTATTTCCTATTCCTGTCTCCTTTTGTTCTACTCCACTCACTCTTTGCTAATCCTTTCCCTCTCACAATACCATTATTCCCTTTTATTTTATTTTTGTCTTTATTAAGAAATTTTTTATTCATTTTACATACCAACTACAGATCTCCCTCTCTTCCCTTCTCCCACTCCCCCACACACACTTCTCCTCCACCCCACCCACCAGTCCTTCCTCCACAAAGTTAAAGCCTCCCATGGGGAGTCAGCAAAACCTGGTATTCAGTTGAGGCAGGTCCAAGCTCCCCCGCTCTGCCCTGCATCAAGGCTTTGCAAGGTGTCCCACCATAGGTAATGGGCTTAAAGGAAATGAGTATGATGGTTTCTCAGAAAACTGGGAATCAATCTATCTCAAGACCCAATGAAACCACTCTTGGGCATATACCCAAGGAATGCTCAATCATACCACAAGGACATTGCTCAATTATGTTCATTGCAACATTATTCATAATAGCCAGAACCTGGGAACAACCTAGATGCCCCTCAACTGAAGAATGGCTGAAGAAAATGTGGCACATATACACAATGGAGTACTACTCAGCAGTAAAAACAATGACATCATGAATTTGCAGTCAAATGGATGGAACTGGAAAATATCATCCTGAGTGAGGTAACCCAGACTCAAAAAGACAGACATGCTGTGGGATGGTCTGTATGTCAAATGTGTTGCTGATTGGTCAATAAATAAATCACTGATTGGCCCGTGGCCAGGCAGGAAGTATAGGCAGGACAAGGAGGAGAATAGAGCTGGGAAGTGGAAGACTGAGTCAGAGAGACACTGCCAGCCGCCATGATGAGAAAGAGCATGTAAAGATGCCGGTAAGCCATGAGCCATGTGGCAAGGTATAGATTAATGGAAATGGATTAATTTAAGCTGTAAGAACAGTTAGCAAGAAGCCTGCCACGGCCATACAGTTTGTAACCAATATAAGTCTCTGTGTTTACTTGGTCGAGTTTCAGCGGCTGTGGGACTGGCAGGTGAGAGAGATTTGTCCTGACTCTGGGCCAGTCAGGAAAACTCGAGCTACACAGACATGGTATGTATTTATTCATAAGTGGATATAAGCTGTAAAATAAAGGATAACCAGACTGCAACCCACAGCTCCAGAGAAAGTAACTAACAAGGATGACATTTTTCCCTTTAAAAAAAAAAGAAGTTTTAAAATATTTGTTATTAGCATGACTTTTATTGAATGTTGATTTTGACATATTTACTTCTGGCATTATGTCCTACTTCAACATCCTTATGGTTGAGCTCATAAGGCAAATACATGATGTGCCACGCTCTCTGCAACCACATGCCTTTCTACCCTTCCAAAACCTGGTTAGATTTTTCCGTAGGAGACACCCTGGTATCATCTAGAAGTTGCTGTGCTTCTTCATGGACAGTGACAATTTCAGAAATTAAATCTTGCATTGAAAGCTTGCCCACCTATATTAGTCATCTACAGGAGAAGACTCAAATGAATGTCCATCTCACCCATTTAGGAGACAGAAACACTAACCTCCACTTCCTTTAAGCAGGTTCAGTCACTGTTAATGGTGTTTCATAAAATTTGTAAGCATAGACTTTAGTTTATATTAGTCCTAATCCCCCTACCATTTTAAAACATTCTATTATGTTTCTTTGCACGTAACTTAACCTTCTCAATCCTTTCTCCTGTCTTTGATCTGTATATTTTTAAATTAACCTTTTACATTCCTCTAATGCACCTAGACTATGAGAAACATACTCTATGAACAATACATATTTCTTGAGTTCATGCTGCATATATTTTTCAGTCATGGATTTTCAGTGGGGTCAATATGCTCTCTATTGTACTTCAGGGTAAATTAATCCTCTCTGTATATGCTAACAAAGAAGAGAATTGAATTTTACATGTACATATATTTATATAATATCTACAGTGTTGGTCAGCATTCTTTAGGTTAGGAATACACTGGAACCCATCACGTAGCTATCTTTATATTTCAAACTCTACCATTGTATTTGGTGAAAACAGTGTCAATATGAATTACTTACTACAAAACCGACTTCTTTCTTTTTTTATTAATTTAATTCTAATAATCAGAGAAACTTTATTTTAATGGGGACTGTTGTCTCAGCTTAAAAGCATATACTCTTAATAGTTGGGCACCATTTGGGAGATGGTTTGGCTTATAAAGTACCTACAGTACAATCTTGAGGATTTGGGTTTAGATCCCCAGAACCAGTGTAAAAAGCCAGGCATGGTAGCACAAGATTGTAACCCCAATGCTGGGATTAGGCCAAGAAACAGGTGGATCCTTGAAGTTCCCTGAACAGCAAATCTAGATATTCAGGCTGTTGTGGGATCACTAGGCCAATGCCATTTATTTGTTATTATTAAAATAAGTAACACTTGAATGTTAATGAAATAACTCACATCTTCCCAACCACTAAAATGTAGATCTAACTAAGCCAGCTTCTTAGTATGTTGTCATGTTAAAATGACTGAGTCTAAGTATCTGTAATTTGGGACTCATTACTATCAGAGTGCATAAAACCTGACAACTATTTTTGTTCAGATATTATTCCTAATCAGTTTTCACTTCATTCTTTTTCACCTTGAAAATTGATAGAACATTCCTTTAATGAATTTCTAACTCTGGCCCTTTTAAATATAGTATTGTATTCCCGTTTTCATTTTAATCCTTTTCTAGTATTACTTAGCTTCCTTTGAACTCAATTTTGGAAGTGTTTGAGGTAACTATAATTTATCACTTTAAGGCCCTTGTGATATGACATAGTCTGAGTGACAGTCTATTATTCTCTTCTTTGAATGGATTCTGCAGAACAGTTGTAAAAATCTGTCTCATCTGTGAGTAATTACGATATTACTGGCTTTACTGAAGATAGATTTATTCTCAGTCAGCACTGAAACACTACTATGGAAAGCAAAAGAAAAATGAAATGTGGTTAAGGCCCTCATTTTTGTATTGGAAGTCAGGCCCTGTTAATTCCAACTCTTCTATTTCTAGGATTAAATAGTAAAATCCCAATTATATTCTTTTCAACAATTATTAATTTGTTGAATAACAATATAGGGCTCACAGTTCTTTAATGGCTCTCAATTTTTCTCTGTTTAAATAAGACATAGCACACAGGATAAACTGATCCTCTGAGCTCTCTGATCTCTTCTTTATCTGATAATGTTCTTATTTGCTGCTTTTATACCCTAGAATATTACTTCTACCTCTTCCCTTTACTTTCTCAGTTACTTTTACTTGTTCCTCAAAGGCCAGTTGATTTATTGGTTCAGACTAGTACATTGTTACAATCTAATAGAGCTAGTTTTCTCTAAACTTCTGTAGTACATTGTTTTACAGATTGAAGATTATTGTGGCATAAGCATTAGTAGCTTCCTGCTTTGTTTGTTTCCTGAAGAGCCTTCATGATCTTGAAAGCTGTAGATGATGCATGGGTTCTATTTATGATACTACCCCTCACTTTGGACTAGATAGACATGAATTACATCAAGAAATGAAATCATCTGCCTAAACACTCAGCATAGATGAAGAGCTCTGAAGCAGTATCTTTTCTTTCCAGGAATCTGACTTTGGTATTACCCAGGCAAAGGATGTCAAAACAAAAATATCCTAAGAAATTCAAGTCTTGGGTGGACTATGAGGGCATATAATTCTTCCCCCCCCCCACACACACACACAAATTCTAGAATATTTTGCTTTAAAATATTATTCATGTTACCACCAGTAATAGGATTTTGATCTAACTCTAACTAATTTCTTACTAAACCCAAATCTCAGTCAACTCTTTTCCACCTTCTTTGGAAGCATTCTTAATGTTTTGCACGGGTACTCTTAATATGAGCTGGTGGTAACCAGTAGTTTCAGATTGCTATGCCATTGATTATTTGAATTTTAATGTATTAAACATCACTTTTCTTGTTTTAAAATGTTCATTGAATAAGATTTTACTTTTTCACACTGCAGTGTGATATATATATATATATAATTATATATATAAATTTATCATATTATATATATGATATATATATCATATATATATGATATATATATATATATATATATATATATATATATATATATATATATATCACCATTTTTTTGTTGGCAAGAACTCCAATAATGGCCAAAAATTAATAGTAGAGATCAAATTTAATAAATTCCACTGTTTGTCAGTTGGCTTTGTTCTGAACACAAGTAATCCTCTGTTGCTTGTTTTTAAGGCTTCTGCTTATTTAAAGCAATCTTGTAAATCACTTCATAGTCTTTTCCAGTAGTACTTCCAATTGGGGTTAAATGGTTAATATGCATTTAAAATGTAATCAAGCCCAACACTGATTCATTATCTGGCTCAGTGGTTCTTTGGTTGCTTCAATCATTACCCAGCAGAAAGCATCATCGCAAATCCAGGCTTGTTTGTCAAAAGAACAAACCACTAAACAAAGGGAGACCCACATCAGCAGGGTAGTTTTAAACCAGGATTACTCTTCCTCATTATGCACCTACCTTTAGAAAGCAACCACCAGAAAGCACCATTGTTTGCTGTGTGGACTTGCTTGCATTGCTTTATCCCTATGTCGGTCAGTCTGGATGTATCTGTCAATTGTGATTAGTATATATAGGACAAGAAAAAATTTCACAGGATGCTCTTACTTCTGAAGGAGATAGAGAAATCCATGGAAGTGATAGGCTTCAATTGGTCTATGAATAAACATGAACATACCTAATTTTCTCATGCAGTTTTATTTTATCTTGCATCTTCTTTTCCCAAAATGATGTTTTCATTATTTGAGAATTTCACATAATGCACCTTGTTCACACTTACTTCCCAGTCCTCCCAGATTCACCCTCCTACTCTTTTGACTCACCCCCTCAAAAAAGAAGAAGAAGAAGAAGAAGAAGAAGAAGAAGAAGAAGAAGAAGAAGAAGAAGAAGAAGAAGAAGAAGAAGAAAAGGAAAAAACACATCAAGTCCAATCTGTGTTGTCCATATATTCACAGGAGCGTGGTCAAACTCCCAATGGCCAGCCCCTAATGAAAACTGAATCCTTCTCCACCCCACCCCCAACAAAAGCCTTTTACCTTAAGAGCTACATTTCAACATTCCTACCACCACTTTTAAGAGTTCTCTTCCATATCTTCCTGTCTAGATCAATTTTGGCGGAATTGGAGGAATAGAGGTTGTCATGGAAGCATTCTATGTCTGTCTTTCTCAACTGAGTCTGCAGTCATCCATACCACTGCAGAGAAGCTACTTTGACCTTGAGGGTAAGAGAGAACAAGGATCATGGACTTCAATGTGGTCTCTGGTACTGACCACAGACATTCACATGGCCTCCAATTGAATCTTCACTTCCAAATTTGAATGTGGCAGCTCATGCTTGACTTTTTCTCCTGTATGCTTTTTCTCTACAGACTATTATGGAGACTTTGACCTAAATCCGGTGCCTTAGTTCCACCTAGTCTATGTGACCTGTACAGGTTCCCAGTTTAGACATATACTGGAGAAGGAAATCACACTTATATAAGTGATGTGACTGAGAAAGGAGATGTGTTGTTATGGTATTACATTTTTTCTTCATTTCTCAATCAGCATCTTAATAGGTAAAAAATATTCAAACCTTTTACACCTTCATATATAATATGATGTTCATAATAATTTAAAGAAAACAGTTGAAATGATTGCCTGAGTTTTGCCTCCCATTGGTTTGCCCCTGCCAAGGTCTCTAACCAGTTACAAACAAAGGACCCAAAGAGCTTTGTTGTTAAGAGATCTTCCAAAGAGATGGATTGTTCTAATGTGGTAACCCCAGACTCTGGTAGGAAATTAACACTCTCAAAGTGTTTATATTCCTTCTTCAGTATCAAATATAGAGACTGATTCTCATTGATTTCTTTTCCCGTGATATTTATATTAAGAATATTTGCATATATTCTCTTGACATATTTCTATGATATAACTTTAGAGTTTGGGCAGAATTTTCTAACAGGCTAAAATATTAAACTCATTTAGATATGTAAATATAATACAAATAAATTTTAGTACAATGTAACACATCCTAACACTCAATAAAATTTTTTTATTTGACTGTCATAACAGTGCATATAAAGCAGTCAATATAAATTTCATATTCTATTTCCATCTATTGATCAGCCAAATTACTATATGTGATTCACTCAGTCATAGTTTACAAGTCAGGAATCAGAATTCCTATATAATGTATACCTTCTAGAATTTCGAGCAGAAAACATAACAGGAATTTGATTGGGGTTTATAGAGCTCCAAGTATTACTAAAGCCATAAAGGCATTGTTAAAATGTGGAATATTTGTGTTCAAGTTCAAATCTGTATGCGTGCCCAGTTTTTTATTCAGTGTGCTTAAAAATGTGATGCCCAAAGTTTTCAAATAAAACCACTTATGAATTCATCTGAAATTGCTAAATGTCTCACAAAACAAGATCGGAAAAATCATTAATATGCTGAGTATATTCACTTTTTGCCTTTAAGGAATTCAGTCTATATTTAAAGGCTGAATAATTTATTATAGCTTTGCTGTTTGGAACCAGAAAGTTGAAAAATAAATCAGATCCATAAGCTGCTTTTAGTTAGCTGTGGCAATATCCAGAAATGGAGTGAGCTTTTCACAATTAAGTATTCCCTGAATGGGAGATAAGAGGACTGATCTAGTGTTGAGTGAACAAAATTTTCATTTAGGTGAACACTAAGTTTTGAATAAATAGTTTGCAAATGCATATGTGTTCCTCGAATAGCTTTCTGTAAGTTAGATAAATGACAAGTCTTTCACTTCTAGGAACATATTATCAAATTTTCTCAATTGAATGATATATAGAAACCTGAGACCGAACAAAATCTGTACTGTTTTGCTTAAATCATCCCTTGCAAAAAGAACTCACTGGATGTACATGTGTAATCTTAATGTAATTTAAGGGCTAACACTGTGCACTGGAAGGCAAACAAAGCATGGTAAAGATCAAGAAATATCTTTGCTTTCATTTACAGAATGGCCTAGCTTCCAATCACACTGATGCTATCAAAGGTTTATTTCTTATTGATGCCAAGTGTACTGTGGGTAAAGTTACTTCTTGGAGTTACTGTGCTCCTTATAGGCATGCACTATCTACTCTCATGATGGCTATATATTCAGCTAACTATTCCCTGTATAATGTGTTTTCTCAAGTCATTCTAAGAAGGATAGAGAAATTTGAGGTTCCCTATAACTAGATTTAAAAATATAGTGAAAAATAAGCTTCTTAACTATCTCTACTTAGAATACAGAAATTATAATAGCATGAGCACTTAGAATATCACTGTTCTCAATTAAAACAAAAAATGTCTGACATTTTCCATTTGACTTTTTTTTTTTTTTTTTATCACTTTTAGGTATTGTAGTGTCAGCTTGTAGCATGCCCTAATCTGCTGTGGGATGTTCTGTGTGCTGTGAATATGTGTTTCTCTGACTGGTTGATAAATAAAATGCTGACAGGCCAGTAGCCAGGCAGGAAGTATAGACAGGATAAGCAGTCAAGGAGAATTCTGGGAAGAGGAATGCTGAGTCAAGACACTCAAGTCTGCATGTCGTCCAGGGAGCAGCGTGTAATGGCATACAGGTAAAGCCACGGAAAATGTGGTGACATAGAGATTAATAGAAATGGGCTGAGTTTAAGTGTAAGAACTAGACAGTGGTAGGCTTGAGCTAATGACTGAGCAGTTTTAATTAATATAAGCCTCTGTGTGTTTACTTGGGTCTGAGAGGCTGTGGACCAGGCCAGATACAGGAAAACCTTCAGCTACAAATGGCATCAAAACATGGGGCAAGAGTTTCCACCTAAAACCTGAGAAAGCTTTAAAAAATAAATAAATAAAACCTAGTTGTGTCTCTCAGACCAGCCGCAGCCTGCTGCCGGCTTGAGCTACTCTATGGCTGATTTGTGGCATGCGTGCTTGACACAGAGCTGTCTCCAAACCACACATGCTGCTGGATGGAAGCATAGACCCCCTGCTTTCCAGAGTCAGCAGAGAGCCTGGTTCCCCCAGAGTGGCGGTAAATAAATTCTGCCATGTTGGGAAGCTGACGTGGGCAGAGTCAACAGCCAAGACTGCTGCTTTTTGTACTAGCCATGCAATTTAACAATTTAAAATCTCTCCTGGTCAGAGAAAGATTATAGATTCACAATAATAAAACAGATTCAGATGAGATAAACCCTAAACAGTTTACAGTGTGTGTAAAAATGTACATAGGCTTGGAAGAGAGGGAAAGGAATATAGACAGTTATATAAAGAAATAGAAGGTTTTAAAAAATAAAGTATTTAAAAAGAAAGTAAAAGTAATATGAAAAATAAGCCATGTAAAGATGGATATTACATAGAGAATCTGGATTGTATTGTCTTTGGGGTTTTTAACTGCAAAAAGACATTTGATTGTATAGGCTGCTCAGTTAAACCAATATGCATGTTTTAAAGTTACCTTGACTTTAAAATTTGGATCTAAGGATATATTGCTTTGGAAAGGAGGCTCTGCTTTTGTTTCCACAGGAAGCAGGATGGTAGGGATTTGTTCCAGATTAAGATACATCAGGTTTGACCAGTCAAAACCCCCTGAAAGGTCTCTCCAATGACACCATGACCCAGATCATCCAACATCCAAAATCAACTTCAAGGCAACTGGCTCAGAAAATACAGCCTCACAGACTACTCCAGTCAGGACTTGACCATAATCCTGTCTAAACTGAGCTTTTACTGCCTTCCTGTTCTGCCTTTTCATTGGCTTTAAGCCCAGCCACATGATTTCCTCATCACTGCCTGTCTATACAGACCTCCTGGTCTCTATGGTTGGTCCTGGGATTAAAGATGTGTGTCACCACAATTGACTGTGTTCTTGATCACACAGAGACTCTACCTGCCATGTGATAGGATTAAGGGTGTGTGCTACCACCAACTGACTTCTGTTTTATGGCTCACTATGACCTCTGATCTACAGCCAAACTTTATTTATTAACATACAAATAAAATATCACATTTCAGCACAAATAAAGTATCACCACAGGAACCTGGAGGCAGGAGCTGAAACAGAGGCCATGGAGGAGTGTTGCTTACTGCCTTGCTTCTCATGGCTTGCTCAGCCTGCTTTCTTAAAAAAAAAAAAAAACTCAGGGGCACCAGCCTAGGAGTGGCACCACTCACATTTTCAGTTATTAAGAAAATGTCCGAAAGGCTTGCCTACAGCCTGATCTTACTAAGGCATTTTCTCAGTTGATGTTCACGCCTCTCAGATGACTAGAGCTTTTGTAAAGTTGACCTTAAACCTAGTCAACAAACTTCCTAAAAGTTTCATCTCTTCCTTGAAAAATGCCACCAACTGGGGACCAAGCACTAAAATACAAGAGCTTATGTGAGATGTTTCTTCTTCAAACCACAACATATTGAGCCTGTTCTCCATTGGCTCATGACCATCTCATTATATATTAATTATATATTACATATTGTATCATACTTAGGCAGAGGACCCATATCTCTATAATGTCCCAAATCTTGGAGTCTCTAGTGCATCCCAGGTCTCATATAATGTCCTTCAAAGCCTCACATCACGTCTTCTTGGGCCTTCTACCAGAGTCTCTGTCCCCGCCTTACTTCTCTCTGACCTGTTTTCTTCTCTGAAATCATCCAGGAAGTATTCATATCCCCTTCAGTCTTGGATCTTTCATACTTCCAAAATGAGTACTATGTGGATGATAATTTCACATTCAGCTGTCTGCTTCAATTAGCCCTGGTTCTCTTGTACCACAGTTGCAGCTGCAGGGGTATCTGAACTTGGTGATAACCTTTGCTAGGCAGTTGATTTCCTAGAGCAGGAAGCCTCTCAGGATTTCTTGTTTCTCCAGTTGGAGGCTAAGCTATGTGTTGCCTTTTCCTCACAATATCTTTCCTCTTTCAATATTGTGGACCCAGAGGTTTCTCTTCCTTGGCACTAATCTCTTTAACAATTTCAGGAACATTGTCAGCACATGAGTGCAACCTTAAACTTCCTAGTACTTTTTCTTCTCCAAATTCCATAGACATTATCTACTTATGCACTTTTTTCTTTGTTTTGGTAGACTGATATAATAGTAATGAGAAATAACCATGGCTCAAATCTGAACTTATGTTGTTTTGAAATTTTGTCCACCAAAGAAATTACTTCATTATTTTTATATCAGTCTCACTCAAGTTCTCAGGACACAGGCAGAATGCAGCCAAATTTTTGCGAAAATTTTACGAATGGCCCCTGATTATTTCTGATAGTATTTTTGTTCTCCTCTGAAACAAGCATGCAAGGCTCTACTGTCCATACTTCTCTTAGCATTTGTATTTTCTAAACTCTAAGTACAACAGCCCACTTCCAATATTCAGTAAGTTTTCCAACCCAACCTTCTAAACTTGCCCACAAAATGGTCCAAAGACAGAAATCACATGCTAGACTTATTAAAACAACTTTCCCCTCTTGGTACGAATATGAGTTAAATTTCTTGTTATTGCTTATTTATTTATTTATTTGTTTGTTTGTTTGTTTTTCTGTGATACCTTGACAAAAAGCAAATTAGATTAGAAACGTTTTTTGTTGTTGTTTTTTTTTGTTTACATTTCAAGAGTAATAAAATCCATGAAAGTGGGTAAGGCATGACGGCAGACATATCAAACCTGCTTATATTTACACACACACACAGAGAGAAGGAAGTGAGGTAAGTCTGTAAACCCTCAAATTCTTCCACCAGAGATACACTTCTTCTGCTAAGGTTCCATCATCAGAAGGTTCTATAATACTTCAAAACAGGGACAGCAACTGGGGACCAAGTGTTCAAATAAATGAGCCTGGAGGACATTTCTCACCTGGAATTTATGGATTGAGAACTCAGGAAGAACATAGCTGATATGAATCAACTTTATTCCATGCAACTGATGTTGGAGCTAGAAGGTTAATCACCAATGAAGTTGTCATCCAGAATTCCTATCAGCCATTTTTACAGTGTAGCAGTTTCAGAGAGTAGGATATCTCACCTAGCAGTGAAAGTGCTCATCAACTGGGTGGAAGTTGCAGGACTTTTTAAGTTTTGATCCCTAAAGGCACATGCTAGAGCATTTATGTTAGTATAAACATTGATCCAAAGAAAATCTCACCAAAAATCAGGGGGAAGAAATGCAGCTATCTCCATGCATGGGTGAGTGTCTAAAAAATTGCAACCATGCTTAAACTTATTTCTGAACTGAAGAGACAAACAAGGGTATTGGATCACAAAACATAGTCCAAAAGGCCAGAGACTGTAAGGAGAATACCATAGACATTATTATCCATACTCTTTTGAAGGCTGCCCTGAAAACCTTTGGCAATTGCTACCCAGTATTGCCATACCCCTTACCATTGTACCACTCCTTCTTCTGTGGTGACTGTATCAGATACTCTTTATAAGAGTTTTGGAGACAAACATTTTAAATCTTGGCCTTGGGCAATGTATTTAAACTCTCCTGAGATTTTATATTCTTATCTTCTAAAAGAAAAAAAAATAAATCTCTCTAAATGTGTTGAGTCGTCGAAAATAGTGTAAGCATATAAGATTTAGCACTGTACTAGATGAATAATACACCTAAAATAAGAGTGAATAATCTTGTTGAATATGTATTCAGATTTGTCTTGGTAGTGGCCGCCCACAAAATGGACATAGGCTTGGAAAAAAATACAAGATAATGTTTTTTGGAGGACAGAGATGGCAAGTATTTCCTTGAGGGGAGAATAAGGAATATTATTTAATGGTTTCCATTTCCTGTGATGAATTAAAATTTCCTGGAAAAGCTTTAAAAATACATATTCATAAACTACAATCTATACTTACTACTTTTGCATCTCTTATTGAGATAACCATAATTCTGTATTTTTAATTAATTCCTCAGCTGATTCTAATATAGTCAGGCTGGCTGGCAGCAGTCAGAGGGTAAGTATAAAATATATTACATTACGTTGTAAAAACTCATCTGGGCTCCAGGTATACATGTATTTTTCAATCCAGGAATTGTCATTGTAAGCAACTATAATTGGATAGCAAAGAGTTAGATGGCCTTCAGCAGCAAGTTAAAAATTATGAATGATAACTGTTGTTGTCATTTGAGTTTGGTTTTAGTTAACAAGAAAATATCTAAAATGACTTTTGTTTATATGTGATCAACATCTTGGCAAATAGCCTCTGTAAATTTAGTATTAAATTATGCATATAGAGGAACTTAAAATTGTTAAGTCATATTTGGCAGTTGGGTAGTTTAAAACATGTTTATAAAAACCATTCAGTGATGAACTTAATAGGTATTGTTGACAGTGCAGTTACCATTATTTGATTTGTTTCTCAGGTTGCCAAAGGTCCAGCCCATAATGTCTTTGAGAATAATGTCACTTCTCAAAAGTACCTGAATTACAGAATATATATTCAATTGGGAGCTCTTTGAGGAGTCCCATATTTTCTCCCTTAAAATTCTTACAATACTAAAAATTGTGCTCCCAGTCTACTAAATGAATGAAACATGAAAGAGTGAAAGAAAGAGAACACACAAGAAAGAAAGAAGGGGAAGAGAGAAACAATAGGCCCCAAAAAGTCACCCTAAAACATATTATTATGGCCTTGGTCATAAATTGGAAAGAGCCTTCACCTTTTCTACTTTCTTATCTAGACAACACTAACAGAATCTCAGAAGTGTGTCTGTGTTGAAGTTAAAAGAGTTTTAATTCAGAAGATTAGTAAATTATCACAATGGAACATTTCCAAGCACTATACACACCTGAAGATACTGCCCATCTAATATAAATCTTTTATAATTCTCTTCCAAGCAGTAAATAGTTATTTTGACATATTAGGGAAGATGATTTTAAAACTTTAGAAACTAATGACATCGTGTCTATTTAAAATAAGCTTAAAAATGTCAGTTCTGCATCTCACACTATTCATTCAGTCTCTAAGAAGGCTTTAAGTACTGTGTTCAGGTAATCCAGTTATTTGAAACACTGTCAATGGTAAGTTGTCCTTTCAACCATAAAAATGTAGAAATTTACTATTAGAAACAACTGCAGCCAGATAAAATGGAAATGTATACCATAGACTTTTAGATGGCATTTAGTCACAAAAAAATTGAGATCAAGTAATATGTCCTGAGCATTTGTTTCACCCCCAGTAGTCATATGATTAAACACAATCCCCAAGATAATAGTCATACAAGATGGAGCCCACCAAAGGATGCAGATGATAAGGGTGGAACCCACATAACTGGGATTGCTCCTTTATGAAAGATGCTTCACTAAAGTATCTCATCCTTGCCAGCATATAAGGAAACAGTGATAGGCTGCCACGTCCTTGGTATTTGCTAGCATTCTGATCATGGGAATCCAATCTCTAGAACAACATACACACACACACACACACACACACACACACACACACACACACACACACAGAGAGAGAGAGAGAGAGAGAGAAAGAGAGAGAGAGAGAGAGAGAGAGAGAGAGAGAGAGAAATTGTCTTAGAATATTTATCTGTTTTTGTTATAATCACCATAATAGACAAAGATAGTTGTTTTACATTTTCAAGATATATAAATAATCTTAGTCTGAATGTTTTGATAAGGGATTCATTTAAAGTAACATTTCTTCCCATAAACCTAAAAATGGAAAAAATCCATAGGTTTTATGCAAGCAGCTGTATTTGCTAAAGTCATTTATACAGAAATTTGGAAGATCATAAAGTCTGCTTTCCAGAAGGGAAAAGGGGAATAGTGGAATATGAATGGTTAAATAGGGTGGAAGATAAGAAGACAGGTTAGATGAAGGAGTGTAAGAAGGGATAAATAACTCTAAAAACCTTTGAAAAGCTGTATGGACGCTTAATGCTATAGAAATTTCTTAACTATATTAAATTACATATAAAAAAGGAATTAAAGTGGAGTTACTGTATAAAAGGGGTGTGGAAAGGGTAATCCCTTTCCTAGATAACATAATCTATCAAATAAAGAGTCCAATGCCAGGTATATGTTAGCTCTTTGAATTATTCTTCAATGGAATCCCACAGATTTCCCTTCAAACATTACAGGCTACTGCCTCTACTAGCCTCTTTAGAACTTGATGATAAGACCCTGTTGCTGAAAATTTTACATGCCTGACCACAGAATGTGGAGAAATCAAGTTTTCGCCAACCTGGAAGCTTCATATTGGCTAGCTGTCATTGTGGAAGATTCTTTGTACACAACTTGGGGAAAAAAAGTCATCAACAGTCTTACCCATGTGGGGAGCCTATGAATTATAGTAACAATTGGCTTGGCAACAATATGCTTACTGGTTCAAATCTTTTGGGAATAGTTAAGCACTTTTGACTGTAATTAAGGTCTGCTCCCCAAAATGGAACACATGATTGTTGTCATTAACTCAGACAAAATCTTGTGGCTGGATAGATCATAGGCCCTAAGTGAGAACCTAGCAGTTTTGTTTGTTTGTTTGTTTTTAGTTTCACAGATATTGTAATGAACTTCCCCCTAAGTTCTTATCTTTATATGCATAGATTAGTGTAACACTCCTCTCAACCTTCAACAGAAAATATTGTTTTTGCAGTAGATAATATTTTATACCAAGGTCTACAATTGATCACTTTTCACGGAGTAAGAAACTGTGGCGTTCTTAACTCTAAATGGGATATCTATATGATACTCCCTCCCCAGTAATCAGTGATCAGCATGGAAGAGGGAGCAGAAAGTATTCTAAAGGCCAGAGTTAGTAGCAAGACAAAGTTTTCCAGACAAGATAGGGCTATTTCACACATTAGCTGACAGGGCCTACAACTGTATGCAAAAGACCTGCACAAGATCAACCTAGAAAAGTCCTAGCATGGATTGTGGAAGAATTCATGAAGTTATACCCTTAGCTAAGGAACTATTGAAAGCTGATTGCTGCTGAGCAAAGAGAGCCAGTTTTCTTCTGGATGCAGTCCTTAGGAAGTTATTCATGCTCCAGTAACTCGTACCCCATACACATACAGTCAGCACTAAGTACACGCAATGTTTTTCTTTCTTTCTTTTTTGTGTGTTTTTAATACCACACAAACTTGGGAGGAAAAAGTGGTGGGGATTAAAGGAAGAATTTGGAGAGAGGGTGTGGTGGTGGATTTGATCAAAACACGTTTTATGCATGTTTGAGTTTCTCAAACAATAAAAAATATATAAACAAGTGAAAATAATGGCTGTACAAAGAAATAAACAAAACATTCATTGAGTCTCATAGGATTATATTCAGAACAAAAATACTACTCTAAAATAAAAGAAAATTTACAATAATATATAACCAAGTTATTTTAAAATTACTGAGTGTCAAGATAGTGAATAGAAAGATAATCATGCCTTCTGATAAACAACCAGTTAAATAACATGCTTTAAATTAGGTATTTATTACCGTACATTAATAAGAACAGACATTACGGTAGTGATTATTAGTCTATGAATCCAGTCACTCAAGTAAATGACTAGATATACATAAAAGCATGATTGGCATAGATGTTCAACCAGTTTTGGCATTACCCCTTCCAACTCCATTAACAGAAAAGCAAAACAACGTGAAGTTATTGCTCCATTCTGTAATGCATTTCTATCCACCAAAATCCTTTGAGGTTTCTAGCTTAGTGGTTTCCACTCTTATCAACATGCTGTTTCAGCAAATAAATTCTCAAATTGAACATTAATCGACAACATAGAACAAAGGAGACTTTTGTCATTAAGGTATTTTAGGAGATGGTGAGATGACTCAGTGAGAAAAGCACAATATGGCAAGCCTGAAGACCTAAGTTTGACCCCCTCAAAACTCACATAGTGGAAGAACAGAATAAATTCTCATAAAATATATATATACAAGCACACATGCAGACACAGACACTCAGACACATTAAAAAATGTTTAAAAGGATTTGTGAATGTTACTTTATATTAGTTCAGTTTAATTTTTAATTTATTTATTTTAAAGTTTCTCTTTCATTACACTGAAGTGCTCAATTTTGTAGATAGTTTTAAATTATTTTTGGACAGGTGTGTATGTTAACTAGTATACTTCAATTAAGCTCTGGAAGTGTGCAAGCAGCTGTTTCTGTTTTTTTTTAATTAAATCACTACCTTACAGATATTTCACTAGTACTTGCTTTATTAATTGGTTAATATTAAAATCCTTTACTAATCAGTTTGGGGAAATACTCTTCAAACTTATAATGTAAATAAAAATATCTTAGAAAGAGTTATCTTTCTTTGTCTTACTAAATTAGTTTTAGTATTTCAACACAGTCATATTTATTTTCCTTGCTGTTGGAATCAAACTCTAAGCTTTACTCTTAATGTTGGTTATCTGTTTACACCTACCATCAGTAACCTTGTGAAACACCTTCTGGATCATTCAGGTTTGTGACATTAGTAGCTAAATGAACAACCTGTTTTTGCAAGGTCGAAACCAGTGTTTCTTAACCTCCCTAATGCTTCCACCATTTAATACAGGTCCTCATGTTGTGATGCCTGCCAAATATAGATTATTTTCATTGCTATTTCATAACTGTAATTTTGGTATTGTTACAAAAAGACAGAAACATCTGTTTTCCAATGGTCTTAGGTGACCCCTGTGAAAGGATCATTGGACCCCAGGTGGTCGCAAACCACATGTTAAGAATCTCTGGTCTAAAGCTTAAGATAAACATTCTGAAATGTCATTCAAAGTTCTCATCCTTTCCCTTTATATGGAGGCATACAAAGGATTACAGAACTAAACTCTAAACTCTGTTTTCAAACATAAATGAAATTACACTTATGAGTGGGCTTTCTGAAAATGTTGTGCAGCAAGTTTCCTTAATAAGTTAATGTTCCGTGATAAGAAAGTGAGACTTACTCAAACTTTTAGAGAAGTTCCTTGCAATATTTCTAAATTTTCAATATCATTATTATAATATTTAATACTTTATTAGACAAGTATTTTTACAAAGAACATTTTATTAACTACTTGAGAGCTTCACGAACGTATTTTGATCATATTCAATCCTTTCCCAAAGCTCCCCTCATATCTATATTCCTTACTTACTTCTCTCCCTCCCAACTTGAGGTTTTGTTCTATTTGCACTGAATTCAGTTTGTGTTTCCTAATGACTCTTGGGTGCGGGTCCTGCTCAGGTCTATGCTTGACTAACAAGTGGCACATTATTAAGGAAAACTGATCCTCCCTCTCCCTTAGTAGCAATCAACTGCAGTTAGCCCCTCAGCTAGTAGTACAAATGCATGCTCACCTGACTCCACTGGACAAAGAATTAAAAAAATTGTTAAGAGCAAGAGGTGTTGCATAACTTAAGAGGAATTCTACTTTTAAATGTTTCTTGATAATAATTTTAATTATTAAAATAGTAATCATCTTAAAAATGAAAATAATAATAGAAAAAATTTCCATCTGAAATTTAAAGATGCAAGATGTTCTCACCCTTCAAATTTTATTCAAATATATTGGAAGAAAATCCTTAAGTCATTTTCTTTTAAAAGCATATTTATCTTTATTTTATGCAATGAATACTTTGCCTCCTTGAATATATGTGCACCATGTATGTGCCTTGTGCCTCTAGAGGTCAGAAGAAAGCATCAGATACCTAGCAAGTAGAGTTATAGATGGTTGTGTGCCGCCATGTTTGTCCTGGGACCTGAACCCATATCTTCTGGTAGAGAAACAAGTGCTCTTAAACACTGAAACAGCTCTTCAACCTTCCTTAAGTAATATTCTGTATTCTTAAAGGGAAGTTGTACTGTGCTTTCATAGATCGTTCATTAAATGTGTTTATTACAATAGTAATTGCTTAAACAAATACTATCTGGGTTTATATCTTTTTCTGTCATGTGTAAAATCCTGACATTTAAAATATTAATGCAATTCTACAGGGAGTGTTAACTTTCATTTGCAACAAAAATTTACAGGTGAGGTTTTTCTTTTTTTTGAAATCATACTTGACTCTTTCAAATGGTGAGGGATTATATGAACTCTTTATTAAAATTTTAATATGCAGCACTCAATAAAGATTCAGACTTTTATTAGTAGGAAAGAGAAAGTCCAATACAAGTAAGTTGTATCCTCTTTTCTTGACTCATATTAAGTATATGTAAGTTTATCATAGATCACTTTATTTAAATTTTCTCTCACTGTAAAATTATCAAATTAGTTCATATTTGAAAAATATTAGACTTTTTTTAATCTGATCAAATGTTATTGTCTCTATGATGTTTTATATGTTGACTCACTTTATGTTCCATTGATGGTATTACTCAAGACTAAATATTTTATTGCACTAAAAATTAGCATATAATTGTGTGAATGTGCACTTGTGTGTTTTTAAAGCAAGAAAAACCATTGCATTGTATAGTACTGATTTATTATCAGAAGGTGTTTTGCATAACAGACTGAAAGCTACTCATTCTTTTTATAAAATAACCTTCTATGCAAAAATCATATTCCTGCACACACGGCTAATATTTCCTGAGACCCATTAAGCAAAAAGACATTAAGATTTGAATCGAGTTCTCCCAAATGGATGCAATTTGCAAATACGGAGAAACCAGAAGACATTCTTAACAGAAGGGAAAGCATTCACTAATGGGTTTAAAGACAGTACCAAGCACATTATGTGAGGTCACAGTTATCTGGGGTTTAAGGGGGAGTGAAGAGGGGAGTTCTTGCCTATCATGGAATTTCAGAGGAATGTTAAGTGCTAATGCTGTAGGGATGAGATGGAGCCAGATAACTGGGAACTTGAAAAGCTTTCTTATTGAATTCTTCATTTTCATTTTCATTTGAGATGTTGCTATTACTTAAAGATGAGGTAACTCTTAAGATGAGAGTTCTTAAAATATTAAGAGTGCAGACTTGATAAGTAGAAACTAATCACCTCAAAATGTTGCTTTAGGGAAAGTAAAACATTTAAGGTACCGGTGTGGTTTTAAGAAGAAAAACGAAGTCAAGAAACAGAATGACAGAATCTTCAGCAGAATGTGGTACACAGAGGAAAAAAAAAATAAAACAAAATACAAAGTGGTGAGAAATGTTTTATTAGAGTTGCTTTAGCTGGGCAGTGGTGGCGCACGCCTTTAATCCCAGTACTCGGGAGGCAGAGGCAGGCAGATCTCTGTGAGTTCGAGGCCAGCCTGGTCTACAAAGCGAGTTCCAGGACAGGTGCAAAGCTACACAGAGAAACCCTGAGTTGCTTTAAAAAATTCAGCCTATTTTCTTATGACATTTAGATATCCTTAAAACTTAAGGACATGGTGTGTGTGTGTGTGTGTGTGTGTGTGTGTGTGTGTGTGTGTAAAGGACAACAAGGAAAAACACAATTTCCACAATACAGGCAATGTATCCTATGCACTGATTTCATCAAGACTGACAGATGTACTTTGCTCTCAAACTTTGTGATCAACAAAGACACTCAGAAATGGTTGCCTCCCAGGTCTAGTTCAGAGTTCACACTTCGACATGACAGTTCAACACCTACCTTCTTCTTCCATACCTGAAAGGAATTGCATTAAGGCCTTGGGTCAGGAGAGAAAGATGAGCTATCAACTGTGCATGGGCAGCTTTTGACAGCTTTTCCATTTGTATATGCATTTCAATCAATTTTAAATCAAAGAGACAATAAAGTAAATCTCTTCCAGTTTTCAATTTGCCTCTCAGTGATGGGTGTCCTGTCTGATGTTTACAGTTCGCACTCTCATAATAATGGATGATTTAGCACCTTGTTTCTCTCAATATATTTTTCTAAGGCTTTCAGCAATTTCATTGACTTTTTTTTTTTTAAGATAACAATTAGAATAGAATGAAAAGCCCAAGAAGCAGTTTAAGTCTAAGAAAAAGGAAATATAATCTGTCAGGAAAACTGAGAAACTGAGTTGTTTTTTTTTTTTTTTTAAATTTGCTTCTTTCTATAATCTTCATTTGCTGTGGGATGGTCTGTCTGTATGTCAAATGTGTTGCTGATTGGTCAATGAATAAATCACTGATTGGTCAGTGGCCAGGCAGGAAGTATAGGCGGGACTAACAGAGAGGAGAATTGAGAGAACAGGAAGCTGGGTGAGGGAGACACTGCCAGCCGCCATCAGGACAAGCCGCATGTGAAGATGCCGGTGGCACGAGCCATGTGGCAAGGTATAGATTAATGGAAATGGATTAATTTAAGCTGTAAGAACAGTTAGCAAGAAGCCTGCCACGGCCATACAGTTTGTAACCAATATAAGTCTCTGTGTTTACTTGGTTGGGTCTGACGGCTGTGGGACTGGCAGGTGAGAGAGATTTGTCCTGACTTTGGGCCAGGCAGGAAAACTTTAGCTACATTCATTTATTTTTAGGTTTTCTGTAACCACACTATGAGAGTCATGTGGGCCAGCATATATCCCACTAACGGCATTATTCCCCCTTATCTGTAAAAATTGATGAAATGACACCACTTTATCAAATAAAACCACCATAATGGATTTCCCCAAGTGGATTTCTCTTGGGTTTATGTATTCCAAGAATCTAATTTCACTGCAATTCTATAACATTAGTTAAAAGAGTCCCTGAATTCTCTTCTCTTTCTTGAGTATTTTGTTTACCTTTTACTTGCATTGGCATTGACAGATATCTAAATACAATAATTGTCATTAAATGTTGTAGCTGAGCTGTGCAGTGGTGGTGCACGCCTTTAATCCCAGCACTGGGGGGGAAGGGCAGAGGCAGGCGGATCTTTTTGAGTTTGAGGCCAGCCTGGTCTAGAGAGCGAGATCCAGGAAAGGCGCAAAGCTACACAGAGAAACCAAAAAAAAAAAAAAAGAAAAAAAAAAGTTGTAGCTGTAAGATTTCTCTGGTCCCGCCCAGCCCAGCAGTCCTCTGGTTTTGCCCAGCCCCACAGTCCCTCAGTCACTTATAAAATAATCATTCAGAGGTTTAATATTGATTACCAAATGCATGGCCTATGGCAGGCTTCATACTGTTATAACTTAACCCATTTCTGTTCATCTATAAGTTGTCACATGGCAGTGGCATCACCAGTCAGCTGGTGTCTTCTTGTACCTTCAGCAGTGGCTAGCATCTCCCCAGGCTCCTTTTCTTCTCTCCGTATATCTTCTTGAATTTCCTGCCTGCCTCTAAGCTGCCTTACCATTGGCCAATGCAGTTTTATGTATCAACCAATCAGAGCAACACATTTTCACAGAAAGACATCTCAGAGCATTGTTTTTGGTGAATATAGTCTCTGAAATATAAAGGGTAACAGTTTTGATGTATTCTGCAAGTAGAAAAAAGAATTATGTATTTCAAAAATAATATATCAAGGGCTGGAGAGATGGCGTAACTATAAAAAAGTACTTACTAATTCCCGAGGTGACCTAAGTTCACATCTCAGAGCCCACATCAGATAACACACACCCACCTGTTCCTCTAGATCTACGGCCTCTGACACCCTCTTCTCACCTCCCAGTGGATCTACACCTATGTGACATACACATAGATATCTGCAAAGACACATAAATAAAACTAATAAATCCTTTTTTAAATACATGAAAGTAGGATCCACAATTAAGAGAAGATGCTACTGTCACCTTTATGAGTCTTGGCTACCTAATGGAGTACATTTTCTAGTCCTAACCATTTTCTTGTTGATTTTCTAATTTCATGCTCCTTACAGTGGAATAAAATTATATTGCATGTGTGTATCACATTTCTATCATCCTAGAGTAATAAAGCTTGAACTTTCCAGGAAGCCTCCTCCCTGAGGACTATTTCTCACAGTCTAAAGGAGCTATGCAAGCTAGTAAGAGAAACTCAATTAAAAGTCCTACCAAGCTGTGGAGTCATGGAACCACCTCAGTGACCATCATGACAAGATATATTCAAGTGGCAGTTATATCTTGAGGATAACCAAAAACCATGTAATTGGACATTGGGCCTACAATGAAAGAGGGAAAACTCCTGTCAGTGGTGGCACACGCCTTTAATCTCAGCACTCGGGAGGCAGAGCCAGGTGGATCTCTGTGAGTTCGAGGCCAGCCTGGTCTACAGAGTGAGTTCCAGGAAAGGCGCAAAAGCTACACAGAGAAACCCTGTCTCGAAAATCAAAAAAAAAAAAAAAAAAAAAGAAAAGAAAAGAAAAGAAAGAGGAAAAGCATGCCTGCTATTAGAAACCTAGCCAATTTCTTATGATTGGTGAGAACATGGATTCTTCAAGAGAATTAACTATTTATATTTTATAAACCAGTATATAGTTTCTAACTGAATTCTAAATACTTAGCTTTATATCTACAGATAAGTATAAGCCTCATTACTCATCAAGGAAATTTCTTTTGTAGCATATGGAAGTCATTATATAAATCCACAATTGATCAAATGTAGAGAACAATTCACCATGGGTTCTTTATACTCAATTGATACATCTACAACACAATTCCTGCAAGCAAGGCTCAGGGAACATTATAGAGGGGTAGGAAAATTCTAAGAGCCCTAAAGACTAGGACACCCACTATGAGATAATGTATTCTATATATAACAGGGTACCTACACCAATGAAATCTTAATAGTATGGTTACTTAAGTAAGATCTGCAGAATAACAATATCAATTGACCTTCCAGCATGGTTGAGGAAAACCTCACAAGGATGCTCCAATAGGGAAAGAGCTACAAGCAAATTATTTCTATTAAGAGAGAAACTGCTTAACATGTATGCCTATGAACAGCAACAAAACACTCTCTCTCTCTCTCTCTCTCTATATATATATATATATATATATAGAGAGAGAGAGAGATTTAAATATATATAATATATATATATATTATATATATAATAAGTGTTTTTACATATATATATTTATTTATTTAATAATGTATACAGCTCACAAAATATTTATTTATCCACAATTAAAAAGTGTTAATGAATTTGGGAAGGAGCGAGGGGCACTGGAGAGTTAGAGATGGTAAAACTGAGTTTAAATGATGTAAAAACTGTACTAGTAAATGAAATTAGGAAACATTGTAAAAAATTATATGTGATGATAACATATTTTGTTTCCTTGGTAAGTTAAGAGTTTTATTAGTCATTTCAAAATCCTCTCTTCTGTGAATATAGATGGTATCACAGCAACCAAAAATAATGAGAAATAAATAGCCATTATTTAATATTCAATTCTTCTAATTTTAACTCATAAATCACTCTCAAATTTTGGGAAAATTATTATGACAAACAATCATTTGGTTATGTTTTTCATAGTAGAGCTTATTTTAGAGATGGACCACTTTTAAATTGAAGTACTACTTTCTTGGTCAGTTTTCATGAGTTACTTTCTAATCAGAAGTGATAGAATACTTACCTCATATATCTATGGGCAAGAAAATAATCCACAGCTTCTCAAATGTTTATCAGATCTCAAATTGATGCAGTGATAACCCTCTCTATACAGCCAACAGTATCATAAGTTGTGCCTTAACCTGTCTGTATACAACTTCTCTTCATGTGGTAGGACATTGGACATATAGTTTTCTAGGTTATCAATTCTTGAAGAAAGTAGACTTAATGCTTCTGTTCCTATTATCATGGGAAATGTCTACCTGCATTCTCTGGACAATTGTCTGTACAAGGGTCCATAATTTCTCACCTATTGAAGAAGATAAGAAAAATAACATAGCAAAATAAAACCAGTTGTATAATCTCAAGGACACCAAAAACCATGCAATACTTAAATGAGTTTGCATTTTTGATAAAAATAGGAGAAATGATAATACCAAATGTAGCTGTAGCCTAGAGAAAGGAAAGATTTTAGACAAATATCATATATGTTCTCAAATATTAGAATATTTGATAAATATTTGTGAGCTGTATACATTAAGCCAGATTTTTAGCTGGGTATAAAAATAAAGAGCCAAAAAGGAAGAGGAATCCCTGTAATGACTGTGCATTTGACTTGTGGAGTTAGAGAGCAGTAAATATAGGAGATAAGAGAATGTATGTTCTTTATTCTCAAGAAACATTCCAAGAGGACTCTGGTCACACAATAGACATCATGTTTTTGGTTATCCTTTAACTCTATTGATGACTCATTTATCAGCATTATGCTCTGTTGAGTTCTTCTTGAGGCTTGGTTAATCATTCAGTAACATACCCAAATAAATGCTTTATACCCAATCTCTCATCTCAAAAATTAAAAGGTACCTCAATGACTTGAATTTTGATATTTTCTCCAAAGTACCAGAGCATATAGATTCGGAATTAAACTGTATTTCACTACCTGCATTTCCCAGTTGACATCAACCTGTTAATAGAGGTAGATCATTGTTGATCACATGATCAAAATAACCATTTATATCATTGATTTTTCTACGTTTCTTTCTCCTTTATTAAGAGTTATTGTTTCTCGGAATATTAAGTCATAGCATTAGTGTTTTATAGAGCAGTGACTCACACACTAATCAAAGACAAAACTGTTGGTATAGCTTGTAAACTAGGGCCTTCTTGAAGAAAACATTCAATAAAATATCACCATAGAGATAGACTTATTTTCATACATTATAGTTAAGCAGATCCATGAATTCCTAACAGTATAGTTTATGGAAATACACTTTGATACACATTGTTAAATGCATGATTCTAAATTTGTGGGATTTACCCATACATAGTTGTCCTTTAACTACTATTCTTGCTAAAGAGTTACCATTTAACCTATGGTGATATTTTATTTGTGCTGAAATGTGATTTTATTTGTATGTTAATAAATAAAACTGCCTGGGGGTCAGAGCTAGTAAAAAGCCATTTAGCAAAAATCTCACAGTGGTAGTACATGCCCTTAATCCTGGTCACATGACAGGCAGATCTCTTTGTATTCAAGAACACCATCAGCATGGAGACACACACCTTTAATCTCAATAACAACCATAGAGACCTGGAGGTCTGTATATACAGGCAGTGACGAGGAGGTCATGTGGTTGGGTTTACAACCAATGAGAAGGCAGAACAGAAAGCTAATAAAAAGACAGACACACAGGAAGTGGGTCTCTTTCTGAGAGGAAGGATGACAGTGAGGGATAAGAAGGCAGTTTTGGTCTTAGCTCTTGGCTGCTGGTCTGACCTCTTGGGCTTTTAACTCTGCATTTGGCTCTGTGTTTCTTATTTAAAAAAAAAAAACATTCAGAATTACATCTATATTAGCCTATGACTGCTCCAGATGAACTGAAGGAGAATTGTCAAATATCTCAATCAATTTTTTGTTGAACTTGAGCATTCTCAATTACAGTTTTTGGTAAATATTTATTAATTTGTCACTAGTCTCTCTCTCTCTCTCTCTCTCTCTCTCTCTCTCTCTCTCTCTCTCTCTCTCTCTCTCTGTATGTGTGGGCTCTCCTGTGGAGATCAGAGCATAACTTTTAGGAGTTCACTTTCTCCTTTGTAAAATAGATTCGTGACCATCTGACCTATATTGTTAATGTCACTAGCCTATTGTGATGAGGCTGTTTTTTTTTTTTCCTTAAAACTACTTATAATTTTTGTTAGTAAAATCTAAGTTGTACACTGGTACCTTACTCAGAGACAAACCAAGACACAGAAATTAATGTGAGGAAACAGATTGAATAACGACCAGCTAGAGGAAAACAGAAGACACTTTTCTGTCCACATCTATGTCCTTACAAGAATCCAAATTGCCAGGTCTTATATGGGATATATTGACTGAAATATTGATTGAAATAAGTCAACATATGTTGGCTCTGTGTGTGTGTGTGATATGTGTATGTGTTATGTAATCTTCACAGGTGTTTTGAACTTTCCTGTCATCTTTTCTCTTCCCTACTCAGAGTTAAACAAAGTGTGTTGCTTTCTTGTAGTTATTCAGCCAGAGGCTGAGGAAGGGGTTTTTGCAGAAAGGATAAGGGAGAGAGTGGAGAGAGAGAGAGAGAGAGAGAGAGAGAGAGAGAGAGAGAAGAGTAGAATAAGTTTCAAATGAAATTGTGGTAAAATTGGTGTAATCTAATCTATGCCTCCGAATTTCTTTGCTAGTGTTCTTGAATTGTTACCACAACTTAAGAAAAAAGTGTACATTTCTGTACCAAGTTTTTAAACACCAAGTTTGTTTTCTCTTTAGTGTGTGTGTGTGTGTGTGTGTGTGTGTGTGTGTGTGTGTGTGTGTTTTAATACACACAAGGTGGTAGAGAGCAAATAAAAACCTCACATTTCATCCTTAGGAAGATGATTTACCTGATTTGATATCCACCTTATTTTACCTATTTTATTTTTTTAATTTATAGTTGAATTAATTATAAAGTAAGGCAAATATGTTGATGAGAAGGTATATTATTAGAGATTGTATGGTCTCTGTATCTCTAAAGATGAGAACACAGATGTTTATAATGTTTCTGTAATTTTTCTAAAACTCAAATGATAATGAAATCCTGTAGTCATCTGCCCGAGTTTGAAGATATTGTAATTCTGCCTCTCATTCCATTTCATTTTAATTTTAATCTATCCTTGCAGATCAGTTTGCCAGCTCATCACTTCACTATCTTTTAATCCTCTTTTGGATTGTCTCTGATATATTTATTCTCTTTTGACATGTCGGCAGTGATAGCTAAATGCAGTCTGTGAATATGACCATTTTTAAGTGTCCTGTGCTATTGAAAAGTACAGAGTTTTGGAACTAAATTGATACTGCTATTCAGTTCAGAGGCAACTAAACTTCTGTGATGGCTAAGATGATCCATCTCTGTGCAACTTGTAATCAACATGTAATTTTGGTTAAGTACAATGAGACATTTGCATGAAAACTCCAAATAGGACACAGCTTAGCCTGGGGGCTGGGATTTGCAGGCAGTCTGTGCTAACTCCTTCCAGCAGGAATTACTAAAAGGGGCCTTTCCTCTTCACTGCAGAAACTAAACTACAAGAAATCTAACTGACGGTTTTACTTTTAAACAACCGCACTCAAAATATCACTCATGATTAATCATTATTATGGTGATTGCCACTTCCAATTTATGACTGTTTTCACTGCTCTGAGTAGTTCTGCAGAGATGATATACATAGATTTAATTCTAGAAAAGCGTTTAATATACATTACATATGCAAATTAAATGACAAATGCTTTTCTTACATACATAAGAGTTCTAGCTAGCTATATATGTGTGTGTGTGTGTGTGTGTGTGTGTGTGTATATATGTGTATATAGTCCCTGATGTCTATAGCCTCATTTTCCCATTTTTAAAATGGAGATAGAAAAAAAAATGAACAATCAACAAATTGTCACAGCATAGGTTAAAAAATTATAAATGTGAAAATATTCAAATGATAGTGGTAACACTATGAATTTGAATTTCATAGTGGATACAGTATAAGGAAATATTATAAATAAAATATCTGACTCATGATCCTTTAAAATAGTGATGTTAGTAGTTTGAGGTATTTATGTGTCAATTGTAATGGGAAAATACTCTTACATCAACATTGAGAATCTTTTATCCCCTTTAGAGTAAAATATTTGCTTCATTGTGAGTTATAAGTGCCAGAAACAGTCAGAAAAATTCCTTAAGACATATTGCTGCAATACATGGATCTGATAAACTTTAATATAATTTTAGACCCCTTAGTTAATGTGCATACGTACATGTATGTATGTGCACATATTTTAAAATATGAGAATAAAGTTTATCATTAACTTATTCCAACTTCTGCACATCTGATCGTTTCTTAAGAGTTCAATGGGTATGCTTTTGCAGTCACTGTTGGGAATTTATACATTCATTTGCAACATTTATTGGCAATTTTTATATATTAGTTGTTATCTTAACAAATTATACTCTGACTTGCACTTGAATTTTTTTCAGTGAGAAGGTCTCAGTATTTGCATACTAGTGTCATTGCTACTATCACTCACAGTTTGTTTAAGAGGTAAATTCAGAGGAAGCATTTATTTCCCCACTACATTATTGAAGCTGATGAATGTCTTATACTGGTTGAGTGACTCCACTATGGCACTAATAAGCTGTGTGCAAAATTAAAGAAGAATCACTTAAATTTAAATGAGAATATATATCTGGATATATCTACCAATATGAATGAGTCAGAACTAGAAAGATCTAAGTAAGATATTTTCCTTTACCAAAGTATAAACATACATAGCTCAATATGTTAATTCTTCTCATACAAAAGTGCAGTTCCCAGGCCATTTTCTTCCTCTAACATATTGTCTGCTATATCCAGTACTCTGTGCTATTTCCTGTCAGTACACTATTCACACTCCTTAGTCATTCACAGGAGACTCAAGAAAGCCTCAAAATATTAGCCAGTGTCCAGTGTTGTGACTTTGAAATGACTGTCCAGGAAAGACTTAAAACCACAAAGGGAAGACACAGGTTTAATTTTTATGTTACTTGAATTAGCCAATAAAATTGTTTCCTTCTCAAACCTTAGAAATTTCTTTATAATACTGAAGCCCAGGACTTAACAATTGGTCTGTATGGTCTGTGTATGAAGTGATTCTGTTCATGAGTATGGTGTGATCTCCATCTGAATTTGCAGTGTTTAGACCAAGCACACCCACCACCAAATTGCTTTCTTATAATTACAAGTATTTTTATGCTTGCCTTAATCTTTACTTCTTGGCAATATCCATTAGACAGCTACATTAGAGCAGAATCCTGTTCTCCTCTGGGCCATATGCCTTCATCGTCTGTAGTAGCTTTTGGTGCTGTTGCTGTTTGTGACTCTTGAGTGAGTAAATAAAGTCTGTACAATGATCATCTAGATGTAAGTGGAGGTTGACGGATGAGGACACCGTATGTTTAGACCACAGTGAAATGCATGGTTAGAAACACATTGGAAGGAAAAACATTGACTGTGTAATTATGGAAATTTTAATTAAATGACCACTAATTTATGGTCACAAACAGAATATAGGTGACAGTGTAAGTGGATGGTGTCTGGATCAGATGCTGGGATAATGAACATAAAACACAGTATTTTTAGAAAAAATGTTAAGTTATAAGTGTCCTGGACATTAAACATTCAGTTTTGTTGTTGAAGGAAAAAGTATCACTACGTTTTAATGTGTTAGATACTATTAAAGATAATGTATTGAATGTAAATAAAATTGAGAGGACTTAGCCACAATCCTTACTCATTAATAAATTAGGAATCATGATCTAGATACTGAAGACAATTAAGTGAGAGGATTAATTGCTGACATTCTTATGCTTCCATTCTGCAGATGGATAGAGCATCAGGATTTTTCTAGAAAGCTTTAAAACATAATTTGGTGTTCAAACTTGTGAATTAATAGCAACATAAAATGCATCATCCTAAACTGAAAATTCTAAAAATCATATATGATCATGTTTGTTTCCTTTGACAATAAACGACAGAACTCTTTCCTTATTTATGACTTTGCTCCCAATTCGTATATGGAAAAGTGCCACTATTTAATTTACCCTTCCTATTTATGTTTAAATTTTGGTGATAGAAAAATGCATAGGCCCCTGCTTAAAGCTCTTACTGAAGTCTAAATGTTTAAGAAAAAAGGAGTAGAATACAGATAGAGTGTTTAAACCTTGCTAAAATGATCAGAGCAATGGAAGCATAGTAGGGCCAGTTAGCACCCTAAAGGAAGTGGTTCAGTCTATGAAGTATCCCTTTAGTCTGATATTTCAGACTAAATGGGCTCTGTCTCCAAAGTATAGGGTTGTTAGTCTTACTGATTGCTATGCCCTTCTTGGTTTATATTTGTTCCTCTGGTGTGTTCTTCAAGCATGTTACTCTTAGAAGAGTGCCATCAAAGCCTGACAAAAAAGGACTCAACAATAAATATAACCGATGGAGAAAATAGTAAACATCTATCAAAGAGTTCTTTCTATGTTGATATTGCTCATATACTATTCTCTTTTTATTGAGGCCAGAGGAAGTCTATATTATTAGACTAGAACCGACAGTGTGCAGGGAATAGTTTCCTCAATATCTTTTTTGTTTTGTTTTGTTTTGTTTTTCGAGACAGGGTTTCTCTGTGTAGCTTTGGCGCCTTTCCTGGAACGCACTCTGTAGCCCAGGCTGGCCTCGAATTCTCTCCATTCTTAACTGTGTGGGGCATACATGAGCTACAAAGATGGTGCCTAGAGGAAGTTAAGTTGTTTATTCAGAGATGAGATACAAATGGTGCTGAAGGAAGTTAGCTCAAGTTGTTTATCTGAGAGTTAGCTCAAGTTGTTTACCTGAGACAAGATACAAAGATCAGGAGATGGTGCCAGTGCAAAAACAACTGGTAAATAAGGAAATGGGTATAGGGAAACCTTTACAATGATTGGTTGGTTCCTTCCACCCCCTCCTAGGGTTCTGAGGTTTTTGCTATAAAAGAGGCTTACTGCCTAACAATAAATGAGTTCTTACTTGACTGGACTCCCCGCTGCTTCTGAGTGTCTCCCTGTAAGAGGAAGGCAGGGAACAGAGGAGAGGCACACTTACCTTTCCTTGGTTCCAAGCCACCTCTTCACGGTGGACCTAAGTTCCCAGTGGGGCAAGGTGATAGCAAGGGCAGTTTCTTCTATGGACATTCAGAAATGTCCTTTATGGGAAATAAACAAGTATGATGAGAACATACACATGCTTTACATATTTTTCAATTTTAGACAAATTAAAAACTAGGGCTCTGGCTTATAGATAAGAATACATGGTAGAATAGTCTTGTATGTGTTAGATAAGTTGAAAGTTTTCATTCTAGCCTGAAAATGGGGATTTCTGACCATGTGATAATCTACATATTTGTTTTTACTTATCATGTATAATTATTATTTATACATAAGCAAATTTATATATTTTAATATATATTTATTATAACTATATAGGTATATTTTAATATATTTATTTGTATATAATTATTCATATATAGAAAGATATAATATATATTTCAGGACACTGGCAGGATCTTATCTCTGAAGATATAGATGCATTAGACTGAGATTGATAGAAGCATTTCTG
Organism: Peromyscus californicus insignis; assembly: GCF_007827085.1. Classification (NCBI taxonomy): domain Eukaryota; kingdom Metazoa; phylum Chordata; class Mammalia; order Rodentia; family Cricetidae; genus Peromyscus; species Peromyscus californicus. The sequence goes on from NW_026294595.1 coordinate 73,884,958, forward strand.
CAGATGTCACCTAGCTTCTTTTCCATCCTTGAGTTCCATTTTGCACCTCTTATTATGTTCTCTTTCCAAATAGAGAGTACCAGCCAACCAATTGATATAATCCTGCCAACTGGTTTACCTCCAAGTGAAAATGGATTAATTGCTATTCCAGTTGAAACCAGTCCTTGGAGAGATTAGTTAATGAGAATAATATGCCAGAGTTGAATCTAAGTCAAAATAAAACAAAATCCCACAAGCTCCCAATACCAAATTCTCAATCATTTGATATAATGAATTAGAATCTATAGACTCTTGAGTCATTTTAGACATGAGTTTATTTAGGGCTCCGTCATTTTGACCACAAGAAGGTTACCAGCTAAAGGAAAAACAAATCAAGGCAGTAGGCTCTATACAACCAAAGTATTTTCAAAGTTTTGCCAGTGGTTTGAAAAGAGTAGAGACTTCATATTCTAGATATGGACATGCTCAGTGATCTGATTGGGCCTCCTAATTTAAGTAAGGAAAAAGTGTTTGTTTAAGACATACATTATAGGACCTGTTATCTTCATTTTGTAGATATGAGATGGTATTCCTCATTCACTCCCTTGCTCATAAGAACCAATAAAATAAAACCTCAGAGGAAAGTTTATTTTCCCCCTTTATTTCTATATATAATAAAATCTCTGATATGATGTAGAATACTTAATAGCTTGACATATATTAACTAATATGTTCATATTTTACTATAGCTAGCAATGACTGGAAAATTAGGACATGAAGTAACAGGAATTCTTATTTGTCCCCTCAAAGCTATTTCTTCATACACCTGTCCTGAAGTACATATTCAAAAATCTTATATAAATATTTAGGAAAATATACTTTTATAAATTATACTCCAAACAATAAAATATCTGAGAATATCTCTTTCTGAAGCAGTATGTAAACATTATTGAGTTCTGGGACTAAGGCCAATCTGTTGCTAGCAAGAAAGCCATGGGCAGAAAACTTCTGAGTCCTTATTCCAGGCTAGATTATATGAGAAAATTAATTATATAATTATGTTTTATCCTCTGGGGAGGATTTACTCTTTCTCAGACAAAGATAAAATGCTGAGTCAAGAATCCAATACTCTTACTGATTCCCTGGTTTCACTAACCTAATTTCTCTTCTAGGAGTATACTGTGTACATTGTACCTCTCTTCACTCAACTATTTACCCTCTCTGGATTGGTCCTCTTCTGTAACATTGCCATGGAGCAACATCTTATAGTTAGTCAATGATCTTAAATGCCATCTTCTTTGAATTTAATTTTCCTCATAAGCTAACATTTCTGCAAAATTATCTTGATGTTTTATTAATCATTGAACAAATATATGCTCTGTGATTACTATGTAATATCATTTCACATTTCACCCATAGTTATAGATGGATTAAAACAGAGCAGTGCTCTTTCCAGAAATGCAATTAAAACTTTAATGTGTAAAATTTTCAAGAAACAGGTAAATTTAGAGATGTTTGATGCATGTAAAAATTATCAATAACTCATTGCAATGCTAGGGTATAGAGCAATTGAGAATGTTCATTTAACTAAATAGAGCTCAAAATAATCAGCCACTCTATTTAAACTCAAACTTGGATTTTAAAGAGCTTAGAAAGGAGTGTCCTAAGCTCAAAGCACACAGTGTACAAAGGGATGACATCACTGAAAAGGGAATGAGTGGAGAATAAGTAGACAGGAAGACATTCTGACAAAAGCAAGGCAAGATGAGGAATTTAAATTATAACCAACCTTAAAGGAAAAGGTAATTTTTTTCAAAAATTTGATTCAATTCATATTTCCAAATATTTCTCCCTGGAAGGCACTATGGTTGCTAAGTCACAAGTGATGCAGTAGCAGTCATTCACCTTGGGTTTGTTGCAGTGCTTTGTACACTTTCAGTGACATCATGTATTCAAAGATTTTCTCACTCAGGCAATCAAGCTGTTCAAAAGAGAACTTCCCTTGATGAATCGTCAATGACGTAAGATCCCCTTTATCTTATCACCTGGCTCTAAATTTCCATGGAAGGGTAACAAAAACTAATAAATCTAGCAGGCAAGTTATGTGAAAATGTGCGTAGTTCTGTGCTCTAGAACACTGCCATGCTATCAGGCTGCCTTCAACAGCACTAGGGCATGTAAGGGAACAGTTAATGGTCCCAGAGCAACAAAGAAACACAGAAAAGTAGAACACAAATCAAAGTCATGTTTGAGGAAGATCTGTAATTCATCAAGTGTGTGGAAAAGAAATATGTCATGGGAGTGCTGTACATGAAACAGGGTTGTTGAAAGTGGTATAGAACCATGAGGTTAGATCCCTACAGAAGTAATGATCACCAATACCAAGGAGACAAAATTAAACTGTGTGTATATGTGTGTGTGTGTGTGTGTGTGTGTGTGTGTGTGTGTGTGTGCATTTGTTGACATTTTTTTAATTTAAGAAAAAGTCATAAGAACCCTTAATAATCATTTTGTCTCCTTTTGTTTGTACTTTGAAATGAGCTTGTAAAAATGATTTCATCTTTCTTTTAATTTTAACTGTGCTGAATTTTGATTTGTCAGTTAGAAAAATGCTTACTCCTATAATCTCTTTTGAATCTTCTGTTTACTTTATGACCTTGATGGTTATCCATTTCCTTCACTTTATGCTCCTAATTTGATATTGGAATATCCAACTACTTTAAGACTTCCTTGAAACTGGTTTTTCCTTTTTTATTTTTTCTTTCCTTTCCCCCTTCCTGCCTTTCTTTCTCTCTTCCCATTCCTTTCTTTTGACTTTTCTTTTTACTCTTCACCTTTTCCTTTTTAAAAATATTTCTGCTTCTCTCTCTGCCTTCTTTTTTCCTTTTTCTTATATTTAATGATTGCCTATTGTAGGTTGATTACATAGTACAAGAAACCCTAGACTGAGTTCCTGGAGATGTCCATTCTATATTCATGCTTTCAAAGGTTTTCTGGGTGGGTATGTTGGTACACATCTTTAATCACAACATTTGGGAAACAGTGGCAAGTACATTTCTATGAGTTTGAGGCCATTCTAATCTACATAGCAAGATCCAGTAAAGTCAGTGCTATGTAATAGAGAAAGCAGGTTTCCAAAACAAACAACAAAAATTGATGATCTAGTGATTGAGTGTAAAAAAATTTTTTAAAAAAGCATATTTTCACTTCTTATGATTGGATACCATTGGAAGGGAATGAAAGTGAGACAAGAACAAAACTATGTCATTGCTTTCATGAAGACATATGCTTAAAGGGCTAGAGAGATGGCTCAGCAGCTAAGAATACTTGTTCTTGCAGAGGACACAACTTTAGTATCTTGCATCTACATATAAGCCAACAACTGTCTGTAATTCTACTTTTAGTATAGCCAGTGGAGTCTTATGACCTCTATAGACACCAGATACTCATTTGGTGCTCATGCATATATGTAGGTAAACACTCAAACACATACAAATAAAATGAACTAATCTTTATAAAAAGACACATATGGAAGATGTCTGTTAATTTCAAAATTATTTATGTTGTTTCATTTTTACTGATGTTCATTGTAGTTTCTCCATGTATCCCTATGAGATTTTTGTGTTTTTTTTTGTTGTTTGTTTGTTTTTTGGGTTTTTTTTTTTTTTTAGGTGTGTTCAATTGCTGACTCAGCTAGCAATGGTCTCTTTCTTCCAGGAGTTATTCAACCATTATTGAGATATTAACTTATTTTGTGTAACAGTAGAGTGGCTTCACTTTCCATTGGTACAAAGATACCATTGAACCAAGGCACACTGCCACTTGACATCAGTAGAACATTGAGCCAAGAGCCACTGTCCCTCCATATCAGCAATTTAACCATTAGAGTCTGAAACTGTTAACCATGAGAATGAAATGACTTATCTGTGAGACTCCTCTTGTGTAAATCTAAATCTAGGGTTTGTAATTCTTGGATCTGTGGGTGTGACAAAGTACAGACTCCAGGAGTTAAAAATAAAGGGTGATCTTCACAATGAGATCACCAGGAAACTGCAGGAGAATAGAAGATCATATGTCTTTTTGTTTCAGTCATGGAAGTGAGTATGAAAAATTTTTGAGATTTATAATATTCCTTAGTATATATAGGGCATATATCTGTGGTACTTTATTTTTATGTTACATATGTTTCAAAATATGTCAGTTTTATAACAAAAAATCCACTGAAATTTTCTTGCAAATAGCTTTTAACTAATTAAGTTTATATACATACCTTTGCTTTGGTTGTTTCTGCTATTATTTGAGAATTTCTTTAAATATTTAGTTATTCATTTTATTTATATGTGTAGTATGAGCTAGCATGATATATATGTGCATGCTGAAACTCTTGGAGGAAAGAAGAGAACATTGGCTCCTTTAGAAGTAGAATTACAAGCAGTTCAGAGATACCATATAGGAGCTCAAAATCACACCTGGATTCTTTGCAAGAACAGCAAGCAGTTTTAACCACTGATCCATCTCCTCAGCACTTGCTAATAGCGTTTTTAAATATAATGATATTTACATCACATATTATGTTATCATAAGTATTATACAATGCATATAGCATATAATTATTTGGACTATAATGAGATGCATTTTAATTCAGCTTTATCCCCCGTTAAACTCTCCTTTCCACCTCTATTACCTCTTCTCTATAACCATTAGTCCATTCACAATTTGCACAAGTAATACCCCACATTACTTTTTACTTGCAAAAGATTAGCATGAGGACAGTATTATTTTGCCTTTCCCTTTGACTATTTAAATGTGTCCACAAAGACAAAGCCGTTCCACTTTTTGAGTTGGCGGGAAAATGTCAAGAACGTTAACTTGAACTTTCAGGAATCCAGTTGACTACTTAGTGAAATAATTCATTCACGAAGGTGTGAAACTCCTCTGTGTGTTTAGCTTGCGATAGTCATTAGTAACATTAACAGCATTATCTGGATTCAAAAGAAACCTGGGTTTGACTTTGTGCTGTGTTGTATAATGATGCTTTCTATTTCTAACATGTCTTTCTTTATATGAATGAGGGAGATTGAATGCATGTGTAAAGCACTGTGCTCAGAGGCTCATGTTCAGTGAAAGCTAAGGCTCAAGCTGGATAAGCAGGTATGGAAATAGGATATATGTGAATGGTGAGTCCAATGAAATGTTCCTAGCTTACTCCTGAATTGGAAAGGACTCCTGACTGTGGCATTCAGTGAACACTTCCAATATGTTGGAATTGATCAGCTTTATATAATTATAGAGTAACCAAAAGTCTAAGATTAACAGCACCAGGAAATACAAATGAATATTCCTTCTTCTGGATACAAATTCAGGAGTGAGCTCCCCAGGTTATATCTACTTAAAAATTGAGGAATAAATCTGCTTATTATCAGACCTACGAACAGTGTAAGAGTTGTGATTTCTTTCTTATAAATCAAAGGAAATAAAATACTTTTTAATCAAAGAGGTAAATGGATTCTTAAGATGATTATTTTATTAGTCACAATGGTCGAGATATGGAAGTAATCTAGACATACACTGAAAGAGTAATAGCTAATGAAAATGTGCTATATATACATAAACAATGAAGTGCTATACAGCCATTAAAAAAAATAAAAACTTGTCATGTGAGATAAACTGGATTGAACTGGATGGTTCTATGCAAAGTAAAACAAATGCAAGAAATTAAATTCTTCATGGTTTCATATATTTCTGGAAGCTAAGCAGTTATTTTATAGAAATCACTGACAGAATAGTGAACTCCAGGGAATGGAAAGAGGAGGAGGGAAGAGAAACAAGTGAGATAACACATATCATAATTATTTAGAAGAATGTGTCTCCCACAGAATGGTAAACTGAACAAGAATAAAATATATACTAAATACTTCAAAATAACTACAGCATTTCAAGGAATTTAACTGCACGGAAATAACATGTGTCAAGGGGGTTAAACATTTGAGCATTACATGTAGCATGAATTTCTAAAGGTCTTTTAATAAAAACTCAGAGCCAGAATATTGGGATAAATGCTGAAAGTTCAGAGAGACAAAGGAACAAGCCACAGCCACCACCTCCTACCTCACAAACTCCTCAGCCTGAAAACACTCTAGTTCCTGTCTCCTCATGCCTTATATACCTTTCTCAGCCAGCCAGCCATAACCTTCTGGGATTTAAGGAAAGTGTGCTTCCCAAGCAAAGGCATGAGATCTCAAGTGCTAGGAGTAAAGGTATATGATTCCCAAGTATGGGATTAAAGATGTGTGCTACCACTGCCTAGCTCTGTTTCTCTCCTAGACTGAGTCAATCTCATGTAGTCCAGGGTGGCTTTGAACTCACAGAGATCCAGATGGATCTCTGACTCTGGAGTGCTAGGATTAAAGCTGTGTGTCACCACTGTCTGGCTTCTATGTTTAATCTAGTGGCTGGCTCTGTCCTCTGATCTTCAGGCAAACTTTATTAGGGCACACAATATATCACACAATTGCACATGCCATAAAGCATCACATAACCCATATATATTTTTAAGTATGTGTCTATTAAGTATTTCTTAAAATTTCATTCAAAGAAAGAATAAATCATTTAAATCTTTTTGTCAGGCATTATGATTTCATTAGTATCTAGAACAATGTTTTAACATAGTTTTTAGTCCTGTGTTATATGCACTGAAATGAATTAAAACCTGGTGAAATAACATACAAAGTTAAAATAAAATCTTGTTCTATAGAAAGGGCACACAACTATTACTCTAGGGTGTGTTTAAACTTGGTAAATACAGTTACAGGAGATATTTTACTCTTTAGAGAAGCTGCTAGAAAATTTTAACTTTTCAAGTTTTATTTATGGAAGGCGGTCATGTAAATATCACAGATATATACTGTATTATTAAAGAAATATTAAATGAAGTAAGTATCTTCTGTTTTGGAAAACCTTTAAGAATAAATGATATTTTCTTTTTTTTTTTTTTTTTTTTTTTTTTTTTTTTTTTTTTTTTGGTTTTTCGAGACAGGGTTTCTCTGTGTAGCTTTGCGCCTTTCCTGGAACTCACTTGGTAGCCCAGGCTGGCCTCGAACTCACAGAGATCCGCCTGGCTCTGCCTCCCGAGTGCTGGGATTAAAGGCGTGCGCCACCACCGCCCGGCGATATTTTCATTCTAATTATAAAAAATGTTTTAATTATGTTAATTTTAAAACTATTTGAATAACAAGAAAAAATTGTTCAATCAGTACTTAAAAATTACTGCAAAACATACAATGTATGTGATGTCAGTATTTTCCTAGTTTCCAAGGAAAGGAGACACAATGCAAACAGTGCATTTTAACTTTGTAGCACATTTACTTTGTATACTCTTATAAATGGTTAATCTCATTTTATGTATACCTGGTAACCCAATTAAAAATAATGCTTACAATTTCAAGTAACTATAATGCGTTGGTTCTTCTGAAACAAAGAAAAATAATGAGAACATAAATCTCTAGAGACACAGCGACGTTTTCTGTGTGTGTTGCTATTGAGAACCTCATACCATTTAGATAAATGCTGCTCCCTATATTTTTATGCCAGATACTGCTATAGTATCTGCTCTCAAGAACTAGTATTCCATTCTCAACAATAACACTTCAAATTAACAGCAAGGATTAAAACATTCTTAGTATTGGATCACCAGTTAGTGTGCTCTTCCCTGGGGGAAGATGTTTCTGACACTCTTAACAATCTTCAGTTGTCTGTAGTTCTTTGTACATGGCTGATAACTCCTGAGCTTCCTCCATCCACATTAGTATGGACATTTATTGGTGGTGAACTTTGCAGTTGATGTTTAGGCAGTCACATTATTGAGACTTTATAGGTGTAGCTTCTGACATTAATTAGGAGACACTATCTCACAGCAAAAAATTCACCTACTTGCACTATCATAGAATGGTTTTTCACAATAAATACATTGAAGTCAGATTACTGATTCAAAACATATGCATATGTAATTCTGTTTTTCATTTTAAACATTTTTTTCATAAACTATGTTAATTTATACTCTGACATAGAAAATATTGGGTACTCATGTCTTTTGATAGTCATTTTGAATCCTATACTTTTACATATGTATGTATATATATATATATATGTTTCTTCTGAAATACAAAACAAGCTTTTATATTGTCATTTCTGTTTTTGTTTACAGGCATCCATCTGCATCCTTTAGTCTATATTCTTCTTCCCATTAATTTACTCATTCTTTTATTTATTTTTCCACTTTCAAAATTTATATAATATACATAGCCATATTAAAAACATCATATCAAAGTCAACATATGCTTTTGCTGAAAATACTTTTATGTAAATAAGTATAATATAAATGAAATAATCTTCAAATTCAATATAATAATGACATGTGAATATCAACTAAATTTGGATGCAATAGATTTGGTCTTTTCCTTACGAGCATCATTAATATTCAACAATATTCAGCCCCAGATTGTTTGATTATAATCTTTCTTTTTTATGTAATGAATGGTTGAATGTAACAGGACTTCAGTGAGTCTATGTATAATTCTAAAATAAGTCACACCTTGTTTATTTTTGGAGACTCTGTAATTTCACAGTTGGTTTTGTTGTTGTTGTTGTTGTTTTTTAAGTCAAATTGAGGGAGGTTTTGTGGACTGTGTACTATGAAATGATTTTAGGATCTCTAACAGATTCTTGTCATTTGATGGGTCAATGGGTAAAGCACATTCCACATGACTATGATAACTTGTGTTTGGCTTCCCAGAATCCCTGCAAATATCTGGCAGGTGTAGCAGCTTGTCTGTAATCTAAGACCTTATGAAGCAAAGAGGGAATTCCATGGGTAAACAGGCTTGCTAGACTAGTCAGCCCAACCTATGGGGTCAGCAAGAGAACTTATCCAGGTAAACAAAGTGGAGACTAATGGAAGAAAACAACTGACATCAACCTCTGGGGTCCACATGCACATATACACTAATACGTGCACTGGCACACAGGTGAATCCACTCACATGGAAATATGGAAACATGTGCCTGTCACATCTACTAAAAGAAAAACAAGTGCTTACATGAAAACGTCGTGTAATTTCCCTAAGATTTGCAAGTCTATCATTTCAACCCAGACCCTAGTATTTCTTACATTATTCAGCCTTTTAAAATTCAATACATGTATACGCATATAATTAAGAACTAATCTAAGTGTGTTATGTGCAATAGGTGTATTTAGTATTCATAATATGTTTCATACAGTAAAAATTATACCCTGAAATACTAATAAAATAAACTCTGAGATTTTCTTATATTGTAATAAATATATTCTTAATTTTTACTCACACAAAGCACACCTATATCCGTGTGTGAATGTTGTCTTGTTTTGTGTACATGAGTGTGTGTGTGTGTGTGTGTGTGAGTGTGTGTGTGTGTGTGTGTGTGTGTGTGTGTGTGAGAGTGTGTGTTATCTTTCAAAATTCTGTTGATTTCATCATGATTCCATATAGGGCTGCATTATTTTATAAACTGTGTCCCTATTTTTTAAAAATATTTATAGTACAAATATTCCCTATTAACAGTAATTTGAAAATATCTTTCAATTTTATGATTAATATTACCATAATGAATTAAAATACATGTGGTTTAGCATGCATAGGAAATTTTAATACATTGAAGTTCAAAATAGCATTTTGAGAGAAATGGCAGCTCATAATATTTAAACTTTGTACTATCAAAAGTATAACACTTGAAATTTATTCACAGTTTTCAAGAATGTTTAACATAATTCTTCATAAATACTTCATTGTTAAGTAGTTTGTTAACTGGTTTCCAATTATAGTCTGACCATTTGTGGGTTTTTAATTGAAAAGAAATCTGGAAAGCAGAAAAATATTTATTATTGCATTTTCAGCTACATACTTTATTAAATTATCACATTATAAGAATCCAAGAATAATTTACCTGTAACTTTTAAATTATTACACTAAAAATTCCTTTTAATGCTTATATTTCATTTTCCTACTTAGATTTCTTTCATGCAGTTCCTAGGCCCTGATAACCGCTAAAGGTGCTGGCCACATGCTTGACTTATTTTTGATTGTGATATAGTCTATGCAGAGATGGTAAAGGCATTCTAGACAACCTGAAATTTGTTGAGTGCTTAATAGGAGCTACATATTGGGCTAAGTGCTAATTCACTGATATTAAATCTTCCTGGCATTTCTGGAACAATGTTAATTGCATTCTATTTTAATATCTGGCTGAGTCACACACTTATTTTATTTAGGATTATTTTCATGCATATGGTGAGTATGAAGTTAGAGATTTTATTCTTTCTCAAAAGTCATTCAAAATTTAGAAAATATTTCGTTATCTAGTCACCTTAATTATCTTTCATACACAATTCCCATAGCCTTAATATTCTATGCTTCATGCTGATTTTCTTTTTGTAACCCAGTTTGTTTTCAAGCTTGACTTAAATAATATTTGACTGAGGCAATGTGTCCTGCAATGAAATCCAATGTGGCAGGCAGACCTGGAAGATGATAACATGGAGACCATTTGGCTGGTTGAGAAGAATCACTATGGAAGCTGAAGCAGGTTAGATTTGGACAGCTTGTCCCTGAACACTAGTAGTAGTACTTCAGTGAGCCATTAGCCATTGTTTTGTCCATGACACAAAAAATGCTCCCAAGAGCAGTGGTGGCTGAAGGCTAAACAAAGGGAATATAAATGCTTACCATTGTCACCCCTAGGAGCAATACTGCAGTGGCTGTCCATCAAATACACCAGGACAACATTAACCATACTGCTTCTCTGACATTTCTCATGACAGAAGTCAATTCTATGGACACTGGTGTCACCTCCATCATAGCTGATGTTGGCAAAATCAAAGCTATCTTCAGCATTAACTACAAAATCACTTCCTGTATTTGTGATTCCCATGTATTAAAGCAATGCCAACCAGATATAACATTACTTTGTTCAACTATTGTGTTTATCTGCCCCTCCATCAGCCTCTTTAATTCAAGAGTTCTCATTCTTGTTATAGTCTACGTTTATATGTTTTCCAATATGTAAAAATATACTTTAGGAGACCTGGTAGTAAATAGAATAATGAGCTTGGGTAGAGGTATAGGACAGTCTGTGTGCTTGATTCTATAAAATGTTTGAGATGTTAGAAATTTTCCCAAACATCCTTACATGGCTGTCATGCTTTTCTGTCTCTACCATCTGTGTCATGAAAAATGTTGGTCCAAATAAACTTCTGGATCTTTCCTTGAATTTGAATTTCTACCTTATCAACAAATGGACTGTTAATTAATGTCAAAGAGAAGTATTGAAAATTATCTGGGATTTTGTAATTATGAGTATCCTAAATTCTTTTTAATACTTGAGACTAGATATGTGGATTAGTATTAGACTACATGTTGATCATGCACAAGGCTCTGAATGGGCTGAAAATCCAATGATAAATGAAAATTAAATACTGTGAGCATCTGCATTAGTACATGCATATTCACACCCAGGGAGAATAGAATTTAAAATACTCATGCTGCTTAGAATTAAAGCGAAATGATTATTCAAAATAACCTGTTAGAGTGTTTCTCTGTGTTTGTGACATTTAGAAGTCAAAATGCCTAGTGAGAAAAAAAATAAAGAAGATTGAATGTAATGAACATAGGTTTCCCTTGGGCAGTGTTATATAGTGACATCTGTAGAGAAGGGTCATAAATAACACAAAGAAATTTAGTTTTTTTTATTCTGAATTTAAAAAATCTAAAATATGTTCTCTTGAGTAGCACGAGGGCCAGAGCTGTTAAAGTTATGTGTTTTTGTTTTTTTTTTATTTATTTTAATTTATTTTGCAATACAATTCAGTTCTACATATCAGCCACGGATTCCCTTGTTCTCCCCCCTCCCGTCCCCCTCACCTTCCCCCCAAACCCCCCCCCCATTCCCATCTCCTCCAGGGCAAAGCCTTCCCCACAGACTGAGGTCAACCTGGTAGACTCAGTCCAAGTAGGTCTAGTCCCCTCCTCCCAGGCCGAGCCAAACAATCCTGCATAGGCCCCAGGTTTCAAACAGCCAACTCATGCAATGAGCACAAGATCTGGTCCCACTGCCTGGATGCCTCCCAAACAGATCAAGCCAATCAACTGTCTCACCCATTCGGAGGGCCTGATCCAGTGGGGACCCCTCAGCCATTGGTTCATAGTTCATGTGTTTCCATTCATTTGGCTATTTGTCCCTGTGCTTTATCCAACCTTGGTCTCAACAATTCTCGCTCATAAAAACCCTCCTCATTCTCGCTAATTGGACTCCCAGAGATCCACCCAGGGCCTAGTCATGGATCTCTGCATCCAGAACCCTCAATAGTTGGATGAGGTTTCTAGCACAACAATTAGGGTGTTTGGCCATCCCATCACCAGAGTAGGTCAGTTCGGGCTGTCTCTTGACCATTGCCAGCAGTCTGTTGTGTGGGTATCTTTGTGGATTTCTGTGGGCCTCTCTAGCACTTTGCTTCTTCCTATTCTCATGTGGTCTTCATTTACCATGGTCTCCTATTCCTTGTTCTCCCTCTCTGTTGTTGATCCAGCTGGGATCTCCCGCTCCCCCAACCTCTCTTTCCCTCAACCCTCGCCTTTCATTACCCCCACTCATGTCCAGGCTGTTCATGTAGATCTCATTCCATTTCTCTGTCATTGGGCGATCCCTGTGTCTTTCTTGGGGTCCTGTTTTCCAGGTAGCCTCCCTGGTGATGTGAGTAGCAGACAAGTCATCCTTGTTCCACATCTAGTATCCTCCTATGAGTGAGTACATACCATGTTTGTCTTTCTGAGTCTGGATTACCTCACTCAGGATGATTTTTTCTAGATCCATCCATTTGTCTGCAAACCTCATGATGCCATTGTTTTTGTCTGCTGAGTAGTATTCCATTGTGTATATGTACCACATTTTGTTTATCCATTCTTCAGTTGAAGGGCATCTGGGTTGTTTCCATGTTCTGGCTATTACAAACAATGCTGATATGAACATAGCTGAACAAGTGGATCAAGGACCTCAACATAAATCCAGCTACTCTGAACCTGCTAGAAGAGAAAGTAGGAAGTAGTCTTGAATGCATTGGCATAGGAGACTACTTCCTAAATAGAACACCAGTAGCACAGACTCTGAGAGAAACAATCAATCAATGGGACCTCTTGAAACTGAGAAGCTTTTGTAGAGCAAAGGATATGGTCAACAAGGCAAAGCGACAGCCTACAGAATGGGAAAAGATCTTCACCAACCCCACATCTGACAGAGGACTGATATCCAGAATATATAAGGAATTCAAGAAATTAGACATCAAAATGCCCAACAGTCCTATTAAGAAATGGGCTATAGCCGGGCGGTGGTGGCGCACGCCTTTAATCCCAGCACTCGGGAGGCAGAGCCAGGCGGATCTCTGTGAGTTCGAGGCCGGCCTGGACTACCAAGTGAGTTCCAGGAAAGGCGCAAAGCTACACAGAGAAACCCTGTCTCGAAAAACCAAAAAAAAAAAAATAAATAAATAAAAAATAAAAAATAAGAAATGGGCTATAGAACTAAACAGAGAATTCTCAACAGAGGAAACTCAAATGGCCGAAAGACATTTAAGGAATTGCTCAACATCCCTAATCATCAGGGAAATGCAAATCAAAACAACTCTGAGATACCACCTTACTCCTGTCAGAATGGCTAAGATCAAAAACACTGAAGACACCTTATGCTGGAGAGGATGTGGAGCTAGGGGAACTCTCCTCCACTGATGGTGGGAATGCAAGCTTGTACAACCACTTTGGAAATCAATATGGTGCTTTCTTAGAAAATTGGGAATCAATCTCCCCCAAGATCCAGCTATACCACTCTTGGGCATATACCCAAGAAATGCTCAACCACACCATAAAAGTTATGTGTTTTAATGATTGGGGTATCTCTAAGAATGAACTGGATTATGGATTAAACTGTGGTTCTTGAACAATAGGAGCATTGAAAAGAATGAGAGAAGAGTGAAAATGAAATGGAGAGATATATCACAAGGGACAAGGAAAAAAAAAACAAAAGCTATGTAAACTAACACAGTCCTTAATATGAATTTCTTTAAATACTTGCAAATACTACACACTAGAATTGGTCATTTAGCCAGTATCCATGGCACATATCTTTCTAAATGACAGAGAACAAAATCTTGTAAAGATACTTCTGTCAATTTTTCAAAAACTGAAAATGTGCAAGCAGGAGGTTTCAGATATCATCATCATCTCCCTCATTATGGTGTTGCAACAATTTTGGTTGGGATGCCACAGTGTATGTGCTGGCAGTTATTATGGAACTTTGGAAAAGAAAGTAACATCCTAATGTTTGATTTCCTTATCTGATCAATGGATATAACAATCTCAGGATATATGTGAGAATTTGAATAAGATGAGAAAAGGAATCCCCTTGACCCTGGTCTTCTCATATGAGTGAGTACATACCATGTTTGTCTTTCTGAGTCTGGGTTACCTCACTCAGGATGATTTTTTCTAGATCCATCCATTTGCCTGCAAACCTCATGATGTCATTGTTTTTTTCTGCTGAGTAGTACTCCATTGTGCATATCCACCACATTTTATTTATCCATTCTTCAGTTGAAGGGCATCTAGGTTTTTTCCAGGTTCTGGCTATTACAAATAATGCTGCTATGAACATAGATGAGCATGTGCCCTTGTGGTACGATTGAGCATTCCTTGGAAATATGCCCAAGAGTGGTATAGCTGGGTCTTGGGAAAGATTGATTCTTAATTTTCTAAGAAAGCACCATATTGATTTCCAAAGTGGCTGTACAAGCTTGCATTCCCACCAACAGTGGAGGAGAGTTCCCCTTGTTCCACATCCTCTCCAACATAAGCTGTCTTCAGTGTTCTTGATCTTAGCCATTCTGACGGGTGCTGTGGATATTGCTCTGTATAAATAAACACTGGTTGGCCATTGGCCAGGCAGGAAGCATAGGTAGGACTAACAGAGAGAAGAATTGAGGGAACAGGAAGAAGGAGGGAGAGACACTGCCAGCCACTGCCAGGACAAGCAGAATGTAAAGATGCTGGTAAGCCACGAGCCATGTAGCAAGGTATAGATATATAGAAATGGGTTAATTTAAGATATAAGAACAGTTAGCAAGAAGCCTGTCATTGCCATACAGTTTATAAGTAATATAAGCAGCTGAGTCTGAGTGATTATTTTATATGTGGGTTGTGGGACTGCGGGGCTTGGTAGGACCTCGAGAGAAGCTCTCCAGCAACAGACGGGTGTAAGGTGGTATCTCAGAGTTGTTTTGATTTGCATTTCCATGATGATTAGGGATGTTGAACAATTCCTTAAATGTCTTTCAGCCATTTGAGCTTCCTCTGTTGAAAATTATCTGTTTAGCTCTATAGCCCATTTCTCAATTGGACTGTTGGGCATTTTGATGTCTAATTTCATGAGTTCTTTATACATTCTGGACATCAGCCCTCTGTCAGATGTTGGTTTGGTGAAGATCTTTTCCCATTCTGTAGGCTTTTTCCTGTCCTTAGTGCATGAGCTGGCTGTTCGGAGCCTGGGGCCTATGCAGGAACACTTTGCTCAGACGGGGTGAAGGGAAGAGCGAACTGGACCTGCCTCAACTGAATCTACCAGTGTGAGCTGAATCCCCAGGGAAGTCCTTGACCTGGAGGAGATGGGAATGGGGAGTGGGTTGAGGGAGGGCAGGGTGGGGGAGGAGGGAGGACAGGGGACTCCTTGGCTGATATGTAAAATTAAATTAAATTATAAAATAAATAAAATAAACACAAAAAAAAGAAAGAAAGAAAGGAAAAGCTGTACTCCACAGAGAGATTGCAAGTGTCCTGACATAAGGGTGTGTTTAGAAACAGCACATTGGGCTCTGTGTTGTAGACAGTTAAAGAGTTTTTGTGAATATTTGGAAACAACTGTTATATTCATGCAGATAAAAAAATTTATTTTCTCTGAAATAATATTGGGCTAGATCTCCTTTTAAAGCTGTTTCATCATATGAGCCTCTATAATTTCTCACACCACAGGGAGAGGGAGGTGGTCACAAAACTAAAGAACAAATGATAATATAATAAGATATTCATAGGCTGAAGTTCATCTTCCCTCAGCTGTGGGAATTGGCTAATACTGGTTCATCCTTCAAGAGTCTCCTGTTAGTTTTAGACACTGTCCTTATGACTAGGGAAGTGGTCTTAAGATGCTGTAAGCCAGTTTCTAGTTGTGTGGTTATTAAATGCTTCCTGTCCTCTAACAACCCTCCATTATCCACTGCTCATCTTTACCTGTTGCCTACTCTGTCACAACAAAGCAAATAGTCAATGAATTATCCTGCATGCCTCCTCATTCTTTCATTTTTTTTTTCATTCATAAAGTTAAAAAGCTCAACTAAATTTCTTAGGGTGGTGCTCACATTTCCTTTTAACTTTTGGAATACTGTTTTAATGCATAAAGGGTCTATAATGTAATAATTATAAGATTCTCTCTGTCTCTCAGTGTCTGTCTCTGTCTCTGTATCTCTCTCTCTCACTCTCTTTCTCTCCATTCTCTATTTCAAATAACAAGGAGGATAGAAAGAGAGATGAACTTTTGCAAGGCAATTTGTTTGAAAATGCTGAGGCTGTTTTGCTTTCTTCCTTGATTAGTACTACCTGAAGTGAGCAATTGCAGTAGGCTTATTTTTCACTTAGCTGATGTAAGTTAAATACTATAACTTAAAGCTGGGTCAGAAAACACCAGAAGTTTTAATTAAGTTTTATGTCTGATTTGTTGCTTTTTTTGTTTGTTTGTTTGGCTGTTGCTTTTGTTTACAGGTAGTTTTTTAATTGGGATGGGACTGAGTAAGAAACTTCCTTTAATCCAAACATCTGTCTTTATTTTTGTGGCTGAATAGATTTTTTTTCCCATAAAATATATTATGATTATTGTTTCTCCCTCCTCCAAATTCTCGCAGATCATTCCCAACCCTACCATCCCAAATCCACACACTTTCTTGCTCTCTCTTTAAAACATAAACAGGCATCGAAAACAGAGACAGAGAGAAATAATAAAATAAGGTTTTGATTAGGACAAATATGACTAGGACAAAATGAACAAATGAAGAGAAAAAGCAAAAAGACAAAGGAAAAGCACAACACCTGTTGATAATGAGACACATATGTTGGCAATCACAGATATTCGATAAAAGCACAAAACAGAAAACATATAAACCAAATACCTGTTGGGTAAGAAATAAAAGAAAAAGATGCCCAGAAAAGCATTATAGGACAAAAACCTCCAACAATACCACTGAGTTTGTGTGGTTTTGGTAATCTACTGCCTGGAATGGGACCTGGCTTTAATAGTGGTTTGTATACCCAGTGAGACTCAAAGAAGAAAACTAATTTTTCATTTACAACTGGTTATCAACTTGAGATAGCCTCTGGGTTTAGTATGTGTGCTTGTGTCTTACTCTCAGCACTGGGACCACATCACGCCCAGCCCTGTTTGTGCTGCCACAGTCTTTGTGAGTTCATGTGTGCATTGGTCCTGCAATGTTTAAAGGGCCTTATTTTCTTGGTACTCTCCAACTGCTCTGGCTCTTACAATCTTTCTGCCTCCTCTTCTACAGAGTACCCTGAAACCTGGAAGGAGGGAATTGATGGAGAAATCCAACTTAGAACAGAGTGTTCTGCTGTGGGATGTTCTGTATGTCAAATGTGTTGCTGATTAGTCAATAATTAAAACACTGATTGGCCATTGGCTAGGCAGGAAGTGTAGGTGGGACAAGGAGGAGAATAAAGCTGGGAAGTGGAAGGCTGAGTCAGAGAGACACTGCCAGCTGCCACGATGAGAAACAGCATGTGAAGATGCCGGTAAGCCACGAGCCATGTGGCAAGGTATAGATTTATAAAAATGGATTAATTTAAGCTGAAAGAACAGTTAGCAAGAAGCCTGCCATGGCCATACAGTTTGAAACCAATACAAGTCTCTGTGTTTACTTGGTCGGGTCTGACGGCTGTGGGACTGGCAGGTGAGAGAGATTTGCCCTGACTGTGGGCCAGGCAGGAAAACTCTAGCTACAGTGTTCCAATGCCTCTCACTTTGTATATGTCCAGTTGTGGGTTTCTGTATTTATTCTGGTCTATTGCAGGAGGAATCTTCTCTGATGGTGGCTGAGCAATATATCTATGAATATAGCAGAATATGATTAGAAATAATTTCATTGCTGAATTCCTTTAGTAGAACAGTAGTATTTGGTTTTCTCCTAGGTTACTGACCTATCTAGTCTCAGGTTCATGGCCTCTTGAGCAGTGTCAGGGAAGGATTCCAGTATTACACTAGTGCATTCTGCATGTAGGTCACCATTGTAGATAGAAAGATTTGTAGCTGGATTGGTGTTTGTCCTTTGTCCTTTGGAAGCATGCACAGTACCTCCTAGTACCAAGAACACTAGTCAATATGAGTAAAGGTTCTACGTAGGCACCAACTCAACTTTTCCATGTTAATGCATTGTCGAGGTATAATATTCAGCAATCGCACCTTATCTTCAGTTTCTGAAAAACAAGAAATAGCCATAGCAATAGGCTTGGTTGTTTGGCTAAATTCCACAGGGCCACTTTGGCCAACTCAATGAGATGTAAGCAATTCCCATAACTGGAGTCTTCATTTGGTGACATGTTATTTGGTGATTCCATTTAGATCATCCTCATATGTGTATATGTATATATGTATATATATATATATATATATATATATATATACACACACACACACATATATATATGTATATATATACACACATATATATATATGTATACACACACACACACACACACACACACACACACATATATATATATATATTTGGTTTTTCGAGACAGGGTTTCTCTGTGTAGCTTTGTGCCTTTCCTGGAACTCGCTTTGGAGACCAGGCTGGCCTTGAACTCACAGAGATCCACCTGGCTCTGCCTCCCGAGTGCTGGGATTAAAGGCGTGCGCCACTACCGCCCGGCATATGTATATATTTTAAGAAGCTTCTGCTGTACTAGGTTTCCATATAACCCCTCAAAGGGCCCTTAGTTTAAATGTCCTACTCTGTATTCCCTTCCTCACTCTTTTTTCCTCTTCTTCACCATTTTAGTATCACATTCCAGTTCCTCCTATAGCTGTTTATTCTCTTTCAGCTTCCTAGGTTTACACAATCCTCCCCACTAGTCCCTTAATCTAGACCAAATTCTGTGGTTGTATGGACTATAGCCTGCTTATCAAAGACTTAAAAGCTAATATCTACCTATAAGAAAACACATACCATATTTGTCTTTTGGGAACTGGGTTACCTAGGGTACTCAGGATGATTATTTCTAGTTCCATAAATTTGCCTGTGAACTTCATATTTTCTTTTAACAGTTGTATAATATTTCATTGTGTAAATGTACTAAATTTCCTTTATCCATTCATCTGTTAAAGATCCATGCATTTTCAAATTTCTGCTTATTATGAATAAAAATAAATGATAAACATGTATGAGCAAATGTTTCTTTAGTAGGCTGTAGAGTCCTTTGAGTATCTGCCCAAGAGCGGTAAAGCTGGCTCATATATTGGTCCATTTCCAGTTTCCTGAGGAACCACCACATTGATTCCATAACAGCTGTACAAGTTTGCACTCACACCAGCAATGGATGAGTAGTTCTTCCGCTACATCCCTGTCAGAATGAGTTGTCACTTGTTTTATTGAATTTGACCATTTGGATGGTATAAGATGGAATTTCACAGTAGTTTTACTTTCATTTCCTTGATGACTAAAGAGGTTGAACATTTCTTTAAGTACCTCTCAGCCATGTGGGTTTCCTGTTATAATAATATAACACTCTGTACAGACCTGCACATCATTTTTAATTGAGTTGTTTGTTTTATTGATGTCTAGTTTATTAATTCTTTGTAGGTTTTAGATACTAGCCTCCTTTTAGGATGGGTAGTTGGTAAAATTTTTCTCCAGTCCCATAGGTACCACTTTGTCCAAATTAGAGTGTTCTCACCATACAAAAGAATTTCAGTGTCATGGGGTCCCAATTATTAACTGTTGTTCTTAGTGCCTGTGCTATAAGTGTTCTCTTCAGAAAGCTGTTTACTATGCTAGAGAATTTAATGTATTCCTCATTTTCTCTTCTATTATATTCAGTGTATCTAGTCTTATGTTGAGGTATTTTTTGATCATTTGGAGTTGAGTTTTATTCAGGTTGATAACTACAGATCTGATTGCTCCTTCTACACGCAACCATCCAGTTTGAGCAAAACAATTTGTGGAAGATGCCGTCATTTTTCCAGTGTCCATATTTGGATTTTCTATCAAAAAATAAATGTCATAGGTGCTTTAACTTATTTTTCTTTCTTTAATTTGATTCATTGTTCAATGAGTCTCTTTTTATGCTAATACCATGTTCCATGTTGTTTTTATTACTATAGTTCTATAGTACAATTTGTGATTGTTGATACCTCCAACAAGTTTTTTGTTTCTCTATTTCTTATTCAGGTTGATTTAGCTATCTTGGTTTTGTTTACTTGTTTGTTTGTTTTTTGTGTATGTATGGGTGTATTTTCAATATGAAACTGAAAATTACACTTTAAAGTTCTGTGAAGTTGTGTTGGAATTTTGATGGGGTTTCATTGACTCTAAAGATTGATTTTTGGTAGGATGGCCAATTTTAGTATACTAATTTTACAGATCCATGAGAATTAGAGATCTTTCCATCTTCTGAAACCTTTTATAATTCTTTTCTTCAATTTCTTCCACTTGCTTTGTTGGAGTTACCTCAAAGTCATTTTATATATTTTTGTAGTCTACTATGAAATATGATGTTTCCTAATTTCTTTCTCAGTTCTGAATATCTATCTTATAATGCTCTCTTTAGTGTATATTTTAATATCCCTTTCTCTATAATGCCCAGGTACAAAGAAATGAAAAATATACTAAGTGATGATATACATAAGTATATTAATAAGAAAGAACAGCATTCAAGAGTGGATTTTCAAAAGAGGGCTTCATTGAAGCAAAGGGAAAGGCTAAAAATTCATCTGTCAAAAAATATATGGTGTCATTTTCTAAATAGCCAATTTGTCTTGGGATTTCTGAAAAATGATACATATTAAACATAAGCTGGGATTTTTGAATATCCAATAAACTTTGAATACCTTCTTCTCATTAATAACAAAGCTTATTAGCTCAGCTTCAAATATATCCAACTCATACTACAGAATTAAAGACTTTTCATTTTCTTGGTCAAAGATGATACTTAACTGACAGTGTTATTATCAACGTGTGGCTATGGCTCTTAAAACAGAATCCTCTCAAACTTCTCTACCGACTCAAAGATTATTCAAGGCAGTTTTTTTTTTTTTCATTAGAGTTGTGCATAATGAAACAATATGGAAAATCCAACACATAAATTGTTTTCCCCATGGCCTGTTCTTGTGTTCCACTATTAAATAAACCATTTGTTTCAATTCAATTCAACTGAGTTGGAGTCTCTTTTATTCCATCAAACTTGATTTGCTCAAAAAATATTTCTAGGGACTAGGTAAATAGTTTATTCAATAAAGTTCTGGCTGTTCAATCACTGGGACCTCTGTTTGATCCATAAATCCCAGGTAAAACAGCCTCCTGTGTTCTTACAGTTTTACAATCCATGTGCTGGGGAGATAATGGTTGGTGACCTAGAGCTTTCTGATCAAGCCAGTCTAATTCAATATTATACAAGCTATAGATAAGTGAAGGCACCTGGCTCAAAGAACAAAATAGCACCAGAAAATGACAACAAGTTTGACCTCTGACCTGAACATGTGTACACATATACTTGTACATATACCATGTACCTCTGCATCCCTACACACAAATGTATGTACACACAGACACCCTACACACTAACATATGTACACACACACACACATACACACATAGTCACACAAATATTTCTATGGAACTGTAAAGGAAGTGAAAGTCTCTTGGATTTAAGTTTTCTATTAAATGTCTAGGATTGGGAGGACATATTGAATTCCAATTTCACAGAATTTGAGAAGCTGTCCCAGAATGGATGTGATTTAAACAGAGTTTAAACAAGAAATAATAGAAGCAAAAAACAAAGATGTAGTAAAAAGAAGCAAGAATAGATTAGTATGACCACCTAATTCTTAGAAAGCTGGGGTATTCAGATGTGAAATTATAAAGATAGCTAATAGTAAACAGAGAAGGTCTAAGAGAACATCCTTGAAACTCAGCTTTTTGTGGGCCACATAGCAGACTTAGATGCCTTCAAGAGAGGAATAATCAAATTAAATGTTTGCAGTTGATGAAAATTGTGCTAGAGACAAAATAATATCCCAGTATTGAAGGTGTGCAACCAGGAGATACATTAAAAGTGTATGCAGTAGTTTAGCTAGTGGAAGACTAGCACTTTACAGTTTACTTTAGCTTGCATCCTGCAACTCAGAGCTGTATTTGTTTCTAAATATTCATCCATGCTGTGATTCTGTTTTCCTAAAGCTATCACAGTCTTTCAGTGCTCTTCTTTCCACTCCTATAGTGCTATGTTGATACATACTTACATATCAGGCACTCTATACATACTTGCAATTATATCACTTAAATGTTTCCTTCTTCAAATATGGCAGAATGGCAGCCTGCACTATTTTCAGTATACAAATATTATTATATGATTCTTTATTTATATTTCAGAACGTTATGTGAATTTCAGGTTCTACTATTGGATGAATTGAGCTCACTCAACTTTTTATGCCGAAGCTATGATCAGTAATTAAGACTCTTTGTAGAAGGAGGTTTTGAGAGGAAAATAAGGTTAAATAGAAGTCCTGTGGGTAGTATAGGCATAATGAGGTGAATATTCTTACAAGAAAGTGATACTATTATAGTACTCCCTTTTTTCCAATAGGTTATTGAAGGCTATTCAAGAAAGTATCTCTCTGGAAGTTAGAGTCCCTCATCAAGATCCAATAATACAAAAGCCCTGTTTCAGATTTCACAGTTTGTCTGATACTTTGAGAAATGTATGTTTTTTAGACTGCACAGTATCTAGGATTTTATCATCTGTTTTTGCTCAAAAGCAATAGTGTTTATTCTCATGATTCTATTAATTGTCATTGTTCAAAAACCACATAGCTTCTGGACAGCTAATTGCTTTAGCCATGTGGTTTATATTTTTCCTAGAAGTAGAATTTGTTGAGAAATTCTTTCATTATACATTCCTGTGTTGGTCCACAAACTCAATATTTAATATAATGATGGACAACTTCCCTTGAAGCATCAATAGTCATTCACTCACAAATACTTCTCTTCCTAATGATACCTAGGAATGAAATTTTTCATACAATTTCAGGAAATTTGTAGACAATGTGAATAGCAGTTCTTTACCTGGTTAAAAACAAGCCTTAGCAAATTGTTCCTCTTACCATCCTTGAGCTTGCCTATGGTAGAGATTTTTTTCCACTTGATCTAGTACTTATACTTCTTCTATCCTTCAAATACATCAAGAATTACCTCTACATACTGTACAATGTATTTGTTTTTAAATTTTATGTCTATTTTATATACTATTGATTACTCTCATCCACTAATGTGGAGCAGACATTTTGAATATTAAATCTGCTTTACAATAGAGGGAATGAAGGCTCACTATATTTTTGCATAGGCCATGGAATTCTTTCCTTTCAGTATTAGTTACAGAATTAAAACAAGAATCTGCTACCACTTTCCCAAATTAAAAGAGAAAAAGAAATTGCTTTTTTTAAATATCAGAGGCTGGGAGAAAGCTGAGTAAAAGTGCTTGGCTTGTACATGTAAGGCCCTTATTCCTTATTTCAATTTCCAACAGAAAATAAATAAACAAAAAAGCAAGTAAAGAAATAGATATCAGTATTTTTATGACTTCATGAAGTTTAGAACTATTGGCAGAAGATTGATTACACACACTGATACAGATCCGTGAAAGAAGAACCTACCCTGAGAAAGGATTATGGTCAGAAATTATTTTTCTGTCAGGTTTGGTGGCTCATGCCTTTAATCCCAGCACTCTGGAAGCAGAGGCAGGAGGATTTTTGTAAGTGCAAGATCAGCCTGTTCTATATAGAGATGTCCAGGGTAGACAAGGCTACAAAGAGTAACCCTGTATCAGAAGAAAAGAAAAAAAGAAAGGAAAAAATGGAATCTGGTATTGTTTATTTTCTTTTATATTTGAACACCACAGTAAGAGATTATGTATAGATATAAATATATGCACATAACTGTGTTCACAACTTATATATTATTCATTATTAATTTATATATAGAATGCAAACTTTATTTTAGAAATATATATAAATATACATAAACATATTGGGTAAATTATGAGAATATAGGTAAAACTCAGAAGTGTTTGAATATTAAATTGACATTATCATTATAGAATTTTGACTGGAACTCAAAGTAAATTGTAGCTAGAGTTTTCTTGGTTCTGCCTGTCCCAGGGTCAGGACAAATCTCTCTCACCTGCCAGTCCCACAGCCGCTTAGACCCAACCAAGTAAACACACAGAGACTTATATTGCTTACAAACTGTATGGCCGTGGCAGGCTTCTTGCTAACTGTTCTTATATCTTAAATTAACCCATTTCTATTAATTTATAAGTTGCCACATGGCTTGTGGCTTACCGGTATCTTTACATGTTGCTTGTCATGGTGGCGGCTGGCAGAGTCTCTCTCTGCCTCAGCCTTCCACTTCCCAGAATTCTCTTCTCTCCTTGTTCCACCTATACTTCCTGCCTGGATACTGACCAGTCAGTGTTTTATTTATTAACCAATCAGAGCAACACATTTAACGTACAGAATATCCTACAGCAGTAAATGGCATAAAGAATTAACTAATACTGATTATAATATTTTCAACAGTTGCAGAGTTACTATAAACAGTACATTATTTATCTGTTGTAACATAACAAATTACCATGAATCTTAGGGACCTAAAATGAGAGGCATGCCATGACCAAGCTCAGAGTCTTTACCTGATATCTCTCATTAATTTAAACTTTCAGGAGGAGTTGCACCTCTCTCTCTCTCTCTCTCTCTCTCTCTCTCTCTCTCTCTCTCTCTCTCTCTCTCTCTCTCTCTCTCTCGTGTGCTTTGTGTGTGTGTGTGTGAGAGACAGGGGGTGTGTGCATGTGTGTGTGTGTGTGTGTGTGTGTGTGTGTCTGTGTGTGTGTGCAAGATTTAGTTCTTCTCTAGTTATTTCACCAAAACTCTGTCAGTCCCTGACAGCTCATTTCAGTTCTTGACCATATAGTTCACTATCAAAACAAACAAAAGGGTAAAAGATATGATGAATTGTGGAAGCCACAGTCTTTTGTCATGTTAATATCACAATGACATCCTATCACTTCTGCAGTGGAAATAATTGTTATAAGTTAGTCACAGAGCTGAGGAGATAGCCATCAGAGTAATTTTCAAGCTTGAGGACTTGATCTTGATCCTCAGAACCCATGTAAAACAAGTAGACATGATGGATCCCCTTACATTACTGAAGTGGCAGAGCCTGGTGGATCTACAGAGTTCCCTGACTGGCTAAATTTGCCAAGTTGGTAAGTTGTAGGCTAGTGAGGGACTCTATCTCACTACAGACAAGCAATGTCTGAGCAAACACAATGACATGCAAGCATATATCTTCACATACACATGCATCACATTTCTCAATTTCTCTCTCTCTCTCTCTCTCTCTCTCTCTCTCTCTCTCTCTCTCTCTCTCTCTCACACACACACACACACACACACACACACACACACACACACACACACACATACACACATAGACACACACACACACACTCAGAGAGAAAGAGGAAACAAGAGAGAGAGATAATAAAGAGATTTATGCCAGTTTCAATTTATGCACAAGATTATGAGATTCCAAACATGTATTAATTGGATATAATTTCAGAGGCTGCCTACAATGATTGGCATGTACCACCAAGCTTAGTCTTGAACATATTCATGATTCCATTTTTTCCTAAAGCTGAAACTATATGTTGGGTATTTGTATTTTGGCATGTTACATGTTACCAGAAAAAAGGCAATAATGACTGCCACTGGAAAAATTGACTAGCTCCATGAACGGAGAAATTAGTTTTTATAATAGAGAAAACATATATATCTTTTAACACAATAAATCTTCCTCCAAATGGTTGTGGTTTCTTGGATGTTTTGGGGTTCAATTACTCAATGATCTTTGAGTTGGAGGAAAGTTAGATTACAAGGTGTTGAGTGACTGAGAAATGTGCTTCTAACTTACCCATTTGTGGATCATAACTCTTCACCATGTGCATATTGGGTCTCAAGGGAAGACTTCCCCATTGACCAAAAGGTGTTCCATAGAGCAGAGTAGTTATAATCAATATAAAAAAGATGTGACTGTTTATTTTTTTAAAGAACAAATAATTACAGCAAGTGATCTTTATGCTATGAAAAATGTAGAAACAAAAAGAAGTGATAACAGAAAATGTATAAGTGTAAAAATTGTTTTCAATCAACATATGTACATATGTTTGCAATGTGGTAATCTAGCTCTTTAAATAACAGGGTATAATCTATTTATCTATCTCTTGAGTTAGAGCACATGTTTATCTAATAAAACTGAGAGAAAGCGTGAGTTTCTGTGTAGTACTGGTATTTAAATGACCTTACATCATCCATATGAATAAATCTGTGTTAGTCTGCTGTATAGAAAAGGTCATCACAACCTGGACAATCCATCCTGAATATGAGATGGTTTTTTGTTTTGTTTTGTTTATTTAACAAGATATTTAATCTCCAGTATTTCAGTGCTTTTATCAAATACCTGAAAGAGTATGAACAGCACAATAGAAATCAAAAATATCCCAGACCCAGAAACCCTCAAACCAAAACAAACGAAAACAAATACAGCAAAAGCAGATATTTATACCCAACCTATAGACACATGTGTTATACAATGTAGTTTAAAGCCATTCAGTTTTCTAGTGGTTTATATTCAATAAAGGTTAACTCTACATACATGAAGCTAATAAATTGTCATATCATGGCTTACCACAGTCCTGTCTCCTCATTCTTTGAAAAGATTTTTTTCTTTTATATTCCAAGTTATGTACATATTATATTAATCACTACTATTGATACTGCTTTATACAAAACACAATTTCAAGTGTCTCCTTTGAATGAGACTACTATTAGTTTCTCTATCCTAGCATCAAGGAATATTGGGACATTACCCACAGCTTGTTATCTATGCTGATAGGTAGCAGAATTGACAGTGTCTTCCAAAGTCTTAGCTGCAGTCATTAACCATCTTCTTATTCATTTCACATTCCCCACCAGCTCTTCCTTTTTTTTATTTACAAGCTCTTGAAATTATATAAAGACTAAGAAAAATATGCTCAGGGGAGTTGCCATGGTTACACATATTTTCACCTTTACCACACTGTAAAGTGATGTAATGCAGTACTTCAGAATAAACTAATGATTCTTAAAAAAAAAAAAAAAAATCTATTCTTCTCTCTTGCCCACAGACATTGTGATTTCAATGGCACAGTGTTTAGTGGAATGCTGGGATATTTAAGTTAAGTTATGTGATTCTAATATGAGGTCATGCTTGCATGCCACGGCATTTACCTTACTCTCGTACTCTGTACCCTGCAGTGTATCAATAGACAAGTAGACCAGGGAGATCTTGCTTGTAAGTATTTCATGCTTCTTATGAGCTAGCTCATATGTATTTTCTTTTATTAGTTAGCCACTTCATGTGAAGGCTCTTGGTTATTGAGTTCTCAGTAGTAGTAATGAAAGCAGCTATTTACAGCGCAATGATATGTGTCTATAAAACATCATGTGGATTTCCTTGTTCTCCCCCCTCCCGCCCCCCTCACCTTACCCCCAGCCCACCCCCTATTCCCACCTCCTCCAGGGCAAAGCCTCCCCCGAAGACTGAGATCAACCTGGTAGACTCAGTCCAGGCAGGTCCAGTCCCCTCCTCCCAGGCCGAGCCAAGCGACCCTGCATAGGTCCCAGGTTTCAAACAGCCAACTCATGCAATGAGCACAGGACCCGGGCCCACTGCCTGGATGCCTCCCAAACAGATCAAGCCAATCAACTGTCTCACTCATTCAGAGGGCCTGACCCAGTTGGGGACCCCTCAGCCATTGGTTCATAGTTCATGTGTTTCCATTCGTTTGGCTATTTGTCCCTGTGCTTTATCCAACCTTGGTCTTAACAATTCTCGCTCATATAAATCCTCCTCTTTCTCGCTTATTGGACTCCCAGAGCTCCACCCGGGGCCTAGCCATGGATCTCTGCATCCAGATCCCTCAGTGGTTGGATGGGGTTTCTAGCACGACAATTAGGGTGTTTGGCCATCCCATCACCAGAGTAGGTCAGTTCGGGCTGTATCTCGATCATTGCCAGCAGTCTGTTGTGGGGGTATCTTTGTGGATTTCTGTGGGCCTCTCCAGCACTTTGCTTCTTCCCATTCTCATGTGGTCTTCATTTACCATGGTCTCCTATTCCTTGTTCTCCCTCTCTGTTCTTGATCCAGCTAGGATCTCCCGCTCCCCCAAGCTCTTTCCCTTGACCCTCGCCCTTCATTACCCCCACTCATGTCCAGGCTGTTCATGTAGATCTCTTCCATTTCTCTGTCATTTGGCAATCCCCTTGTCTTTCTTGGGGTCCTGTTCTCCAGGTAGCCTCCCTGGTGATGTGAGTAGCAGTCCAGTCATCCTTGTTCCACATCGAGTATCCTCCTATGAGTGAGTACATACCATGTTTGTCTTTCTGAGTCTGGATTACCTCACTCAGGATGATTTTTTCTAGATCCATCCATTTGCCTGCAAACCTCATGATGTCATTGTTTTTCTCTGCTGAGTAGTACTCCATTGTGTATATGTACCACATTTTGTTTATCCATTCTTCAGTTGAAGGGCATCTAGGTTGTTTCCATGTTCTGGCTATTACAAGCAATGCTGATATGAACATAGCTGAACAAGTGCTCTTGTGGTATGATTGAGCATTCCTTGGGTATATGCCCAAGAGTGGTATAGCTGGATCTTGGGGGAGATTGATTCCTAATTTTCTAAGAAAGTGCCATATTGATTTCCAAAGTGGTTGTACAAGCTTGCACAAATTAACACTTTGGAATCTATCACTATGAGAAAAGAAAATTTTCTAAATAAAAATATGCATAGGAATTTCTTGGAAGGATGCGGTTGTTAAATTTGCATAACCATTTGAGTATTTGTAATCTGAAGTATATGAGGAACAATTCTTATATGCTTATAATAGGGATTGCTGCATACATCTTATTTTTCTATTTTTAACTCCCTCAAATGATATGTCAAATTTATCAAGCAGAGAAAATATATCATTTCTATAATACTTCTCACTCTGTTCTGAAACATTTTATGTATTTTATATTTTGTACCTAAAGCAATAAATGACATGTTCATTTTTTTTCCAAAAAAAAAAAAAAAAAAATCATCATGTGGAACTACTAAGATGCTACATTCCTGTCCAGATGTGAAAATGAATCATCTCAGTCACCTGAACTTGACCCAGATCTCATAATTATGACTACCCAAAATCTTGAGATATGTCTTATTTTTCTATTTAAGAGATCTTACAGTTTTATTCATTTGTTTTTCACGGATATTTTCCATCCAGAGTATAATCTGTTCCAAAGCCCCTAACTGACACCAAGCATTTCATAATAGTTATTCCTTATTATTTGAGGATTTGTAGTTCACACAGTTCAATTAGCTCAGTTAAATGAAGAACTTTCTTAGTTTACTTAGTTTTATTTCTGAAATCAATTTTTGTCTCCTTTTCTTTAGTTGAAGATTGTTATTATTCTATTTTTTGAAATTTCTTTTTTTCTTTTTTTTTTCTTTTTCTTTTTTTTGTTTTTTTGAGACAGGTTTTCTCTGTGTAGCTTTGCGCCGTCCCTGGATCTCGCTCTGTAGACCAGGCTGGCCTCGAACTCACAAAGATTTGCCTGCCTCTGCCTCCCAAGTGCTGGGATTAAAGGTGTGCGCCACCACCGCCTGGCTATTTTTTGAAATTTCTAATAGCAAAAATGCTAAGTACCATCAGTCAAATGACGTTCAATAGCTGTGTGGATGAATATCATCCCCTAAGTATTTTGATGTATCACATGTCCCCTGCATTTCTGTAAGCTGAAGGGTAAGTCTGGTATCCAATGTCTATCGTTCAAATAATAGAAATAGCAATTTATCCAAATAAAAAACAGTGTGATTACACTCTCCACTGAAGATTTTAATTTTTTGTCTCCTCTTGATATTTGAAATTTAAGTTAGCTTGTATTAAGTTGTTTCTAATGTGACAAAGTAACAGACTTGGGCAAACTGTTTTATTGTAAAAAATACTAAAAAGAAAATAAGGTGTGATACATCTGTTCTTCAAAGAGTTGTACAATCTACTGGAATATTCCATTATTTCCTTTGGCCCATTTTTTCTTTTTCTATTATAAAAGTATGTTATTTTTAAATGTTTAAATTGAAGTAGGATTGTACCACCTACCCTCTTTTCTTTCCTTTGCCTAGCTCCTTCCTGCCACCCTCCCTAAAATGCCTCAAATGTCCCCACCAACTCTCAAGTTGATAACTTATTTTTGTTTTGGATTATTGTTCCACTTTTTAAAAGCTTGTTTATATGAAGTACACAAACAAACAAACAAAGGTAACCAATTGAAAGGCTAGAAGATTTTCAGCCCTTTATTTTTCTTTATTGATTTCGGCATTTTCTGAGCAGAAAATGGTTGTGTTCCTTTAATTTGAAATTGACTTATATAGTTTAGCTGCTTGGTTCTTATTGTGAGATTCTGCTCTCTTCTGTAAATATGAAGACTCTCTCTGGCTTCCCAGTGTTTCCTTAGCAACATGCCCAATCCCTATTCTCAGTGGCCTACAACACTTAATTACTGAGCAGGGAATGGTATTTAGACCCTCATGATATTTGCTCTTCTAGGCCTGGATTATAGTTTTGCCACAAGAGTAAGGTATTTACATACATGATTAATTTTATAGATGTGAAGAGCCAGAAACCTGGAAAGGATCTCTAATCAATCGGGTGAATCTAGACAAATCTTATGTGTCTTTAACACCAGAGAAATGTTCCTGGAATCAGGTAAGGCCTGTGACAGAAGGTGCTGAGAGGTCTGTTCACTAACAGATGGCAAAGGAGTAAGAGGGATAGCCCCAGAGGCACAAAGAAGGGAACTTTGTGGAGAGCCTTGTTCAATTGAAAAGCAAAGAGTCCTGCAGAGCCTCATGTAGGAATCCAACACCTGATTTTTGGCTTCATGATTCCCTAAGCAGAGATAATAGTCAAGTTAATCTGAACATCTGACAAGAGAACTGTCAGGAATTGAATGTGTATTGTTTTAACTGGAAGCGATTGTGATAACTTATTAGTATACCAGTGTACAATGGTAATAAACTATTTCAATAAATTAACTATCCTACACTTAAGAACTTAGAACACTTTGTAATATTTTTGATGTGCTCTATATCAATATACTGCTACTAGTAATGATTTCTTCAGAATTATTTTATTCTTGCCTTTCGTTGTTCAATTTATAGTTATTGAGTGAGAACCACATCTAAGCCATTCACTTGACTTCTGTCACATGAATTTCTGCTATAATTTTCCTTTATTTGAGACATTTAGCTTATCAAAGAAAATTGACATGCATCACAGTGTTGATAGATGAACATCAATATAGAAGAGGAAACTCAAGTCCTTGGAATCAGAGATTTAACTAATAGCTTTGTAACACAAGTGTTTGGATAATTAGAAAATAGGCACACAGATACAGAGATTTTGCATCATCTTTCCCTCCAAATATAATATAAACATTTAATTAGTGTGAAAGTGTCTCTAAAGATTGTATTTTAGTATGAAGTAAGCATAAAGCATATGCCGTTAAACCATCACACACCAAGTTTCACTTAATGGAATTCCATGTAACTGAATTCCATATTAATATTGGAGAATTAAATTGTACATAAAATTTTGGACTCAGAATTGTCTATACAAATATAATCATAAAAATTAAATTTGTACTTGTTTTAAAGAAACACAAGTAATTTACATACTTTGAGAATTAAGCTATGAAATTTGTGATTATGGGTTACAAACAAAATGGCCACTTAAGTCTCATTTTAGCTGTTGTTTGGTTATAGGAAATTAAGTACATCTAATACATGCTTCTAAGGGTGATTAGAAAAGATACGTCAATTCCATGTATTGAAATGCTCACAATCATACATCCACTTAACATACAGCTAGCTGTATTGATTAAGGATATTTCTAGGGAACATTTTTGGGTAGTCACTTATTGATGATAAAGTTTAAACCAACAAGAACAAAATGTCATGGAGTAGATAGTAGAGTGTTAGGTATTACATATTTACTTCATAGGAGAAAGGATGGTTAAATATCTGGGCGATGGTGTATGAGTTCTCTATATGGAGAAATGTACTTTCTTTTTTTTTTTTTTTTTTTTTTTTTTTTTTTTTTTTTTTTTTTTTTTTTTTCCGAGACAGGGTTTCTCTGTGTAGCTTTGCGCCTTTCCTGGAACTGAAATGTACTTTCTTATAGATTACTGTATCAAGTAACTGTCAGTTCCTAACATATAGAAAATCCCAAAGAGGAATGGCTATTGTCTTCTCGATCATTCTGGGCCCTGTCAAACTGGCAAGTTTAACCATCACAGGTAGTGAGTATATGGACTGGAAGATAATCTAATCAATAAAAACCAATGGAAAAATTAGATGACCATGTGCAAAAGAATGAAATTGGACCCTCCCTCAAAAATTATGAAAACCAATAAAAATGGATTAAAAATTTCAATATGAGTCACAGAAATATCAGGAGAAAATGTAAAGTAAATATTTTGGACTATTGGAGTGGGCAAAGATTTCTTCATTTAATAGAATGGAAACTAATGGAAAAAATAAAGAAATGGACTTAAATCAAACTAACAGCTGCTGCACAGCAAACACATATTTTCTTACATGAAGGAACAGCCTACAAAATAGAAGGTATGATGTATAGGCAAGAAGTTTATAAATCCAATTTTTAAAAACTCAAAAACTTAGCCAGGCAGTGGTGGCATACGCCTTTAAACCCAGCAACTGGGAGGCAGAGGTAGGTGGATCTCAGTGAGTTCAACGCCAGCCTGGTCTACAGAGAGAGATCCAGGTCAGCCAGGACTGTTACACAGAGAAACTCTGTCTCAAAAAACAAAAACAAACAAACAAACAAATCTGAAAAACTTGAGAATAGAGAAGCAGCTCAGTGGTTAACAGTACTGGCTGAGTCCAGAGGCAGGATTTTATTCCCACACAGTGACTCACTATGTCCATCCATAATTCCACTCCCAGAGAATCTTGTGCCCTCTTTTCTAGCCTCCATAGGCAGCAGACATACACGTGGTACAAACATATATGCAGGCAAAATATTCACACACATAAAATAAGTAACTAATCACACAGTAGGGTTACTGAAGACATGAACCGGCTGTACATTTTATAACACAACAAATCACCATTGTTAGATGAGGTGGAAGTTTACTTCTTTTTAAGCATTAGGAAAAGTAAAGTATGTATATATTAAAACATGACAAATTATCCATTAGTTTGTGTAAATTTATGTAAGTTTATGATTCATTTCAAATAAAATCAAAATAGGAAAATTATAAATAAATTCTGCTTACTTTTCTTAAGTGACTCTACTTTTTAAAGATGCAAATGGCAAGAATATACTATCTTTTATATCCTCTGGTATTTTTATATTTTGTGACTCATTGAAGTTTTTTATCTGTTTTAATTGTTTTTCATAATTTGTGAGAGAAGGTCCACTTTCATTCTTTTGTAGATGGTCATCTAAGTTTTCCATTGGTTTTTATTGATTAGACTATCTTCCAGTCCATAAACTTACTACCTGTGGATGGTTAAAGTTGTCGACTTGACAGGGCCCAGAATGATGGAGGAGACAATAGCTATTTCTCTTTGAGATTTTCTATATGGTAGTCTCTGTGTATACCTGGGAGGAATTAACTAGATTAGATTAATGATGGTAGAGACACCTGATCTGTGGGTTGCCCTATAATATAAGTTGAGTAAAAAGAAGTAAGCTGACCATGAGCATTCATCTTATCTCCCTAAAAGAGGATGCTTTGTGATCAGGAGCTTCCTGTTACATTTCTGTTACAAAGTTGCATCTCAAACTGTGAACTTAAATGAGTCCTTCCTATCTTAAAACTTTCTCATCAGCTATTTTGACCCAGAAATCAGGAAAAAAAAACTAACATAGAAACTATTCTGAGAAGCAGCAGTAGATATGGAGACTCATATGTAAGCTTTCTATTCCATAGCATTAGAAAATATGTCTCTGCAAAGTCCAAAATCCTGGTACTTTTATTTTCACAATTTTATTATGTATTCTGAATCTGGTATGATAATTCTTGTTTACTTTTAGGCAAGACAGCTTTGATTATTAGAACTTTTTGGAAATTCCACTTAAATGGAGTTGTTTTTCTCTCACTCAAGAATTTCTTAGAGATTTTGTTTAGTCTATTAATTGCTCCAGATATTTTAACAGTATTAGATCTTCTAATTCATAACCATGTTTATCTTTTCATCTTCATGTCCTATTCAATTTCTTACATCAGTTTTTTTTCATAATTTTCACTCTAGAAGTGCTCCACTCTTTGATTACATTTGTTATTAAGTGCATTTTTCATAGCTACTGTGGATTTTTTTTTACTTCATCTTCAGATAATTTGCCATTAGTATACAAAATTCTACTTATTTTTCCATCTAACAACATTCCTGAATTTGTTCATTGTCAAAAACATGTGGTCATTTTTTAGGGATTTATACATAGTAAAAGTAATTGCTGAAAATTATAGAGAAAATTTCACGTATCTCCTATTTCAATACAACATCAACCCTTGAAGAATATAAAAGGTCTTTTAAATTTTAATTTATGTTATTAATAACTTTACTCATTCAGTACTTCTTAATCACAGTGGGTATTGAACTTTATCAAATTCCTTTGTTGAATCTTTTTTTCCTTTCTTATCTTCACTTAGTATTTCACAAGAATGATTGAAAGACAAATCTCAACTGGGAATGATGAGTAACTAAATTACATTTTTCTTTTATCTTTTTTTCTTTTTTTTTTTTAATTTATTTTGCAATACAATTCAGTTCTACATATCAGCCACGGATTCCCTTGTTCTCCCCCCTCCCGTCCCCCTCACCTTCCCCCCAACCCCCCCCCATTCCCATCTCCTCCAGGGCAAAGCCTTCCTAGACTGAGGTCAACCTGGTAGACTCAGTCCAGGTAGGTCTAGTCCCCTCCTCCCAGGCCGAGCCAAACAATCCTGCATAGGCCCCAGGTTTCAAACAGCCAACTCATGCAATGAGCACAAGATCTGGTCCCACTGCCTGGATGCCTCCCAAACAGATCAAACCAATCAACTGTCTCACCCATTCGGAGGGCCTGATCCAGTGGGGACCCCTCAGCCATTGGTTCATAGTTCATGTGTTTCCATTCATTTGGCTATTTGTCCCTGTGCTTTATCCAACCTTGGTCTCAACAATTCTCGCTCATATAAACCCTCCTCATTCTCGCTAATTGGACTCCCAGAGATCCACCCAGGGCCTAGTCATGGATCTCTGCATCCAGATCCCTCAGTAGTTGGATGAGGTTTCTAGCACAACAATTAGGGTGTTTGGCCATCGCATCACCAGAGTAGGTCAGTTCAGGCTGTCTCTCGACCATTGCCAGCAGTCTGTTGTGTGGGTATCTTTGTGGATTTCTGTGGGCCTCTCTAGCACTTTGCTTCTTCCTATTCTCATGTGGTCTTCATTTACCATGGTCTCCTATTCCTTGTTCTCCCTCTCTGTTGTTGATCCAGCTGGGATCTCCCGCTCCCCCAAGCTCTCTTTCCCTCAACCCTCGCCTTTCATTACCCCCACTCATGTCCAGGCTGTTCATGTAGATCTCATTCCATTTCTCTGTCATTGGGCGATCCCTGTGTCTTTCTTGGGGTCCTGTTTTCCAGGTAGCCTCCCTGGTGATGTGAGTAGCAGACAAGTCATCCTTGTTTCATGTCTAGTATCCTGCTATGAGTGAGTACATACCATGTTTGTCTTTCTGAGTCTGGGTTACCTCACTCAGGATGATTTTTTCTAGATCCATCCATTTGTCTGCAAACCTCATGATGCCATTGTTTTTCTCTGCTGAGTAGTATTCCATTGTGTATATGCACCACGTTTTGTTTATCCATTCTTCAGTTGAAGGGCATCTGGGTTGTTTCCATGTTCTGGCTATTACAAACAATGCTGATATGAACACAGCTGAACAAGTAAAGCGACAGCCTACAGAATGGGAAAAGATCTTCACCAACCCCACATCTGACAGAGGACTGATATCTAGAATATATAAGGAATTCAAGAAATTAGACATCAAAATGCCCAACAGTCCAATTAAGAAATGGGCTATAGAACTAAACAGAGAATTCTCAACAGAGGAAACTCAAATGGCCGAAAGACATTTAAGGAATTGCTCAACATCCCTAATCATCAGGGAAATGCAAATCAAAACAACTCTGAGATACCACCTTACGCCTGTCAGAATGGCTAAGATCAAAACCACTGAAGACACCTTATGCTGGAGAGGATGTGGAGCTAGGGAAACTCTCCTCCACTGCTGGTGGGAATGCAAGCTTGTACAACCACTTTGGAAATCAATATGGCGCTTTCTTAGAAAATTGGGAATCAATCTCCCCCAAGATCCAGCTATACCACTCTTGGGCATATACCCAAGAAATGCTCAACCACACCATAAGAGCACTTGTTCAGCTATGTTCATATCAGCATTGTTTGTAATAGCCAGAACATGGAAACAACCCAGATGCCCTTCTTTTCTTTTTTTGTTTTTTTTTTTTTTTTTTTCTTTTTAGAGACAGGATTTCTCTGTGTGGCCATGACTCTCCTAGAAGGTGCTCTGCAGGGTATCTCACCTCTAACTTAAGGACTCTACCTGTCTCTGCTTCCCTAGCGCTAGGATTAAAAGCGTGTACCATCACCACCAAGCAGGTAGTGACATTTTAATGTATTGTTGGACACATTTTTCTGTCAGTTAAGGATTTCTGCAACTAAGTCCATTGATGAAACCATCCAGTAGTTCTCTTTATCTGCCATTGCCTTATCTAATTTTATAAGCAGAAAATGGTCCTCTCACAAATTGTATTTGGAGTAATTTCTTCCTTTCTATAATTACAATAAATTAACGAAAATAGATATTACTTTCTTAAATGTTGATTAGAATTCAAAAGTGAAGCTGTCTGGACCTATGCTTTTCTTGATTATAGGCTTTTATTATTGATTCAACCTATGATTTATACCTATATGTTTAAAGTTTTTTTTTTATTCATAGTTTGGTAAGGTATGTATGTTTAGAGATATTTTCTCCATTTATTTTAGATTATCAGATTTGTTTGTATATGTTTTATCTGCTGTCAATCCAACTACAGCATTTCCATTTTCATCTCCAATTTCACATAGGGGAATCTGCTATCTTGCATAGTTTGCTTCGGTTTTTCTATTTATGACTAGTTCAGAAAAATGTATTCTTAAAATTTTCTAGCTTTACCATATGTTCAGAAATGATACCCAAAATCTTTTGATGGGACTAATTGACGCTTAATTTATGGTGGTACATATGATAAAGATCATATGTACTATGCATTTTTTATGTGGAGTATAATCTCTGCATCAGGGTGATTTTTTTTTCCTATGCTGAAATGGAATTCTAGTGCTTTTAGATTGATGTATTATTAAGAAATTTAAACACTGATGAAGAACTAGTATCTACAGCAACTGTTTATTTTTCTTTCCCTTCTTTTAAGCCTGTTGATATGTTTCAAATATAGTTAGATATTTTAACATTTGATGCATGTATATTTGGAATTATTTCATCTTGCTCAATTGAACTCTAAGCCATAAAATGTTGTCTATTCTTATTTCTTTTGTTTTTGACTAAAAACCTACTTTACCTGATATAAATTTGACTATTATTTTTTCTCTTTCTTTTTCCATTATCGTATCTGTTTCTCTAATTTTTCATTTTAATTGATTTCTTTCCTAAAGATAAAGTGAACTTCTTATAAGTAACATTCAGTTGCACCATTTTAAAATTTTTATTTTGCTGCTATCTGCATTTTATTGGAGAATATATTCTGTTTACTCTGAAAGGAATTATTAGTAAAGGGTTTGCTATGCACATTGTAAACCTTCTTTATGTCTTTCTTCTTTCCTATTTTTGTCTTTTTTTGTTCCTCCTTTAATTTTCATTACAGTTAGACAGTGTAACAACAAATAAAGAGAAGTATTGGTCCATTTTTTCAATGGACATAGACATAGAAATCCTCCACCAACGTGTTGGAAAATGTATCCAACAACACATTAAAAATGTCACTCTCCATGACCAAGTAAGAGATCTCTCAAAAATCCAAAATGTGATATACTAAGTGAAGAAATAAGGATAAAAATGTGATAAGTTCACAAGATTCAACAAAGGAATTCAACACGAAGTTATAATAAAAAAGTACTGAACAAATTGAGTTAGAGATAAGGTAAATTAAATTAATGATGGTCTTTTATATTTCTACAAGAACTGACATTGTACTGAGTAGGAAACTCATGAAAGCTTCCTCTCTATACTTTTCAGCAAGAATTTTTACTGTGTATAAAACCCTAAAGAAATTCCCATAATTTTTACCATATTTCTTTTGAGGTTATGTGGAATATTCTCACATTAGGTTTTACATCTTGTCATTTTTTTATTTGATTGTAGATTTGGGCATTGTTTTTGCTGGAATGTTTATAGTTTTTCTTGTTATTAAAATAAACTGCTTTGAAATGATAGTAACTTAACATGATCCTAAAGCTAGGAATAGTAAGGAATATAAAATATACCAATTTTTAATATTTCTTCTCTAAATTTGCCTGTATTGCCTATTAACTTATTAAGGTAGACATTATTATTTTTATTTTTTCCAATCTGCATACTGTATATATAAATTTAAACATTTATGATGCTACATGATTTTCAGATTAAATAACTCTCCTTATCATGTATAATTGAATATTTCTGATTGCCTTATATTCCCTCAGCTTTGGTTGCTCAGTGAATATCTTTCTCTCTCCATGTCTAGTGAGTAGCTTTTCTAGGTACTATAATCTCAGTTTGTAACTTTTTTTGAATTGAATTTTCTCTTCAATACTATGACAATCTTATTTCAATCTCATGGCATTAAGGTCTCTGAAGAGAAATATGCTTTCAAAGAGTTGGGACATCCTTACATGTTATTTGTCTCTTTTTCTCTTCTTTCCTTGGGAATCTTGTCTCTCTCCATGAGTTTCTTGTCAGTTTCTGGCATGGTTTCCTGAAAGATCTGATGCTTCTAGTATGGAATATTATCAGAAAATTGAGCAAGCATGTATTTATTCCAGTTTTAGTAATTTAACTGCGGCCATCAGGACAAAAGTTCCAAACAGACTGATCTCTCTCTAAGTCTGTAGTAAATTCTTTTATTTCAGCACTAGATGGTTCACAGGCTCATTTACCAGGTGTGTTGTTTAACATTGACGTATTTTTAGCACAAGAAGCTTTGTTCCAAATTTGTAGTTCATGTATTCTTCAAAATGTCCCATCATAGTACCAAGGGAAAAAAAAAAAAAAGAACATCTCATATTCACAAACCCCTGTGACCTGCTGCAAAAATAATGAAATAGTGAAAGTAGTCTCTTGGCTACCTAGGATGACACCTGAGTTTCATAATCACAAGAATGTTTATTGTATTATTAAGGGACAAACCCATCTTACAATTGATAATGATACAGATTGTTAGTATACCTCATTCATGGCAGGTTTCTTTCTGGTCATTGGAAGATCTAAATTTCCACCGAAATGTTCTGATATAATAGTAGCTGTGAAACTCGTGATTGGAGAATATGTACTAGACCTAAAGTTAAGTCACACCTGGATCTCACACCTCAGAACTGTCTGAATTTCAATGTGAAGTGTGTCCCAGTCCCAGTCTAAAGGTTGCAGTGAAGTAAGCCAAAATGGTCTAATGAGCACACAAGTCTGACACCACTGCAAGGTGACAGACGCTGGGAGCTCTGGTCTTTCTGTGGGCTCTTACCTCTATCTATTGATTGTCCTTACTCTGATAATTATACAACTCCTTTCTAAGTCAAAGGCCAATGTTATCTTTTGTGTCTTCTCTTCCATAGTTTAAGCTTTACCTTCATGCTCTTTTCTACCATAAGAGAAGCTTGGTGAAAGCAATCTCTTTCATTAAGGGAAATCTCTTTGATATCTTATGAACAGTTATTGGAGCATAAAATAAGGCTATCAAGCCTGGGAATGTTGAACTTTAGGGTTACCCTGACACTTAGTATCACCATGTCAGTTCTGGTGCTTTCTAGATTCTAAGGAGTTTACTTAATTTCTTTTCTTTCTTCATGTGGAAGATATTGAAGATTGTACAGGAATGACATGGGCAGGTCTTTGTTTCCTGCC
This sequence comes from Peromyscus californicus insignis, assembly GCF_007827085.1. Lineage (NCBI taxonomy): Eukaryota > Metazoa > Chordata > Mammalia > Rodentia > Cricetidae > Peromyscus > Peromyscus californicus. Next base: position 73,925,670 of record NW_026294595.1, read on the forward strand.
TCATTTGTCACTTTTGTTATCTTAAGTGCAATTGCTACAGTTTCTCTAATGATTTCCTTGTCTCATCTAAAAGTGGCTTATTGAGTGTCTAAATGTTCAAATATGTGTGACTGTTTGGAGGCAATTATTGCATGATCAATTCAGCCGCCATTGTGTTCCCCATCTGAAACTAGTGGTTATTTGTGTGATGCATGGTGGTATGCACATGAGTGTGAGGAGGTGCACAGAGACCATCAGGTGTCATGTTCCTTCAATTTCTGCATCAGTCCTTTGTGATTGGGACTTTCTTTGAACTGGGACAGGGCTAGCAGGGAGCCATCCTCAAGAATCCTGTCTGTGCTCTCCACTGTTAAGAGGTTACAGGCACCCATGGACACTTCTTGATGTGGGTAATGGGTATTTGAATTCAGGTTTTCATGCTAGTACAAGAGATATTATTTGCTGAACCATATCTCTAGATCCATAATGTAGAATTTTAAACATTAATATAAAGTCAGCTTACTTTCCAGTGCTGGTTAACATTTTCCACATATGGAAAGTTGCTGTTGTTTGCCAGTATGATTTTCATTCATTTATACATTCTTTACTCTCCTCAGATTTCGACTTCTTCCAATGGTTTTCTGATTAAAAGAACAGAGCCTATAGCAGCAGCCATGATTATCAATGTAAAGGCCCTTTAATGGTTGGATTTTATGAGAAATGCTTTATAGATACAACACAATCGTATTACCAACTCAATAATATTTTAGAAAATATTGACAATGTCATCTAACATATTTGACTATATAGCTAAAAGTTACTGTGATGATTAAATTTCTTCTTGCTTGTACACAGGTAAAATTCTAAATGACACACAAGGCATACCATTACGAATAATGCTGATATGAAGATAGTTGAACATGTGCCCTTGTGGTAAGATTGAGCATTCCTTGGGTATATGCCCAAGAGTGGTATAACTGGGTTTTGAGGAAGACTTATTCCCAATTTTCTGAGAAACCACCTTACGGATTTCCAGAGTGGCTGTACAAGTTTGCATTCCCACCAACAGTGGAGGAGTGTTCCCCTTGCTCCACATCCTCTCCAACATAAACTGCCTTCAGTGTTTTTGGGAATCCAGTTGATGAGAGAGAGGAGAGATTCTGCAGGTGAGGGATGTCAAGATCATGATGGGAGAACGTGCAGAGATGACCAGCCACACTAGTGGAAGCCCATGAACTGTGGACTAGTGGCTGTGGAGTCCCCATGGGACTGGACTAGGCCCTCTGGATATATGGAAGATGGTTGTTTGGCTCTAACTGTTTGGGGGAGCACCCAGGCAGGGAGATCAGGGTCTGTCCCTGGTCTATGGGCAGGCTTCTGGGAATCTGGTGCCTGTGGTGTGATGCCTTGCATAGCCTTGGTGCAGTGGTAAGGGGCTTGGACCTGCCTAGGCTCAGTGTGCTGGGTTCTGCTGACTCCTCATGGGAGATCTTGATTTGAGGGATGTGGGGATGTGGGGTGGTTTGGGAAAGAGGGCTGGGGGTGGGAGAAAGGAGGAGGGGGGATCTGTGGATAGTATGTGGAGTGAGTAGAAAATTTCTTATTATAGAAAAATGAAAAAAAGAAAAGAAACCATAAACCTAAAAACAAAACAAAAAGCAAACAAACAAACAAAAGACATGCCAATCTGCTTTGAAGTATTTTGAAGACATGGGTCTGACAACTTTGAAATGTTTTTCGTTTTTCTTGATTAGTGGTCATAAAAATCTTTTTTCCTATATCCCACCCAAATCCCCACCATTATTTTTCCCCTCATATTCTAGAAGTCAAAACAAACAAAATACAATAAGCCACTGTTTAAAGATTTTATTAAAATGTTTGAATGAGTTCTTATTTTTTGTTTTCTTTTCTGAAATTGATTCTGTATTTCTAAATTCTACTAATATTTCATGTTTGTTTTACAGAAGTTAACAAAGAATTATCAGCACAAAATGCATGTAACCAAGAATTGAGTTTATGTCTATAAGATATCCTATAATTCTAGGCATTAAGTCAAATCATTTTATTGTAGTACTTTAGAGTCTAAAAGGAGATTTTTATTCAAATGAGCTCACATAGATATAGCCCATTGAATACCAAATATTTCCAGTTTCATTTTACTTGCTTTGTAATTTGTGGCTAGGAAAGGATAGTGAAGAATATAGTAACAGTCAACAGATTAGCTGAGAAAATGATTAGATCTTAAGGAATTAATTGAAGAGTTCATCTAATTGAAGCACATACTTACATAAGGACTTAGTCTTGAAGGATAAAAAACAATCATTTATTGTATTCTGTCAAAGGTCTGTGTGCCTGTGTATGCATGTTTATTGTATTGTGTGGTGATATTTTATTTGTGCTGAAATGTGATATTTTATTTGTATGCTAATAAATAAAGTTTACCTGGATATCAGAGGTCATAGTGAGTCAGGAACAGAAGTCAGGCAGTGGCAGCCTATGCCCTTAGTCTGATCACACGGCAAGTAGAGTCCCTGTGTGGTCAAGGACACAGCCAAGCATGGTGACATGAGCCTTTAATCCCAGTACCAACCATAGAGACCTGGAGGTCTTTATAGACAGTCAGTGATGAGGAAGTCATGTGGCTGGGCTTAGAACCAATGAGAAGGCAGAATAGGAAAGCAATTAACATGCAATTTAGGCAGGAAGAAGCTCTCTCGTGTGGGGAACTACGGCTTGGTGGTAAGCTAAAGGGTAGTCAGTGGCTCTTTGCTAGTTCTCTGATCTCTTCGGCTACTGCCCCTGTATTTGGCTCTGTGTTTCTTATTTACTAAGACTGTTTAGAATTTCATCTACATTATTGTTGCACACTTGGAAGTAAAAAGAGAATATTAAGTGGCTGACTGGTTAATTTTGCAAGTACAATTTTCATATTCCAATGTTTTGGGTTTTTTTTTGTTTTAAGTTTCATTTCTTACTACTGATGAATAAGTCTTTACTCCCTTTGAAAATTTTAAATTCATAAGAGAACCAGATTAAGTTTAACAGTTTATGTCTCAATTGATTATTTTCGAATTTGTCAAGGTTATGTAGTCCCTGATACATGTGAAACAGTGATATTATTTCCTATATCACTGATAGGGCAGTAATTTGTAAATGTATCAAAAAATTTCCTGAAATTAAGATGCATATTACTCTTTTCTAGCTGTTGTTAATTTGTTAGTATCATAAGACATCACTGTGTATTACTTCATTTCTCCAAAATCAACAAAATGTTATCATTGGTAACAGGCATCACTGGAAAACTTTTACAGATACCATTCTTCTATTCTAAACTCTATACTGGTGATTTAGTGGGAACAGACTCAGATTGTCCCATTTGAAGTCCTACATAACTGTGATGCTATTGATCTGAAAGGACACACTGAGAACTATTGCTTTAAGCCAGTAGCATCAACTTGGGTAAATTGTTGTTGCACCAGGAAATTTCATTTTTTATGTAACTTGGAATTCTATAATGTACAGGGCATGTGAGTCTTTCTGAGTTTTTGTAGAAAAAAAAATCTTGCTGAAAAGGATCTTTTCTAAAAAGGGTCTTGTAGCCAGTCAATAAACTTATTCACTTGGAAACACATGAAGAAAGATTAAGCTCTAACAAATGAATTACCACATTTCCAAGTTTCATGGCTCCTATGTTGACAACTTATTTGCTAACTCTTAGTAATTCAATCTAAAATATTCATGAGATCCAGACCTTTCCAGGGAGAAATGGTGATTATTATTCACAGGCATCTTACAATGAATAATATTCTGTAGAAACCAATTATATAATAAATCAAAGACTGTTGGCCATTTATTCAAGGGCATAGATTCTGTGTCTGTTGAAATATCTTACCTAATTATCATTTTTCTCAGTGAGGCATCTAATAAGAACTGGAGTGCATAATTTGAGGATTGAGATTTGTCAAGGATTTGAAGAACTGATTTCCTACAATGCTGATTAAAGTTAAAATACTTATTTAAAAATAAAAAAAAATCTGTGTTTCCAAACTTACAAAATTCATGGATGGATGAATACCTATAAAAAGCATTCAGAGGTCTTAGGCAAGAACTACAGTGAGTTCCAGGCCACCCAGGTACATATAGTGATCATCAGGCCATCTTAAGCTATGTAGTAAGATCTTTTCTTAGAGGAAAGTATAGAATTCAGAAATGTTGTGTGATAAGATAAATGTATGGATTTATCTATATGCTATTATACTTTATGGAAGGAACAAGTGAATAAAAATATTTTTCCATTACTGGTAGCGATGTGCACCTATACTTCTATGACAATACTAATCATCCCTGTTTATCATAACCCCCAATGATTTGCTTCTTTTAGTTTCTCAAGCAACAAATTTTCTATCCTGGATATTTTTCACCGATATCTTCTTCTTAGTAGAGATTTAATAACTGCTTATTAAACTTCTAACCAGGAACTTCATTAAAATTGAATGAATGAACCTTAAAAGATGGGATTTTAATTTTCATCTCCATCAGTTAATTCAAACCATGACAATATGGTGATACCATAAAACCAAGTAACCTATATCATAAATCACTCATGTTCTTTCCTACTTTGTCCCTGCTGATATCATTCAATTTCTCTAGCTGTAATTTTCTTCATGTAAATTTACAGTAGAAATACTTTGGTTAAATAAAACCTTTCAACTGTGCAAGCTGGATGAGTTTAGGTCATATGACAGATTTAGAAAGCATTAATTATTCTTTTCTAATTGTTGAGGATTAACATCTAGGTAGTTGAGTGGAGACATAGGGTGCTGACAGAGGGGAAGTCTCTGAAATAATCTCTCAGTGGGGACTGTCTGACACGTTGCACAACAATTGCATCACTAGTCATAATCACATCACCCAGATCATTTTAATGATGCCAAACTTTAGGTCAGGGAAATGGAGCAGCACACAGCATGTCTCTGCAAATTGCTGTCTTCTTAATCAAAAGAAATTATAACTCCTTAGAGACTTTTATCTCTGGAATTAAATGTACTGCTGAAGATTTTATGCCTCAGGAATACTACAAGGAAATATTCTTTACATCTTATTGACAAGTTGGCCAAAAATAAGTCAGATTTATGAGGAGCTATCATTACTTCCCAGAAAACAATGTCACCTCCTCCATGTGTATCCTCTTTAAGCCATTTCCTTTAAGCTCCATCTGGTCAAAAGCTTCATAAAAGTCTAAAATAACCTTATTAGATATTTGTTTCTTTCTCTGATCACATATTTTACTAAGCCATCCCCTGCTTGTGCATCTGAAGTCACAGTGCTCTTTGTTTTTTCTCAACATACACACTGTAGTCTCCCATTCAGATATTAGTTATGGTGATGCCTTCTTTCTGCAGTCCTCCTTAATTCATGTGTTACTGGCACATTTTTGTCTTTGACACTCAGTTCAGAAGGCATCTCTTCTCTGGTTTATGTATTTAGCATCTGTACTTTCCTACTTATTTTCAATGTATCATTATTATTATTTTATCTACTCATGTACAGCATATCTCCCAACAACTTAGGTGACGAAACCAGCATGTTTCCATTACTGCCCACACATCTGTGGGTTTCATGAGTAGTTCTTCTCATTTAGATGAAGCAGATCCATTTGATTTTGGCTAGATTATATCCTGTCTCCTTTGGTATTTGGGCTAAAGACATCTCTTTTGCCTGTGATGACAGACCATTACTTGCTGTTTATCTAGGTTTTGAATGGGCAATTCTGCTGTCTGGGCCATATGTTTCTGATTACCCTGCAAGGTAGCTGAAGCTACTTCCAAAACAGCTTGTGGAAGTCCATGAATGCATTTAAAACTAAGCAATTTGATTCCTTTAAAACTGTCATTTCTGCCACATTGTCATAGGAAAACAAATGCCAAAGACAGCTAAGAAGCAAAAAGTCAGAAAATAAACCATTCCTAAAGATGGAGGAAATTGCAGAAGCTAACTACAAGGGGTTGTGACACAGGTATTATGAATAATTCTGAGTAAATAATTCTTATAATATTCACCACTCCTGAATCTATAGCTTTTGTATTTCTGTTATCTATTTGAGGAGAAGAAGCACATTTAGAGTTTATAAACTATGCATCCTTGGGTTCTTACATGTTGTTTGTTTGGTACTTAAGTAAATTTTTGGCATAATAGATGAAATAGCTCACTAGTATTATGTTTCCAATTCTGTCTTGGTATCTAATGTTTAGATCAATAAATAAAAAAAAACCACTAATCCCTATTTAAAAAAAGAAAAATACAAGCCAAAACCAATTGACTGCATAATAGCATCTTACAGAAAGTGATTGGAAATGGAGGTACAACCACAATTCTCATTACACTCTTAAACTGATAATCTTTTTCTCTGTTCCCTCATTTTTTATGTCACAGAGTGAACTTCATGTCTGATATGTTATATATTAATCATATCCTTTGATATTAATTTTCTTTACGAACTTGAGAGAATTTTATTCATCATGGAAATATCATCTGTTGTGTCTTTTACACTGTTTCCAGAAAGATGTAACTGGCCACCACTTTGAATGCAGGCAGCAGTATCCCTTGGGCTGAGCACCAGAATTCATCTTTCTTTGTTTGACTACAGATGCAATGTAGTCAGTCACTTCACACTCCAGTGCCCATGCCTTATCTGCCACCATGGACTGTACCTGCACAGAGAAAGTTCAGTAAACCAAAAAAAAATCTTTCCTCTCTTTCCTTGCATCTTGGCAGACATTTCGTCAGAGCAATAAGAAAATAGTTAATATGCTGAAATTTTATGCAAATTGAAATAGATAGAAAACTCACAGTGAATGAAGAACTCTTTAGTTAAGAAACAACCATGTAAAATACAGATATGTCAACCAGAAAATTCTAAAGCTTTAAAGCCTTTTTCTGCTAAGGTACCAGTTACTAATTCTAAGCCATCAATACAGGAAAGTTAGGTATTTTGGTTGTTATTTTATATCAGTGTAAAAAAGAAAGTAGCAATATTTTATTTAAGAGCCAACTGAGCCTGAAGCGTTTTTCCCTGTGAATTACAGACTTCATTTCTTCTTCAGAATAAATACATTATTATGCCAACTTTAAAGATTAAAACTAAGAGATGCTAAGTAATTTTCTGAGGACTTTTCATTTCTAACTCCAATGTCTCCTTTTTGAAAATCAAGTTCTAGAAATTATCAAATTAAACATAAAGTAAGACAGTAAATTATATAATGTATTTATTCTAATATTCATAAAAATATATTGGTTGAATTTATACAGAAAGGTTAGTGATAGAGATAAACAGTGTGTCCTAAGGTATACAGAACGAAATGAACTAGGAGAGTGTGGCTAAATTAATAGGATCAGGATAAGACAGAGTCAGTGATGTAATTTACTAAAACGTCGACTACTCTTACTATAGGTTATTAGAGACTTCACTTTAAATTGAATGCCAATGAGTAATACTGCCTGTCACTGGGGTGATCAGAATGAGGTGAACAAAGAATGTGGGAGCTTATTAGCTACTTTTGTATCAGAGTCTAAGAAACTGAGAGTAGGGATAGCTTATGTTGTAATTCATAATATGGGGCAGTGGAAAAGAAAGAAAAAGATCCATAATAGAGTAATAAAGTTTTGGCAGCAGTTCCGTAAAATTCAATGTGTGTGCAAATTGCATTAGATCCTGAAAAAAATCAGACTGCTCATTCAGTAGTTTATTTAGATTTAAAAAGATACTTCATTTCTAATAAGTTCATGTGACAGAATGCTGCTGATCCAGGAACTACACGTGGTCACCAAGTGCTGAATTATCAATGAAAGCATTTCAGTATTTCAATATTGTCAGGAGATAGTTAAAAACAAAAACAAAATTAAAAAAGCCAAAAACAAAAACAGAGATTTAAAAATGTTCATTCTTGAAACACACACACACACACCCTCATGGTCTGAGGATTCAATCTATCTTGGTGGAGAGGGCATAGTGGTAGGAACATTGTATCTATGCTTAGAAAACAAAGAGGATGTATACTGGGGCTTAGCTCACTTTATCTTTTTTTATTCATTAGGATATCACCCTGTGGGATGGTGCTATCAAATATCTGGGTGAGTCTTTCTCAATAAGCTAACTCTTTTAGAAAACACTGTCATAGGTATGCCCAGAGGTTTATCTTGTGGGTAATCTTAAATCTATTTATGTTGCATATCAATATTAACAATCATAGCATTTATTTACATGTATATTTCATATCAAATTATATGACAAGACATGTAATAGAATCAGGAAATAATTTAATTATTATTGACAATATTCTATACAACTAAAATTGATAATTTAAACAAGAATAAGGGCTGAGCTCTGAAAAATATGTAGGCTAAATTATTAACTCACATTACTTATAGTAGAAAATATTTAATTAGGTCTTGAATTTACACACAAAACATCTTTGTTATTGGATACACAATTCTGAAGTTTAAAATTTGATGTAAATGAGAAGACATGTATATGTATATGTGTGTGTTATATTGTACACATGTATGTGAAGTTTTACGTAAGTGGTTTCCTGACTGAACACCACAATTGTAGCACACAGGAAATAGAATATAAGGGCAATTTTTACAGAAACTTCTGTCATTTTAATAGTTAACAGAATCTAAAAGTACATATATGTTTGTATTTGAATGTATTCATTTGTGTGCAGGTGTACATGTGTACACATGTGTGCAGAGGCTAACCATGCATGTCATTTATCAGCAAGCCTTTATATAGTTTTCTGAGATAGGAAAGCTCATTGGCATATACATTTCTTCAGTGTTTTAGATCTAGAAGTAGTAAGTAGAGTTGAGAGTAATAGGGAAAAAATTAAGGTAGCTCATAGGAAGATATTATATTGAGAAAGCATGGGAATGAGTTATACTCTTGTGGTTCCGCCACAGCCTGGGTTTAGATTCTGAGACGGGGCAAGAGTAAACGCTAAGAAATAATTGTCCAACCACCTGATGAGTTTCACACAAGTGGCCGGCACCAAATAGCTCCAGCCATCTTTATTTATACATCAAAAACATGCATGTATAAATATGTTTAGACAAAATTCTAAATGTACTTATTAAATAAGAAACACAGAGTCAAATATAGAGTTAAAAATCCCAAGAGATCAGAACAAGAGCAACAACTACCTTTAGCTTAACACTCACTGCTGTCCTTCCCCTGAGAGAGAGACCTTCTTCCTGTGTGTCTTGTTTTTATTGCTTTCCCGTTCTGCCTTCTTATTGGCTCTTAGCACAGTCACATCACTTCCTTGTCACTGCTTGTCTATACAGATCTCCCTGGTGTCTATGGTTGGTACTGGGATTAAAGTCTCAAGGGTCACCATGCTTGGCTATGTCCTTGACCATACAGAGACTCTGCCTGCCATGTGATCAGATTAAGGGCATGGGCTACCACCATCTGACTTCTATTCCTGGCTTGCTAATGACCTCTGATCTCCAGGCAAACTTTATTTATTAACATAAAAATAAAATCACATTTCAGCACAATTAAAATATCACCACAATGTTTTTCCATACTACTAAACAAGTTTTCCCATCCTCCAATGTTAACCTCTGGCCAAAAAAAAAAAAAAAATATGTCAAATATGTTTTTTTTCCCCAACTTTTATATCCAAACCCAAAACAACACTTACCATTTTGCTAGGTTGGCCAAATATCAAGCTAGGTACACACTGTCTTTATAAACCTAAAAAGTGATTGACATAACCACAAATTTTCACGAACAACAATCTCATTCAAATCATACTTACAGAAATAGGGTGATCCGCCACCAATCCTGTTAGTACTGAATCAGAACAGCTCCTGTGGTCTAAAGTGACAGCTGGCATCCCCAGGGGAGAAACCTGAGAAGCATTAGTTCCCAAAGAATTTTAGGGGAAAATATTTGAGGAAAATTGAAATTTCCAGGAATGATCATATCTGTCCAATGCATGATTGACAAAATGGCACTTAAACCAAGAGGATCATCAATATTACAAGAGAAAAGAGAGCATGTAAGGCTGCATGGTCACAGCAGTATTCTGTACTGTCCCTAAGTCCACTGGTCCTTGCTGAATGAGACTGTCCCAATGGGCTTTGCCTCATCTGGAGACCCGTTGGACAAGTACTCATATACTTGTCTAAAACTAGGCCATAGAGCTCCCAACAGTATACATAATCAAAAGAACATCTTTAGACTCTGCCTGGAGTAAATATTGTTATAACTTCTATTCAGTACTTATTTATTGAAAGACCTGGGACACATTTTCTACTTCTAAACAAAGCATAGACTTAAACAAATTTTTGTGATTGGAGAATTAATTTAGAATTAATGAATGGAATATTTAAGCCCAAGAATCCCTTATAGCCATGAAGAGGCTATGCATGGAACTTATTATTACTTGCCCATCATTTTCTATGGCATTTTGAAGACACAATCATACTCTAGTTAATCTAGAAAATTGTGTTTTCAAGACTCATGAAAAATAGAAATCACTGAAATCTAAAAACGAGGACACAAAATTCAGTTATGACTTATGGGGGCGGGTGTAGCAATAATAGTTAAACTAAAGAATTATCTATTGTCATCATAAAAGCAAGCTTTCCTGGATATCTACCCTCTACTTGGCTGATTACTAAAGCCTTCCTGTGCAGACTTAGAAAGTACTCTTTGGAACAGAGCAATTTCAGATTGAGTTGTATCTGATACCATCTGGTCAAGAACAAATGGTGATTCACTGTAAGTATTATAGGGGATTAAAATTCTCCCAAAAAGATAAGCAGCCAAATGCACATTGATAACTATTAGCACAGTTTTCTATATTGTTACTTAGGATTTTGCAGTGACATTTGTTTAAATCTACAGCTTTTACTAAATTGTCCCATATTTTCAAATGTGCATCTCAACCTTACCACTCTTAATCTAACTGGCTTGGTATGCATGCAGAAGTATATATGACCCAAAATAAATAGCTACGTCCAGGGTTCAGTACTTATGTACTGAAAAGAAATTCATGGGGAAAAATGAGTTCTAGCAGTTAACATCTGCCTACATTAAAAGAACTATCATTTTCCTTTCATAACTCTAATAAATAAAAAATTATCCAAAATATATTGCTGAATTTTCTGAAATGAACTTCAAAATTTGAAGTTGTAGGGAATTCTAGAAGACATGCCTTAGAGTGGTGAGTGATTAGTTGCAAAACAAAAAGGAAGCCAGAAAAGGAAACATGGTGTTTACAGATAAATCTTTTATGCTGCAAGATATTGAAGCTTCTGTGACTGTTCTTGGCTCCACAGACTCTGCCTTGACTTGTTTTGGATTCCTTGAAATTTTCTACAAAAAGAATAATACCAAGCATAGATGAAGACTGTGTTACTTTTTCTACCTGCATTGGTATGATTTTATTTTCTATTCTTAAATTACCTAGAACTTCTGAAGCAATGCTGAAAAATATTGAAAAGAACTCACATCCTTTCCCCATATCTGATCTCACAAACAGTCAAAAATCAAGTTTTTTGACATGAAGTATGATATTATCCATAGGATTATCTGTTGGTAGATTCCTATTTTAAGAAAATTCCTTAAGAGAATGAGAACAGGTATGCGAGAGAGTTTCATTGTCTAATGTTAGATTTAGGTAATACATTTTTTCTTAGCATTTTTATGTACACATTAATTTATTTTTATTTCATTATCTTTTATTTTTCTTTTGTCTTTCTGAAGTAGGTGCTTGCTATGTGATTTTATGAGACCTTGGAGTCACTAAGTATGCCAGGCAGTGTGTATTGGGATTGTAGGTATGAGCCCATCACACTCAGCGGGTTAAATTTGAAACAATGATACATACCTGAAAGATTCCACTTGTTTGTTTTTCATATACATATGCATTTTGGGAGAACTTGATATTTTGGAGATATTTTGCATGTCATGAAGAACATATGCCTGTTTTATTTTGATGTGTTTGTCTGATTTGGATACTAAGGTGATGTTGGCCTCATATAAACACTTAGAAATCATTTAATTTATTTAATAAATACAAGCCAGTACATATTACCTTGGAATGGTGAAAGTTTACTTCAGAGACCCCGTCCATGACATGTAAGTTTTTAAGTTTCTGTATATTTAGTATTCCTTTATGATCTTGCTTGGGATTCAGGGGCAGGTAGTAATTTTTTTTTCCTTTTCATTCCTAACACTAGACATGAATTTCTTTTATACATGTTTTATGTCCAAATTAACTTGTTTTGGGACTTACTGCTTTTTTTTTTCACAAAAAGTACACTTTCTATATTTTGCTGTTTTTTCTCTATAACTTTATCTTTTTCAGTTTTTTGTTCATCCAGTTCTGTGGTCTGTCATGCAAATGTGCAGGACTTGCATGTTCTTTGAGAATGACTTCTTTTAGATTACATAATTCTCACATCTGCTTTTTGAGACAAGGTTGTTATAAGTAGTCTTGTCTGGAAGAAATTTAATATCACCCTGCATCACCTTCTTCAGTGCTAGATTTAGAGGACTGAGCTACCACACCCAGCCTTTCATTCCCAAATAATTCTTCATAATTTTAATTATTTTGAGATCTGCTTCATCTAGAATTAATATAACTATGCTTACATTTCTCCACCGTTTGCTTTCTAATGTATGTGTGCTTTAATATTTAAACTGTCCTCATTATAAAATATATTGATTCTTTGTTTTGATTCAGTCTGAAAACTTTGTTTTTTACTGTGGCATTTAGGCTATTTGTACTCAAATATACTATTGATATATTTATATTAATATCACCATTATTTTTTTCTGGTTTGTACCTCTTGTTATGCTCTATTTTATATGTATTTATTTTCTACAGTTTTTTTGCATACCAGTTCTGCTTTTCTAACAGTTTAAATTGTTGTCTTGGATTTACTATTTGCATTTACAGCTCAACCATGTTTGCTTTCAAATAATGATACACCACAACACAGGTTTTGTAGCTAGAGTTTTCTTGCCTGGCCACAGTCAGGACAAATCTCTCTCACCTGCCAGTCCCACAGCTGCTCAGACCCAACAAAGTAAACACAGAGACTTATATTGTTTACAAACTGTATGGCCGTGGCAGGCTTCTTGCTAACTGTTCTTATATCTTAAACTAATCCATTTCTATAAATCTATACCTTGCCACGTGGCTCGTGGCTTACCAGCATCTTCACATGCTGCTTGTCATGGCGGCGACTGGCAGTGTCTCTCTGACTCAGCCTTCCACTTCCCAGAATTCTCTTCTCTGCTTGTCCTGCCTATCCTTCCTGCCTGACTACTGGCCCATCAGTGTTTTATTTACTAACGATCAGAGCAACATATTTGACATACAGCCCATCCCACAGCACAGGTAGTTGAAGAATCACATAACATTTAGGGAAAGAAAATTTCTCCCTCCTGTGCCCTGTATCATTAATGGCTTTCATTTCATCGCTGTGTAATGGTATATGTACACATATATGTAATAAATGTGAATATTTTTGTCAATAAGCATGCATAGTTATTATTTTTTAAATTCTTTCTAAATTCAATAAAGGAAAATATAACTTTCAATTTGAATTTTCATTAGTTATTTATGTTTTAAAAGTTTGTACGTATATTTATGTGTTATGTGCTTGTGAGCATGAGCCTTTATGTGCCATTATAAATGTATGGAGGTCAGAGGATGGCTTGTGGAGTCAGATCCCTCCTTCCTTCTTCATGTGGTTCTAGGAAAAACTCATGCCATCAAGCTTGTAGGCAAGGGCCTTAGACTGCTGAACCATCTGCCTGGCCATTGTTATTCTTGTCTTCATACTTGTTTTTACTTCAGGCAGATCCAAGTATCTAAACTATATTGTCATCTTTTTCTCTAAAGAAGATTTAATATAAAATGATAAATAATCCTATTGTCCAAACATCATCTCATTTTTCATGTGGACATATTTCTCCTTCATACTTTAAGTACAATTTCACCAGAGTAAAGTATATTACTTCAATACTAATTCCTCTCAAGACTCCACATATTTTCTTACACTGTCTTTGTGTTTGTTATGTTCTATGCTAAATTAAGATTCCTTTCTTCTTCATATTGGTAAATTTCTCTTCTTAAACCCCTGAACTTCTTTCAGCAAATTGTGTTATATTTATCAGCAAAGTTTGCAAATGGTTCATCTCAGGGCATCATGTTATGTGACACTTATTGTACTTGGTGCTTTCTAGGTTTCTGGATCTGTAGGTTGAGATCTGAAATTAATGGGGGGAGGATCTCAGTCATATTTTTTATTTTATATATTTCCTTTTTGAATTTTCTTTCGTAGTTACCTACGTTTTCATCTTAACTTTTCTAATGACTGCAAAATCCTTAGTCTCTCTCTCTCTCTCTCTCTCTCTCTCTCTCTCTCTCTCTCTCTCTCTCTCTCTCTGTGTCTCTTTATCTCTTCCTCCTTTGCTCCCTCTTTCCTCCCCTTTTCATTTTTCTCTCTCTTTTCTTTTTCTATCTCCCTCCCCTCTCCCCATTCTTGCATGCTCCCATGTGTGTGTGCTTTGTGCCTTGTGTGAGTATGTGTGTTTGTTTCCCTTTTGGTCTTTAATATTCCTCATGTAATATTCTAATGGTGAATCTTTCCTGAGTGCTATGCCATATACTGATATGTCCTCCTCAGCTTTCCTTATCTTTCTGTTGTTTCTTACCATTGGATGTCTTTGATAAGTTGTGACTCACTGGATTAATACCCTTTCTGCTATAATTCTAAGGGCAGTGTTTTGCTCTGTGTCCTCAATTCTCTTACAGATTCTATTAAGAGCTGTTGCTGGTTTTGCTCATTTAGCTTATCACACTGCTAGGAAGGAATAGTGACTTTAAAATTCATTGTGTATGAGGTGGAACCCTGGTGCTTGAGTATCAAGAGGAGAAAAGTACAGCATCTGAAAAAATATAGAATCAAAACTTTTCCTTTGTTGAAAAAGTATTTAAAATGCTTTATATCAGCAGGTTGGACAAAGCCAATTAAATAATGGTGGGAAAGCCATTGCACATGGAAGGTTCTCCCTTTCATCGGTAGAAGGAGCATGAGGCAACTTGTGCACATATTAGTGGACCTCACAAGAATCAGAATAATTGGACTAAAAACACCATATCCCTGAAGAATCATCTCCCATGGAACCACTTCTGTGCCCCTAAATGTTCCCCATCTTCTAAAGATCCCATGATCTCCTCCAACAGTGTCATTAAGTGGGGGTTCAATATTCAAACACATAAGTCATGGGAAATCTTTTTTACAATTAAGTGATAACAGCTGAATTTCACATTCTATCAGTTCTGAAGTAGACAGCTGAGCACGAAATCATCGAGTCAAATTATTCCATTCAATATAAAGTAAACATCAATATATCTAAGCCCCACACTCCATCTGGCCCCTTACTACTTGCACGCATTTGGTGCTTACACAGAGCTTTTGCTTTCAGGGAGATTTCCCTTAATAATAGGAGAGAAAATAATAATAATGAGAAAAAAACTGGATGTATTTGCTGCATTTGGTTGATACATTCTAAATTAGACTTTATTTATGTATTGAAGCTCAGTAAGGCTGAGATTTGCTTTACAACAAGAATTTCATTATTCAGTTCAGTGTTGCTTCTCACCATTCTATGCTGTGTCACACAGATGTAACATCAGTTCAAAATTCAGAGTCTAGATTATTACCTGTGATATTCCAATCTTGTAAATTATTTGAAATTTTTAAGTATTTGTATGCATTATGACTCATTATTTATGTTGTATAGTTCCATGGGTTTTGACTAATGTACGTTGTCACATAGCTAGCATTATACTTTTATATAGTATAGTTTAACTGCCCTAAAATATCCTTAAGTTTCTTCTAGAAGGCTCTCAAAAATTTCTAACTGCCCCTTAAGTACTCCAAACTTTTTCTTTGCTGAGGACTGTCATATAATCTCTATAAAAAGTGAACTTTAAGGCCTTATGTTACACATCAATAATCTTTGTTTAGTGTCCTGATATGTAACAGGCTGTTATCTCAAGGCTGGAAGTCTTAAGAAGCAAACTCCTTGATCCTCAGTAGCACATAAAAACTACTGACCTACATGTAATGTATGCATGCATTTACTACTCTCAGGACTCTGGCTGTTCAAGGGAGAAGCAGTTCATTGTATTGATAGTATTTCATTGTTGATTTAGAGATTCTTGGTTGCAAATTATAATTTTATTGTTTTCCTGGTTTTTTTTCTTTACTAGTTATGTGGCCTTGAACAAGTGGTTTGAATTTTTAATTCTGTTTTTTTTTTTTATTTTTACTAGAAAATAGAAGTATAAATGGTGTGTGTTGTGGATGTCTTTCTATCTATATGCTGTAAATGTGTTGCTCTGATTGATTGATAAATAAAACACTGATTGGCCAGTAGCCAGACAGGAAGTATAGTTAGTATAGGCAGGACAAACAGAGAGGAGAATTTTGGAAAGAGAAAAGCTGAGGCAGGAGACACTGTCAGCTGCCACCATGAGAAGCAAGATGTAAAGTGCCAGTAAGCCATGAGCCACATGGGAACTTATAGATTAATAAAAATGGGTTAATTTAAGGTATAATAACTAGATAACAAAAAGCCTGAGCCAGTAGGCCAAACAGTTTAAATATTGTAAGTGTCTGTGTGTTTATTCTGGTCTGAATGGCTGCAGGCCCCAGGCGGGACTGGAGATAACTGCAGCTACAGGTGTGTCCTTCAAAGAATCCCTTCAAATATTAAATAAGCTAATTCATAAAATGCAGTACTTACCATATGTCTTCCTCAATGCAAAAATAAAGGTATTTGTACTTATTGCCTTCTATTTAAATTTAAAGGAGCTAATTTTGAATTATATTATTCATCTTCAAACAATGTTATTCCAGAGTTTAAATATGTATTGCTTTTCCTCTCTTCTTTTCTGTTAAGAAAGAAAATTATAGAAAAAGTAATTTAGTAGCTTTTAGCACCAAGGAGGCTGATTCTTAATATACGTCTCTGTATCAAAGGGAAAATTATTTGTTCTAAATTCATCTCAGATCATCTTTCCCACAAATTGTTGGAATTGCTGGACTGTATCATTCCTTCCTTTGGTTTCCACTCATCCTCCAAAAAACTGATTGAAGATTACAGTTCCTTTTCATCCTAATCATATATTCTTATTAAAAGTAAATTTTGTATTTTATGTATACCAGAATTGGTTTGACGCTTTCAGAGACAAACTTAAGGAGTCTCAATTATAAATCAAATCTGTAGGAAACAAAATAATAACACAATGAAGTCAACAGATTATCTCTTGTAAATGGATCTGCACTTAACAAAATTGATCTATTATAAATTTCATTGGGAAAAAGAGACTTCATGTCAATCTTACGTTGAGTTTGCTAGTACTGAATGTAATTAGTGCTATTTAGAATAGGCTATTTCTTCCAAGCTTGAAGCTGTGTATGTGTCTAGAATATTAGTAAAACCCCTTCATCATTGTTTAGCTTCTCATAATTTCAACTCTACATTTGGGTGTTTTGTTGAAGTTATCATTAAGTTAGGTGGAATGAACTGTAATGTTTTAAAAGTACTTAAAATTTTAAAGAAGTAAACTCTTATTTTCCTTGAGATCCTTATATAATAGCCAATAGTACAAGTATACGTGGTGTAAATTAATGTGTACTTGTTCAAATACAAGACAGAGTACGTCAAAATAATCAAACAGCACATTTTCTAATAAAAAATTCATCATGTATTCACAATGATCAATAATAATGTTAGACCCAAGTCCAAGCCAATTGTTCAAAATACCAACATAGATGAAGTGGTCCAAAGGTACCAAAATTTAGTTTCAATTTACTGTCCTACCAACTTCAGATAATACATCATTACTGTTGTAATTGCTGCTATCTGATTTTGGATGCTGTGATTCCACTTTCCTTTTAATTCAGAAGTTCAGTGTTTTCCCTAAAGCTGTTCCCTAAAATAATTCAACAATGTAACCAAATACAAACTCTACTGGTAAAATAGCTTGAGACAAGCATAGGACAAAGTGGAGAAAGTAACCTGAGATTTGCTGACAGTCTTCCAGGTGATCCTCAGCAATCTGTACAATTTATTTGGACCCAAAACTTTCTCTATTTGCTTGCTTGTTTTCCTCTTCTAGATGAAGTTATGGATCATACTTAGGAGACATCTTGTAAAGAAAGAAATGAGGGAACAATTGATAGGTATACCACGTGATAAGAAATAGGCATGTAGTTAACTGCCTACAATCTTCATTAACCAGCTTGTCTCCTGTGATGGCTCATTGTAGATAGTATACTCTTGAGAGATGTTAATAGTATTTAATCACACTGATGAAATTAATAACATTTTAAAGAAATAGCACACATTATGGAGAACAGTTTTTCAGCTCTATCAGTTAACTGATATAGGAGGAGAGAGGAATGAATAGTCAACCAGTCATTGAAATTCTTAAAACTCACTTATCTATACTAACTAAGGAAATGTTTAACTTAAAACTCTATTTTTGGATCTGGGGAATGAAGTCTGGCATTTCTAAACAATTTCTGAGCAAGGGACACTGACAGAACAAGTATCTCCACTGTACTCAGAAACAGAAGCATTCATGTCTTAAAAAGTGAGATTTCACCTTCTTGTTAGTCTTTCTTGCATTCCATGCTAATTGAGGCAATGTCTTCTTCTGGGCAAACAAGTCACAGTCTGCTGGAAATTCCTTCAAAGGCTTTATGCTTATCAGCTCTACAACAGATGCAAACAAGGAAAGGAATGCCATAATGTCCTCTCTATATCAATCACCATTCACTGGAACATGATTACTGAGGTACCAAGTGAAATTTCAAGCACTTTTTGGTTCTTCCATATTTATCAGTGAAAGATTTAGAAGTATAGCCAGACAGTTTACTGTCTACACTGATGATTAGACATTATTTGCATTTTTCAATTGATATGGATTAAGTGACTTTATTATTTCTTCCCTCCTTCCCTCCCTCCCTCCCTTTCTCTCTTCTCCTCTCCTCTCCCTCCCTTCCTCTCCTCTCCTCTTTTCTCTTCTCTTCTCTTCTCTTCTCTTCTCTTCTCTTCTCTTCTCTTCTCTTCTCTTCTCTTCTCTCTCTCTCTCTCTCTCTCTCTCTCTCTCTCTCTCTCTCTCTCTCCCTCTCTCTCTCTCACTCTCACTCTCTCTCTCTTTTTCTCAGGTATACTAAGTATTAAAAATTTTCACAAGAAATTAAGATTACAGGTCAGGGATTTAATCTATCTTAATATGAACCATTTAATATGGTCATACCTTTTTGTATTCTACCTGAATACAAGTATGTCTTGATAACTTAAACAGAGCATTAATATGGGAAGAAAAGAATATAATTCAGGTGAAATTCTAGGACTGTCTTTTTTGATCATGGATACTTATTAGTTTTTAAAAGCTGAATCATTTACTAAAATAATTGGATCAAAGTATATTATACTAGCCCACAAAAATAAAAAGTGGTTTTGGTACGGTTGTTATTATTATTGAAATAAAATCCCATTATCATCTTTAGATTCTTGAGTACTATATGACATTGACCTTCTTAAAAACATGATACAAATTAAAGGTAGAAATCAGATATTTTCTATACCATGTGACCATTGCTATTCTCTAACAACATTGTCTTAAGGAAAAGTAAAATGTATGACGCAAGACCCTCTACTTATTGTAAACAGTATTCAGTGGTGTCTTAGTCCATGTCAGATATGCAGCATCACCTTTAGAGATTTTTGCACTAATACATCAAATTCAACTAGACTGATAATTATTGAATATCATCCATGTGTAATCTTCTGGGTTGAACTCTGTGAGGAAATTTGAGATGTGTAATTTATACTTCCTAAGGGAGCTCATTATTTTGTAGTGTATAGAAGGAAAAAAATATCAAGCACCAAAAGACAAAGTTCTTAGAAAATAAAAATCTCTGAAAAACTCTGGTGGTTTGTGAAATTTTATTTGCTAATAAATTTTAGCATCTACTTTAGTCAGTTCTATGATGGGGGTTACAGAGTTATAAATTCTATTTTATACATTAATAATAATAAACAATACTCTAGGTCAATTGAACTTCTTAAGGCTATAACAAAAAGCTAAAGAAAAAACTTAAGGGATGATTGTTCATTTTTGCTCAGGCTTTCATAATTTTTAGTCCATGATTGGAAGGGACAATTACGTTTGGACTTGTGGCAAGACAAAATGTTTTGGATGAAGTCATGGCTGAGGCAAGCTGTCTTATTTCATAGTAGCCAGGAAAAGAGGGCATTAGACCAGGATGGAGCTTTGATGTCTCATCCTTCTCTTTCCTAGGTCAAAGATATCTTTATCTCTATATCCTTTTAACATTTCCTAATTTTATTTGTTGTCTCCTCTTTGTTTTGTTTTGTTTTCTTTTTTAAATGTATTTTTTTATCTTGCAATACATCCCAACCACAGTTTCCCTCCACTCCTGTCCTCCTAGTTCTTCCCACCTCCCTTCTCTATGAGAGCCACTCACTCTACTCAGGCTTTTCTTTGGGCCACTGTCTCACAAATAATGACACAGAATTCAACACATTTCTATCATCTACATGGTGCCATGTGACTCATGGCTTTTACCTCTCATCCTACATGTCTTGTTTCCTCTGCATTCCACTGGCAACTCCCTTCTTCTTCCCAGTGACCTCTCTGCCCTGAAAATCCTGCCTAGCTATTGGCCATTCATCCTTTTATTAAGCCAATCAAAGTGACACATATTCAAAGTATATAAAAATGTTATTCCACAACAATTCACTACCCCCCGTCTCCACACAGAAAAGAGCAGGTTTCCTTCTCATATCATGAGTCTCAAATTAAACCAATCATTATTTGGCCTCTCGCACAAGTTCTGCTCCTCCATTGCCCCAGCACAACTTACAGTAGTCAAAGGTTTTGTGGATGGGCTAGGGTTTCAGTCCCACCACGGAAAATTGCTGGTTAAGAAGATAACCTATAGAGGCATCCATATCCTTATTAGTATGAGTCCACACTGGGACTACTTCATAGAATCCTGGGAATTTCTACTGCACTTTATTTTTATATCTCCTATGCCTCTTTCAATCCAGTCAAGTTCCCAAACAAGATTGCATACATTTCTAGGTTTTATAAATAAGGAAATTCAAAATCAGACAGGCAATATTAAGAAATTGTATGTCTAATAAATTTTCTATCCCTTCAGGTCAGATCCACTCTCTTACAGAGTAATGAATGAAGTTCATGAAAAATGCCAGTTTGATAAATTGAACTATTGCTTTTTAGTCAGTCATTGAAAAAAATCATAAAGTAGCTGACTATATCATGTCATTTTATGTAAATACCAGGAAAGAAAACGAAGATCAATGGTAGCATCTCTCCCAAGGGTCTGTCTTTCTTTTCTTCTTTGTTTCTTTCTCTTTCTTTCCTTCTTTCCTTTTTTCCTTCCCTTCTTTCCTTCCTTCCTTCCTATAGTTCTGTTATAAAGGCAATATTGGGGTTGAAAGATAACTTAGTAGAGAAGTGATTTTGATACAAGCATAAGGACCAGAGTTAGAATCTACCAAATTCATATAAAATCATATACTGTAGCTGTTGTATGTCTGTAAGTTCAATGAACCTAAAGAGAGATTAGAGATAGAAAAAAGAGAATCCCCAGAATCTCATAGGCCAGCTAATTTGGGATATAGAGAAGAAAAAACAACAAAGATAACCGTGTCTCAAACAAGGTGGAAGGTAAGAACTGATACCCAAATTTACCTGCTGAGGTCCATATGATCATCACAGGCACTACATTAACACACAGAAATGCATACACACACACACACACACACACACACACACACACACACACACAATTGAGAGTTGTCACATATTTAAACATAGAAACAAGAAAATAATTAATGGTTGAAATTTTCTGTTTCCAAAATATGTGTTTTATTTCTTCTAGCAAACTCTTTAGAGATATATTTAAAATTAAAGTATAAATAGATCTACCCACTAACTTCTTCAGTGCACCTGTACTAATTCACTCTCAAATTCATGGCCTATTTTTCTTAATTGCTATTGTTACATATATTTGTAGGTATACAAATATATAAATGCAGCCTGTCGAGTCTGTTCAGTGTTACTTGGAGTTGGGATCATCCTAGGAGATGACTAATATCTGTCTTTCAGAAATCCTTAGGTACCTGTAGATCTTTGTCTAGAGATGGAGATCTATTGTGGAATAATCTTTTTGTACACCATGAGGATGTGTTTCTACCAAGGCACCTTCTGATTGGTTTAATGAAGAGCTGAATGGCCAATAGCTATGCAGGGGAGGATAGGCAGAACTTCCCGGGGTAAGAGAGAAGAACTAGGGGGAAGAGTCTGAGAGATGGGGATTCACCAGCAAGATGTGGAGGAAGTTGGACATACACTATGGAGGAGAGATAATTAACCATATGGCAGAATGTAGATTTATACAAAGAGGTTATTTAAATTATAAGAAGTAGCTGGGAGCAAACCTAAGCTAAGGCCAAGCTTTTATACTTAATAAGAAATATCCATGTAATTATTCGGGAGCTGGCATCTAAAGAAAGTCCAGTTACATTTGGTGCCCAACATGGAAACACGTATATATCCAAGTATATATCCAGGACATATGAGCAGCTGGCCCACTACTCCATGGCAGAATAGATAAAAATGACTGACACTGCTCAGCCCAGCAACTTCCCAGAGCTGGACAGATAAAAGCTGTTCCTGGCTGGTGCTGGTATATGGTTCTGCTCTCAGAGACCCTGAGGGCAGCAGAGCCAAGACCCACGTGCTGAGCAGAGCTGTAGAAAAATGCTGCAGATGCAAAGGAGGCCTTTGCAACATTTTGCAATGTTTTCTTAGAGACAAGGTGTGCAGGAACCTCAGTGTCTTAGGTAGTCCCAGTGCTTGCAGCACACTGATGTGTGGCTCCTTTAAGAGGCACTACTGTGCAGCCAAGCACTTGAATGGGGCCCTTAAATAGTATGGAAGCTTGGAATGTGGCATCTGGACCAGCTGCATTTGCACAGAAAGCCATGTCCTGACCTACAAAACCTCTAAACAGATACAATATTCCTGAAAATTTGCTTAGGTGCTGAAGAAAGAAAAGAAGATGAGAATAGACAGTCATAGAAAAAAATAATTTGTAAATAATAAAGTATTTAAAGAGAGAGTAAAGTGATATAAAAAGAACAAGCTATGTAAGGGTAGTAAATATAACACACAACATCTGGATTCTATATAGTGCTTTATGAATTTTAAATTTTTAAATACTCATTAGCAAAAACAACAGCTATTGAGAGATATCAGCTTGTAGAAAAAACGGCAAATTAAACCAACCTATATATTTTAAGAATGTCTTAACTTCAGAGTGGATGTCAAGAAATGTGTTGCATTGTGGGAAAGATTATGCCTTTGCTTCCATAGGAAACAAAAACCTATGAATTCCTTCAAAATTGATAAAGATTAGTTTTTGAGGTAGACCTCCTGAAAAATCTTGACTGCAGACATGAAGGAAGAAACCAAGGAAAACTACAGGACAGGTGACATATATGCTGATTTCTCTACATGGGACAGCTCTGAGGCTGGATGAGACATTATAAATACTCATGGCTACAGAGTCCTCCTGACATTACATGCCATCCTTTCATATGGCATAGACAGTGATTTATATGAAGTCCAAATGGACTTATAAAGTTGACATATGTCTTTTATCTGCTCAAATATAGAGAATCATCTTTAACTGACTTGTGCCCACTGCACATCCCATACTTGTGTTAATGCAGATATATATGTTACCTTTAAAAGTTTGTGTTTTCAGAAAAAAAGGACCAGACACCAATAAAGACAAGTATCCCAGGTGATCCACTATCTGAGCATGCCTCTGTTGTAGTTTCCTCAAAAATTTGCATCTAGAACAACATCAAAGCAGCTAGCTAAGATGGTCCAGCCCTACAGAAGACTACTCCAACCAAGGCTTCAGTAAAGTCCTGCACTTACTCATCACACAGAGATTGGACAAAAAATGATACACATAGCTCTCTCAGGACTTGACCATTACCCAGTTTTCTCAGGGTCTCCTAAATATGTTGTAATCTCCAGACAGAAGGAAATAATTTTAACAACTGGCATCCACATTCCCAAAAGGGGATGGGTAGTTTTTCATCTTTCAATTGGTTATGGGTGCTTGATTTTGTCTACAGGGGACAGTTGCAAGTTTTCTTTTGATCATGGACAGGGGAAAAAACACTAAGCAAAGGAGGTTAGATTCAGTGTTCTCTTTCTGAAAAGAGAAAAAGGGATATAGGAATGATATTATTAAAGAATAGATTATTGAATCTACCTTTAAATTAAAAACTACTAGTCTCAAATAGTTTACATTGGTGTGGATTTTTGTATATTGATACAAATTTAAAGTTATTTTTGTTATAACATATTGTACATATGTTCTACTTTTGTATTTCTCCTACGCAGGTCACTTAAAAATGTAATGTAAAGTTCTATTCCTTAAAATCTATTGTTACAAACTGTTTAGGATAATTAATAAATGCAGGTTAGTAGTTAGTCATTTATAACAATTGAACTGGTAGTCAAGTTAGGTATGTTTTCAAGGTTAAATAGATATATTTAGATATATATCTGGTCTCCAAACACTTCTGAGATCTATAGAATATGGCATTTAAAATGTTTTAATAAAATAAGGATTTTCATAACAATGAAATGAGATACATATGCTCCTGGCAGCATCAATTTACTTCAGAGAAGATGATGGGCATCAAAGAACTTCCTTGTGGAGTTTGCTTTGCATTTGGCAAAGATAGCTACTGGATAGGAAACTGTCCTCACCTCAATGGCTGACAATATGCTGTACAAATTGGACAAGGAGAACATAGAGGAAGTGGACTGTCAAACTTTTCAAAGACAAGGTAGGCCAGTTCTTCAAAATTCCTGCTTCACAGAAAAATCTGTCAGATATTCTATGCCTGTAAGTAACATATGAATACTTCAACAATGCTGAGGAAACTTGGGTGACTGTCCTGGCAGACAACTGTCTCTGTCATTTGTATAATTTTATAAGTTCATTTTTCTTCACTTCCTGATTACTTAGGTAATATTTTATCATTCTCAGATCTCTGATTGGAGTGAATACAATTCTTACTTGATAATTGTTCTTATTGTATAAAGTTTTCCTGTGTTGGAGTTAAAAAACATTCCTTTTTATATAGACAAAATGGGGGGGAAGGTTGTGGGATAATATTTTTGCACACTGTGAAGATGTGTCTCTGCCAAAGCACATTCTGATTGGTTTAATAAAGAGCTGAATGGTCAATAGCTAGTCATGAGAGGATAGGGTAGACTTCTAGGGAGAGAGAGAAACTTGGAGGAAGAATCTGAGAGGTGGGAATAATCCAGTGAGACATTGAGGAAATTGGATGTACTGTTCTGAAGAGAGGTAATGAGCCACATAGCAGAAATAAAGATTAATTAATATAAATGGGTTAATTTAAGTTTTAAGTGCTAGTTTGGAACAAGTCTAAACTAAGGTCAAGCTTTCATACTTAATAAGCTGTCTCTATGTCATTATTTAGGAGCTGGTATTACAAAGAAAATCTGACAACAAAGGTCCTGTGAGATTTCCCCCTTCCACATTAGCAGCTCTACTGGAACTGTCATTGCTTTGGTACTGTTTAGGCAGCCATATTGTTGAGGTACCGTGGTGTAACTTTCATGTTATTTCTAGTAGATACAATCTCAACGTAGACACAGTAATATAATTTCACTAGTCCACTGTCTTTTATGTTCATTCTGCCCCCTTTCCCCTGATATTCCTTGAGCTTTAGGATCAATGGTTGTGTTAGAGATATACCCATTGGGACTTAGTACTCTATGACCAGTTAATCTCTTCATTATGACCAGTGTGATTTTCTGTAATGGTCTCCATCAACTGTAAAGAGAACTTTCTTTGATGCAGGATGAGAACTACTCTTAATTTTGGGTATGAGAATACTTGTCAAAGAGCAGTTAGGAATTAGTTTGTTCTAGTAATGTGGTAGTAGTAGATTCTGTTCTACAATCCATGACTTCACTACCTCTGAACAGTTGGTTAGGTACCCTGTATCATACATTAGTTCCCTCCTGTTAAAGAGATCTTAAGTCCAAGGAGGTAGCTCTGTTTACTGCCATTGAATGCAGATATTGAACTTTTAGAGGTGTCTTGCCATTCTGGCAGTTGGTTTTGGTGCATAGGTATCACAGCTGGGCAGGACTATTGATTCTTTCCCTCCCTTGGAAGTTTGTATAGTACCATCTTGTACTATGAAAGGTAGACTACAGGCAGGAGGCTTCTCAGTTTAGATCCACCTGGAACCTTCCAAGTCACCAATTTGAAGTATTACTAGCAGTTGAGAATTACCTTCAACTTCTGAGGGGTAACCAAGGTAACACAATAGTTTACATAGTTTTGAAAGATAGTTATTGTGTAAAGCAAGACATACTTAATTTTCTATGATTTTTTAATTAAAAATAATTTTTTCACACAATATATTCTGAATATGGTTTCCCCTCCCCGAACTCCTCCCAGACACTGTCCCATTCAATATCCACTCAAATCCACTCTCTTTATTTCTCTCTCATTAGAATACAAACAGGCATCTAAAATAATGATGATGATGATGATGATGATGATGATGATGATGATGAAAATGCAGACAAACTGGGATAGGGCTTTATACAATATTATGTTATAATTTCTGATAATATAACTAATTCCAAATGAGGTGAAATATAGTGGGTAGTGTTCTATCCATTACCTTGAAGCATCGCCCCTAGTGAGGTAGCAGGTAACGGTTACACCTGCCTATGACCTTGAAGGACATGCCCCTGAGGTATAGCCGCTCAAGACCCTTTAGACCTGGGGTGCACATACACGGCTCTCTTTACTTCCTCATGGTATCAGATACTGAGATCTTGGACCAGGCAAATCAGTGTGGGA
This sequence comes from Peromyscus californicus insignis, assembly GCF_007827085.1. Classification (NCBI taxonomy): domain Eukaryota; kingdom Metazoa; phylum Chordata; class Mammalia; order Rodentia; family Cricetidae; genus Peromyscus; species Peromyscus californicus. The sequence continues at coordinate 73,952,754 of NW_026294595.1, forward strand.
TGCAGATCAGCTTTCCCAGACCCTATGATAAATCTCCTATGGTAGAGAGTTAAACCCCAAACAAATCCCTTTGCTCATTAAATAGACTCCATGGATTTCTCACATTAATGAAATGTGTAAATAAAAAGAGTGTTCAGTTTCCTAATCACATCATCATTGATTTGATGTGTTGATTAACTTATGCAATTAAGTCAATACTGAGAACCATAATACCTAAGGCCAAATTAACAATGAAAATAAGTACATAGCACAGGAAGTTGAGAAAGTCATTTCTTTCATATTATGTAAAAATATCCACAAGATAGTCAAGAGACAGGCACATATCCACATTTGGTATAAGTTTGAAAATTTGTAAAACTGTATGAATTAATTTCTTAGTTAACATTATTATTCTTAGTGGTAAATATGAGTATGGTACAACATGCATCTTTTAGTATATATGTTCTTAGTCAGGGCATCTATTATCATGAGGAGATTCCAATATTTGGCATATTTCAATATTGGCCTGTCAGTTAAAATTTGGAGACAGTTGCAGAATTCCAAATAATGAGCATCAAGCTGTGTTTTACAGACTTGAAATTGTGAATCACTCTTAAAAAAAAAAAAATTAAAGTAAAAACTACTTTCCCTGTGTGGTAAAGATATGCCCTCAAAGAAATCTTAAAAATTGGACATTTATCAAAACAAAATTGATACTATCACAAAGACACTTTTTCAAACATGTTCACTGATGCTGTAGTCATAACAGCAAGAAATTGGAAACAACCTAGACTTCCCCAGCAGAAGAATGGATAAAGAAAATAAGGTACATTTACACAATGGAGTATTACTCATTCACTAAAAAAAAACACATCATGAAATTTGCAGGCAAATTCCTGAGTGAGTTATCCCAGACTCAGAAAACCAAAGATGGTGTATATTCACATAGATGTGGATATTAGCTGCTAGTAAATGATAACCAAACTGCAGCCCATAGAACCACAGAGGGTGGATATAGTGTAAGGAACGAAGGGTAGAGATAGAACTCACTAGGAAAGGGAAAGAGAGCTTACAGTTATAGAACAATGAAGGACCTGGAAAGGGAAGATGAAGTTGGGAGGTGGAGGAAAGAGGGTATTGAGGGAGGAAAACTGAAGATACAGCTAAAATTAAGGAACATTTGAGTAGTTGTAAGGAAACATAATACAATAGAAGCTTCCTAAAATATAGACATGTTGTAGGGAACCTCAAAGTTGGCTCAAGAATCCCCCAGACCAATTGTAGACAAATTTCTAAATGGTTTTATTAAATAAAAAACACAGAGCCCTGGAGGAGGTGGGAATGGGGGTTGGGCTGGGGGCAAGGTGAGGGGGGCAGGAGGGGGGAGAACAAGAAAATCCGTGGCTGATATGTAGAACTGAATTGTATTGCAAAAAAAAAAAAAAAGCCCTTTTGAATAAAGCTCTGTGGGGCTGGGCTGGGTATTGATCCAGTGCCCTCCAGAAGCTAAAAAAACAAACAAACAAAAAAAACCACAGAGCCAAATACAGGGGTGAAAGCCTTAGTGATCAGTGAAATAGTGATAGCCACCAACCTTACCTCTCCAGCTCTGCAGCTAAGTGAGTTACTTCCTGTCTTATCCATGCCTTTATTGCCTTGCTGTTCTGCCCTCTCATTGGCTCTTAGCCCAGCTACCTTACTTCCTTGTCATTGCCTGTCTGTACAGACCTCTAGGTCTCTATGGTTGGTACTAGGATTAAAAGCATGTGTCACCATATTTGGCTGTTCCCTAGTATGTCCTTGAACACACAGAGACCCTGCCTGCAAAGTGATCGGATTAAGGGCATGTGCTACCACTGCCTGACTTTTGTGTTTATGGCTTGCCATGTCCTCTGATCTCCAGGCAAATTTTATTTATTAACATACAAATAAAATATCACCACATTTTAGCACAAATAATATATCACTACAATCAATTCTCAGTACAATGATTATTTGCCCCAGAGGGACAGAAGGCAGGAATAAGAGACAAAGACAGGAGATAGAGGAAGGATGAGAAGCATGAGGGAGCAAGGGAGAAAGCAGACAAGGGGCAAGGCAGAGGGAGAAGGGTATTTGTCCCAGGGGACAAAGGACTGCCTCTAGATACAGAGGAGATAGACATGGCCTACAGGAAAATGGTAGTTTAGAAATCTAAGAGGGAAACACTGTGTTAGGATGAGGTGTTTAATTTTAATTGAGCATGTTAATTAAATGATAAAAGGCAGCTTTTGATTTCTGGACTTCAATACTTTGATAGCTGGACCTTAGTCGTCAATCTCCCAGGGTGGGGGGGGGGAGTGGTCCAATAAGGGAATAGACCTTTGTGGCTAGCTTTAGAGATGTAATTGAATGTTTTTTAACAAGGAATGAGGGAGAAGGGCAAGGCCGGCCAGAGCCATGTTTTTCATTCTGTCTGGCTAGGGTCCCTTCACATATATGAATGTGATCTGAATAAACTCACCAAATTATAGAGGAGACAAATTCTGAACTGGCCATTTTGGTCACCAAATCAAGCTTCCAGTACTGGGATTGTGTTGTATCTAATTGAGTAGTTAAGCAAAGAGGTCTCATAGGAATTCCTAAACAAACCAGGCTATTTTAAAGACAACAGGTTGCTCTCCACAAATGGACAACGAGGCTCCATTGCTGATGAAAGCATCTCCATAACTCATGCAACATAGAAAAATACAGCTGGTGCCTGTGTAGAGAGAGCTTTCATACCTATATTATAGCATCTTTGGAACATAAAGGTACGCTGCACACTACCAAAAGAGAAATGTAAACACCAGGCCAGTCACAAACCCTTTGATCTACAATGGTGTCCTGCCTATAAGATATACTAAGACAATGGTGGAGAAAAAAAAAAAAAAAACTTGTAGAAGTAACCAACCAGTATTTAATTTGACTTATGGCTTATGGTCCATTCCATGAGATGGGACCTATATTATGCACTACTTGGATGACCAAGAACCAGAGTCTAGGTAGTCTAGGATAGTGTAAAACCAAATAATAGTGCTCTAAAAAATTTAATGATAAAATGAGTCCTAACAATATTCTGCTGTACTCAGAGCATTGCTTTCCTGAGACATCATCAGCTAACTTCCAGCAGTAGATGGGGACAAAAATACAAAGACCCACAGCCATTTTATGTAAATAGTGAGAGACCTTGGAAAACTCAGCCCTAAAAGAGATGTCTCCATCAAATCCCTTCCCTCAGAGCTCCAAGGATGTGAAGGCAGAAAGAGTGTAAGAGCCTGAAGGAATGGGCAACACAATGAAAACAAGGGCCTTTAAATTAACGTGAACAAAGTCCATATGAACTCACAAAGACTTAAACAGCACGCACAAGTCCCTTCCAAGTTTGCATCCAGTCATCTGGATATATATGTTATGGCCTGTAGTTTAGTATTTGTATGGGATTTCAGGGTGTGCGAATGAGTGGGTCTCTGATTCTTTTGCCTTTCAGGGATTGTGTTTTTCCTATCTTCGTTTGTCTTGACCAACTCTGATGTGACAGCTTTTGTTTTGTTGTATTTTATTTTTATCTCATAGAAGCCTGTTCTTTTTGTTTTTGTTTTTTGTTTGTCTGTTTGGATGGTTGGGTTTTTTGTTGTTTATTTGTTTGTCTTCTTTTCTTTTCTTTTGAGAGTGAGCTTCTCTGGATGTCCAAGAACTTTGTAGACCAAGCTGACCTCAAATTCAGAAATTCACCTGCCTCTTCCTCCTGAGTGCATGTGCCCCTACAACCCTAGGCTGTTTTTTTTTTTTTCCTTGAGAGACAGACAGTGAGTAGATATGGATGGGAAGGGATGTGAGGAGGAACTTGAAAGAGTAGAGGGAAGGGAAACTCTAATCTGGATATATTATGCTAGTAAAGAATCTTTTTTAATAAAGGAGGAAAAGTAAAATAAAAAGGGAAAGAAGACAGAAAAAATATATTAATTCAAAAATAATACACAGCAAAGATTTTTATCCCCATTAAAACGTATTTATTGAATGATAGACACATATCAGTATAAAATGCCATATGTCAATTCAGAAGAAACTACAACCTTTGATACAATGTGGAAAATATTTTTCTAACCTAAAATTAGTACTAACGTTTTATGGAAAGAAATAGTTTTAGTAAAGCACATTGATAATAAAGTGTGATGATACTAAGTACATGCTGTTGTAGACCTGTAAAAGCCAGTAATATTAGAAAAAGCCAAAATCATCAGCAGTGACAACAAATAGAGTCCTGAGGTGGGGAAGATGAGGGAGCAAAAATCAACCAACGAAGAGGAAGGCCAAGAAGCACTTTGGGGACCTTTCAGTTAAACATTCACATAGAGTTATAGGACTTTCTAGGGTGGGTTTTAAGTTCTTACTGTTCAGACCTCCATAAGATCAACATTTAGAGAAACTCAGATACCCATAAACAAATAGTGAGAGGAAAGGAGGGGACAAGCGAGTTTCCCTATCTGAGTCCATGTAATATAATACAGAGACAGCCTTTCCCTTTCCTAACATTACCTAACTCACCAGAAACTTTGAATCTTTCACTTCAGGGACAGAAAACAGTAGATGTCCTTATTTAATAGTTCAATATATATATATATATTTTTTCTGAACTAGCAAATGAATGACATCATAGGCATGGCTGGTGTGAGAAAGGAAGTCCTTTGAGGTCTGTGAAAATCTTTGCAGGGGTGGTTGTAATGCTGTAAAGACGTGAAATGAGGTTGCAAGCAATCTTATTACAATCAAATCCTTACCTAAAACCCCTGTCAACATGTATTTTCCAGCTTCATGAATATTATATTAATATTTAAGACAAGATAAATTAAAGTTTAAGAAATAAACACTACTTTGAATCTTCTTATTTGTCCCCTTAAAAAATATGTAAGGACAAACATGAACTGCTTCTTTTAGTCATACTTACCAGAAAATGGTGGTATGAACAAGTGCATATGAGATGCCCTTCTGAAGAACATGCAATATGTTTCATGAAATTATAATTATTATAAAAAGTAAGTTACATTCATTACAAAACAGTTACACATTTTGGAACTCTTCCAGTATTTTCCCTTTTTTCGTTTTTATTTCTGCTTTTGTTATCTCTCCTCACACTCCCTTCTCTACCCTGCCCCCCTACCCCATAACCTTTTAACCCATCCTGTTTGTTATTCACCTTTCCCACTTCAGATTTAGTACGTCACCTTCCTTGAAACAACCACCATATACACTTACTAACTTTCTGACTTCCATGGGCATTCCCACTTAGACACTCTCATTTAAATATCCAAGGCTAGAATACACCAATGAAACTGAGTACGTGGTGTTTGTTATACTTCACTCTAATGACTATGTCCAGCATCATTTATTTACCTGAGAATTTCCTAATCTTTTTTTTTTACTTACTGTAACAGTCCATTGTGTATATGCATTATATTTCCATTATCTACTCATCAGTTGATAGATATTTAGGTTATTTCAATTTCCTGGATATTGTGAATACAGTAAAAGTGAACATAGAAGAGAAAATAAACTTAGTAGTAGATTACATACAGCCCTCTAGGGATATGACCAGGAGTAGTATTGCTAGACCACATGTTAGATCTAGCTCTAGAATTTTTAGACTATTCACCCTAATTTCCATAGTGTCTGCACCATTTTCTAACTTCAGCCTGTACTTATTCCATTATTTCAGCAATATTCTTAAATACGTGACCATAGTCAATTGATGTTTAAATTCTTCTTAATCTTTTTTTTTCCCCCCTGGATCTCACTCTGTAGCCCAGGCTGGCCTCGAACTCATAGAGATCCACCTGTCTCTGCCTCCCAAGTGCTGAGATTAAAGGTTTGTGCCACCGCCACCTGGTGTAAATTCATCTTAATCTTAATGGTGTTTTAACTGGCTGTTTCCATGTTGGCGTAAGTCATGCACTGGACCAATAATAATACAAAAATCTACATGAGCTTTTTTGAGTTTTAAAACTGTTAAGCATATAAAAATAATCTCAAAATAGAGAAGCTCCATTGGATTTACCTTGCATCTATTTATACAATATCATATATATGCAATTATTTATATTACATATATATGTAATTATGTATATTACATATATATGTATGCTTAACTTTATTTGCATTTTAAATGTTATAGTGGATTACGTAAACTATTCTCACAAAACATGTTATTTATTTATCATACAAATTGCCATTAATAATATATTAAAAATTGGTGATTTCAATCTTTCCAAAGTTGATTTTCAATGTTTTAATGTTTACAGTATATAACAAAAATATAATAATTTTAAATTTATTTGATGCAGTCAAGTGTTTGCACATCCCTTTGTGGAGGTATAGTAAAATTTAGGACTATTTGAGGTATAAAAAATGAACATCAATCAATCATTTTGACAACAGATAAGGGAACTTTCAAATTCATTTTATTTTTTAGACCTGCTGTAACTACTATTTTTGAACATTGATATTGTTTTGCTCCTCTAATAATGTTATTGGCTGAAAATTTAATCAAATTGCTTAGAGTTTTCAGTCAGCACTCTCATTATGTCAATTTTGAAATGTCATTCATCAAAGTTTACCTTTAAGAAAGATTTATAATATTTCAAACAAATCTTTATTCCAAAAGATGCCATAATTGTTTGGCATGATTGATGTTCTGGTCATTGAATAGCCAATGAGGGCTTTTGGATTTTTCCAAAATTATGTCTTGCATCTACCTTATCACCTACTTTTTATTTATCTTCAGTGAACTTTAAAATATTTAATGAAGACTAAAGTATACATTTTTAGTCTTAACTAAATCAAATTAAATATTTGAACAAAATTGTCTGATAGCCATATCAAAGTCATTGTAAATAACTAACCAAATAACTCACATATATTGAGTTCAGATGAAAGTATATATAAACCTAACTGTAGGTATGTAAACTGTTATTTAAAAATTAATACATTTTTTGGTACTTGAGAGGCAGAGCCAGGTATATCTCTGTGAGTTCAAGGCCAGCCTGGTCTACAGAACGAGAGCCAGGACAGGCTCCAAAACTACACAGAGAAACCCTGTCTCTAAAAACAATTCAAAACAACAAATAAATAAACAAATAAATAAGTAAATAAATATCTAAAATAAAAAATAATCATTTTTTTAGGCATACATATGAGGATGGTGTGAACTTTAGAACAAGAAATTGAAACCATGAAAAGGGGGGAAAGGTAAATTTTCAGCTATGGTAGAAAATTTTACTTAATTTTAAATGCACTGTGGCATTTCTATGGTCTCTATAGCCATTAACACTATGGTGTTTTACTTTGTCCATGTTTCAACATCAACCATGAACAGCACTTTGAGGGTTAGAACAATGAATGATATAGTTTCTATGGATAATTCACAGTTATTCTGCAAAGTATTGCTCTATATTCAGATTCAAGCAATTTTCAGCCTCATTAAGAACTGGACACTTCTTATGTTGGAAAGTTTCAACCAGACTAGGGATCTCTATTATTCTCAAGTTCAAAATATTTAATATTCTTCACAATTGTAATATTAAGGCAGCTTCAACCTAATATCCCATAATTATTCCACTTGGTCCTCACAGTAATTATTTAAGTTGCCCAACGTATGAATTAATGTTTAACTTGAATAAAATGGGTTTAGAGTATTAAGTGATTTGTCTGTTACAACATGACTAGAAAGTGATGAGACTTCAATTATACTTGTAGAAAATTAATGTGAAGAATAATAAATACATTTATTGAAGTTCATTGTATTTGTGCTATGGCTAATTAAGTTGGTAGGGAAATGGAGAAATGATGAAGACGTTTGACAGTTATTTTTTAATGTTGAAAACTCAGTAGTATTTCTATGAACAATATATGTGAGATATGTATCAAATATCAGGGATCCAGTATAAGCAAATCCACTCTAAGAGAAAAGGAAGAATGCAATGATAAGTCTATTTTTATTCTCAGAAATATTAAATTATTAACTTTTATGCTGTAAGCTAGGAAATACTATAGAGAGCTTTCAATGCTGAGGTAAGAGTTTGACATATGATGTGAAAAAATCTGTTTATAGGAACAGACACAAAAACTTTAATTTAAAAGTTCAATTACTTCAATGTATGTTTTTCCTTTTGACACCATATTAGTCTCAGTTCTTATGATAAAATAGGAAAGGCAACTGTAATAGAGGTTCTCACAATTTGAGAAGTCTTTACAATTGTTTATTAAGTGGCCTATGTGCACTTATTAGTTTGCAAATGTTACACATAATTTTTGTTTTGTTCTTACTTCTCAAAGATCTCCAGAATGATTCTTTGAAATAGAGTCAAGATAAGTGAGAACAAATTATTAATATAAGAGCAAGTTAATAATTTTTTAAAAAAATCAATGAAAATTCATTTTCTAAATATTAAATGCTAGTAAAATATATTACCCCCACACCGTCTTATACCTTGACTCAGATCTTGAAATCTAGAATAAAATCATCTTCAATTAATAATGAAATTCCAGAAGTTGCCTAGGTCCTTACTAAGCTGATGAGAAATTTATGACTATACTTTTACAAATTCTTAAAATTCAGATTACATTTTCTTCTTAGTGTTGTTTTAAAATACAAATGGGTAAGGTATTATTTTGATACATACACATATGTTATATAATATTGAAATTGGTTTAGATATATCTGGTCCAGGCATAAATCATTCTCTCTTCAAACAACAATAAAAACACAGTCATAAAAGGAAGATATAGAAAATGTAAAATACCATTAAAATGACAAATATTTGTATTATTGGCATCGGGATGAAAATTCCAAGCCAATGCCATGAACCAGATTTTCAACAAGATCAGAGAAGAAAACCTTCCAAAACAAAGAAAAGACACCCACACATATACAAGAGTCCCACAAAGGAAACAAAAATCTTCATCAGCAATCTGACAAAGGGTCAACAACCAGAGAACTCAAAAACAAAGAATCAGAGATCAGACAAAAGAAGACAAACAAAACAAAACAAGTGACTCTTTCACAAATAGACCTAAAACTATCTCAAAAAAAGAAAAAAAAATGGCTATGAACTATTTCAAAAAATATTCATCTTCCTTAGCAATAGGAGAGATGCAAACAGAAGCAACTCCGAGAGTTCATCTTATTTCATTTAGAATGAAAAAGAACAACAAATGCTAGAGAGTTTGGGAGAAATGGAACCCTTACTCCCTGTTTATGGGATTGAATCCTGGTGTAGCCAATAAGAAAAATCAGTGTAGAGTATTCTCAAAGAGCTAAAAATCATCTATATCACCCTTGGCATATGCCCAAAGGACTTGACATCCTATACCATAGTTATTTGTTCAGTTTATTGTTGCTTTATTCACAATAGCTCAAGAATGGAACAACCTGAGGGTCCTTCAACTGAGGAAAGGTTAATAAAAATAGGCTACATTTGCATTCTGGAATACTTAAGCTATAAAGTAAAACAAAATAATGAAAATTTTTAGGTAAATAAATGGAGTTAGAAAAGATCACACTGAGTAAAGATATCTGGTGCAAAAAGACAAAAGCTGCATATTCTCTGTCATCAGAGGTTCCTGACTCCAAATCTTCATATGTTAGTGCATGTACTGGATGAATCGCAGAACCTGGAAAGTAAAAATGATCATTTCCAGGGCATAGATGTTGGGATAAAATGGAGAGAGGATTATAAAGGTACATGTTATCTAACTGGGGAAATGGAAAAGGGGGGTGGATCCAGTGTGGCAGAAAGGAGAGATAAATACAGTAAAAGGAGGGAGGAATGTAAAATAGTAATAAGGATGTCTGAAAAAAGTCATAAGAAATCACAGTATAAGGTAGCTAAAAAAGACTATAATAATTCATGAAAGTCTGTCTAATGGCATACATACAGAGTTTCAATGAAATTTGCTCATTTGGGCTGACAATAATCCCTCAAAAAGCCCCCTCCCTCCAAAAAAAACTAAAAAATCCCAACACCTGTCATGAGAATCCCTACTTTGAGTTGTTGTCCAGGGTTGTCAAAAAGGCTGCCAAAATATTATAGGGTATTGTTATTGTCCTTGGGTGCTCTCTTCGTGGTGAATGGCAAGTCCCTATTGCTGAAGACACCACACATTTCAGAGACTGGACCCAAAGGCCCCTCTAACTGGAATTGATTTGAATGTGTCTTACCAGAACATGATACTAGAGGTGCCATACAGGCTTCCAAAGGAGAGAAGCAATCATCAGTTCTACTGAGCTATGATGACTGTGAACCACAAAAATGATCATCATGGCACAAGAAATCTAAGAGTGCATTAGTGGCACACACACCTTGATGGTAACCAGCAGCTCTGTCATTGGACTATGACTCAGTCAACAAAAGGGAAATCATGCCTGCTACTGAAACTTAACCAACCCAAGTCTAGTGCAATCACCTATCTTAAAGAAAAATTTACAAAAACATGTTGCTAAATGAACATAACCCCTAACTACACTGTAAGTACTTGTTCTTATAGCACAAATAAGTCTAGTTTTCAGCTACTGTCAAAGAAATTTTTCTTTGCAACAGACAGAGAACAATGTAGAAATCTAAAACCAATTAATACAGAATTATGGAACCCAGTCCTAAGGGATCCAAATACAAAACAACTCCTGCATCAAAGGCTCAGGAATAATTGCAGAAGTGGGGTGGGAAGTTTGTAAAAGCCAGAAGATAAGCAAGTTTGCTGTGAGACTATGTCTCCTAATAATGTCAGAAGCTACACCCACAAAGTCACAGCATGAGCCCAAAGAAGAGCTAAACAAAGACATCAACATTAGAAATGCCTAAGTGGATTGGGAAAATTCTAGGAGGCCTCAACCCTACACAAAGAACTACAGGCAATTAAAGAATGTTGAGAGTGGAAGAAAAAGTAATTTTACTTTGCAGAGCTTGCATTTGCTTTATGGAACTGTTGATATTTAAATTACATTTCATGGCATTGTTTCTCCATCTGTTGTTTAAATACTCTTTTACAACATCTAAAAGAATACATCTTAAAATATGTTGTGACAGAAGAAAAATAATGGCTATTTATTTCTCAATTAAAATCATGTTAATTCAATATGTATGCTTGCTTGTGTTCTCCAGTTTCATAAGCGAGATTACTGTTGAAGTTTCCACTCTAATGTATAGATATTACATTCTACAGGATGACTGTTTTCTTGGGTGTGACTTACAGTTATGTCATTTTGGGTAACAATCAAAAAACATTGTTCAATCCAAGGTCTTGAACTGTACAAGATGTGTCCCATTTGTCTCCTCTTCTCAACACTTTGCCAAAAGCACTGAAAACGGAACTGTGTCTGCAACATGTAGCATTCATGAACCGGTTTGGGGCTGGTGGAGAACTAACTGCCCCTCCAGGGTCACAGCTGAGGAGTGGCCTACAAGTATGTGGGCCGAGCCAGGGCATGGAGTCATAAAAAAATAATTTAAATGGAAGAGACAAAGCATGTTCCTGTTCTTAATTCTGTGTCCTTTTGAAAAAAATATGGCTTTATAACATTTTAATGACTTTTCAATTCAAATGAGAATATTGACATATAATCCTACATTACCAAACACCCATCATCATTTATGTTAGGAAGGTATCATTCATATGTACAGAATTGAAGTCATGGCAAAAGAAAGAAGTAGCTGAGTAACTTTTGCAGGGATAACTTCAAAAGTTCCATGCTGATCCTTAGATATTTTGTGTGTCTGTGCTATTGACACATTTACAGAACCAATACTGTAATTAAAACACTAAAAAAATGTGTGCCACCACTGTCTAATCTCTATGTCTAATCTTGTGGCTGGCTCTGTTCTCTGATCCCCAGATAAGTTTTATCTGTTAGAACACAAAATATCACCACACGTATTGAATACTGTGTGCTATGTTTATACTACAGACATTTTTATTTTCATTTTCATTAAGAATAGTGATACATTTCATTTTTACAGCATACTCAAATAATAAATATATAGAATAAATAATAACACAAATAAATACAAATGTTAGAAATCAAAATTGCTTACACTGCTCTGCACTGGGACACTTTCCCCCTGCAAATGTCAAGAAGCAAGAGACAGCAAAAGTGATCAGCTGCATCACAGAGAAGAACACTACAATTATATGCCACCAATGCTTTCAATTCACTAAAATGTAGAATACCACTTGAAACTCACATGGTTAGACTCTTTAGAATATTATTGGGACAAATGCAAACTAGTAGCCTAGGTATGACAAAACAAGTAAAACACTTGCAATTTGATTGGAGAGAAAGACCTCATTTCCTCTGTGATAGATGTTTGCTGAGAGCTTGGTGGAAATTGTAACAGTGAAGTAACATGAGATTTGTACCTACATCAGATTTTTAATTTTTCCCACAGAATAGTGAATAGTTATTCTATTCAACAAAATAATAGTTAACTGTTTTAAGTTTTAGTTTATGCTTTCAAGAAATCAGCATTAAACCATTTGCACTGCAAGAACACAGAAGTTGAGCCTAAATCTCCTCCATGGCGGTTCCTCACACAGGGTCTTCAGTGATGTGCCTTGGTTATCTCTTCTTGGCTCTACATTGGGTTTTCTCTACTTCTTTGAAGGACACTATTGGGAATGAATCCACAAAGCCCACTCTGTGGATTGCCACCAATACATGGTGATGATAATTTCCTTAATTTTTTCCTTTCAAACTTACAAAATAAAAATGTCACGCATATTTAAAATAATATATATCCATTGTGAGTAGAATGTACCAAAAAAGAGAAAATTGTTTGATCATTCTCTGCTTAAAAAATATAATACACTCATGCAGATGTAAACAAGATAATGCTTCATCAATGAAATAGATAGCTGTCCTCTTCGTGAGCAATATGATCTAATATGCAAAGGGTATGTATGTATATGTGGATACACATATGTGTGTATGATATAATATTACATATATATGTATATATACATGTGGAAACAAATATTTATGCACCTCGATTATATAACCATCAATTAAGCTAACTCTGCAGCAATCTCATCTATTATCACTTCGTCACTCTTCTTCCTTCACTAGGCTGACCTGAATTTTGTGAATTCTTTTTAGTGCAAGAGACTCTGTTTTGCATGGTCACATGAGATAGCAATGGATTTTGTAAGAAAAATATCTAAACTGTCAAAAATAGACAGTCATCAAAAATATTCAGACTGCCTCAAGAAAGTTCTGATAAGCAACTGCTAGTATCTTACTTTGAGTATGAAAAACTATTTCTTTTAGGAAATCGGGTTATATGTGAGTTCCTCTCTCTGTATCAGCTAATATCACAAGTATTGTGTTGCAATGCATATAAGCTGATGTTTGTTCTTTCAATAGTAGAATGTGTGTCTCTCTGTTAAATAAGGAACACCTAGCTCCAGGCATAGTATATACAACTAAGGAAATTTCTATTCATGACCATAGAAAATGCTCCTATTCAAAAAGAATGTAAATCAATCAAGATACTCAGTAACAATATATTCAGTGACTATTCTGTACTAACCAGTAGCATAGGCACTGAAATGATAAATGAAACAAGTTAGATGCTCATCTGATTCTACCTGTTACACAGAGTACAAGCCAAGCACACAGTGTATTCTTTGCCAGTTTCCAGGAACTATGGCAACACAGTCATCTAGGATATTCTGAGCGTCTGCTCTTACCTATATAATATGTTGCCATTATGTCAAGAGCAGAGTGGACAAAGAAAAATGATCTCTTTGTCTTTTTCCCACCTTCCTGGAATTCTTTGACTCCTCCTCATTCTTAGTACCCTAAGTTTTTGCTGAGAGGTCCACTTAGCCCTCTGCTGCTTACTTTTTCCTTCTATTTACTGGAATACTTGAAAAGGCTTCTGTTTTTCCTTCTATTTTCCCAGAAATGACAACTCTCTGTATCCCACATAGCTTATTTTTGTTCCTACTTCAGGATGTACATACAGCCCAGAGAACAGCTCAAGGACCATGGCTGAATTTTCTTTAGTTTTATACAGATTTATCTTCTGTCTATTGAAGGCATTGCCCTAGCTGCAGCTTATTACAAAACATCTAATTTTTTTCTTGATCTGCATCATCTCTCTGCTTGTTTTGAGTTGACCTTAATACTTTTGCATTCATATTATAGTATTTATGGTACAATTAAGGCTTTTAGTTTATTTTGACAGGTATATGGAGAAGTTTTACTTGAACAAGTATAAAATCTTTTGAAAAATGGCTTATCACACACTAACACCAAAGAAATATTCACCATAGTATTACTTTAGGCTTTAAGTAGAAACACTTGTTTTAGAAACTAGATTACACAACTTAGTTTTTTAAAAAGTTTTATTAATTTTAAAAGCAATCTATTTACACTGTAATATACTTTTGGCCAAGATAGGACTAACAATTTCCAAATAAAGCTAACAGTAGGTTTTTCTTAATTTCATGTAGTGAGTACAAAATAGTCCAGTTCTGAATCAGGAGATCATAGCGACATAGTCGAATTTAATGACTATCTTACAGAGCTAGCTAATAAATGAGCTCCTGAATTTGAGTTTGTGGCCTCGGATCTTGTAACAGGCACTGAGTGTGACTGTTGGTTATTCTGGAAGAAAGTGATAATCTTCACTATAATACACAATATTCATGCCTGCTATTATTGTTAGGGAGAAATACTAACTTTAGCCAATAAATAGTGTGGACTATATAAAATACCTGGAAAGAACAGTCTGGAAAAAACAGAAAACAATTATCTTAATTCACTGGAAAGGCACTCAGAAATATAAGACCAAGAGAATCTACTCTGATATATTATTATTTTTCTTATCTCTCATACAATACATTCCAATGGGAGCTTCCCATCTTCCAAACCTCTCAATTCTCCCATGCACACCTCCCTTCTTCCACAGGGATAAGCTAGTTTTAAAGTATTTATCTATGCAAAATAAGATTTTACCCATATTATTTGTGTTACGTTAGCTTAATTTTTTGTTCTTTATGTATATGTAGTGTATTATCTCACAAAATATCTTGCTGTCTTTTACAATCAATATTTAAGAAATCCACTTTTTAAAGATTCAGTTGTGCAGTTGTTAAAATATTAGCATGCTCAAAAACAGCCAAACTATAGTGGCCTCTCATATGAAGCTGTAGTTAGCTATAATCCTAAATATTTTTTCTTGACATTAATGGTACTTAATCCATACATCCCCTTTCTATTCATATGATGTTTCTTTATTAAAGTGAGGTATAGCATTTGACATGTGTACTGTTATTTTTAAGTTGTAGGGACAATTTTCTGGTCACTATCTTTATTGTTAATAGGAGGGGGAAAGGGTTTCTTTACAGATTCAATAATGGTAGATACTCAAGAGACAAGCAGTTTACTAAATGGATGGCAAGGCATACTTAAAATTATCCATTTCCTTTTGCTGAAAAAGGAGTTATAACTATACAGACAGAATAAAAATGTACAAAAGCTTTTTATTGTGTGTATTCATCATCCATTTGATAGAAATAAACACTTGACTTGGAAAATATCTTCTTTTCTAAACTCTGTGGGAAACTAAACTAAATCTAAAATGCCATTGTGAACACCAAACACATTCCACTAACATGTTACAGCATTATTTATTAATAAAAATGTACCTTTAAACAAAGTTCAATTTGGATTAGGCAAATGCTGAGTGTATTTTAAAATGAAGGGAATTTTTGGTATTTCCCTACTAGAATAATAAATTATTTCACTTCATAAGCATTGGTTCAAATATTTTATGTAAATAATTCACTTTATTATATTTAGTCTAAATGATGGTTTATCAATATTTAAGTCATTGGAGCATTTTCTTCCTTTATTCTAGTATTAGTAAATTGACAGGAAAACATTAAGAGAGCCAGGTTTTTTTGTTTTTCACAATATCTGAAGTAAATAAACATCTATTCTTATTTTGATATCTACTTAACACAAGACTGAAGATGATGATGTTGTTGATGAAGTTCATGAACTTTGGCTTGCGAGAATGGTTGAGCAGTTTCAAACACTACAAGCAAACCTAGTGATCTCGGTTTCTCCATATTCATATAAAAAGACCGGTGCAGTAGCATGCATCTGTAAACCCAGCACCCCTACTCTAAGCTAGGAGAAGGAGACAGAGATGCTCCCAAGACAGCTAGACTGAAGAACGCAACACAACAGAAATTTTCAGGACCTTGTCTCAACTAGGTAGAAGGCAAGAACCTACTTCTTGAAAGCTATCCTAGGACTTCTTTACAATTGCTATGGCATTCTCTCATCAGTACACACACACACACACACACACTAATAATAATAATAATATTAATAATAATAATAATAATGTAAATTCCAATCAAAATAAATTTTCTCTGCATCTGTATTTAAAACATAAAAGGAGTACATTCACACTGCTTTCAGAAACCAGTGATAACAGTGTGAAGCAATGTGATCTTTTATTGTCTAATGTTATATATCAGTTTGCCAAGGCCATGACAAGGCCAGATGTAGGTAAACACTATTCCAGTGTGTCTATGAGGGTGTGTTGGAGTGAAATTTACATTTAAATAGACAAGGTGAGTAGATCTGATTGTACTTTCTAACAGTAGGGGGCCTCATCCAATCAGCTGAAACTTGAAATAGAATGAAAAACAATTGGTAATTTCCTGTCTCTATTCTCACCTTGAAACATTAGCTATGCCTGGATTTTGAGCCTATTGTTATTTTGAGAACTACATCCTCTAATGATGATCTGGACATCAAGATTGCCCACTCGATGTAAAGACAGTGGATTTGTCAGCTGGTGTGGTTACAAAACACAGACCCTCAACAATAAATTTACATATCTACTTTTATTAGTTCTAATTTTCTATAAATAATTTTTTATTAAAAGTTTGTTTATGAATTGCAAACAGATATTAGTGACTATTATAGAAGCGTATTCTAGAATTTTTTATAGATTTCTACCTGATTTACTCTGTTTTCTTTTATTTTTTTATTAAGAAACTTTTTATTCATTTTACTTACCACCCACAGATTCCCAAGCCTTCCTCCCCAGCCTATCCTCCAGCCTATCCCCCCATCCCCTCTTCTGAGAAGCTAAGGCCTCCCATAGGAGTCAACAAAGCCTGGTACATTCAGTTGAGGCAGGTCCAAGCCCCTCAGACTGCATTAAGGCTGTGCAAGGTGTCCCACCATAGGCAATGGACTCTAAAAAGTCAGTTTCGTGTATCAGGGATAGATCTATTCCCACTGCCAGGGGCCCCTTAAACAGACCAAGCTACACAACTGTCGCTTACGCAGAGGGCCTAGTCTAGTCCCATGCAGGCCCCACAGCTCTCGGTCCAAAGTTCATGAGTTCCCACTAGTTTGGTTTGGTTGTATATGTAGTTTCCCCCACCATAATCTTGATTCCCCTTGCTCATAGAACCCTCTTCCCTCTCTTCACCTGGACTTCTGGAACTTAGCCTGGTACTTGGCTGTGGATCTCTGCATCTGTTTCCATCAGTTACTGGATGAAGGCTCTATGGTGACAGTGTGTTCTCCAATCTGAATACTGGAGTAGATCAGCTCAGGCACCCTCTCCACTATTGTTAGCAGTCTAAGCTAGGTTCATCCTTGTGGATTCCTGGGAACTTCCCTAGCACAGGTTTCTCCTGATCCCCATGATGTCTCCTTTTATCAAGATATCTCTTTCATTGCTTTCTCACTCTGTCCCTGTTCCAGTTTGACCCTCCCGTTCCCTTATATTCTCATCCCCTATCCTCTGTTCTCTATTGCCCCCCATCACTCACAGTTTACTCAGGAAATCTCATCTATTTCCCCTTCCCAAGGTGATTCCTGAGTTCCTCTTAGGGTCCTCCTTGTTACCTAGCTTCTTTGAATCTGTGGTTGTAGTATGGTTATCCTGTGGGTTGTAGACTGGTTATCCAATCTGTTTTCTCAATTGTATAAGTCTTCCAAAGTAGACTATAAGACTTATAGGGAGCACATGATACAAGCTATCATTTAAAAGACTACAAAATCAATAGATTATAATATTTTCTATAAATCTTCAAATGAGTTTCAGTTTCTTCTGTCACATATACTGATACCATTTTCTAGCCTCCCTTGGTATAATGTGTAGCCATGTGGTTGAATTCGAATCCAGAACTCATAGAAATAATCCATTTACTATCATACCAACCTCATGCAATGTTCCCACCTGAGCTTCTAAAGATTTTTTTTTGTAATCTTATTCAGCTATAAAATATTCCACTAAGGAAGCAATTTCTTCAAAATGTTAAAAATCTCAGTCAAAGTGACACCTTGAATGGATACATGGAACAGCACAATCCTCAAAATTCTTCACTCTCTACTTGTATAACAATATCCATCTTGGACATTACTTGAATAACAAATATATTTTACTTATGTTTTGATCTTTCATATATTTGGTGTTATTTTAGTTGCAACACCATACTAATAATTTGATTATGGGTATATTAAAACTTGTCTTACTAGGATAATTGGGAACTATTATGTAAAGTTATTTTTCAGTGACTAACTTTCATATTTCAATAGATAATAAAAAATTGAAAGGTTTTTAAAAGTTGATCTAGTTGTCATTTAATGCATACTAGGTTTTGTGATAACTAGTATGTAGAGTATCTAGTTTGATAGGTAATTTTTTTGAATGCTAAGAGCAAATCTGTTTAAATGTGTTTTATCTGTTTCTACAGTTTATTGCTATAGTAATCAAATTCTTATTGTTCAGTCAATAAAAGAAGAAACACAGAGCCTGGAAGTGATACAAATATCAGGAAGTCATGCTATGGTTATTGAAAGAGAATAATATGGCTATTTATAGAGTGTCAATTATATAATTATCATCATGACATTTTACATGTAATTTAGATGTAGTTACAGAATAGCACAAAAGAAGAGATAAGATTCCTCTTATCACAGATTAATAGACATATGCATTACTGATAAATATAAATGATAGACAGATATGTGCTAGATGATAGACCTCAGCATGGTCTCCAGTGGCACAGACACCAACATGGTTCCCGGTGGAAGTCTGACTAGTGAACAAGAGCCTGGTATCAGGAGCCAACATAGACCACAGACATTCCCATGATTTTTGGTGGTAACACAGGCCAAGGACTTCAATACATTCCCAAGGCAACAGAAAGACAATAGACCTAGACATGGCCCTCAGCTGCAGCATAGACCATGAACATCAACCTGGCCCTTTGCTGCAGCTCTGGTTATGGACATCATCATAGCTAAGCAGCAGCACGGGCCACAATTTGCATCTATGTTCATGAGAGAAACTGGTCTGTAATTCTCTTGCTTTGTTGAATCTTTGTGTGGTTTGAGTATCATGGTGACTTTGTCCTCATAAAATGAATTTGATAAGGTTCCTTATGCTTTTATTTTGTGTAATAATTTTAGGAGATATGGCATTAGCTCTTTGAAATTCTGGTAGAATTCTGCACTAAAACTTCTGGCTTTTGTCTTCTTTTGGTTACAAGACTTTTAATGACTGTTTCTATTTTCTTAGTGGTTATAGGTCTATAACTATTGTGACTATATGACTAGTTAACCTAATCTTGATTTAACTTTGATAAGTTTTATCTCCTAAGAAAATTACTCATTCCTTTTAAATTTTGCAATATAGAGTACATGTTTTTAAAGTATTACCTAATGATTCTTTGGATTTCTCAGTGTCTGTTGTTATTTCTCTACTTTTTTTCTGATTTTGTTCATTTGGATATTTTCTCTGTGTCTTTTTGTTTGTTTGGACAAGGGTTTGTCTATCTTGTTGATTTTTCTCAGTTAACCAACTCTGTTTTATTGATTCTTTGTATTGTTCTCTTTGTTTCTATTTTTATTGATTTAAATCCTTAGTTGATTTCCTACCAAGTACTCCATTTGGATGTGCTTGCTTCTTTTTGTTTTAGAGCTTTCAGGTGTGCTGTTAAGTTGATGTTGTGAGAGCTCTCCAATTTCTTTATGTAGGCACTTAGTGCTACAATTTACCCAACTCATTCCATAAAACAAACAAAAGGTCTATTGTAATTTCAGTAAAAGTATTAATTTTTCAGTGTCATAGTAAATAAATTGCTGATTATACATTATAAATATAACACTCCATATTTAGTCTATTTATATACCTGTTACTGCACGCACGAATTCATAGTCTTCTTAAAATAAAAATCTCATGCACACGTCCAACTGTTTTAAAAGTATTGCTCTGGGTCTTTTGAAAGTGAAGCATAGGTAATGTGAATGGCCTAACAGGAAAAATATATACCATCTACATTTTTCTGTATATTTTTGGACTTATATTTCAGCTTTGTAAGAAACAAGGGAAAGTTTGCTGTGGATAATACTTTTGTACACTGGTTTAATAAAACACTGATTGGCCAGTAGCCAGGAAGGAATTATAGGTGGGTTGAGCAGATGATGAGAATTCTGGGAAGAGGAAGGCTGAGTCAGAAGTTGCCAGCCAGACACAGAGGAAGCAAGATGTGAAAGCAGAACTGAGAAAAGGTACCAAGTCACATGGCTAAACATAAATAAGAATTATGGGTTAATTTAAGTGTAAGAGCTACTCAGTAATAAGCTTGAACTAATGGCCATACAGTTTGTAAATAATATAAGCCTCTGTGTGTTTGCTTGGGTCTGAGCAGGTGTGGATCGGTGGGTGAGAGAGATTTGTCCTGACCGAGGGCCAGGCAAGACACAGGAAAACTTCAGTTACAAAAGTTTCTTTATATTTCCACTCCCTTGCAGTACAGAGAATCTGTGGGATTAATCTTATGACCTACTTAGGTATCATGTGTGGGTCTACAAAAAGAAATATTTTTTTTATCTTGCATTCTGTTTCAATATGAGCTTCTTTTAGGCCTGTGTTGGTTATTTTAACCATGAATCCCAATAATAAGGCTGTAAGATTTATCTAGTAAAACAGAATATCTAGTAAAACATGATATAAGTCACTTTTGAGATGTATATAGATTCTGTCATGGAATTGGAGACAGTACTTGTTGTAGATTTATAGGCATAACAGTCCAATTCTAAAATAAAAAAGGTAAACCCCAAGTAGATCAGGTGCAATGTATACTATATTGAAAGTCAAGATACAGAGTAAGATGATAATGGAAGAAAAATTAGTTTATTAATAGGTATAGATGGAGGTAAAAGGAAAAGCAGGATACCAATAAACAGAGTTCCTACAATCTTTATTTTCATTTTTACTTTTATAAGATAGCAAAGCCTAACTCATGAATAATTTAAGCAGCTTATGATGAAAATGTAGATTGAATATTGAGGTATTGTTTGTATTATAAAACCAGAAATTAAAACTGTAAATTGGACATTAAGAGTTCGCTTTGTATTGTACAACCATTGTATTTCTCTTTTTTCCATTCTTCAGGAACAGCAGATATTGTAATAACAGTGATAATTCTTCAGCACATATTTTTAACTTGATCTTTAGTTCCTTCCTCATTATTTGATGAATGTATTAACCTATAGCTTTTAAGCATTGAAATTGAAGTGCAGAAGTGCAGATACTTACTCTGCTAAAGTGATCCCTGGGAAAAAAAAAGCTAGATCTTGAATTAAGGCAGAAAATATTATGTACCACCTTAATTTCTTTACCATCATTGCTCCAATGATGCAGAGAACTCATTTCCTTAAACGATGTTTTATATCAAAAGAAAAAAAAAGCACAGAAGGAAGGTGAATCATCCAAACTTCAAGGACACACACTCCTCAATGCTTTCAGATACTACATTATCTTCCAAGAATAAAGCATTAAAATCTCAAACATGTATGGCAAAGGGTTGGAAGCAATGGAGGAACAGATTTCATTGATCACTCAGTAATATTGCTGAGGCTTAGTCCATTATTGTCATGGCAAGAAGCCTGGCGGCATATAGGCAGACATGGTGCTGAAAGTTCTACATCTTGACCCACAGGCAGCAGACGGAGTCTGCCACACTAAGCCTAGCTTGAGCATATAAGACCTCAAAGCCTGCCTCCACAGTAACGCACTTCCTCCAACAAGGCCAACACCCCTAGCGGTGCCAATCCCTATGGGCCAAGTATTCAAACACATGTGTCGATGGAGGCCCATCCTATTCAATCCACCACACCATCTCAGTAGCCTGTTTTTCTTTGGGTGCTTACTATTATATTTTCTTTGTTTTTCCTCACATTAGATTCCAGATAAGTAGAGTTTAATGTACTGGCTAGTTTAGTTTTAAAAACTTAACCCAGTTTAGAGTCATCAGATAGGAGGAAGCCGCAACTGAGACAATGCCTCCATAAAATATGGCTCTAGGCAACCCTTTAAGGCATTTTCTTAATTAGTATTTGATTGGGGAGTGTTGCAGGATATTTGATCACATTGTGTGAAGATGTGTTGCTGTTTTACCTCACATGCCTAAGGCACCTTCTGATTGGTTCAATAAAGTGCTGAATAGTCAATAGCTAGGCAGGAGAAGATAGGCAGAACTTCAGAGCAGAAATAGGAACTCTGAAAAAATCTGAGAGGTGGGGGTTTCACCAACCATATGCAGAGGAAGTTGGACATACAGTATGGAGGAGAGGTAATGAGACACGTGTTAGAATATAGATTAATATAAATTGGGTAATTTAAGTTTTAAGAGCTAGTTAGGAACAAGCCTAAGCTAAGGCCAAGATTTCATAATTAGTAAGAAGTCTCTGTGTCATTATTCAGGAGTTGGCAGTCCAAAAAAAAGACCTGTCTTCAGGGGAGATCCCAGATCATTGTGACTGGTGCCATCCTTGGGCTGGTGGTCCTGTGTTCTATACAAAAGCAGACCAAGCAAGCCATGCTGAGAAAATTAGTAGCAGCACCCCTCCATGGCCTCTGCCTCAACTCCTGCTTCTAGGTTCCTGCTCTGTATGAGCTCCTGCTCTCATTGCTTTTCAAGATGAGCTGTTATTTGCAAGAGTGAGTGAAATAAACCCTTTCCTCCCCAAGTTGTTTATAGCCATGATGTTTCATCACAATAATAGTAACCCCAAATAAGACTTTGAGCTAGTTTTTATGACTTAATAAAATATTCAAATCCTTTTATACTCTAACCAACACTTTTGTGAGTATCCTGAATGTCCTACATATACACTGAAATATATCACTGCATAGTGTTATTATGTCATTAAAACAAAATACCATTCTAATTGTAGAATATCATTTTAATTTTAGATGAGTAATGGTTTTGGAATCTCCAACCCTGAGAAGTATTTCTTCTAAATTTTCACATTAAAAATTATACTGTAGTATTCTTACTTTTGAAGTTGACATGCAAAAGCACTGAAATAATACAACACATATTTTGTCAGAATGATTAATGCACAAAATGATTAATTTCTTTCATTCTATCATTTGCCTTTATGATTTCTTTTTTTCTAGTATGGATATACTCTTAGAGAAATAAAACTTTTTTTAAGCATTTTTTTTATCATTTGTTGCATGATTTTGTGTGTCAAAACTTATTGGCCTATCCTAAGGTCACTATGGCTTCTGTCTTTTCTTCTAGAATTTGGAGAGTATTATTATTTTGTTTATATCTCATCTACTTCATGTAAACATTAATATGTATTAAGAATAATGGATCAAAATTTATTTTATAAATATGTTTGCCCAGTTGTTTCAGCATCATTACCTAAGGGAAACATTTTTTTCTCCTTGTATATCCTCTGAATCAATCTTTTCTTTTAAATGTGTAATTTATTTCTGGACTGTATGTATATCTTATATCTATTCTGATACAAAAGCAACTCGGTTTTAACTAGCATAGCTTGAAATTAAATAATTTTTCAACTTTACTTTCCTCAAACAAAATTCTATTAACTATTTTAGGTTCTTTCAATTTTCAACATGGGATGCCAGTATAAACTTTAGAATTAACTTAATAATATTCATAAAAATACTTTGAGATAGTTGAAACTTCTACACTGAAATTCTTTATCTGTTTCAGGATAATTAATGTATTAGAAGCACTGAGGTTTTCAATGTATAAGCATACATTCTCTCATACAATTATGCTCATTAATTTCTATAAGAAACCTTTTATGGTTTTCTATGCATAAGTTTTATACATTTGTCTAAAAACATCTACAGAATGTTACCAATTTTTATCATAATTTACATGTAATTTTACAAAATTTTATTCTTTCTATGTTCACAAATCAGATCTTTGTTATATTAGCTATGTTCTACTATTTTTATTACTTTCCTGTTTTATTCCAATGCTACAACGATGGACTATCTGTATAACCATGACAGCTAAAATTATAAATAAATATAAATAAAGAAAACTAAAAATAATATAATATTTATTTTTCCCTCTAAACTTTGAATATATGTCATACTTTCTGAATTAGTCAGGACATATTGTTTACTATTTGATAGAAGGAACAAAAGACATGCCTGTCTTTCTTGAAGTCATAACAGAACACTTCAATATTGACTATTAAGTATTCAAATACATTGTAACCAATGGGAGATGTTCCTTTCTACTTTGAAACTTGTCAAAAATTTCTATAAAAAAATAATAATTTTGAAGTACAAAATTTATTTATTTATTTATTAAAATAGACTCTTCCCCCATACAATAATATATCCTGACCACAGTTTTCCCTCCCTGAACTTGTCTCATAGCTTTTCTTCTACCTATCCCAGATCCACCCCTCTCTGCTTCCTCTTAAGAAAAGAGGAGTCTTCCAAAAGACAAGAAGCAAACAGGATAAAACAACATATAATAAGACAAGGAAAAAGTCCTCTCATATGGAGATTGGACAAGGCAAGCCAATAGGAGAAGAGTTTCAAGAGCAAGTAAAAGAGTGGAAGATACATCTGTTCCCACTGTTAGGGGTCCCATAAAAACACCAAACTAATAGTCATAACATATATGCAGACCTGGTGAGGTCCTATACAGGCTCTGTGGTTGCTACTTCAGTTTCTGTGAGCCCATATGAGAGTCCTGCTCAGCTCATTTGGTGGGCCATGTTCTCCTGGTGTCCTCCATCCCTTCTAAGGCCTACGGTATTCCTTCCCCCTCTTCCATGGGGTTCCCCGCGATCTGAGAGGTGGGATCTGATGGAGATCTTCAATTTAGACTCTCTCTTTCTGATAATGTCTGGCTATTGGTCTCTGCACCCATTCTCATCTGCTCCTGGAGAAAGCTTCTCTGATGATGACTGGACAAGGTACCAATTTATGAGTATATGGAGGACACAGAGTGTAAACTCATCCTCTTTTGTAGCCAAACAAGGCTTCCAGTGGTGGGACTGGATTTTATTCAGTTTAGTTCTTGGTCAAGAGGATACTGTAGAGATGTCTAATCAACTCAGGCTGATGCTAGTACAGAAGTTTGCATTCTAAAAACTGACTGTGGAACCACATTGCCAAGGACAACATCTACACAGCTCTTTGAAAGTAGAGAGGTCAAGCTGGTGCCTGTATGGAGTCCTCAGCCCTAGGTTCTAGTCTCTTTGGCAGACCACAAACCTGGCACCAACCCAGCTACAAAACCTACAATCTGTACTGCCTTCAAGATATTCTTCTGTATCTTTTAAGGTTGTCAATTTTGTGTGGTTACAATTTCTTTGATTTGTTCAAATGTTAAGCAATTGTTGCCTTGTTTTAATAAAGCCTTCTTTGAAAAACTTAAAACCATCTGTTTTTATTATATTCATTTCTGTACTACATATTATTCACCACCAAAAAGCAACATGATGTGCCACTACATCTTGTTCATTCAGTCTCAATTTTTATGCCTCCCCCACTTCCCAGTGTGTTTAGGCAGAACCTGTTACTTGCCTCTAACCAAAAGAATACTTCAAAGGCTACAGGTACAAATTTCATGATAAGGTTCCATCATATTGTAATTTCTTTCTTCTCAAGGATATGTCCATTCTTGCCATATTTTTATAGATGGCTGTATTTTTGCATCTTATCTAGAAACATGTTGCAAAACTGTGAGAATACACTATTAGTAACCCATAAAATAAGAAAAACTCATGTCATACAACCTCCCAAGTGTTGAACTCTATTGATCATATCATCTAGAAGTGGACCCTTCACCAGAAGAGTCTTGAGACAAGACAAACTGTTTAGAATTATGATATGAGGTATGGAAGCAAAAAATTAAAAAAAAAAACTTGTCTAGACTGGAAGTGGACAAAATGCAATAATAAATATGTGATACTATGACTAGTTTGAGTGGTTACCTTTTGGAGGAGGAAGAAGTGGAGAGAGATGGATGGAGAAGAGCTAGGGAAGGAAGAGAGAGGGAGAGACAGAGAGAGACAGTGATTCACAGAGAGATAATACCTTAAAATCCCCTAAATCATGATATATTCCAATTTTTATGTAGCCAAAATTTTAATGGCTATGGTCCTCAGTGTGTACTGAAAGGAATGAATGAAGTAATGGTCTCCCTTTTCTCAAATCTCCTGTCAAGCTAAAAAGTTTACAATCAATGTGAAAAGATGTCACTACCAAGCAAACAGACAGAGAAGAGTCACCTGTCTTTCATCTTTCTGAATAAACAGGTAGATTCATTACCTCAAATTACTGATTTTAAAATGTCAAGATCTTGGGGTCAAGTTATATGCCAGAGGACAGGACATGCTGGCTTTCATCTGTTTTAAAAGACACTAAGTAACTCAGTAGACAGACAGAGAGGATTACATGCTGTCACTGGAAGTTAGCATTTTGTACATATCAGGCAAAATTTTGGAAGCTTGCAGTCTAATGCTTCACAAAGCTGATATATGTTTATTTCAGAAAAAGCTAAAAGTGGCATCAGGGATTTAGGATGACTGGGGAGGTCAGACAGTTGACAGTTCCTACACCTTGAGCAATAAGGATGGAAACTTAAGACTCAGAGTCAGACTCGTTATGGCATATGAGTAATTAGCACTTAGCTAAAGGGCAAATGAGTAGAGAAAAGGTGGCAATTAAAATCAGCCTTGTGGTACCAACCTTAATAGTTTGTTCATGGAAAGAGGATTTGAAAACTGATTTTCTTTGTATTATAGTTACTACCATTGTATCTAATAACTATCATTTAATGAGTACCAACTCCACCCAAGCCGTTAAATGTCATGTTAGTATAAAGAACCACAAAAGTCAGAGATTATTTTTATATTTTTTTCAATATAGAAAATGAATAGCAAGAGAGTTTGATGATATTCTGAAGATGTCAGAACCACTGCAATACAGAGGCAGAGTCTGGAATGTTCCTGCCAGCATAGTTTCTCTACTTTTTCTTCTGGGTCCTTCAAAAACAAAAACAAAAACAGGAATTTGGTACCTTAAACAAACCCCAGTAGACAATTTCAAATTTGTCTTGGCTACATCAATGTTTTAAAAATGTTTATCAAACCCTTAATGTTCTATCTCCCCCAAAGCTCATGCGCTGAAGACATAGTCCTTAATGGAGAGGAAGAGGGGCTCATGATGTGACTTCAACACTGGTTTAACCCAGTGGTAGATTCATATTCTAACAGGCAATCTGAACAATGTTGGTGGAAACTGTATCTGATGGAGTTTTTGGTGACAGTGGTCATTGTGGATGCATCCTTGAAGGGTATACTAATTTCTTGGCTAATTCCTCTCTGACTTTCTGTCAAGAAGCCAAAATACTTTGAATGCCTTTGGTGCCATACGCTCCCCTTTGTGATGTTCCTTGTTATAGACCTACAAACAAATGGAACTAGCTGAACACAGAACTATCTGAAACCATGAGCCACAGCTAAGCTTTCCTCCTTGTAAGCTGTTTATTCCAGAAATTTTGTCAAAATTCCAATGTTAGCAAATTTACTGAGAGAACTGGTGATTGATTTCAATAACAGAGATATGGTGTCATAGCTTCCTCAGTAGATCCTCTATGGCAAAGAACTCTTTATAAGCTATAGCTGGATCCTCCTGTTAGGTCATTTCTGAGAAAACAGAGCAAAACATTTGAAATAAATAAGAGGAGAGGAGTCACTGAGTTATGATCGGGAAGGCTTCTCTCAACCAGGTATTCATGGTGTATGAACTTATCTTATTATAGCTGTACAGTGGGAGAATTTCAGACATGCTCTACAGTGTTTCAGAGAGGAAATACTTGCTCCAAACTATCTAAATATATTTGAAGAAATTCAAAGAAATCTGTCTCTTTTTAAACAACTTCTTCAGGCAAAGAATTTTAAATTTTAGTGATCTAAATCAAATCATCTAGATTCATAATTTTGCATTTTGTATTTCATACTTTCTCCCATTTAAAAAAAATATGTTCATAAACTTCAGACAAAAGTTGTGATTTGTCTCAGGAGAGAGAGCCAAGCAAATCTCTGTGAGTTCAAGGCCAGCCTGGTCTACAAAGTGAGACCAGGACAAGCTCCAAAGCTACACAGAGAAACCCTGTTTCGAAAAACAAAACAAAACAAAAATGTTCTGGTTTATCTCTTAAATTTGTAAGATGATCCATTCTATCACTTTTATTGAAAAAAACAAAAAACAAAAAACAAAAACTATCCCTCCTCTAGCGACAAGCTTTTGTTCCTTTTTTTCAGAAATTTATTGAACATTTTATCATTGATCTACTTCTTGGCTTTCCATTCTCTCCTTCAGTTCTGTGTGTCTACCATCTACAGTGTTGATTCCTGAGGCTACATCGTATGTCTTAGCATTGAGAAACAAATGATTCTCAATATTTGATACTCCAAAATTCATTTGCATACTAATGAATCACATTTCCTATCCATAAAGACTTTGTAAAAAAAAAAAGTCTACAGTTCAAAAGGTATTTGCTAAGATTTGATAAAAATTATATTAAACTAAGGTTGTTTTGGTGATAATCCCAAATGTGTTATGTCTTAAAATCAAAAAGCATTTTTTAAGTGTTTTAGGTCTTCTTTGACTTAATCAAGGAATATTTCATATTTTTTCTTCATGTAGTTTTTAAGAATTTCATTTCCAAGTTACATAAAGTCAATGTTAATTTCCAATTGATTATGAATTCTTCATCACTTGCCTTTGCTCCTTATGACTATATCTGCTGTCATACCCACTAAACCACAACCTTCAATTCTCTGGCCATATGCTAAGGATAGAGGTATAACATAACTTAGGTAAATATTAGTTCACTAGTTTTATGGAGCTCATATCATAAAAGCTGTATTTGATCACAGCAGACAAACCTGTAATCATGGTTAATGATGCATCACACATTAAAGAAGGGGCAACCATTGTCCATAAAGAGAGAGGGCATAGAAACAACAGGTATTCAGACAACATGAGATAGAAAAACTAATTTGACCACTACTTCTTGGAATATCATTTTAGTAGGTACTCATATTTCTTTTATCCATTTATCTATTCTCTCTGTCTCTCTCACTCTAACCTTGATCTTGATTTTGTTCTTTTTAGCTTATTCATTCTTCCTCTCTTTCTCCATATTGAACGTTAGCAACTTCTATTTCCTTTGTTTAAACATTACTCATTGAGACACGAGTCTGTCTTTGTTCTTTAGTACACAGTGAAATAATATCTGACTTCAATTATAATGATTTTTGTGATATTCTTTAATTCTTTAATTCATCTGCCTTTTCCCTGAACTTCTTTCTTGAATCATATTCTATCACTGAAATACAAAGAGAGGGTGATTATAATTACAGGGAAAATATTATTTTGTGCCTAGAAATCAAACATTTTTTCTCTAAAAGGATTTTCATACATATATATATACACACACGTATATTTGAATATATATATATATATATATATATATATATATATATATATATATATATATATATATATTATCTCCTGATAATTAGCAAGGTAGTTAAATGTGGGCCACATTTTGTTCTTTTATATTTTTTGCTATAAAATAATGTGGTTTTCAATTACTTGCCAAGGAAAGATTTTAAAGCACACATATTGAATTCATCATTGTTATACTTTCCTGACTATCATAAAATTATTATCTAACAGATTTTGAGGATTATTTTTGTACAACATACATTTCAGTTTAATTCAGAACACTAAGCATTTTGCATTGAGAAATCCAACCCTGCAGTCATGTTGATCCAAGTATGGATGTCAGTCTTTTCCATATGTTGAAAAAACAGTAAATATATAAAAATGCATATGCTTCAAAAATTCAGACATTTTCATTGACTACTAAAACTATTTATAAATTATTTTAGCATTTCATGCAATGTATTTTTATCAGATTCACCACGACTTTCCCTCTTTACTCCTTTCTCGTTTTTTTCTCCCAACTATATGTACACTTAAAATTTCATTTTATTATTTATGTATATAAGTGTTTTATTTCCATAAATGTGTGTGTGTGTGTGTGTGTGTGTGTGTGTGTGTGTGTGTGTGTGTGTGTGTGTGTTTTACATGCATACTTGGCATTTATGGAGGCTAGAAGTAGACATCATATCCCCTGAAACAAGAGGATATCATATGACCAACAAATTATTTTGACACATCTTGGAAATGTTCAGAATTTAATCTAGGTCCTCTACAAATCCGATCTTAATCCAATCTTAAATACTAGGCTACCTTTCCAGCCTGAACTTAATTATAATCATTTAATAAAACAGCGACTTTAATTTGTGTTCACCATATGTTTCTGGAATAAAGGAAACCTACATAATTTTCTAAGAAAATGCAAATTAGGCAATTATTTTAACCACAAAATCATACAACTAAATGGTAGAATATAGTTAAGCAAAATTGACAGGCTAATATAAGATCTATCTTGTACATTTATTTAACACTGCCATTGAATATCTTTGTTTATTTGTTTGTTTTAAGAAAATTGGATCAAGATTGTTTTAAATATATATATACTTATATTTAACACTTCTGTGCTATTTTACCCTTCAAACAGAATATATTTTTAGTGGCTTAACATTGAACTATTTTTACAATCTTCTTGTTTCCATAGTCAGAGGTGTACAACCAGCTTAACAGAGACAACTGATGTTGCACAAATCTATGATCTCATGTGAAATTGGAATGTTCATTGCATGTTTTCAGGACATAGTCTCTTCCTGTTGTAACAGTGAGATATTCAGCCTTTTGAGGTGCCCCTTCACATCTTGCAATGGGGGCCTCTCTATAACAATACAGTTTACTTCCCACGGGCAGCAAGAGTGTACAATTATGGTCTAGGTTATGCTCACACAGAATAACCTCTGCTTTGATTAAGTCACTATTAACTGAGCTCAGTCTCCATTAATAAATTGCAAAATCCCTTCCTTTGTAATATAAAATAATATAACCTAATTCTATCTCTGCCTTCACACAGGAGGAAAGGACTGAGATGATATTGTGAGTTAATGCAAAACATTGTAGAAATATGCACACCAAATATTATAATGCTTAACGTGTTGATTTTTTTTTTTTTTTGGTTTTTCAAGACAGGGTTTCTCGTTGTAGTTTTGGTGCCTTTCTTGGATCTTGCTCTGTAGACCAGACTGGCCTCAAACTCACAGAGATCCACCTGGCTCTGCCTCCCTAGTGTTGGCATGTGCCACCACCACCTGGCAATGTATTGATTCTTAAAATTGAGCAAACAACATTTTCAACTTAATACTGTTCTTATAACATTTTAATGAAACAAGAATCAGAGCTGCAAACATGGCATCAAAAATAGATACTGCTTATATATCAATGACTATAATTAATATAATTAATAGTATAGTTATTGGTAAAGAAGCTTTCAAAATGTATATAAACCAGCATTCTGAAATGTTGAGTGCTATCCTGAGTTGAAGTGAAATTTTAGATAATTTTTATTCTCTAATTATTTCTATTATAATATTAGTGTTAGTGCCATTTCACATTTTATGCAATAATAACTGACATTTGCATAGCACTTCTCATGTGCCAGGGCACTATTACAAATTACACTCATAAGCTACCTCATTTAATTCTCACACAATTCTGTAAATTAAGTATTGTTAATACCCTCTATCATGACTGAAGAAACTGAGATGAAAGAGACTGAATGACATACTCAAGGTCAACTGGGTTTTACATGCCTCAGTGAGAGGAGTCATTTAAGCAGACTGGATTGTGTAATACTGTGTGGTGATATTTTATTTCTACTTTAATAAATAATGCTTGCCTGGAGATCAGAGGAAAAGGCCAGCCATTATACGTAAACAAAGAAGTCAGGCAAGGGTAGCACATGCCTTTAATCCTATCACTTAACAGGCAGGGATCAGTCTGGATCTCTGTGAGTTCAAGGCCACACTGGAAACAGAGCCAGGTGTGGTGGCACATGCCTTAAATTCCAACACTAGTTACCCATGGAGGTCTGGAGGTCTGTACAGACAGACAGGAAGTGATAGAGCTGGGCAGGAAGAGGAAGTGATGTAGCTGGACAGAAAGAGCAAATCAGATGGCCGAACAACAAGGCATAAAGGTGTGGGTAGACAGGTAGTAGCTCGCCTTTGGAAGCTGCAGAGTTGATGAGGTGAGACTAGCTTGTGGCTGTTCCTAATTCTCTGATCTCTCTCAGGCTTTAACCTCTATAATGGCTCCGTGTTTTTTATTTAATAAGACCATTTAGAGATTCATCTGCAGTACTGTGTTTTTTTTTCTGAATATGAATTATTGTTTGAGTAATAAGGAAAAGAGTCAAAGCTGTTTTGTTTAAATAAAAGGTAAGGCCAGAGCAAAATGGGGGCAGGTATAGTTTATTAAAAATTGTAGAGAAGAAGCTCAGTTTGGAGTTTCCTGAATTTTCTTCCACGTCCTCATTCTACTTCTCCTCCTCCTCGTTCGTCACTCTCCTCCATAAAGGTTTTGTTTTTGTTTTTGTTTTTTGTTTGTTTGTTTGTTTGTTTTAGAGGAACTTCAACTCTTGAGCCACTATAGTGGACTGAACTTTCTCTGCAGACTGAATGCAGTATAGATATGAAGAAAGGGAAGTCTGTGGGAGACAATCTGAACTTCCCCACAGCTAAGAGTCAAAACTGGCTTATCTTCTAAGTACCTTACTCCCCTTCAAGATCTGTCTTTTTCTATCTTTTTTTAAAAAAAAAAATTATCATTTTGAATAAAACTCTCAAATAGATGTGTTTTGGAAAAACAAAAAGAAAAGCCAATACCCAAAGCTGTTTGTTTTCATTGGTAAATAGTTCCCACTCAATCGGAATCACCAGTCAGTCATACAAGAGCTTCAACAAGCAGCAGCAGCTGTCTGTCTCTGAGTGGGTTTCAGCATTTGGCCTTGGCATCACCTCGTGGAACACTGTAGGCTCCTGCAAAGATGAAGGACCACCTGCCATTCTTTTTTTTTTTTTTTTTATTAATTTATTTTGCAATACAATTCAGTTCTACATATCAGCCACGGATTCCCTTGTTCTCCCCCCTCCCGTCCCCCTCACCTTCCCCTCAACACCCCCCCCCCCATTCCCATCTCCTCCAGGGCAAAGCCTTCCCCACAGACTGAGGTCAACCTGGTAGACTCAGTCCAGGTAGGTCTAGTCCCCTCCTCCCAGGCCGAGCCAAACAATCCTGCATAGGCCCCAGGTTTCAAACAGCCAACTCATGCAATGAGCACAAGATCTGGTCCCACTGCCTGGGTGCCTCCCAAACAGATCAAGCCAATCAACTGTCTCATCCATTCAGAGGGCCTGATCCAGTGGGGACCCCTCAGCCATTGGTTCATAGTTCATGTGTTTCCATTCATTTGGCCATTTGTCCCTGTGCTTTATCCAACCTTGGTCTCAACAACTCTCGCTCATATAAACCCTCCTCATTCTCGCTAATTGGACTCCCAGAGATCCACCCGGGGCCTAGTCATGGATCTCTGCATCCAGATCCCTCAGTAGTTGGATGGGGTTTCTAGCACAACAATTAGGGTGTTTGGCCATCCCATCACCAGAGTAGGTCAGTTCAGGCTGTCTCTCGACCTCTGCCAGCAGTCTGTTGTGTGGGTATCTTTGTGGATTTCTGTGGGCCTCTCTAGCACTTTGCTTCTTCCTATTCTCATGTGGTCTTTATTTACCATGGTCTCCTATTCCTTGTTCTCCCTCTCTGTTGTTGATCCAGCTGGGATCTCCCGCTCCCCCAAGCTCTCTTTCCCTCAACCCTCGCCTTTCATTACCCCCACTCATGTCCAGGCTGTTCATGTAGATCTCATTCCATTTCTCTGTCATTGGGTGATCCCTGTGTCTTTCTTGGGGTCCTGTTTTCCAGGTAGCCTCCCTGGTGATGTGTCAGAATGGCTAAGATCAAAAACACTGAAGACACCTTATGCTGGAGAGGATGTGGAGCTAGGGGAACTCTCCTCCACTGCTGGTGGGAATGCAAGCTTGTACAACCACTTTGGAAATCAATATGGCGCTTTCTTAGAAAATTGGGAATCAATCTCCCCCAAGATCCAGCTATACCACTCTTGGGCATATACCCAAGAAATGCTCAACCACACCATAAGAGCACTTGTTCAGTTATGTTCATATCAGCATTGTTTGTAATAGCCAGAACATGGAAACAACCCAGATGCCCTTCAACTGAAGAATGGATAAACAAAATGTGGTACATATACACAATGGAATACTACTCAGCAGAGAAAAACAATGGCATCATGAGGTTTGCAGACAAATGGATGGATCTAGAAAAAATCATCCTGAGTGAGGTAACCCAGACTCAGAAAGACAAACATGGTATGTACTCACTCATAGCAAGATACTAGACATGAAACAAGGATGACTTGTCTGCTACTCACCTGCCATTCTTGCTGTGCCTGTCTTCTGTGTTCTGCTACAGAGCAGCTTTGTCATGTCCCAAAGTTCCAACCCTGGCTTACAGGAATCTGCTTGAAAATAGCTGCTTAGCATTTGGTTATCCTTAGTCACTACTCTGAGAAAAAGCTCTGTTTTCCCCCCGCAATTACACATGTTTTTTCAACTGCTTCCTGTATTGCTTGTTTTCTGACCTTTCTTTTATCCTTTGCAAGTACACATATTAAAATGAAAATACCAGGGTCAAGTGCTGCATTCTCACTCTGGCACAGCTAACAAGCATGCTCTGACTCAGATTGATTTTCAAGTTGGGCATCTTTGGGGTTTTGAGGTGAATGGAATCAGAGAAAGGGACAAAATGAAACAGAAAAGAAATAGATGTTGGTTTATCTTTTTGTTGTTATCCTTTTTCCTTCTCTTTTTAATCATTCTGTCTTCACTAAGGCAACAACGAATGCCTATTAACTCTTTCATTTGCTCACTCATTTCTCAGTTATTTAGTGCCCAAAACAGTGGAGCCATTAAAAAGGGCAAGTAATTGAAAAGAATTTTAAGAGCACCAGAGTTACTACAATCATCACTGATGCTCTGTGACATTTAAATTTAGTGTAAAAATTGGCAATTTTTTTAACATTCTTCAACATTTTTGGATGATTTATCACATGCTAGGTGCTATGATAACAGCTGAACAATTCAGAAACAGTCCCCATCATCAAGGAAATTATAATTGGAGAGGCTAGATCACCTTTTAAAGCTTTATTTAGTAAGTTCAGTTTGAGTTTAGATCTTAGCTTCCTGGCCCTTCATTAGAGTGATTTCTATTTAAGGCTATATTCATCTGCAAACATGCTGATCTCATCTTCTTCTCTGTAAATAGCTCTATGCATTGGAAGCTCACACTTTTCTTACTAATTATTCCTTTCCACCCAAACCTATGCTAAAAGGGCAAGAATGGTTCAAATTAAGGCATGGTTCTTGAAAGTATGGAATGTGCAACATCAATTACTATAACTAAATCATGCTTTTAGTTTAAAATAGGACATATCTGGAAACAGATGAATTTGATATCCTTTGAAAATACATTCAAAAAATATATGCCGGTCATGAAGGATTTAAAGTATAGACTTTTAACTATATAATTTGATCCTGAAATATGGAATATTTGACATAAGAATTTACATTAAAAATCATTGGAACTAAACAGAAAAACAAGAAAAGCAAGTCTCAGCCTCTGTACCTCCACAAGAACAGATTTTACAAGTGGAAAAAAATTCTTATGCAGCTTCAAGACAATAGTTAAGAGGTGACATGAACACAAATGAATTTTATTCAGCTACAAAAAAATGAAATGTCATTTTCAAGAACACAAGTGAAACTTGAATATATTATATTAAAAGAAATAAGTAAGGTTTAAAAGACATTATGTTTCATATCATAAGGTGAACCTAGATTTAAGCGTGTGTTTGGGGAGGTGTGGGAGTGTATATATGTGTGTAAGAAACTAGAAAGCAGTCCACGAAAAGTAAGGAAGATATTCTAAGGTAAGAGGAGAAGGACAAGAGGTTATAATCTGTTACAGGTGACATGAAAGTAAAGAAGGAATAGATTACGGCATCAGAGTTGGAGATAACAGTACTAGAGTAAGCAAATTAGAACCAAGTATTAATGACAATACATGTATGAAATGCCATAATGTGATGTATTACTCTGATTCTAGTTTAAAAATTAATAAGTAAAATAAATTTTGTAACATGTGCCCTCGATGAAATAAAAGCAATGTTGTTCTATCTGTATTGGATAATCCCCAAAAGTAGCACAGCCCACTGCCTGGACAAGTCACCTAAGCCTCCTACTTTTCTCTAGCTCACAAGCAAGCCTGAGTGAACAAGATGGAGAAGGCATAGACTTTAACCTTCTCCACCGGAGAAACAGAATGAGTATGCCACTTGTGTCTTGATATTTCTATTTGCTGTCAAAGGAACAGGCTGTGCATTCCTGTATGTAGACTGTTGATGGAGTCATCATAGACTGGGCAGTCTGGGAAAGATAGAAGGGGAAAAGGTAGAGGTTTTGCTGTATCCTGAACATACATCTTTACCTGTGATTGTGAGAAATGCAGGCATAGAAGTTTTACAGCATGCCTTTGAGATTATCATTCATTCTGTAGCAGTCAGACCCATGGAGAGACGGTTTTAGACTTCTGTAAAATGAGAAATTGCTTGTAATTAGGAATCTATATACAGAAATTCAGAGAAGACACATAAAAAAGACTATAGATTCTTGTAATCTATAGCCATACTAAATGCTTAAAGATCAAATGACTGAAACTTTTGCCAAAATAATTCAACAGAAGACTTAAGGGATAAACAAAACAAAAAACAAACAAACAAACAAAAACTAGAATCAACAGTTTTATCTAGTTAAAGGAAACAAAGGGAAATTAAAAAAAAATTTGACAACTGGCTCATTTAAAATAATAATTGTTTATGGAGAACTGAAAGAAAAGAAGAATTGAAGAGTAAGGAAATCTCATTCTAGGAAACCATGAGTGAAATTTCATAAATCTCAGAATGTAAAAGGACATTCAAAGTAATGGAGTCCAAAAGACCAAATACTAAGAACAGAGTCAGTGGAAAGACATACAACAAAGTTACCAAAAGTCAAACACAAGGATAGAATGTTGAATGCACTAAGACAAAAAGAACCATGACCATAAGACTAGTAATGTGTTTTGAATAAAGCTTTGTTATCCAGAATGGAGTAGGCTGATATAGTCAATGTGCTGAAAATTCAATGTGAATGAAAAATAAAATGTCAACCAATAATACTATATTCAGGTCCACCGTTCACAAACTGTTAAAGATGAAGTAACCTTAAGACAAATGAAAGTGGGGGTAGCTCATCACTACCAGGTTATTCTGTAAGGCAGGCTGCTTGGTCTTTGAGTTGAAGCAAAAGGTTGTTAAGCCACATAATAAATAGCATAAAAAGGAATGAAGCATTTGGTACATAACAAATAAAGCAGTTGTATTTCTAAAAGTTAGCAATGAACTGACCGAAAAATAAAATCAAAGAATCAGTTCCATTTCCACCAGTGTCAAAAACAATGTCACAGGTGGGGAAAAGGTTAATAAAAGAGATGAGAGATTTGCAAACTAAAATATGAAAACATTGATGAAGACAGTAAATAATGAAAAGATGCTGCATTGTCACAGATGTTAAGAAAGATTAAAATATCTACATTGTTTAAAACAGTCTCTAAACTCAATGTCTCCCATGATAAAAAGGCATGATCTACAGAAGCAAAAGAAAAACCCACTGAAACTCATAAATAGAGTACTAGAGATAAAGCAATGATATTTCTCTATTTCAGATTATATAAGAAGGCTATAATGATTGAAACATTATAGGATAACATGAAAAAGCACATAATGAAATAGAGAAGCTAAAAACAAACCCATAGTTGTGTGTTTAAATGATCTTCCACAATAGTAGCATGAATACACAAACGTAAGCTTAGTCAACAAATGTTGCTGTAAAGCAGGAAGTAAGGGCAAACTTAACGCTTGTACCACTTTTGTAGGAATTTTAAGTATTACATATGATGGATCATTAGTCATCATTAAAAAAAAAAATCCTGGGACAGCAAGATGTTTCAGTGGATAAGAATGCAACCAAGCCTGACAACTAAAGTTTTATCCAATTCTTACAAAGTAGCTTCTGTCTTTCACATGCAAACATTGACATTTACCCAACCTCTTTCAGATAGATAAATAAATATAATTTAATACTTTTCTTTTAAAATTTTAAATCTTTCCCTCTATATACACAGGGATAAATCGATGGTGCAATGTGATCATTGAAATAACAGTTACACAGGTAAAACACTGACCATCTATTAACAATTATTTAAAAAATATATAAACCTATAGAGACAGCAGAGTAGGTGGGGGTCAGGAGAAATATAAGTTTCTGTCTAGTGAGTGTGAAGTGCCCATGATTGAGTTCTGTGTGTTTTAGATGTTATCTGTAAAACAGGTGGACTGTAATTAGCCATTCTGCACATTTGCCTGGCATGTGACTGCAAAGCCACTTTGAAGTTTCAAGATGGCCATTGAATTTGTGTCCATTTCTTCTTTTTCACATGAGCATAAAAGGACTGAACTGACTAAAGATTTTCCAAAGCTCTTACCCCAAGTTGATTATGGTCTCTATTTCATGTCTTTGTTATATTTTCATGAGTACAAAGGAAATGTGCAGGTGAGCTCCAACAGAGTTCACATAACTCTACTCCTCCTGTGTAACAGACTGTTGAGAAGAAATGGCTATCTGTATGTCTATGTCAGTGACTCACAAAAATATTATCCATAATAAATTTGTCCAGGTGGAAAACCTTTTAAAATATATGTTAATATTCAATGAATTATTAAAGTCATATGTGAAAATCTTTAGAAATATATAATGGTGTCCAAATATAATTTTTACACAAAGGAACCTGTTGCTTTGACTCAGTCATTCCTTTGGATGGATTGAAAGAGCTTATGGGGAAGTATGAAATGGAAAAAAAACCTGGTAGCTCATCCCTGGAGAGTGCTACATTTTCTTTTCCTATCGCATAAGTGAATTTGTTTTGTGAGGGAAAGAAACCAAGCATTGCTATAGTATAAAGATGAGTACATAGCCTATGCTTTCTCATAATTTAGTTGAAACCAGCTTGTCAAGTAATACCTGACAGATGTTAGTTTAGAGGACTCAGGTCTTCTGACTCCCAATTTATTTCTCTTCCTTCTAAATTGCATTAGAATTAGCCAGTGAGACTCATATACATGTCCCTAAGCTTTCAAATTTTTCTTTTATGCTAGCTCTCTTTCTATGTTACTAATTGATTTTTTATTTATTCAATAAAGCAGAAGCCATACATAATGAGCAGTAGCTATGAATGTAACAGGAATCAGTGCTGCCAAAAAAAAACCCTTATGCTGATTTCATCCAAAGTTCACATGCTTCTGCATTTCAAATTATTTTTTATTAATAAACTCTGTGAGCACAGTAAAGATAAATGAGGTTTACTTTGTCTCTTGGCTTGAAAATTTTTAGTGTAAGAACAATTTTAAACAATTGTTTAGACAATTCTAGTCTTGTGATTCTTCCAGTTCAGACATTTAGATAAATGAACTGGTTTATAATTTTCATTTACATGAAATAGAGTTAAGTACAGTGCAACTTAATAAGGGACACAAACTTCAGTACTTGAGAACAGAACCAGGGCAAGGTGATTCACCAGAATGTGCATCAATAAACTCTACTTTGGTCTAAAAGCACATGTCACAAAATATGGTAGTGACTCCCAGATGCATCATGTTTCTCTTGCATAATCTGATCTAACATACCCCAGAAACACCAAATCATGGTTCTGCCCCTACTAAATCTTCTGCAGGCTGTGACTTTGTGTATTCTAAGGATGGCCTCTTTGTCTTGAAGTTCTTTTTATACTGCCAAGTCAGTTTCTACAATGTGTCCTGTGTTTTCACAAAAGAAATGCTGTCTCTTTCATTCAGGCACATGGTTCAAAACTTTTCATGAAGTTCGCGTAAGCTCAATTTAATCTAAAATGAAAGACATCATGCTGAATCAAGTGGTACATGATTTTCCACTGGGGTAATTGAAAATAGTTTGCCGTGATTAAATATTATTTAAATACACTAGAACCAAAAATAGTCCTCAGAGAATAAGCTTACTTCCTCCCTATGACTTACCTGATCCAATCTCATAGGTCTGGAATGTGATTCTCCATCTCAAACAATGATTTTCCATGTTGAGCCTACTCTCATTTTATATTTCATTTGTCATTCAACTGAACTTCCCTAACTGCAAGGAGTATAGCCATCATATTCTGAGTCTAGAAGCTGCAGAATCTTCTTATTTGAAGGGAAACAAAAGTTTGAGTACATGGGGCTCTTACAGGGACCTAATGCAGGAAATCCAGGCCATGTTTCTGCAAACCCCTGGTGCTCTAATTCTGATGTCTTTCTACCAAATGAGGTATTTGATTCTAGTGCCAATCAGGGAAGTAGATTTGGGAGCCTGTCTGCAGTGCTGACTCCCTGCCTGGGTCATCAGATAGAGAAAGTGAACATGGCAATGTCAGCCCTGAATGACATAGAAGGTCCTACTATGTATTCAGTATCAACTTGACAGAGTATAGAAACACCTGAAAAACCAAATGAAAC
Source organism: Peromyscus californicus insignis (assembly GCF_007827085.1). Classification (NCBI taxonomy): domain Eukaryota; kingdom Metazoa; phylum Chordata; class Mammalia; order Rodentia; family Cricetidae; genus Peromyscus; species Peromyscus californicus. The sequence goes on from NW_026294595.1 coordinate 73,993,842, forward strand.
TAAGAAAAGGCAAGTCCATCGTGAGTAGTTATCTTTAACATACTGGTCTGTAGACATGCCTACGAGGAACTGTTTTGACTGTCAGTTGATGGAGGGGACTCAGCTCACTGTAGCTGATAACAGTCCTGGGCAGATGGCCCTGGGTGTATAAGAAACTAGCTGAGCATGAACCTGAGTGAGCTAGAGAGTGAGACAACAATCAGCATTCTGTCATAGTTTCTGCTTTGTGTTCCCAATGACATTCTTGCCCTGATTTCCTCTACCATGATGATAACTTCCTGGAAGTGTAAGCCTATGAAACAAACCCTCTCATAAGTTTCATGTGCTCAGAACATTCTATCACAACAACATAAACAAGTGCAAGAAAACAGAAGACGATGGTTTGGTCTATCAGGATGGTGCCAAAGGAATGTAAGGACAGATTAATAACTCAATACAAAAGCTGAGAGCACATCACACCTCACACCCCTAAACATGGACAGACCTCAAATTAGCTGGAACTGATGATAAATAGACACATTATAAGCCAAATGAGGGGCTAGTGGCTTCGTGGGATCAGGGGGGTTTGGCTTAGCACTACCAAGAGTTCCTTAATAATATGAATAATAAGTCAGAGACAGCTAGAGTGATCTAAGAGTTTCTTATGCGTCTTTCTGATGATCTCACTCTTCTAGTAGAGGGTGGGGCTTAGTCAGCCAGATAGGTGGGACCACTGAGTACTAGAGACCTTGGGTTGAGCTAGCAGTCCATTGTTTCTCCACCAATATACAGAAAGTGTTGGCCATGGTAGACTTTGGCTCAGACTACATTTTAGTTCATGGGAAACCTGATAGATTTCTCAGATCAGCATTGTATATAGATGGCTATGGTGGCAATATGATCAAACTTAAACAAGTGACCAAATCTTTAGGGATGGCCTGTTTATATTATTCCTACTGCCAACCATACAAGGTATATAATCCTGAAGCAATTGAGTTTCTTCTAAAGGTGAAGATTTTTCAAGACCTCAAAGTTTTCTAGAACAAAGCATGAATGAATATACATAAAATCATTTCTAAGATTTCTCATGTGAGTTACTTTCCAGAAAGAACAGAGACTTCCTATGAGCATCAAGAGCTCAATTTAGAATTTTGATGAAGCTTAACAAAATTATCCAAGATTCAAATTTAAAGTAATGAAATGCCAGTGTTTGTTTATTGCATCTTTACAAAATAAAAACCTTAGTGATTTTAAATATTTTTAATAATTATGTTTCCTGAAACACAAGTGAAAGTTGTATTTAGATGGCAAGAGAGTAATAGCTGAGAGTGTTTCTGGGGTGGAGCTGCTTGTTTCTCTCCTCCTTTGATTTAAGTTAACGCTTGTGGTCAGACAAGAGTTACCTGAACCCTAATCATGGTCATCTGCTTGTGTGCAAATCAAGGGTTGTATTCATTATGGCATATTTTCCTTTAAATTTACCTCTGTTGCCTGAATGCCACCAATAGAATGCCATGGTGTCATCATTTGGTTGGGATTTTAGGGGACTGATGGAGTCTCCATTGTTTTATGGAGTATACCGAAGAGTAGCTGAAAGGCAAAATACCTCACATCCCTTTGTGCTGGACAGGAGCTCATGGCATGCCACTTCAGGAAGGGAGAAACAAGACAAGACACTTTAATGAAGCTGTTAGTCTTCAGTCCTCATTTCTGACTCCTTGTCTGAAAACACTTTTCTGTCCAATTCCTTAAATCATTAAGTAAAAGAGAGTTAATTAAAATTACATATTTAGGTCTCTATTTTATATATATATATATATATATATATATATTTATATATATATATATATATTAAGGACTAAATATTATGACTTAAATAGTATAATGTTAATAAGATAACTTTATAAAGTATGAATTAATTTTGGAACCATGCCACAATAATACAATTGAATGATCATAGAGATAAATTAAAAATGGGATTAAAAAAATTGAAAAATGATTTTAATAATATAGTAATTTTAATAAATCTTTTCAGTAATAAAAAAGCCCAAGAATGCTGAAAAATAGTCTACACATTTTTATATTGTGTGGAGATGAATAGTGCATTTTAAAGGTCAAAGAAAATCTGTAATAACCATGATGTCTGAACAGCACCTTTCAATCTAGCATTTAGAGTCAACTTCTTTATTAAACCACAAATCCTTTAATTATTGTTATCTATGAGTGGGACTACATGAAAGGTGATGCTTCGAATTTATTAGCCATTAATAAATTCTTAGTATGACTAAAAGGTAAATCATACTACTGTAAATATATATATATATATATATATATATATATATATATTTATCAAAAGACTTGTACATTCTAATAAGCATATGTAATCATGGTATCAAATTTTTCTGGTTAACTATATTAATGTGCACTTTTATATGATGCTAAAATATTGAATATTGAACTTTTTCTCTCTAGAATAAATTTATGCTTCTGAGCAGTGATGAAAGAATATATTATTTTTAAAGTCATCTGAGTTTTTTCATTACATTTTACATTTTCCAGTTTGAAATTGTGTGTTTGGCTTTAGGAAGATATTGTCCTAAGAATGCAACCTCCTTGTTTTCTTTGTATAAAACATTAGTAGTACTATGTCTTAGATAGAATTTATTTTGCTGTGATGAAACATCTGGAACAAAGTAACTTGGGGAGAAACAGGTTTATTGGTTTATTCATCCACATCAGTGTTCATCACTGAAAGAAGTAAAGGCAGGAAATCAAACATGGTGGGAACTTGGAGGAAGGAGTTGATATGGAGGCCATGAAAGAATGTTTCTTACTGGCTTGCCCCCATGACTTCCTCAGCCTGCTTTCTTTTTTGTTTGTTTGTTTGTTTTTTGTTTTGTTTTTCTTTTCTTTTCTTTTTTTGTTGTTTTTCGAGACAGGGTTTCTCTGTGTAGCTTTGCCCATTTCCTGAAACTCGCTTTGTAGACCAGACTGGCCTCGAACTCACAGAGATCCACCTGCCTCTGCCCTCGCAAGGGCTGAGGTTAAAGGTGTGCACCACCACGCCGGCTCAGCCTGCTTTCTTATAGCATGTAGGACCATCAGCCCCTGAGATAACCCCACCCATAATAGGCTGGACCTTCCCCCATCAATCGCTAATTAGTAAAATCCTCTACAGGCTTGCCTACAGCCCAATCTTATGGAACCATTTTCTCAGTTGAAGTTTTCTTCTTTCAGCTGACTCTAGACTGTGTAGAGTTGACATAAAAGTAGCTAGAAGATACTGTAATTACAGTTATAAGAAGACAGTATATTAACATGATCTAGTGAGGAGAACAAGCTGATTTTTGAGTTATGTGCTATAGCAAAAAGAACTATTTTATACTAGTTCTTGCAACTGATAAAGGAAAACATGAAGACCGCAAGAACCATAATTTTGAAAAGAGGGTAGACATAGTACCTAAATTGAGGAATATCATGGAGAAATATGACAGCTTGGGAATTTTTGAAGAACTTAAGTGAAACTAATATCTATGACAACAACAAAACAACAACAAACGTAAATCAGTGAATAATGCTAGAGGATTTTCATTAAGAATAACATGGATAGGCTTCAAAAGTACACAGAGAAACCCTGTCTCAAAAAACAAAAATAAAAACAAAAACAAAACATGTTACTGAAAATCTACAAAACCTATTGAATTCATGAAGACACTACACTTTACTTGTCAACTATGATGTTTGTTATCTTGCCCTAACAATATTGTTAACTCAGATTCCTTTACTGATTACTTACAATTTCAATTTAATTTGGAAGAAGACATTTCTTTTCATTGAAGTTATATTTATCTCTTTCATGTATTTTTACTCAGAAAGTCTTAACATATGGTATAACATGAATGATTTAAATATTTCTGACAATATGCAACACTCTTATTATCTTGAATATTATGATTATAAAAGAACTATATAATAATTAAAATTTTCAGTATCATAAGCAATATATATTTTCCTAATGACTGTCCAAATTCTTAATTACTTCAAAAGAAATACTTAAAGGCTGAGATACTTGTGTTCCCAACATATTTAGAAAGTTGTGATTCAGGATAATATTGACATTCAATCTTCCTGTATGATTGATAGGTATTTAACCCTATTCTCAGCAAACAATTGTGTCCAAGCAGGATCTTTATTTACAGTTACATCAATGTTCATGGATGAAGTCAGTTTTGATCTTCTTCCCATTAATTCTCTTAGGTAATCAGGAAACTTGAGGCTGTTGTGATGCTTCTATCATAGGTATCCTTTTAAACTCCTCCACTCAGAATATCTGAGAAGTCATAAAGATTGAAATTGAATATTAGAGCAAAAGGTGGGTAAAAGGTGCTCAGCTTCTGACAGAAGCTGGAAAGCATAGAAAGATAGATGTATGGATGAATGAATGCATGCATGGATGGATGCATGAATACCTGGATAAATTGCTAGAAAGATTATAGGCATACAGATAGAGACAGAGAAAAGGAGGCAGAGATAGAGAAAAAAGATGGTATATGTGGAGTTGGAGAAGAGAGACATACACAGAGATGGATGGATGGATTACAAACAGAGATACAGAGATACTGAGAGACAAAGAGAGGGATACAGTGACATACAGAAACATGATAAAAGCATAGGTAATGGAAAGAAAGTGGGGAGATGGAAAAATGAAACAAGCAGGGTCTCCTTTGAGGTATATGTTCCTGTGTCTTCCTTCCAACAGTGAGACCTCAGATCCTAAACACTGGACAACGTGTGTGTGTGTGTGTGTGTGTGTGCGTGTGCGTGTGCGTGTGCGTGTGTGTGTGTGTGTGTGTGTGTGTGTGTGTGTGTGTGTGTGTGTATGACAGACTAGTGCCCAATCTTCTCAAAATAGTTGTACACATGTATATGTTCACTGTACAAACAAATATGTGAAGAGGAAATTCAATCATCTGGGCAAACGATATAACATTTTCAAGAGAAAAATGAAGATAAAAAAGATTAACAGAAACCTATGATGTTGATAATCTCTAACAGAGAACCTAAACCTATGTGTGAATGAAAAGATTTAATGGATATCCACTTTGTATCAGCTGCAAGACTTTTGTGAAAAGCATAAGAGAGCTCTCAAATTACTTCTTTTCCCTGATTTCTTTTTTTTCTGATTTCTTTAGTTTTGTTAATATAAACCTAAAAGGACATAAATAAAGCAAAAACAGTAAGTCTTTTTCTATTTTCAATACAAAAAATAGATTAAATTACCATATAAATAGTAAGGTGTAAGTTTCTACAAATAAAATTTGACAATTCTATGTCAGTAGTGGGACTGAAATACCACCCCCCCAAAAAAAAACATTTGTTTTGATATCTATTTTAGTCAGGGTTTCAGAGTGGCATGTACTTTTGTTTTTCTTTGTAGATGCTGCAGTCACAAATAAGTGACTTAGGAAAATATTAAGAACAAACTGTCAATAATTTCTGTTCCTTTTGAATGTCAATATAATATTTCTCTTTTTAATAAAAATATTTTTGTACTGAACACTCAGATATTTTTCGAGTAACACAAAATTGTTCATATTTTTGTTTCTTTATCATATTGTTTGAATTTCAAGACAAGATTAAATGGATTGGTTTATCTTTCATTTTTATTTTAATCAAAAGTAGAGAATTGAACATTTGCAGGGATTCGAGTTTCATTGAAAAGTAGATTCATTTAATCTAAGAAACTTAGGTTTCTGTAAAAATCTTGGCTCAAGCATCAGTTGATTTTGCTACATCAATTACTATCATCAGTAATAAAATTATTGAACTTTTGGCTTAATAATAAATTGCTATGACTATTCTTCAACTATTTTCCTTGCTAATGTCTAGTTATCCTGGCAATAAACATTTGTTCAGTATTTCTTGCTTTTTCTTTTCTGAAAATAAAATGTAAAAGTCAGAAATAGTCATATTTTAGCATACTTTAGCATATGGAAAAGTGCATAAACTTCCTTGCTGGTGTCAGTTTTTTATAAAAAATAATATATCATAAGAGACCCCTCATCAAATGCTCTTCTCTTTGTAAGAGATGGAAACCAATACCGAAAACCACAACTGGTCAAACTGCAGAGACCAATTAATTGTGGGGTACCCAGCTATAAGGGATCCATCTACAACACGACTCTTCCACCTAATGTATAGGGAAATTATAGAAGAGGACAAGGGAAAACTGTATCAGCCCAGAGAACAATGAAGTATGTTAGGAGATTGTGTCTCCTAAAATGACTGGGAAACTTCACTCATGATACTTCTACAATATGGCTGCATAAATAGGACTTCAACAAGTACATCGCCAAAAGACATGTTAGTGTGGAAGAAGCAAATATCATGGCGCTTCAACCTAGACAAAAAAATATAAAAAATAATAACTTCTAAGAAAAGAAGAATTAGTCTTTCCCAGGAATGAGCTTATGAAGTGACTGTTTATTGCAGTTTTCTACTCTGAAATCATAGCATTTCTAAATGGAATCAGTGGGTTATCTTTATTGATTTATGAATTTATATATGTGTCTAATACCACATATATTTATATATCACAATAATAATTGTAATAAAAATGTCTTAAAGAAAGAGAATACAGAAAATTTGAGGTGTTGACAGAAAATAGGAGGTGTTGGAGGGAGGAAAGTAGAGAAATAACCTAATTATATTTAATTAATAATATATTGCATGTAATAAATAGCAAAACTGTCCAACAGAAACAAAAATGAATTGCAAATAGTTATTCATATTTAAAATTTTCTATGCTGACTTTTAAAGCAATTATAAAGAATATTTTTTATGCCTCATCACAAGAAACTTGCATACTTTTGGGAAAATAAATGAATACTTATTTTCACTCTGAAAAATATGGTTACCTTTAAATAATTATTTAATTCTTAAATATGTTATCAAGAAATAATATATATATACATATATATAAATTTTATAACTCAGACCTATTATTTAAATAAAACAAAGTGAATCACACCATGTATGTTACAGTGTTCCCCTTTTAAACATGCCGTACTGTATAGATAAGTATAAACTCTTTTGTTTACAGTAGTTTATGTTAATATTTTCCATTATATATGATTGGTTGTAGGTAGGTGCAGTGGTGCATGCCTTTAATCCCAGAATTTCAGAGCCAAAGGGACGTGAATCTCTGTGAGTTCGAGGACAGCCAAGACTACACAGTGAGACTCTGTTTAAATTAAAACAAAATCAAAAGAGATTGATTGCAATAATCATCAACAAATTCAAGTTGATGACATCACAAGTGATGTCTGACACTCTGGAGTGTGACTGTGTTATACAGATGCCTAGATAGGTGTGAACATTAACAGTTGAATGAAGCAACTGACTTTCAAAGCATGTCGGAACCATAAATTGGGTGATGGTGAAGTACCTCACTGAGAGAGTTGATTTTACATAATATGCACCAATGGACACATTGGTAGAATATTGCATTGTAGAATGTTCCTTTACACCATGTAAAGATATGTGGCTGTGATTGGTTTAACAAAAAGCTCAATGGGCAATAAGTAGGTAGGAATTATATCAGGGACTTCTGATCAGAGAGAGACCTGGGAAGAAGTCAGACTAGCAAGCCAGGTAGAGAAGAAGCAGTATGGGGAGTACAGAGTAAAGGTATCCAAGCCACATAAAAGAATGTAGATTAAAAGATATGGGTTAACTTAAGTTATAGAAGAACTAGTTAGGAACAAGCCTAAGCTAAGGCTAAGCTTTTGTAATTAATAATAAATGTCCATGTCATTTTTTTGTGAGCTGGAGGCCTATAGAAAAATCAGTCTGCAGTGCATTTCCTCTTTAAACTCATTTCTACTTATGAAATGGAAACTGCTTGTTAAATATTTCTATGAAGAATCTCTCTGTTAAGGGACTTCTAAATTGTAAAATGCATTAGGAACTGCTCTTCTTCCATTATTGTTGATAATAGAATGATAGGAATGACTGTACAGTTAGCTAAGATCAAGTGGGAGATTAACAGCTTTGGATGGTTTTGCCTGGAAAGGAACTTTTCTCACAAATACAATAAGCATGATTTTTGAAATTATTGTACTGAAAAAGATTGCTGTACTATTAGGAGGATTGAGATTTTGCTGATGGAAGTGCTCCAGTAGGCCCGAGCAAGGCAAACAGGGCTCTGGCAGGGCTTGCCTTTCCCCATTCCCTCTGCCATCCTAATTAGATTACATTCCTAAAGCTAACCATCTTGGTCGATTCCCTTATTTGGTCACTTCCTACTCCTAAAGCTGACCACCAAGGTTTAGCTAGCCAAAGCATGTAAGTCCAGCAATCAAAAGCCTTTTTTTGCCAGGTGTTGGTGGAGCATGCCTTTAATCCCAGCACTCGGGAGGCAGAGCCAGGCGGTTATCTGTGAGGACAGCCTGGTCTACAGAGCAAGATCCAGGATAGGCAACAAAATTGCACAGAGAAACCTTGTCTTGAAAATCAAAAAAAAAAAAAAAAAAAAAAAAAAAAAAAGCCTCCTTTTGGCTACCCTAATTAACATGCCCAATTAAAATTAACCAGCTCATCCTAACACAGGTTTTCCCCCTTTCCCTTCATAAACTGCCATTTGACTATGGACCTCTTGTTTCACCTGTATCTAGGGGCAGTCCTTTATCCCTCTGGGGAAATATCCCTTCCTCCTCTCTCTTGTTCCTTTTCCCTTCTCCCTAGCCCTGTCTTTGTTTCTTATTCCCTGCCCTTTGCTGCTAGGGTGCAAATAAATCTCCTTTCTGAAGAGAACTTGGTCTTAGTGTATCCTGTGCATAATCTATACCTTTCACTGATATTGAACTCTTGAAGAGCTGGGGGTGGCTAGATTAGATAGCATTTAATGCATAACATATATATTCTTTGTATTTTTTCATCAGATCAGAAAGTACTTTTTTTTATTGTGTTCCCAGTAGTTACAGGTTGATCTTTTCATACATCCTTTTACTAAAGGCCTGCTGCTCCAAAAAGCTGAGGTGTGAGAATTGCAGTAGAGGGAAAACACACAGAAAGACACTGTCCTCTAAGTCAGGGTTCATTTAGAACTGTTCTGTTACTACATTTCCACAACATTTATGTTTTATGTAAAATTTCATAAGGAAATTTTGTGAACTGAGACGTGTGTGTATACATATGCATGATTATGCACCTTAAATTGCTTTCAGGAGAAATTTAAAACCATGAATTTTACCATTTCAAGGCTAAAATTTCATTGTTTCTGTCCAATTTTGCTTTCTAGCACATTTATGATGATGTACACAAGGAAGTAATGTATCGGTTCTGAAACATAAAACTTTTGCGAGAGGGATTAATATCAAGATTGTGCTATACTAAATTAGAACTAAACGTTTATAAATTTTTATAAAAGTCTATTCCTTCAGAAAATGTGACACCCATGAGATGAAGAGAGGTAGCTTGGAGCCCAACTTCACATATACTGACCAGGAACAGAACAGCTATTCTTAGAACAGTTTAGAATCAGTACCCAAAGTAAAGGTGAAGATACTATGTATGAGCTACATAAGAAGCAATTCTGAGCATTAATACATTTTTTTAGATGTTAGAAATGTGGTTAGGGGCCACTGGCTTGCACAGCTGGCTCTTTCCTGTGTCATATACTACTACTGTTTACAAAACAAAACAACAGAACTTTCCTGAGACTCTTGCTTTGGACTGAGCTCCTTCCTAAGCTTCAATAGAGTGAGCCAAACCAGGGCAGAGTCACTCAGTGCTAACTGCCATATAACCAAAGTGAAATTATAAGAAGATGACATTGGAAAACAGATTTCTTTCCTTCGAAACTAAGGATGACAGTCTACCTGGGCCATTTTCATAGGGAACCTCTTCTGCCTTCAAAGCATGGTAACTGGAAGGAACTTGCAGTGAACTGATCAAATTTTGTTCTCTTTTGTTTCCATCTTACAAAGCCCAATAACCTGCCATTACTCAAGAAGAACTGCTCTCTTTTTTAGAGCATAGGCTGACCCTAATTGCACATTTCACACAAAGCGGTTTTGGTCTATTAATTTTATGTAGTGTTAGGTTTTTGTTTTTGCTTTGTTTTTATTGTTTGGATTTTTTGTTCATTGGCACCACACTCCTTGCCTTTTCAAAGGCTCGAAGAGGCTTTCTCAGATTCTACTGTCTAAAGTGACTTCCACTGCATTTCATCCCATCACCCAGGATATCATCAGCAAAACATTCATTACTAGCAATACTGCTTTGGTTGGCAGGTTGGTTTCAGGAGTAGTTTGACTTCCTTATCATTGGGTCCCACCCTATCCACACAATGTAGCTTTACACTATCTTGTTTATCTGCTTTTTTAAGAGAACACAGTCCATGTAATATACTAGAAATATCTTGTAAGTAAATGAATGGAAATCTTTTAATATATATTCAGCAGTTTTATTTAATTTAACAAATGAAAATGCAGTGTTTAATAGGAAATAAAAGTATTTCTTGAATGTCTGAAACTGGCATATGAATTAGCACCTCAGAAAGACATGCTCAAACCAAGTGACACACACATATATATATATATATATATATATACATATATATGTATGTATATATATTCGTGTATGTATGTATATATATATATATATATATATATATATATATATTAAATGGGAAGATAAACACATAGAATGAAAATGTACTTGCACCTCAAACATAATTTGAAGAGTCATCTTGTATGCAATAATCAGTGCTGACTGTTTGATCAGATCTGGGAATCATGGTATATTATGCCTCGTAGAATAATGGGGAATTAATTTTCTCAAGAGTTTAGAGGGCATTTTGTCCTCTTTGAGACCATTAGAACTTTTTAATGGGAGAAAACGTGATTCCTTTCCACACCAATAATTTTTTTGGAGTGATTTATTGCATTTCATAGAAGTTTCAAACAATGCATGCTATACTTTGTCTATTTGCCAAAAAAAGGAAAAATCTTAAAGTAAATTGGTGAATGCAATCTACCATTTTATTCCTCCTGCTGTCTCAGAAGGCCCAGACTTCTTATTGTTAGCCTGCACTTTAAGTGGCCTTTACTGGAAATGCAAGCTTCTCCCTCAGAGGATTATCAGCATTAAAAGTGTCGAAGCGTCATTGTGTTTACCACTGCTGGAACTCATTTTGTTCCTGTCTGTTTCTGACCTCACCTTCCTGCTGCTGCTTCACCAACTTATATTTTTTACTCAGCAATGACTAGGGTTAATCTTTAAATGTCTTTCTTTTTAAAGAAACCACCAAATATCAATAACAAATACAGTCTAAATAGGAAATAATTATTAAATCAGTTTTAAATGCATATTTTTGTCTGAATTTTAGACATTAATAACCAAACATAAAAGAAATAGCAGAGGCAAGTATATGTAAAAACAACAGAAAAAAAACAAATAATGCACAATATATTCATGATTCACAAAAATATGATGAATACGAAGGAAGAAGAGCCTGTGAGAAAAAAAGAAAACCATGTGATTGAAGTACAAACATTGAAGAAAGGCAAAATAAATAAAAACAACCAAAACCTTTTCTTTAACTTTTTAATTCATTGACTTTGAGGCAGAAGTGTTTTTAGCATTAATACTCTGTTGAATGTATTATCAATGTGTATGGAATTCTCTGAAAAGTTGTCACATAAGACTTTCATAAGGACAACTTATAGAGTGTTACAAGAGTTATTTTAATGAAATGAGTAAGAAAGTGGGGTGTTCTGATTTAAGGTACTTGCTCTTAATTTTAAATTTGGTCAAGCAAAGAGCATACTACCACTCCAAGCATAAATTCTCCTCTGAATTCAATGAGAACTGAATTCTGTTGTGGGCATGGTGTGATATACTGTAAACTGAAGTGCAACCTACATTATCTGTCTATCTCTGTCTTTGGCAAGGTCCCTAAACACATTCTACTTTGTGTCCTTTGGAGGAAAAATATGGGCAAAGTCATCTCTACAATAGTGATCTAGCTGCCAGATTATCTGTTTAAACTTTTAAATAAGACAATGAATAGATGTAATAGGCAGAAAAATATTTAGCACTAATATTATATGGTTGTTCCTTACCATTGTGTCTAATATGCTATTACTTCTCCTATTTTGGTTTAGGACAGTTCCCAGAGTATGATTTGGTTGTTTTCTCAATGACATGAACCCTAAAACATAAGTGCAATGAGGGCAAGGTAGGAAAGTTTGATGCTGGGATCCACCCTTGTAGGTTTTCTTTCCTGAAAGGAGAACAAGGTGCCCATACGACCAGATGGACAAACAGAACTGGAGCCATCACAAATGAATTTATTAGTATCTAAAAATATTACTAATACATGCATTTTAAAAATGATTTAATATGTTTCATTTTTTAAAAAATATATTTGTTAATGATACTTTTTGATTTCTTTGAAAATAAAAGTAATTTAAATATTTACCCTCGACTTTGCTCAGTGAGCAACACATTTCAAATTGGCTAAGCAGCCGCAGGAAAGTGAGGACCAAACAGACAGGAACAAAATGATTTCCAGTACCTGTAAGCACATAGTTGGGACTTTGACCATGTTAATCACAAGTAGTTTTGAACTAGAGAACTGGAGTTTCAAATACAATTTTGACCCATTGTTTATTCTATGATATTGATCAAATAATTGTGCTTTTTTTCATTTCAAGTTTTTGTTCCTATAATATCGATTTGATTGATTTAATTTATAGCAGTGACGTAATGAGTGAAAACCAAAATCTTTGCTATCTTTCATTTCAAAATGTTTCCCAAGCTTTTATAGGTTTAAACATGACATTTCTATGACAAAGTAAAGCTAATACTAGAAACTCCTATGAAAGATTTCTCATGCTTATAAAGATTACATAATTACTTTCTTCCTTTTTATGTGATCATGGGTCGAAAGAAAATTAATTGTGACTAAGTGTAGTCACTTCTGAATTGTCCAATCATACTCTAAGAATGGAGTCATGTGAGACTTCTGAGTGATTATGAGAAAACTCCAAGAAACCAAGAGTCTTGTGACATCAGTTTCTTTAACAGCATCGAACTGTTCTTTGATTATGCTTTCATTTTCCTCCTAGGTGTAGCAAATAGGAGTAAGTTTGCTGCATATTATCTAATACAAATGGCTATTGCTACTTGTTTATGTGCCTCTATAAAAAAAAAAAAACATGGGCTTTTTGGTGTTTGTTTTTTGTTTTTGCCACATGCAACTTACCCACTACATGACACACACCTTTGTGGTTGTATACTTTACTCATGTGACTCCTTGTAACCCTCAGAGTATAATTGTCTGATACTCTGAACAAAGTTGGCTATTGCATTAAACTTCAGTCTTCTTCATTTACCAATTCCATTCTCTCAGGTCCCACCACCTCAACAATGATAGACATTGAATATCTGATGAAATGTATGAATATATCATGTAAATTGACCACAGAAGATACTACTATAACTACACCTTCTTCCTTTTTTTTTTTTTTTAATTTATTTTAATTTATTTTGCAATACGATTCAGTTCTACATATCGGTCACGGATTCCCTTGTTCTCCCCCCTCCCGTCCCCCTCACCTTCCCCCCAACGCCCCCCCCCATTCCCATCTCCTCCAGGGCAAAGCCTTCCCCACAGACTGAGGTCAACCTGGTAGACTCAGTCCAGGTAGGTCTAGTCCCCTCCTCCCAGGCCGAGCCAAACAATCCTGCATAGGCCCCAGGTTTCAAACAGCCAACTCATGCAATGAGCACAAGATCTGGTCCCACTGCCTGGATGCCTCCCAAACAGATCAAGCCTTTTTTATAGACTAGCCAGAGAAATGCTCTCCAGGAAGTGAGTGTCACAAAAATTCAGTTAGATCTGTCACCAGCAAGCCAGATTTTTAGTTTCTATGATTCAAAGGAATGACAGCTTCCTGTATCTGAAGACATGATATTCCTGGAATAAGTGAGATATTAACTCTGTATATGGCTCTCTTTCCACAGAGGAAAACAGAAGATAGAGTCAACATGAGAAGTCTTATGTGTTGGTGATACAAAAGAGGAAACCAACTCTCAAAGAAGTTGACTTTCAGTGATGCCATCTCTCTAGCAAATCAGGGAGAAACCTGAATCAGTTAAGTTTGGTGATCTTCAAAGTAGAGCTGAAATTATATTACTGTTCAAAATTTTTCAATCGCCTCTAGAAACAAAGTTGAGATCTTGATTATTTAATAACAGAGATCAGTCATTCTCAACCTTTCTAATGCTGTGACTTTAATAAAGTTCTTCATGTTGTAGTGACCTCCAATCATAAAAACATATTTCAATGTTATTTCATAACTGTAATTTTGCCAGAATTATGAATCATACTGTGAATACCTGATATACCAGATATGTTAGGAGACCCCTATGAAATTGTCATTTAACCCTCAAGGAGTTCGTGACCCACAGGTTGAGAACCACTAATCTAAATCATCTATACACTACATTAAGAAAGAAATTGAAAGAAAATATTTTTCAACAGGGAACATTAAAAGGAAAGAAGATCTATTGCCTGAAATACTACAACTTCAATGTCAGAAGCTTCAGTGTTTTGTTCTTTGTTTAGAAGACCCTAAATCTTCACAACTATTGTGAGCCTCACACATTCCCTTTGGGTTGTCTTCCACACTGTGGATTTACAACTTTGTTTCAATTGTTGTTTCTTCAGTGTCTTGTATTCTCCAGAAGTTAATCAGTGCTGCCCTTGTCTCTTGAGAATTGACTGTCTATCAACACATGAACTCCTAATAAATATTATGAAATATAAATACATTTTTTAGAAACAAGAAAAGACTGGTAAGATATACACATTACAGGACTTAACCTACAGTCACCATAATCTTAAGTAGATAGAATTTTCAATCATTAATCTTCAGAGGATTCGGGAAACCTTTGTCTTTTGATCCTATGTGGGGAATTGATCCTATACCACATAAGAAGCATTTGTAATTCTGTGCATATGGAGAACATAAGTATACTATTGATGTTCTGATCATGTACTTTATAGATAATTCACATGTCTCTGTGAAAATATGAGATTGTTTAGGCTGTGCTCTGCACATTTGGAAACTGTCTTATCATGGTATGTGTAGCAGTTTCTAACACTGTTTTAACACAGTGTTGTCATAACTTGAATTTCACATTTCTCTTCCATCTTACCCACCCTGGATTCCATGCTTTTTTTATAGTATTAGAACTAAATTGCAGAAGACAGAATCATGTTTATACTCAAACTCGAAATTTAGTTCTGATTTTGATGGTGTGACTTCACCAAAATGAAATCATTTTATCTTCTTTAATATTACTTCAGCATGATAGTCAACAGTCTCATGGATTTTAAGAAAGATCAAACTCATTTGTCAGTGGAATTTGTGTTGAATCTGAGATACCAGCTGATTCCACACACTAGTTTCATATACAACAGTACTTCGTTAGAATCGTCCATTTGTAAGGTGTTTATTAAATGTTAAAATTTATTTATTTATTTATTTATTTGCTGATTCTCTAGGATTTAAGACCTTCCCTTGCGTTTTCTAAACTTGGCTTTAGTTTAACAGACTGCAGACATAGTTATCTCATGAAGGTTATAAGATTCCACCTAAAAGTTTAAACTATGGAAGACAGCCTGGTCAATCATAATAAAGGGGGGGAGGGAGCTGCTAATTTACAAAGTAGCATCCTGTAAAATGATATCTCTGCAGCAGAAGCAATCAAACATCTGTTATAAGTTATATAATTGCTTCTGTTTTTTCTTGACATATTTTCTCATCTCCAGTCTTAAGTGTACATACCTCAGATGTGTTAGATAAATATTTATTACAAGATGCTGTTGGTTCTAAGATTTAAACAAAGGCTCTGTTCACTGACTTACATTGCCAAAATCAAGGATAAACTGTAAGAACAAGGCTTTGGACACACAGGCAGCATTCATTATCAAATGCTTCCTCTCCCTACTTTTTAGATAGATGCCACAATGCTGGCTAGTGAAGTGGTAAATAAAGCTAACATCTTATACTTTAACATACCTAGGCCCTAACCTTTACAGCACTGGAATTTTTCTAGCAATGACCACTGCTTCCAGGCACTGCAGATTAGCAACAAACCAGAGAATATCATGACAGTGTTAACTTGATGGATTATAAAAATCTAGGCTTCCAGAACTTGTACCCTGTTTTGGTTAAGTCATTTCGCTGGATCAAGCAATGTCAGATAGTGTAAAAAATTAAAGACTCTTAAAAATGTAAAGAAATACAAATACTTGTTTCCTTTCTTATTTATTGTATTTATTATGTTTTTTCTTTACCAGGAAAATAATATTTTTTTTGCATTATGACTGTTTTTGAAAATTAAAAAATCAACAACTTCCAATAAGAAAATTCTCACTTTATTCACAGAGAATACACTTTATAAACATGCTCAATTTCCTTTGCTTCCATGGTTCACAGAAAATATTGCTTAAATCCACCCTAGAAAGTGGTTATAAGAAATTAAAGGAAGATACAGATATGACCTTTATTGCATTTTCTATTTACCATGAAGTCCTAAAACTTATAGATAGCATAGACTTTGGAGACTTGGGATGGAAGATTTATGTCAGGTCAGTGACCTAATATCTATTGAGAAGTGGTACTTTGATTGCTATTTACCAAGCCAGCCTCCCACAAAGAGACCTTGATGAGGGTGACTTGTCTCTCATTCAAAAATGTCCCAGTAAATCCTGCTGACATTAAATTTGTTGTGTCCTAGCTTTGGAGAGAGTTTGTAACAACAGACCTGGCATCTCCCTGTGAATAACCATACCTCTATTTGTAGTGTAAATATAATCTCACTGTATATCACAGAGTATGGAGTTTAGGTTTTTTTCTGGGCACGGTGTATCAATCACATTTTTAAAAACACAGTTGACATTGTCCTGTTGAGATTTTCCTTGCCATTGAGTACCTGGACCAGCAGTTATAACTCTCAAAAGGTTTGCTTTATAGCAGAAAATGATTTTTTTTCAGTAATCTCTGTTTGAGTGAGGATGGTATTGAAGTGACTTATAGGAGTCTCAATTTCACAGTGCCAGTGTTCTTGTTTAGAGGTTCTCATACGCAAACCTATATCTTCCAGAATATACATTCAGAGAGAAAGTCAGTGTCCCAATGCCAATCCATCCTCTCAGTCTACACCTATACATGATCTTAATGTGATATCACCTGTCTTATATATTAGATTGTCATTGCTTTTTTTTCTTTTGTTTTTCTATTTTCTTAAGCATCCAGGCAAACCATTTCCACACTTAATTGCATTCTAGAAGGCTTATCTAAAGTGAAAAGAACACAAACACTGTAAAGAGTTTTATTACAAAGTTTTATTTATATTCAAATCATTTCTATTTTTCTTACTAAAATTTTAACTGACATGCATATTTAGAAATTCAAATTATTGATTGTTGTGGGATATTCCTTTTACACTTTGTGAAGCTGTGTCACTGTGATTGGTTTTATAAAGAGCTACATGGGTACTAGCTAGGCAGGAAGAGGCTAGGTGGGACTTCTGGGAACAGACAGGACTCAGACAGGAAGAAAGATGAAGTCGCCAGCCAGATGCCAAGGAATCAGGATGGGCAGTGTAGAGTAATGGTAACTGAGCCATGCATAAGAACATATATTTAAAGATATGGATTCATTTATGCTATAAGAACTAGTTAGGAATAATCTTAAGTTAAGGCCGAGCTATCATAATTAATAATACGTCACTGAGTCATTATTTGTGAGCTGGCAGCTCAAAGAAAAATCTGTCTACAATTGATTTTTTATTGTTGTTGTTCTCAATTAGAAGTGACTGTCTCCTTAGCGATTTTCTAAAATAAAATTTAAAAGGTAACATTTCATTCATTTTACAAAGTTACAACAGTACATATTGGTGATAATGTCACTTGATTAAGCATGGCTATAACTGAATGTTTTACTGGCAATACTTATCGAGGAGACATTCTTGCTAAGCATAGAAACTCTATAAATAGACTCTTTCTGGAACAACTGTTATGGGTAAAATTAGCTTTGTTTAAAATTCACATCCACATACACTATGAGTCTATTAATCACATTTTCTTCTTTTTATACACCTAAAAATCATAAAACACTCTGAAACAGTCATTTTCTTTATCTATGTTTTACAAGTAAGTGTTTAATTTGCATTAACAATGTAAACAGTCACTGTTTTACAGAAATAGAAGCCCTTAACAATGAAAATATCTCCAGGCTGATTGATTACAACTGGAATACTTAAGAAGATAGCTGTAGGGCAGAAAAAAAAAATAAATCTGAGTATAAGGAAAGTGCCTCTCACTAATTCATATATTTCTAATTATTTCATCATCTATCACTGTTTAAGCAAATGGTCTTATTGCTTGTGATTGAAAATAATCACTTTAGTGATTCTTCATAATTTTGAAGTTGAGAAATTTCTGAAGAATTAATATAGTTTTTCTTTGATTTACACAGCACCACCTGCAGTGCTTTGTGGTAGGTAGGCTTTCACCTCTGGTGATGCTTAGTCCATGTGCAGATAGGTTGTCTATTAGCTTCTCCCTCCCTCAAAGATACAATTCTCCCTCAGAGCATGTCAACATGGCATAGTTGCCTCTTACAATATGGGAGTTGCACATATAGAGTTTCACATCTTACCAGGTAACTACACTCTGTGAAGGGGTGTTCCAAAGACAGAAAGCAGAAGAGAACAGAGCATTATATTCATATGTGAACCATAATTTCACTTCAGCTTATTCCATGTGTCAAACTACAGGAAGGTCTTACAGAGATTAGAGTATAGAAAATTATATCTCGTCTCTCAATGGCACAGATGAGAAATATCTGGACTATTCTAGTTCTTCCACAACAGGTTTCCTGTTCAAGTCCTAAGCACCCTATAGATTGGAGAATGTCTCATAAATTGTAGTGAAACAATGCTTGAGGCCTCCTGCCTTGACTTCATATGCTAAGAGGCTATTAGTCACAAAGGATCCAGAGCTCAAAATAAACATTATTAGGCCAACTCTATGTCAATACAAAGACAATATACTGTTATAGTTACATATAAAGCAGCATTATCTACAGAAACTTCTAGTTAATGTTATTCTTATTTAAATGTTTCAGGGTATTTATTTTCAGAATAATGTAAGTATAGCCACATTTACCATGAAGTCATTAGAAAATGCCAGTTTTTGCCTAATTATTAGTCATGTTAAGTAATTTCCAAAATTGTTATTTATAGCTTGGGTAAAAACAGGACTATGGCTGGAAGTTACTCATAAAAAGTATTGCTCCATTGATAAATATCACATACAAAAGGTTACTAGGTTGCTAAATGAATACTTATGGGGCAATGCAGGAAAATAGAATTGTTATTTTTTTCTTTAAAAATACATTGCTATTAATTTAATTCAACTATGAGCCAAATACTGCATTGGATTTTTAGGTAACGATTAATGTCTTTGTTGAGGTTCAAATTTAGCATGTTAGACATGATAAAAATAGTAAATTAACATGCAAAATTCAATGTTGTAAGAAAAAGACAGCATGACTACAGTCAACAAAAAGGTTAAAATCTTCAAGGTGGCCTTTGTCTAAGGAGACAACACTGAAATCAAGATATCATATTTGAGCAAGGCAACATTTAAATTAATCACTATGTCAGAATGAAGAGCATAGACAACCTGTCTTAGCTGGGCTGGGATATGGTATATAAAAGAGACAAATGTGATTGACACTGGGCAAAGGATTCTGAAAAAAGACAAACAAGGTTTAGGTTATAGTGAGAAACTTATTTTAATTTTTAATCAGGGTAAGAATACAACATTGTTCATGTTTATTAAAGAGTATTTTACTTTACTTGAAGAATAACTTTGAAAAGGATAAGAAGGGGAACAAAGAGACACCATAGTGTGAAAGAAGATTGCAAACAATGAGGATTCGCAACCTCAGCACGGGGACGGTGACAAGATTCAGCTCTGTTAGAAAAGCAGTACCCTGAGTGTTGCAATCCAGCAAAATCTCTGGAGCCTCACCATTGGATTCAAGTTATAGGTATGGGAGTCATAACAATGAAAAATGACTATGGACAAGGTTAGAAGGCTGTGGGAATCAAATTATCTCAAGACAAACTGACTGTTGGAGAAAAGTCAAGCATGCAGGATTCCAGGAGATGTGCCACACATCACAAATTTAACAATTTACAATTATTTTGTGAAATGACATGTAAAGAAAGAGACACATACTAATAGTTAGAAAAAAATGAATAAATTTCATTTAATGAGATAGTAAAAATAATGGAAGAGTCAAACTTTAGGAGAAACTATCAAGAGTTCAAGTATGTATATAAGTCCCATGTGTCTAATAAAAGTAAATGTCCATGTATTGGATGATATATAAATATAGGTGTAAATATAGTCAGTTATATAGCTTGCTGACTAGAATACTTTGTGATAATCAAGAAGCTAGTCTCCAATTCCTACTTATTATGAGATGATTTTTAAGGTTTCCATTTTCTGTCTTTTGATCCTGCATTTGTCATACATATAACATAAACCATATATATTTAATAAAGTATGTTTTTATAATGTTATCAATATTTCAGTAACAATTTAAAGGAAATATAACTTTAAATTTATCAATCTCTACTTTTAGTAATTATAATTTAATGTAAACTAAAAAATAATATACAATTTAATAAGTAAATATACAATAAATACTTGCTTTTTACTCAAGTGTTAAATAAAATTTTTCATTAAATACAATGTGTTAATTACAAAATGTTTTGCAAGTCTACATAGAAGCATTGTTTTGTCATTGGAAACTTCTGTTTCCAAGCTCAGGTCTCATGAACAGTAGAACAAGATGATCTGGTTTATTTCATGTTTTAAATTTCCTCTTCTTATTTGAGCATGGTAATCCATAATCTGGAGAGAAGTATTAGAAAAAAAATAAGACACATAAGTTGACATTATCATGTAAAGTGATAAATTATGAATACCCTCTATGTCACAGACATTTTAGTATTATTTTTCCGTAGGGCAAATAGGTGGTTTCCATGTATGAATGAGGGCAGAGATCTGGTTACAGAGTCCCACGCACTATATATTTTCTTGGTGAGAAATATGCACTGTTGCTTTCTTCTCTCTTGTGACTCAATCCATATTCTCTATTGTGAAGATGTTCTTTCTATGCCTAATACCATCTGCCTATGACAGCACCTTTAGACACGCTTGAAACCCATACCATGAACTTTACTCATGAGAAATCTGCTCACTGGTGCATCACAACTGCTGAACTCTCTGCTTTAGGTCCTGACCTCCTCTTTCATGGATTTTCATTTCTTCTTAAACATTCAATTCTACATTAATATATATCTTCAAATAGCACAGGATATATACCCACACATCTTGATCACTCTAAAGATGACAATGATTAACACAGTTCCATAAACCCACTTTTATATCCCATAGGTCAACACCAGCACTATCCCGACTGAAAGTTTTCATGCAAAAGAAATTTTTTTTTTTACTGAATAATATAAAAAGGTTGTTAGTAGCATAATAAAACATTTTCCTTTTATTGATTTGGGTGGAATCTATTCTCATGCATAAATGGATTATTGGATTATGGATAAAATCTGCAAGCAGCTAGTGATAAAACAAAATGTCAAAATTGGAACTGAGGGTGTGAATCTATTATATATGTTTTTTTTTTTGTTGCTACAACCAAATATATAAGGTAATCTATAAAAATAAAGTTCATTTGACTCATTAGGTTGGAGTTTCAGAAGTTTAAACTCTAGGGGTCGCATCTGGTGGAGGTGTTCATGCTGTAACATCAAACAGAAGGAAGGTAAAGAGAGATAACAGAAAATATGTTAAACTTATGGCCCTAAGTTCCTTTATCATATTGAAGATTTAATTTGTTAAGATTTGTTGTATTTTACCTACAACTGCTGTTTAACATGTCGCCTAAGTACTATGTCATTGGGTTCTAACCCCAGACTCACTTTTTTATTATCATTGCATTTTAGATTATTCTTCCAGCACATCGCTTGATGAGGACACACTAAAAATATGAAACTCCCATTATCATTGGCTAGGGAGCTAAGTAGAACAGTAGGATGGGATATAGAAGTTGATCTTTAGCAAATAACTACTATTTTCCATTTGTTTCCTTTCTAAGTGATAACACTGGCATGCATTTATGTGTTAATATATTTAGAAGAATATGAAGACTGAGTGATATGGTGAAATTCACAGCTCAAAATATTTTTGAAAGCAGAAAACAGTAAATTCAACAAATGGTTTTTAATTAAATATTTACATCCAAGGATACGAATAAATAGAATAAATTTAAAGATGGACATAATCAGAACTTCTAATTGGAAATGGAAAAGGGAGATCTTATATATTGTATATGTTAATCACATAAAATATGAATTATTTAGTCATCTGATATAATGATAGGGAAATGTAACACATTCAAGAAGTATGGAAAAAATTGAACTTTCTGAAAAAAAATCAACTCTAAGATAACAAATAAGGGCTAAAAATTGAAACTTTCATTGGATAATTAATCATATCTACCACATTATAGGATTTTGATGTGTGGTTAAAATATGCTTTGTAAAATAACTTGAATAAAATTGAAAGCAAAGGCAGGAGTTTTGGGATAAAAAATAATAAAATGGACATAAGGTCTTTGATTGAGAGCAAGGACAGGGAATTGTGGTGACAAAACTGAATATGGGCATTATGAGCACTCAAGGACTCAATGAATGTGGAATTTGTGTGTGTGTGTTTGTTGTTTGTATATATACATACATATATTGTGCCCAGAAATTTTCTCCAGTCCTGCAGAATCTCTCCCACCTGTGTCCTGCCGCTGCTTGGTCCCAAATAAACACACATAGACTTACATTATTTTTAAACTATGGCCATGGCATGCTTCTTGCTAACTAGCACTTATATCTTAAATTAACTAATTTCTATATATCTATACGTTGCCACGTGACTTGTGGCTTACCAGTACCTTTACATCTTGCTTCTTCTGGCAGCGGCTAGCAGGTCTGCCTTGCCTCTCCTTTCTCTTTCTATCTATTTGTTTGGATTTCCTGCCTGCCTCTAAGCTGCCTTGCCATAGGCCAAATGGCTTTATTTATCAACCAATCAGAGTAACACGTATTCATAGCGTACAGAAAGATATCCACAGTACTTCTGTTTTTCTTCTTAATCAAAAATGAAGGTTTTAACTTTAACATAGTAAAATTACATATAATAGAAGAGTTATCAAGCAAGAATTACTATTACAATATCTAGTCTATTTGTTTTTGGCAAAATTAAAGAAAATATTTTATCATCTATGCTATATTTGTGAGTCTAAAGTTTCATATCTAATTTATCTTTTATTATAACCAAAAAATTATAACTACATCAATATATGTGTGTTTATGTATGTACAGGTACATATGCAAATGTATGCATGTGTATGTAGATATAAAACATTTATGTCAAGTGGTTTCCCTATATTTTTGACATAATTTTCTACCAGATCCGTAGCTTGGTAATTTGACAACACTGGCTTTCAAGAAATCCTCCTCCTGTGTCTACTCTCCAGTCCTGGGGCTACAGGTATAAGTTACTACTCTTGACTTACAAGTTTTGGAGAGAGATTTGGGCTCAGTTCCTCCAACTATTAAAGCATGTACTTGCTGACTAAGCTAGCTAGCCAGCCCCTAAATAGAATTTAGTGATGCTAAATGACCAAAAGTACTCTAAGATTGTGGGAACTCTGTGTCAGTGTGAGACAAGGAAAGAAGATAGGTCATTGATGGTTGATGAAAAATGGTGAACAAACGAAAACCATAGTACTTGTCTGATAACACATGAAGGCATTTATAGATACAGAAAGAATTCTTAACATTCATAGGAAAGTATTAATCAGGTTGACAAGTAAAAACATTCATCAAATCCAAAAGATTATTCATAGATATTAAGGCACAAGAAAGACATGGCATAGATAGTGAAGAAGCATACACCCTATGCTTGTAAACATTAAGCAAGAACATCTTTTAGAAGAAAGTAAAAGGTGAGTTTTCTGACCTATAAACACTCAACAGGAAATACAAATGACTTATGAATTTATTTGAAAAATATAGCCAGCATGTTATTTGCTGGTAGAAAAACCCAGGCTCTCTGAAAGGAGCCTCATTTCAAAGTTATGATGGGAGTGCCTTGGGATCTTGGGATACAGCTAAGAGGGTGAATTCAGATGATCTTTTTTTTTGGAAATCAAGAGAGCATAGTGGCATAGTGGAAGGATTACAAGGAATGGAATGTTTGGTGAATTGTTCAGTAACATTACTGGTGGTACTGAGAAAGAATATCTGAGAGGCAATGAACTAAAAGAAATGAATTCATCACAAATATTAGTGACCATGTCTGGGACATGAACAGGTTTAAAAGCCTTTTAGAAGATATTGATTCAGTCTGTATTCTCTTAGAAACATGTGGCAGGGAGGATTTAGCTGTTATTTTTTTTCAAGATTGTACCTGTGAAGAATTAACAGAATAGCCAGAAGGAATGAAGCATAGTAAACATAAACTTAATACATGTCTAGTACCTGTGAAGTACTTTTATCTGGCATGGGAGCTTGGTATAGCAATATCTGATGAGACTGGAATAGCAACCACTATAATGATAATGATGATGAGGAAACATTTGATTGCATTGCTAATTGACTGAAAAATTCAGGTTTGAGGAAGCTATCAGAGATGTTCCTGAGACCTCACATTTTCCCCTAGAATAAAGCATATCAAATAAACAAAACCTTATATAATATATTCAATCACCTCTTAATCATAAACACATTAGTGATGTCTGTATAGTGTAATAAAGCAGTTGATACAAGGAGATAGATGACTCAGCAGTGAAGAGAACCGACTCTTCTTACGGAGGGTCAAAATTCTGTTCCCAGCATCCCCACTGTGCTACACACAAACTACCTGTAACTCTAGCTCCAGGATATCCAACACATTCCTCTGAAATAATTTGGCACTCATTCATATGTGCACAAACCCCACAAGAACACTTATAGACATGATTAACAATTAAATGAATCTTTAAAAAAAGTTAATATATGGCATGATATTGTCGTGTTTGGATATCCCATCCAGCTTAAAATAAATGAAACAAAAGTCCTAAAATGACTTAAAATATCAATGAAAGCCATGGGCAGATAGATGGGAAGAAGCTGAGAGAGGAAAGTTACTTTTTTTCATTTTGAGATACAATAGAATCACAATCCAAAATTATCTGGTGTCTCTTATGATAAACCATGAACATTTTAAATACTTTGATGGAATTTTCACATTGTAAGTGCAGTATGGTAAGAACCAGGTGCAATGCTTCCATGACCAGAAAAAGCCTGGCATTGTTGCACTGGGATATGGATGTCCTAGTTTTAAAAATATCATTGACAACTGAAGAACTTTTATTGACTGAAAATTGGACAGGCTAGCGATTTTGAAAATGCTATATACACTTAGTTTATCAACAGAAGTTGGGCATCCCATTGTTGTTAGAACTAATTGAACATGTGCTACCAAGTTTTCTATTGAATTTGAGAATACTAAGTACCTTCCGTTATCAGGAATGTTAAATTAAGCATTTTTTAAGAACTTTTAACATTGCTTTCCTTTTATCTTGATCATCTTTATAGCCAGTAAATAATTTCTTTTAAAGAAAAACAAAGGTGTATGTAAGTACATTTGTACATGTACACACACAAGCTTCCATATATACACAAACAAGTATGTATAAAGTTGTACATACACACATATAATGGACAGATGGTCACATATTCACACACATGCAGACACATACACTTCCATATTTACACAATACACAAAATTACAAATAGACAAACAAGAACTCTCAAGGTATTTTTGTTCAGACTTGTTTTCTACATGCTGTAAATATCTTCCATTGTATGAATAAGCCTGAAAATACTTGTTTAGTACTAGAAGTAAGGAATATTATTGAGAAATAAATGCATTTAAACTGAGAAAAGTTGTAATGTAGGAGGGTAGAAATCGAAATGTAGCTTAAACATTTAGATATCCTTTTTTGAGACCATCTTTATAGATGTTTACATCGTCTCAGTTCCCCTTTTTGGCAACTTTTGTTGTTGTTGTAGTTTTAGTTTTTGTTTGTTTGTTTTAATATGGCCAAATTATCTCTGATTATTCTGAATGGTTTGTATAGAAACAACAATATTATTTTAAAGCTATACAACAACCTCTATGTTTTACATAGAGCCTGTTGAGTGCCTTATCATATTATAAAACTATTTAAGCTAATGAATCTACCTGTTGAGAGATCTGAGCCTATTAGGTTTTACCAGTTACCTTTTCTGGTATGCCAATTGGCATTACAGGTAGCCATTTTGTCCCCTATGTCAGGGACAATCTTATATTTGTAACTTTCAGGAATATAGTCCTAATAATTGAAGAAAGGGAGGAGGCTCAAGACCAGGGTGGAGAGAGAGAGGTCCCATTCTCAGGAATAAACAGGTGAGGAAACATATGATGTAATTATCTGGAGTTCATTTTACCTATGAGAAATGGATCCAAATCTTATGACTCCTTTGGTATTTTTATGGTTACATTTTTGGTTTTAGTTTATAAAAAGAGATAAAAGTTTTAGATACACTAGCATTACCATTGCTTGTAATCTGTATTAAAATTCACATTGTAAAAAGAAAAAGAAAAAGAAAAACAACTAAGAAGTATGTGGTAGTTTTAAAGAAAATTGCCCTCAAAAGAAATGGCACTATTAGGAAGTATGACTTCGTTGGAGTAGGTATGGCCTTGTTGGAGGAAGTGTGTCACTTTGAGTGAGGGCTTTGAGGTTTCACATATGCTCAAGCCAATCCCAGTGACTCCGTCTACTTCCTGTTGCCTGCAAGATGTCAAAGTCTCAGGTACCTTTCTAGCATCATGTCTGCCTATACTCCACCATTCTCCATCATGATGATAATGGACTGATCCTCTGAAACTGTATGCCACCACCTTAATTAAATGTTTTTCTTTATGAGAGTTAACTTGGTCTTGTTGTCTCTTCACAGCAATTAAGACAAGGTATCTGTAAGAAATCTCACTATAATAATAGAATAGAGTGGGGAGAAGTTTTAACCTGTTTTCATTTCTTATATACTCTATTTTCTTAGACCTTTAAAACTTGTATAGACTTTAAAAATTTTTCTTTCAGTTGTTTAGCAGTGACTCGGGTAGTTATTATTGAGAATAATTTTTGCGAAGTATTTTCCTTCAGTGAAAAGTTACATCTGAAACCTGTCTATCCTTTAATGTGACGTTTGTTAGCAATGCAAACTTATTTGTCTTTTCTTAAAAAGAGAACTAGTAGCTCCATAGAAAGCAAGGCTTTGTTTTTATGAAAGAAATGAACAAAGAAGTCGTCTGCAGCCTTGGGGGAAGGAACTGGTTTCTTGTTGCTGCTAAGTTAACAAAGCTACAGTTAGTCTGTCTGTTGGTGCCATCAGAGATCAGAGAAGGATAAATTAAAACATGAGATAAAATCCAAATGGCACATACCTCAATCAGAATGAGAGACTAGTACATTACCTAGATGATCATTCTAGGATCCTGTGGTGTCCCTGGCTTCATTTGGGGGCAGAGATCCCAGGGTAGAATTAGTTTTCAACTATCTGGCCTAGAAGATGAGAGGCTTTCTTGTGGAGGAAGGTCATGGTAGACACCCCTTATTTGTTTAGGCAAAGGGGAGCAATCCACTCTACAGTGTCCTCCTTATCCACAGTTTGGGCCAGGTCCTGGTTGCAGGTGAGACATTGAGGCAGACTTCCCCAATGGTTAGCATTACTACAATCCAGGTGGAGTCATCATTGTACCCTATCATCTTATTGGAGACCTTGAAGTCACTGCTAAGGGCTAGGGATCTCTGTCAGTCATTGTAAGCCTTTTTTTATTATTATTAAACATTTTAAATGCCATATTCAGCAGATCTTTGACAAGTTTGAGGACCATCATCTATTAAGTGTATCTGAGATAAACAAACTTTGCTTGTCTTTAATTACTTGCTTTAGATTTAACTTGAAAACATATACAGGAGGCTAAATAAGATTTATTTCTGTAATTAATTACATTAGTACTTAGGATGACTACAAGAATATTTCTGAACATATTAAGGCATAATAATATCTAACAGTTTATAACAAAAATAACAATTTCTGAATTGAAGCCCATTTAGTATCAAAATAAAATTTGTAAATCATGAATAAATATAGTCCACAGGGAGACTGGCAGCTTTACTTTCCTGGTCTTTACATAGTGCACCAATACAGAATATCATAGTTTCTTAGATGACCTGGTTTATCAAAACAGCAAAAGCTTAACAAATTTAGTAAAGACAAAGAGGTTAGCCATTAATTCTTAAATCAATCTTTGCTAGCCTCAATAGACATAAGGAGAAATCTTTTGCCAGACTCTTTAGGTCATTGTCATGCTCCAACACAAGACAGGAGGATCCCAGTATCTGGTATGTAGTGTTTGGTGCTCATGGCTGTGGCCCTATATTTTTTTGCCTTTTGTTTATTTATCAAAAATACGTGCTAATAAAGACATCATAATAAAATATATAACAAGTCTAAAATGTATTAGAGCCCTATGAATCCAAATATTTTTAAAAGTTGTTCCTTAAAAATATCCATTTTTCATTTAAAATTTCTGTAAAACTTTAAATATTCTCTTAAAGTTTAAAAAGTCTCCTAACTTGTGCTCTTGCCTTATCAAAAAGTAAAGTAACTCTTTTACTTCAAAGTGAAGATACAGGCACAATCATAATCTGCCAATAAAACCAAGTTGGAACAGTGCGACAATTAAATGCTCAATATCTGGAATTCCTCTGGGCCTTGAGTCACCACTCTGGCCCCATCCTAGCCATCTCCATAGCCTCTTTATGTCTTTAAAACCAAAACTACCTGGGTGACTCTTAGGTTACAAAAATCTTGCTACCAGCATAAATTATGTCCTTGTACATGAATGCATGGAGGTGTAGCTTTTATACCTTATTAAGCAAGCATTGCTTTTAAATCCTACCTTTCATAAACCTTATTTTCAGGACAGTAATTATTATATAAAAAAACTGTCATAATCCAAAGTATCTTGGTCAGGCCACACCATGTGGTTACCTTATTTTTTTTAAATTTAAATTTTCTTTTTCATTTTACATACCAACCCCTGTTGCCCCTCTCTCTCCTTCTCCTACTCTCCCCCTACCTCCCTCCACCCCATCCCATGCCCTCATCATAGGAACAGTTGTGTGCCTTGATGTGTTTGTGGGTCCCCTGGCAATGAGACCAGAACTTATTCCAGGTATACAGACTGACTTTTAGAGACCATTCCCTATGGTGCAATGTCTTACTCAGCCATTATGAAGGGGGAGGGGCATGGTCCTGCCCCAACTTGGTATGCCAGCCTGTGGTTACCTTTAATCAAGATGGTGATGAAGTCACATGACATCCTTCTTTTCCAACCCTAGGAAAGATGGCTGCCAGTCTCATGGCTGCCTAAAGATGGTGGCAGGTCACATGTTTATTTCCTAAAATGGAATCATGCCATATGGTTCTCTTTAGATTACCTATTTACAGATTTTTAACTCTGAACCCCATGTTATGAGTTTTAAGTTAACTTCTTTTTGTAGCTAGAGTTTTCCTGCCTGGCCCACAGTCAGGACAAATCTCTCTCACCTGCCAGTCCCACAGCCGCTCAGACCCAACCAAGTAAACACAGAGACTTATATTGGTTACAAACTGTATGGCTGTGGCAGGTTTCTTGCTAACTGTTCTTACAGCTTAAATTAATTCATTTCCATTAATCTATACCTTGCCACGTGGCTTGTGGCTTACCGGCATCTTCACATGCTGTTTCTCATCGTGGCTGCTGGCAGTGTCTCTCTGACTCAGCCTTCCACTTACCAGCTTTATTCTCCTCCTTGTCCCATCTATACTTCCTGCCTAGCCAATGGCCAATCAGTGTTTTATTTATTGACCAATCAGCAACACATTTGCCATACAGAACATCCCACAGCACTTCTCCCCCCCCCCTTTTTTTTTTTTCAAAAAGGAAGGTTTTAACCTTAACAAAGTAAAATTACATATAATTTGGGAATTTGGGCGTAGCTTCTCTTACTACTTCCTGCTGGAGGGGGCCACTGTATCTTATGGGGACACAAAGAAAATTTTAGGATTATGGAATAGTCCATGAGGCTGTATCGTCTGAGCCAGTTGCCTTCAAACCATTCTGGATGTTGGATCATCTGGGCCATGGTGTCATCGGAGACCTTTCAGGGGGTCTTGGCTGGTCAAACCTGATGTATCTTAATCTGGAACAAGTCCATAGCCTCTGGCTTTCTGTGGGAACAAAAGCAGAGACTCTTTTCCAAAGTAACATATCCTTATATCCAAATTTTGAAGTTAAGGTACCTTTAAAATATACATTTTGACATAACTCAACAGCTTTTACAATCAAATGTTTTTCTGCAGTTAAAAATCCCAAAGACAACACAATCCAGATTCTCTGTATAATATTCATCTTCACATGGCTTATTTTTATATTAATTTTACTGTCTCTTTAAAGACTTTATTTTTTAAAACTATGTATTTGTTTCTTTAACTGTATATATCACCTTTTTTGTCTCTTTCAAGCCTACGTATATTTTACACACATTGTAAACTATTACATCTGAATCTGTCTTATTGTGAATCTATTGCTTTAAACTGCAGCAGCTGTGGCTGCTGGCTCTGCCCACCTCAGCTTCCCAACATGGTCCTGGTGCTTTACCGCTCTGGGAGCTATCGTGGGTCTATGCTTTTATCCAAGCAGCATGTAGCCCAGAAACCTCTTTTTTTTGTTTTGTGCTAGCAAAGTCTAAATCCACCATGCAGCTTAATGTGCCACTTGCAGAGGCCTCAGTCCTGCCATACTGCAGGTCAAGGGCGCACACTAGGAACCCACAAGTAGCTCAAACCGGCAGCTGCCGCTCATTTGAGAGAGACAATTAGGAAGCTGTTTTTAGCTCCGTTTTAGAATCTTTTTTCTCAGTTTTTAGGTGGAAACTCTTGCCACCACGTTGGATGCCATTTGTAGTTCGAGTTTTCCTGCCTGGCCCACAGTCAGGACAAATCTCTCTCACCTGCCAGTCCCACAGCCACTCAGACCCAACCAAGTAAACACAGAGACTTACATTGCTTACAAACTGTATGGCTGTGGCAGGCTTCTTGCTAACTGTTCTTACAGCTTAAATTAATTCATTTCCATTAATCTATACCTTGCCACGTGGCTTGTGGCTTACCGGCATCTTCACATGCTGTTTCTCATCGTGGCTGCTGGCAGTATCTCTCTGACTCAGCCTTCCACTTCCCAGCTTTATTCTCTTCCTTGCCCCGCCTATACTTCCTGCCTAGCCAATGGCTAAACAGTGTTTTATTTATTGACCAATCAGCAACACATTTGCCATACAGAACATCCCACATCATCTTTTTGTTATGGATATTACATTTTTTTTAGCTTATTTATTCATTTTACTTCCTGACTGCATTTACTTCCCCGGTCTCCCCTCCTGTTCCCTCCCTCCCTCCCCTCTCCCACTGTGGGATGACTTATCCCTAACAGGCTTGAGGACCAGCTGACCCAAACCAGTAAAAAAGATACTTTCTGAGAGCCAACCTGGGTCTGCCTAAGGGTCCTAGCAACAGTAGCTGAGACATGATCTGGAGGTGACCTCGACCAATAAGAGGCAGCCATATCACACTAGCAGATGCATATTCATCAGACCTCTCCCCAGGGCAGGGTGGAGGGTATAAAAGGCTTCCATCTTCCTAATTATCTGAGTTAGTTGTTTTGACATTCTCTGAGTCTGTGTGGTTTGATTCTGTGCCTACTTGGTTCCCTCCCCCAAAGGGAACAACAGCACAGGACTCTGCCACACCCCCCCATCCATTCCTCCTCTGTTTCTGTTCAGAAAGGGCCAGGCCTCCCAAGGGTAACAAAAAGAATGACATATCAAGTTGCAGTAAGAAGAAACTGAGCTCAGGCTAAGGTTTGGCTGAGGGTCCCTGCATCTGTTTCCATCAATTACTGGATGAAGGCTTCCTCACCACAATTGAAGTAGTCACCAATCTGATCACAGGAGAGGTCCAGTTCAGATTACATATCCCTATTGTTAGGAGTCTTTGCTAGGATCATCCTTATAGATTCAAAGGAGTTTCCCTTCCATCAGGTTTCTACCTGACCTTGAAATGCCACCACCACCACCAGTCATCTCTTTCAGTACTCTCCCCCTCCATCCACCCAATCCCTCAAGTTCCCATGCCCACCAGCCCCCAGTCCACTCAGGAGATCTCTTATTTTTCCTGACATTGCCAAGCAGCATTGTTGTGATGGTGGAGAATGTCTTTAATCCCAACACTTGGGAGGCAGAGGTAGACAGACCTCAATGAGTTCGAGGCCATCCTGGTCTACAAAGCAAGTTCGAGGACATGGAGGATTGTTGCACAGAGAAACATTGTCTCCAAAAAACAAACAAACAAAAGAAACTGATGTGACAGATTTTAACCATACCTAATAAACTTACAAATTTTGAGATACAGAAAGTTCATATAATAATCAGGCAATGAGATGAAACCAATCATCCCTTTAGCTTCTCTGCTTTTCTCTTTTATCTTTGTCATAACTCTAGATCCTGGGCATAGTGACATTGAAAGAATGCATGAGTCTGAGAAAGGGAGAGCCCTAACCCTACTCGAGAGCCAGATTCTTAATAAGATAGAACAGTATAAGATGACTTTCCTATTATCCACACAAAACAGAATGTGTGAGGAGGAAGCTCACACATTCAAAGAACACCAGTCAAAAATACGGCAGTGACCACTATTCATTCATACATTCAGCTGAGTCTGATACATACAATTCCAGCTCTGTGTTTATAATAAATCTTACCTACACACCAGAAAACACACATCTATCCACACACACAAAACAGACAAAACTTTCCCTGCCTTCTTTGTGTTGTAATTCTAAGGAAGAGCCGCTCTGGTAGTTGCTCTAGTAAGACATGACAGGGTTTGGTGCTGGAGATGATTCTCCAACCTTACAGAGGAGCTACAGCAGTGTGTCCTTAGTGGGGTAGCTCCAGCAGGGTCTTCCCTCAGGCTTCAGCGCAGGGCCAGGGGCTTTTCTTCTTAACTGCCCATCAAGCCCCACGCCTGGTTGTGGGCATTGCATTCTGTTTCCTCCATGCACAGACTTGACACGTACTACCATCAATCCCCATACCCTAAAAAGCTCCATCATTTCCAGGGTGACCTTTGGATCAGCGCTCCAGGTTATCAGTCTTGCCATTTGCCCATTCAGTTGCCCAGAGTCAGAAAGACAGAGACAGACATTAGATAAGACACAGAGCCAAAACGAAAACAGAAAACACAAGACAATGACATCAACAATTGGAGTCATTCAGCGAAATCCTCCAGTCTGATTAAGAAAAATTCTCTTAATAAATAGGAGAATCCCTTTTCTCCTCAATAGCCTCACCACACACACAACCCAGCTGCCAGGAACTCAGACAACTCTGAGTTCTCCTCCTCAAATACCAGAATGCCTGGCATCCCACTTTCCAGAATCTCATCGTGGCCCCAGTGTCATAGGTCACCTTTATAGTTCCTGTGCTCTGTTGTGCAGCCTAAGTGTGGGAACTCTGCTGATAAGCGCCACGAGGCTGAACCTCTGCTAGTTCTTTTCAACCCCCAGTGTCACTGGGACATTCCCAGAGTCCCAGGGCAGCTCAGGGGGAAAAGTGGTGGATCTGATTGAGTTCCAAATGAATCAGAAATAACCAGAGGGCTGTGGGACTTCTCTCTTTGTCCTGGACCAAGGATTGGTATGCCTCGTCAGCCCCTTATGTCCCCAGATCGAGATCCCCCAGAGCCAGAATTCAGAAATTTCCATGAGGGGGAAAAAAAAAGAAAAAAATGCTTGCTGTGTTCCTTTTCAGTGCAGCCCTTCGCCTCAGGAGTCAGCAGCGTGGAAAGCATGGTCCCAGAGTGGAGAGCCCTGCTTCAGCAGAATTTGGGTGGAGTGGATTTTCTTCTTGCTGGGAGTCTCCAAATGTTGATCCTGAGACTTCTGAAAACAAACAAATGAGCAAAAAACAGTTCCATAATTTTGAGCCAAATTTGAAGCAATCTTTAATTAAATACTGGCCAGGAAGATGGGCTCTAGTCAGGTTCACAGGAAAGGGCCATGAGTCATGTTTTACAGAGGATTGAGAAGGCAGAACAACCTGAACACCACATTTCTCATCAGGTTCAGTCAGGGGAAAGCACATGTCCTGATGCATTTCCTGCCTACTAGCTCCTGCCTCCATCCGATCAAGCACATCTGGTGCAGTTGTATCAAACGAAATTTTTTAGGGGGGTGAAAACATAAACAATAGCTTCCAACATTTAACTTTGGTTCTCACAGTATATGAGATCAATTTTATCTTACTTCAAGAAATCGTAAGGTGAACTTAGAGCCACAAGGCGATGACTTGTCACAGTCCACCTCTTCTGAACTGAACTGCTTTCAAAGGTCAGTTGCAATGCTACTGTCCATTTGTATTTTCTGTAATACTACTTGAAATATCTAGAACTTATTTCAGCAATTTGTCTCCTCCCTATTAAGTAATTAATTTTTTCACTGTTTCTCTCACCAAGAGCCTTGCTTGCTCATACAGTGAAAAATATTCACCTTTTCTATGATGATTTGGCATTTGGGCTAAAAATATCTAACATATGTTTGTATGTGTACATGTGTTTACAGGCATTTGTGATACTTTTCATTCAAAAAGTAATTTACAGTAGTCTTATTTTTGTGTTTGAGGCATGAAAAATTCCCCTTCCAGGAGACTTATGACAGTTCAAAATAGACTGATGTCTAATTGGAATATATCATCTTTTAATGAGAATGGAAATGCTTTCTGACACATCTATCACTTCATTTGTTAGATGTCAGATGGAAAAGGCAAGGAGTGTAATGCTAAATACCCTGCTGTGGTTACCATCCAGTGGAATTCACAGAAACATTTTAAGAAGCCTCCTGGGTCTTGCTCAGCTGCAAGGCCAACTTTTGTCCTATCGCAGAAGAAGATATTCTTTACTATGAAAAATGAAGCAAAAGCTAGTATGGGAAGTCATAACCCTTTAAAGGGAATGGTGGAACTGTGACAAGAGAATATTAAAAGAGTAATCCCTAAAGGAATGCCACTTGCAGTCTTAGAAACAGCAGGATTTGTTAAAGCCTAAGCTCCTGCAGGCCGGTCAGTCTTTCACTCAAGAAACTTCATAAAAAACTGAAAGCACTTCCCCTGATGCCTTGTGAAGAATTCAAGGCCCAGCACGTGTGCACTCAAGGTCTAAGAGCCAGCTGCTCAATACGACTCTAGTAAGCTGGCATTAGACAGGGTTAAATCTGTTTTCCACAATACAGAAATAATGAGGCTTGTCACATTCAGTAAAGTATATTTTGTGTGCTGTGGACAACTGAATATACTTTGATTAATACAGGCCAAATTATTTTTTCTATGAAATGTTAAGGAAAAAAAAATCTCATACGTTATAATTTTCTCTGGAAACCAGAAAATAAATTAGATATTTACATATTTTGTTTTTCTGAGACATGTTCATTTATTTTTATATATTAATTCATTTTTTAATCCATGTAAGGAAGCTTCTATCCACTGAGCACATTGTTGTTATGTATTTCAGAACATATATATATATATATATATATATATATATATATATGTAAAAACAAATAATGTATAAAGGCCATAAACTTGAAAAAGAGAAAGGAGGGGTTCATGGAGAATTTAGAGGCAAGAAAGGAAAGAGAGACTGATGTAATTATAGTATAATTCTAAAAAAGAGAGAAATAAAAAAAAAAACTACAAAGAGTGTGGTGATATTTTATTTGTGCACCCCAATAAAGCTTATCTGAGGATCAGAGAAAAAAGCCAACCACTATATTAAACATAGATGTCAGTCCTAGCATTCTGGAGGCAGAGATTCATCCAGATTTCTGTGAGTTCAGGGCCACACTGGGAACAGAGCCAGGGCGTGGTAGCACACGCCTTTAATCCCAGCACTAGTTAACCACAGAGGTCTGGAGGTCTGTACAGAAAAACAGGAAGTGATAGAGCTGGGCAGAAAGAGGAAGTGGTGAAGTTGGGTGGAGAGAGGAAATGAGATGGCAGGGCACAGAAAGGATATAGGTGTCAGTACACAGGAAGTAGCTCTCTCTCTGGAAGCTGAGGAATTGATAAAGTGAGGTTGACTATGGCTTGTCCTATTCATCTGATCTCTAAGTTTTTACTCCAGTATCTGGCTCCAGGCTTTTTATTAATAAGACCGTTTATCGATTCATCTTACAAAAGAGGATATATATATGACTTGTAGAAGGCATTTTTTTAAAACAATACATGGAAATATAAAAATTCAACTGACTGATGAAGTCTGCTGTTTCAACACATGTACATATCAAATGATTGTATCAACCTAAACATATCTGTCTCCTCACACATTCATGTGACTTTATGATAAAATGTTAAAATTTGTTCTAGTTTATTAAACGCTCACATTTTATCACCACAAATAGTCAACCCTTCCTGCATTAACAAATTACACTTCTTGCCCCATTATCACTAAACCTTAGTATCTATTGATAGGTATTTCTAGCAATGTTCTTAATTACGTATGTCAAAAGTAACTTAATTTAAAGTCTTTCTCATCAAGATAATTTCACTCACAAAACAGTAAGATTAAGACACCCCATTAAGCTGGGCGGTGGTGGCTCACGCCAGCCAGTAAAGAGATCTCTTACCTCTACTGAATCTTCAGCCTGAAAGGGCTGAGCTCCTGTCTCCACCCTGCCTTATCACTTCCTCTCTAAGCCCAGCCAGATCACTTCCTGTTTCCTCCTCCCAAGTGCTGGGATTAAAGGTATGTGACACCACTGCCTGGCCTCTAGTAACTAGCTCCACACTCTGATATCCAGTCAAACTTTATTTTTGAGAGCACAAACAAAATATCACCACAGGTGGTGCTTATAAGAAGTGGTCCCTTATCAAATATTAATCTACTAGTGTTTTATCCTGGGCTTTGAACCACCTGGTACATGGAAAAAATAGATTTCTGTGGTTTATAAGTGAAACATTCAATGGTATCTCCTGATACCAGCTCAAAAGGATGACAATATCAGCTATAGAGACCAGATAACCAAAATAGAGGCAGCTCTGAAAACGTGTTTATAGGGATATAACTAGTGAGCAGAATTTATCATTTATATTATCAAATAGTTAGATTTAAGAGAAGGGGAGGCTTTCTATTTGACTACTAGAAAAGGAGTGGAGTCTTTCCATGAGGGAACTTAAAAAAAGATTTGTTAATTTATGTTCATTGTTTTAGTCTTTTCCAAAACCTAGTTTTGCATGTTTCTTTTTTTGGGAGTAGGATGTTGAAGGGACAAGGAAATGTGTTTTCAGGAAAACTAATCTCCTTTTCTCCAGGTATGGTAAGTACTAATCAGGACTGAATCTGCCAAGAGCTGGAGAGATGGCTCAAAAGTTAAGAGCATTTGCTCTTCTTCCAGAGGACCTAGCACCTACCCATATGAAGCTCACAGCTTTTTGTAACTCAAATCCCAGGGGATTCAGTACCCAGTTCTGCCATCCATGGGGACCAGCAGGTATGTGGTATATACACATGTATGAAGCCAAAACCATACTGATAAATGTAAAATACAAATAAATAAATCTTAAAAAAATTACCCAAGCACTGTCAACCATGCTAGTATTTTACAATCTTCTGTTAGTCTCATGACCTGCACTCAGCCAAGTATAAGTTTAGGATATTCTCTGACAGTTTTGTGACAAATGTGTTCTTCTATTTGTCGAAAACAAATATGGTAGCAGGGACTCTAAAAGCAGTATGGATTTTTTATAACATATTGAAAGGTACATTATAAGGAGGTTACCAGATGATGAGGACAGTATAGAGAAAAGATGGGAAAGAATAACAGAAAAGATAAAGGGACGTTAGTGTCATAGTATAACTTTGAAAGAAAGGATATATGAAATAAGTAATTTTTCAACTTCATGAATATATGAACAATGAACTACCTAATTTGCATATATGAATGTGGGTTGAATATCATGTTACCAGCAAACAAAACAATCTGTCACTGGACTTGCAGAAAGGATGGAAACAGGAAATTAAAAACCAATCAGCCAGTTAAGGGCATGGGGTTCAAAAGATTCTTGTTCTTGACCAGAATCTGGAAAAGTCTTCGGTTTTGTCTTTTCCAGAGGCAAAAGGTGTTGGAAGGGATGTTTTGCTTCTCATTGTCTCTGTTACCCTAAATAAGCAGTCCTACATGGCATGTATCAGTGAGAATGTGAATAAAACCGAGAGAAGGGAAATACAGACTTCATATCGGGCCAACAGAACTGGCCAGCTTGTTCTCCTTCCTGCTCCTCACCCCAGTTGTTACTGTCAGGCCTATAAAATCGCCCTGAACTCACAGTTTAATGCTGTCCCAATCCTAGGGCCTGTGTCTGCTATGAAGGAACTTTGCTGTCTTTCTTTTAAGGTCCATACTCTAAACCTATAAAAACAACTTTTTAGTTTGCTCCTTCTGTTGTCTATGAACTTTATTCTTCCAATTTCTAAAACAATAACCAAAAGTCCACTGACTCAATAGAAGATTTTGGTGACTGAACATCAGGTTTCTATTTACAATAAGAACACTTATCTGGTAAGAATTATATTCACAATTTCCAGCCTATTTGCATTTGCAAATTCAGAGAAAATACTCCATTATCTATCCTACCTTGGTAATTCCAAAGTTTTGTACCTAATTCCCCTTCTATTCTAAATTATGTTACCAACCCAAAGCTATCTTTTTAGACCTCAAAACATTTTCTCAGATAAATAACTTAAGCTTTTATGTCTCTCAGCCTTATATACTTTACATCTCTTTTATGAGTTTCTTTTTTTGATTTTGATAACAAAGAAAACTGTAAATATAACTATTTAGTCTTCAACCTGGTTAAAGACCCAAGAAAGATATAATATTACCTGAGTAAACAGGAAGTGCAGACCAAACAACTTCCAAAACTATAGAAACGACAGAGATAGCTGACTATCTGGATAGTCATCTAAGTTGCCTCTTTAACTTTCTAGAAGGACATTCATCTTCTATATACTTTCCTGGAACATCTGACAGAAGTGCTTGCCCAGTGGCTAACTTTGTGACAATGAAAGCAAACCCTATGTGGAGTTTCTTTGATGCTTGTCAAACTTTTTTGAAGTAAATTGATGCTGTCAGGAGCAGACATGTCTGTCTCACTGTCATGAAATGTCTTACATTATTAAAACATCTTAAATATCACATTCTGTAGGTCTTTGAAGTGGTCACTCTTGTATGGTACCTGGATAAATTAAGGTTAATTTTCTAATAACCTTGGGCAGCTCCTCTTTAATTTCATAACTCAGTGGTGTGGTAGGTTCTTCTCTAAATTCATCTGTCTGTGTATGAATATTTTTCTTAGTTTCCTTATTAGGCCTTTCCAAGGATTACATCTTATTAGTCAATTTTTCATATTTAGCATCAATATCAAACAACTTTTTAAGGAAAGAAACATGCCTTACCAAACTGATAATAATTATAATTGACATTATGTCAATCCCAGATAAGTTGATAATCCCTTCACTTAATTTTTCCATTTTTAAACCATCCATTGTGAAACCATACAAAGACCTAATAACCAGCATTGTAATATTGTTCCCCATTCTTATCATGGGGAAAATCTTTTCACCTTTATTTTATTTTATTTTTTTTTTTCAAAAACTAATTCCCCCTTTAGAAATTCCCAGGTGTCTTACCAAATCTGCTGGTGATGACAGGGAAGGCAAAGCTATGGGAAAGTAGTCAGTTGTGATGAAGGTACTTGGCTATGAGGGTGCTTAGCGGGGTGTCCAGGCAACCAGGCTAGCACAGCAGGCACTGGGGGAAGTTACTATGCTCCACAGCCTGGGTTGAGGGCACCTACAGTTGCTCACATGTGGCCAGGGGCTGAGGTTGTATGGCAGTGGCAAGAGCAGTACAAGCCTGAGCAGTGCAAGCAGGTGTTTAGACACAAGGCTGGTACTGCAGCAGCCTAGGGAGGGAGTACAGGGGAAACCTACAACCTGTGGGGAGAGGGTACAAGGCACTGGAAAAGTCGACACAGGGGAGCAAGGGGGAGAAACCCACTGGACTAGAAGCAAGGGCCTGGGCCACCTGAATGACAGAGGAGTTCATCAATACTGACTCTGATGACTTCAAAGCCCTCAGGGAGCTGCTGCCTTGTGATCTCATGCCCTGCATTGGATAACAGATGAAGCCATGACATATACTACTGTATTATTAAATAAAACTAGGGAGTTAGATATCGGGGTAAAATTTTGATTGGTCAGAGAAGTGATGGAGAAGCAACCAGTGACCTTCTCTCTCTCTTTCCTCCATTCAAAAAGGGCTGTGAATCTTACTAGGGCCCTGTCTAATACTTCTTGTGTCTCTGTATACATCCTGGGTCATCCAAAACCTCTACGGCTAATTCTAGGTAGATAGTTGCTAGGTCCACCCTCTGATTCAAGGCAGTCTCAGGAGTGTCAGAGTGCAATAAAGACATTCAACAACAGCTACCAAGTACTGAGTTAAGTGATAACTTCACATTTTTAAATGAATCTCACATGATATCTGACTGAGATAATTTTTCCTTCATCCACAAAATTTGAGGATATACTAAGAATATCTTATATATATATACATATATATGTATATATAATGTATATTACAAATAAAGCATACATAAATTTTTATTTTGCAAAGAAGTTTAGTTTCATTATACACATGGTATGAAAGAAAAATATGGAACTTAACAAATTAATGTGA
The DNA here is from genome assembly GCF_007827085.1 of Peromyscus californicus insignis. Classification (NCBI taxonomy): domain Eukaryota; kingdom Metazoa; phylum Chordata; class Mammalia; order Rodentia; family Cricetidae; genus Peromyscus; species Peromyscus californicus. The sequence continues at coordinate 74,034,979 of NW_026294595.1, forward strand.
ATATTATTGGACTCACATAGAGAATATGGAAGCTTCAGAATTCATATCCAGGCTTTCTGACCCTGAGCACATTATTCTTTCTGCCCTCACCTCACTTCATATTTTCAGCATGGCCCTTTTCTGAAAGAATTCAGATTGAATATTTCCAATGTTATATGCATGATGACAAAGAATGGGAAGGTTGGAAAGCATTGGAAGTTAGCAGAAAAATGTACCTACTCACCCAAATGCTAAAGTCACATAACTACAAGCAGTTTCCAGGGAACATAACATTTTTATTATTAAATGTCTGAAAACACATTGCTTTAAATAATTACAACATCGTAGCTCTGTATAAGATTGGATTAAATAACATGTAGATGTTAAGCATAATCATAATCACAATGATAATATTGCTTTAGAAAAATGCTTAAATATTTTACTCATCCTTTCATGTTTACTTCTTGGTTATTGTAGTATTGCTCAACCATGCACTTTTAGAAAATAGCTCATTTCAAAGTCATCACTTTTGAACTGAACAATGTGAGCAGTTTCACTTGCTATTTATTGTAAATGATTTGGATTTTACAGAGAAACATCTAGACTTCTAGCTGAATGTATGCTGCAATGAAATGTCAAGTAGCTAAGAATAACTTGCAAGACTTATATTTTCAGATTATATGGATTTACTGTGTAGGGATGTATATGTTTTCATGAGCACAACTACAGTAGAAGGTAAAATATTTTGAAAAGATATTCTAAAATCTATCTTAATGATAAATTTATTTCCCAGACAAAAAGAAAAACCTTAGAAATCATTGTAAATAGGGTCAATGTAATGCTTTATAAAATCACCTATCAAGTTGGTATTTCATAAAATTGGTAAAGATAGAAGAGATGAAAATGTATAAAAAGTGTATCTTCATTTAGGGAATAAAATAGTGCACATAATGTGGAATCATTTGCAATTTTGAGTGCCCTGGTGTAAGTGAGCTGTGATAATGTATTTTTAACCTATCCATTTGCTTATTTACAGAACTTACTGGTCAGTGAGTGAGAAAAATAGCATAGCAGGAAGTGGACAACTTTAACACGAAATCTAATAGTTCTTTTAATTAAAAAAAAAAAAAAACCTGGAGCCAGATATTGGGGTAAATGCTGAAAGATCAGAGAGACAAAGGAACCAGTCACTGTCACTTTCCCACCTCGCCAACTCCAAGAATCCTCTGACTCAAAGCCTCTGAGTCCTCAGTTGAAAAAGCCTCAAACCAAAAAAAAAAAAAAAAAAAAAAAAAAAAGGCTTAGTTCTTGTCTCCTCATGCCTTATACATCTTTTTCTACCCAGCCATATTACTTCCTTCCCAGTGCTGAGATTAAAGGTGTGTGATTCCCAAGTACTGGGATTAAAGGTGTGTGTCTGGCTCTGTTTCTCTCCTTTTTAAGAGTTGCTATGGTCATAGAATCTCTTCACAGCAATAGAAACCTTAACTACAACACAGAGGAATCTTTTAATTTGGTAAACTGCTTGAAGGAGTCTTTTCATGATAAAGGCTTTCTTTCTTCCCTTTCTTAAATCCCCACTTATCTTATTACACATACACATTCATCTTCTAAACTTCCCAACGGACTACTCAAGGAGGCAGCAGTAGAGAATACTCATTTAATCCTTCAAATACTGCAAGTATTTGAAAGCTCTCGTCGTCACTTCTGAGAGTTGCTGTGGCTCAGCCCTGAAGCACAGATGTTTCCCACACTCTGTTGTCATAATTAGAAAATTTCAGCCCTGCTGTAAGGAAGTGAAAGTGATTTTGAATCTACTAGTCAGTGAAATGCTTCATGAGATATAAGTGTGTCTGCATAATAGGGAATTATGCTGAGGATGGGCCTTTGAATCCTATGGGTTGCAAGAAATGAAAGAAAAAAAATGCAAGGTCGATATTTAAATAATAAACTCTGTAGAATTTACACTGAAGAAAACCAATCTGAATTCATTTAAGCCAAGAAGACTTGTGGCTATTAGTTTCTGATTCCAAATATATCTGAAAATTTATATAGTAAGTTGAACAAACTGTTGCTAACTGCT